>NW_027137920.1:13496-613496 GCF_003813185.1 Lentinus tigrinus ALCF2SS1-7
TGCCTCGCTGGCAAGCTCAACCGTCACTCCATCCCTCGTTTTGCCTCCCGGAAATTCGTCCCCGTCGCCCTGGTCCACACAGACCTCAAGGGACGTCTCCCGGTCGCAACCCCTGAAGGCTACGTCTACTGGATGACGTTTGTCTGCGATGCGACGCGTTTCTGGGTGGTCGCATACCTGAAGCGCAAGAGCGACGCATTTGCAGCGTTCAAAGCGTACAAGGCGTATGCTGAGAACTGCCTGGGTCTCAAGATCAAGGCTACACGCGACGACAAGGGCGGGGAGTACATGGGCAAGGAGTATGCTGACTTCTGCATCGAACACGGCATCCACCGTCAGCACACAGAGCCAGACGAGCCACACCAGAATGGTGTCGCAGAACGTGCAAATCGCACGATCTCCGAAGGCTCCACTGCTCTCCTTGCGCAGTCGAAGCTGCCTCCTTCGTTCTGGGGCCATGCTGTTGCCACCTTCGTCCACACACGCAACCGCATGCCCAGATGTGTCGTACTTCCGCACATTTGGCTGCCTGGCGTACGTGCTTGTGCGGAAGAAGGACCGGAAGGCGCTTGAACCGCACTCGCGCAAGTGCATCTTTGTTGGCTATCCGGAGGGCACCAAGGCCTGGCAGTTCTGGGATCCTGCTGCGAAGAAATTCATCATTTCGTCGCATGCGGTCTTTGACGAACGCTGCTTCCCTGGCAACTCGCCGTTCATCAACGTCTTTGGCCTGCCACTCGACGACGTTCACATCCCTGGTGACCCTGACGCTGTGGACAAGGCCCCGGAGGATGTCCCAGACGTGCCAGAGCTGCCTGATCAGGGGGGAGATGACTCGGATGATCCGGCACCTCCACCACCTCCTGTGCCTGTCGTCCCACCGCCAGGTGATGATGCACCGCGCGAATGCTCTCCTGCAGCGTCAGATCGCGCTCCGAGCGCTCCTGCACCTGCTGCAGCTGTCCTGCAGCCTCCTGCACCGCCTGCACCTGCCCAGGCTCCCCCGCGCTCAGCTGCGCATCCGTCCGTTCACCAGCAAACGGACGGACATGGCGGCTTCAGGCCGTACCCTGCGCTCGCTCGCAAGCACCTCCCTGCACGCTCTACGCGTTTCCAGGGTTCGCTCAATGACCAGGAGCTCGAACGCCGAAATCTCATGCCCCAACGGCTCAGGATTGCCACTCCATCCCCTGCCTCCACGCCAGAGCCCTCCGAGCGTGGCGACACACCACAGCACAACTCGCCATCCCCCGATCCTCTGATCGACGCTCCAGTTGAGCCAGAGCCTGCCCCCATCCGTGCGCACCAGCCACCTGCCTCGCCACCTCCTCCTGTGTTGTCCGACGACGAACTTGACCTCCTGGCGGATGGTCATGAGGACGTCTTTGAGTGCACACTCGAGGCAATGGTGGCGGGCATCGAGGATGTCTACTGCGGCCAGCGGTACGACTACTTGACCTACGACCGGCTCTGGACCACGCTTTTGAGAGTGTGGCCGAGCATGCGTTCAAGGCGAACCAGGAGCACTTTGGTGAGCCTCGGTCCATCGCTGAGGTTATGCGGCTTGCTCCAGACGAGCGTGAGCGGTGGCTCAAGGCTGTGCAGGACGAGATCCAGTCCCTGGTCGAGAACGGCACCTTCGAGCTTGTTCAGCTGCCTCCCGGACGCAAGGCCATCGGTTCTCGATGGGTCCTTTCGTGTCAAGCGCAATGCTGACGGCTCGATTGAGCGGTACAAGGGTCGTCTTGTTGCCAAGGGCTACTCCCAACGCCCTGGGTTTGACTACAACGAGACCTTCGCTCCGACACCCAAGTGGGCCTCCATTCGTGCGATCCTCGCTCTGGCTGCGCTCGAGGACCTCGAGCTCGAGTCTGTGGACATCTCCTCTGCTTACCTGAACGGCAAGCTCAAGGAAGAGGTCTACATGAAGCAGCCCGAGGGTTTCGAGGAGAAATCCCCCGAGTGGGTGTGGCGTCTGCGCAAGTCGCTCTATGGCCTCAAGCAGGCCGGCCGCTGCTGGCACGAGAAGCTACACGAAGTCCTCACCGAGCTAGGCTTCGAGCGACTCACCTGCGAGCACAGTGTCTGGGTTTACCTTCGAGATGGTGTGCGTGTCATCGTCCCTGTCTTTGTTGATGATATCACGATTGCATCCAAGTCAAAGGATGCCATCCAGCACGTCAAGGACGAGTTGCGCGCGCACTTCAAGCTCCGTGATCTTGGTCCGACCTCCTGGCTCCTCGGGGTCAAGATTGAGCGTGACAGGCTGAGTTTGCTCTCCATCTCCCAGCGGCAGTATGCCCTTGACATCCTTGAGCGGTACGGTTTTGCAAACTGTGACCCCGTTGGCACTCCAATGGACCCTGGCCTTCGTCTCAGCGCAGAGATGGGTCCCAAGACTGAAGGATCATAATGTGCAGGATTTTAATCACAAATGGATCATCCTCTGGCTCCCCTCTGGCGTAAAGGACCACCCGGAGTAGCGCACTACGGGTAAAATATAAGCATATGGATGTAAGAAAACTTGGCCTCGACTCACCGGTGGCAGATGTGACTGCAGTTGTCCTCGCTGAAGATGCCTTCTCTCAACAGCTGAGTATTGATGCTGTAGTTGCCAGAGCCGGCCTGAAGCACAGACATGTTAGTATGCAACCGATCCTTATACATCTAGAAGGACACATACTGTAGTCGGGGAAGGGCTGAATACACATAAAGCCTCCGGAGTGTCAGTCAAGAATTTCAGAATCCTTTCCCTTGTCATGGATGTTTTGCTCCAGAAGCTGAACAAGGTACTTGTTTGTGAGCTGGGGGAATTGATATGTTGGAGGACAGGTGTTTGCATCCACATCCATGTTCACTGCCCTGAAAAGTCCCACATCAGGTTGTGTAAGCCATGTGAAGCACAGATTCAAATTGACCCTTCAGGCTTGCATTTGAGGTTGATGTCTTCCATTCTGATATCCAACGGTTGAGAGATATTGACAAGACACATTTGATTCAAAAGAACGTACATATGGCCAAGCAGCTTAAGGCTGAGCATAGGTTTAGGTTTTGCATAGGTATACCTATACTACCTAGATCCATGACCCCTAGATGATCCAAACCTACAGGTCCAGGTACCTACAGCATGGATCATGCACAGATCTAGGTCAAGCCTATGAGAAAAATCTAGGTCACAGCTGACCTGTATTGAAACTTTTTATGTTCTTTTTGATAAAATTAGCATATTTACAGCATAAAAGTTTTTTGAAGTTCTAGGTAACCTAAAACCTGACCTGTACGACCTGTGACTATAGTCTAGGTACCCACAACACGGATCATGCACGGATCTAGGTATTGAAATTTGGAGCATAGGTACCTATGAAACAGATCTAGGTCAATCTTGTAGGTAACCTATGCTCAGCCTTAGGGCCCAAGCTCCTCAACATCACCATTGCCTCATCGTCAATGTCCTCAGGAGCAGGGTTGAAGAAACGTTCACCAGAGCTATGAGATAATGAGTACAGAATAGCACTGATAAAATAAGCAAATTGAGCCGCAACGGTCTGGCGTCTGGGAAGTGAAATGACTGGCTTTTTAGTGGTTGTAGTCACAGATGTGGTGCTACAAGTCAAGTTAGTACAGTTAAGAAATCACAATGTATTCTTCATGACATACCAAGCAGACTTCTTTGCATGAATGGGAGGGACCTCTTCAACCATCTCAACATTATCACTGGCAGCGTCTTCCTCACTATCACTGTTCGGACCAAGTATAGTCAACATATGATGTTGCAGTCACACTTCCAGAAACTTACGCCATGTCAGTTTTCTTGGTAGAAGAAGCACTGAGAGACATTCAGATATGTGCACTGGCATGTTTCAAGTACACATGTACTCCTCGTCGACGGCATCTTCAGAGTCCTCTCTAAACAGGTTTATAAGTTTCTACAGAGGTCCCTGGGAGAGAGAGGTACTCACTCCTTGATGTGCTTCTCACTTTTCTTGGCAGCTGGAGTGGGACTCGGGCGGGTTGGGCCTTGATGGCAGATCTGGCCACCTTGGGTTTGCTATTCAAGAACACTATGTTAGAAAGAATCTTACCAACAAACAAGCAGAGTAGAGTAGAGATACTTCGGAGAAGGTGAACCCTGACTAACTGGAAGTTCATCATTCTTGAGAGCATGACTGTACCTTAGGTAAGTATATGTACATTTTTTGAGCAAGAATACACATACCGAGGGCGAGGAGTGATCTCAATGTCCTTGCGGGGAGGTTGTATGTCTTCCTTGTCTTCTGGACTGCAGGATATGAGATGGACGAGAGATAGGTTCCAACACTAGCAGACTCACCTAGTGACCTTCTTTGTTGTACTACACCCATACAGTCAGCTAAAGAGGTATAAGATCAAAGGCATCCAACGAACTACATACCTGGGAGTGGCCTTTGCAGCCGGCTTAGCAGCGGCAGCCTTGTGAGCGGTTGTAGCCTTTGGGGTTGCCTTGGCCTTGGCCGGAGTAGCCTTCACCGCCTTGGACAATTTGCTGGCAGTGTTGGGAGGGGTTATCTTGGCACTGCATTTGTGAAGTGAGGATATATTGATGACAACAGGAGGCAAAGTGAGAACTCACACCTTTGCGCTTGGAGTATGAGTAGTCTTGCGAGCAGGAGCCATCGGAAGTGAAGTCAAAGGGAGCAATGAAGAGAGATAAGGTGAAGAGAGTCTTGAGATGAAGGCAGCAAAGTATGAGTAGGAGCACAAGCACGGGTGTGAGAAAGTGGGAGAGTGGGAGAGCAAGAACGGGAAGAGTATGGGGAGCAGTTCTCTGAAGGGTCTGGCTTGCTTGTAGAGGTATATATACACTTTCTGGAGGCTCTCATCATCATTCCATCGTGTCATCCCAGAGAGAGCATCTGGCTGCCCCAACGATTGTGGCTGACAACTGCATATTGTGCTCTGATGGCAGGCTAGACTGTGCTAGTGCATGCCCTACAAGCGAAGCATCTGAATAGGCTCCATGGTGTAACACACGTCCTTGTACTGCCAACCTCAACATTTCTGAAATGTTCAAAATGACAAGTAGTGCAGTCAAGAAACAATGAGAGCAAAAAAGTGAGATGGTGGTAATAGGCTCGGTGAACTGAACCTGAAGACAGGCAGCACTCAGAGTTGACAAGCTACACAAAATTATGTGGGAATGGCTCAAGCTGCCAAGATGGTGGAGAACCAAGGCCACAAGACCTCAAATGTACACAAAATTTGTCAGAGAAGATAGGCGAAAACCATTGGGGACAGAAGAAGCGGGTCACATAATACCTTCACACCCGTGTCTTTGGGACATCCTCCCCCCCCCCCCAACTCTCAGCCTTCATCTCACTTGCATAGTCGAACTTCTTTGTTGCATTCCTATACTTGCTCTTTGTTTGAAATCTATGATGTATCTTCTGTCCCAGCTTCATGCCGACTCTGACAAGTACTGTAAGTATCTTGTATGGTTGTTACGATTCATGAGGTACAAAGAATCATTCTTTATGTGCACATTTGATACTAGACGCTGTGATGCAAATCGATCCCCGTGGGAAACATTGTATAACTCCGCTTGCTGGCATTAGTATCTGAACTATTGATTATATCAGCTTCAATAAAAACACCAACTTACTGTATAAGTGCTGGCTAGGGTTAGGTCTCCTAATTGAGCATGAAAATGGGTGCCTAGCGCACTTGCTCTTACAAGCCTATATTTACTGAAATATTGGCTTCAAAGTATACTGAGGTCCAAAATAAGCACCCAAGATCTGATGACCAATGAGTGTGCTGCTGGGAAAGACGCAGAGCTCCCTGCATCACTCCTAGCAGTGCACCCATCACTTATGTAAGCAAAAAGCGCCCAAACTCGAAGAAGTGTAAAAGTGAGATGAAGTTGGATAGTTGATGTTACAGCTCAGTAATCTTCAAATATCAGATGCTTGAAATATTATAGATATTGCTTTCAAATGTTCTAGTATTGACTAAGAGTTATTTGAGGCATGAATAAGTACATCAATTGGGTGAATTGCCACTTTGACTACTGGATGATCATCAGTATTAGTTGCACAAGAGCATGATATACTTACTGTACTGTGCCATTTATGCCTTGTTAGTGACAATACTATCCTATAGAGTGTTCTAGCAATGCAAGAAACGGTAAGTTTAGAGACAAATGATTTTAGCATCGCTCAGAATGCAAAAACTATCTTGTAGATTTGAACTGGTAATTTGTATAATTACTTGTAAAATGTCTTGTATTATAGTCACACTTTTTTATCCAAGCTCAATTCATAGCCAATGGGTACAGTGCTTTGACTGTAGCACTAACTAGTGATGATGATGTAATCAATAATATAATTTCATTGAAGTACCACAAAATTCATGAATCATTACTGCCAACTATGGCCCACACTAAGCAAGTATCAATTCAAGTGCACAACCTCACCTATAGCACAGGTGAGCTGCTTGAAAAGGAGATGGATATGTGCCTTCACAAGTGTCGAGATACACAGGCAGAGATTGCTGGAATTGATGAGGTTAGCATGTTTCCTGTACCCTGAGGGACGACATGATACTCACAGTGATGTAGAACTACCTCAATGCCTTCGCATGGCTCTTCTCACTGCATAAAGGTGTTGAACTCCGAGTGATTACTTGAGTTCCTGTGACCCGTTCAAGTCGCGATTTATTCCCTGTGATGACCGCATTGCATACTTACACCTCTCTTTATGATTAGTCGCTCGCTACTTTCCCCTCCGAGTTATCGGCGCTTCTACCACCATTTAATATTTGCGCAGTCCCGGGATTGAACACCCAACTTCCAGCTGACACAGCAATTTTTCTTTTTCGCTTTGTTGATTCTTTGAGCGCTCTCTGAGCGCTGTGGCTTGGTCTACTGTACAGTTGCATAGCTTACATCAGGAAAACCCGCCAGAGCTCATTAGAGCTAAGTATAGGGTAGTAGTGACTAGTTGTAAGGACCCAGCCTAATTTGCGCGACTTAGAGCTTATTAATCCTACAATAGATCTATAATACACTAGCCAATAAATGAAGACTAGAATTCTCTCTACTCATTTTGTTGCCCAACTACTGATCAGATATTCATGTTTACTTATACCGATATATCACTATATTGATCATGACTAGAACAGAGACATGTACATATGCATATCACTAAATGGACTAACCCAGAAATGTTCGCATTCGTCCAAGACTGTACTGCTAGTCCAACTTCTATCAATAACTGCACCGCTCACCGGGTACAAGTGACAACCACGACGGATATGTCGCACCTCCACCACACTGGCTCGAAGAGATCTGTTCCTGTCACGAGATCGCGATATGCGGTACATCCCGTGAACGGGGTCAGGCTGTGTGAATGCAGTGTACCACTCGATATACGCAAGGTGGCCGGGAGGAACAGAGTTGGGGAAGTACTGCTGGGATGCCTCAGGAGGGAGCTGGAAGATGAGTCGTACACATCCAACACGGTAGCCTTTAAGTCGAGTAGCATCTTGAATCATTGATAGAAGGATGGAGCAACATGACGGCGACGCACCTTCAATGCCACTTGTGCCTCCAGTACCATCGTTCATGAGGACGGTATCGAAGCGGCCTGGAACCGGTCGCCCATACTTGTCAGCCCGTGCCGGACGGGCATGCACAACATCGTGGATGGATTCTGATGCCTAGCTGCTGTGCATCATTGAGGACGAACTTGATCTTGTGCCATATCCACAGCTTGTCCCAGCGGTATGTGATCCTACTTGATTCACGCTCGATCTCTGGGGCAGTAAGTAAAGGATCGCGGAAAGAGACAATGAAGCAGGCGAGGGCATCACGGATCCACGAGGTGCCATAGGAAGTTACAGCCTGATTGAACCAGACACCTTTGAGGCTGGGAGACTTTGTGAGATGGATGCGTGTGTGGATAGAGAGTGTGCGGGATGGAAGAAGGGATCACAGCGGTTGGGGATTGGGGAGCAAGGCAGGAGCGAGAGGTCGGTGTGTGTTGCCATGCGTGGCCGCCTCATGATTGGCAAGTTGCTCGAGCCGCCACTTGATGAACGCATCATGCCGCAGGATCTTCTCTCGACGCTCGAGCCAGATCGTCATCTGTGGGAATTCATCTTTGTGGTTAGTAGCGCGGTAGGCATCCTTCGCGAAGTCGATATGCAGTCGTTCGGTATATTGAGTGTCACAGTTGTCCGTGGTACCGAAGAGCTTGATGGAGTCCACGTAGTGATCCAAAGAATGCAGCTTTGGAAGCTTCCAGTTTATGCGAATGCTGAGGTCGACAAAGATGGATTTGTGCTGATGGAAGGACTCGAGTGCCGCATGGAGTCGTCTGAGCGTGTCCGAGGTGTGTGCAGGGTACTGCGAGAGGTAGAGGAAGTCGAGGATGGCACGCACCGCACGCACAAGATGCACAGGTGACACTCCATCCCGCAGCGGCAGGCCAATGATGAGCACGAGGAGGAACTTGCAGATGTCACTATGCTCCTTTCCGGTAATGCGCTGGAGCGTCATAATTCCCTTCATGAACAAGCGGATGTGGTGATTGGGGGGGAGTCTCCAGCAGCGGGCATCGAGTTCTTCAGCGCCATAAGCCTCTGTCAACCACACAATGAGATGCTTGATGATGCCCTGGTAGAGTTGATGCAATATATCTGGCGTGATTGAACGGAAGATATTGACGAACGGAAGCTGCACCCAGAACGGATGCCGGACAGGCTTGATCCCGGCTTCACGACAGGCCAGAGAAAAAGCCGCAGATGAGCCTCCGACTTGCGCGACCGTGTGGAGAATTCTCTTGAGGTCCCGTAGTGGTCATCGATCCTCAGTGGACTTGCCAATGTCATTGGGCGGGATGTCGCACTTCGGGCAGGTCCCACTCTTGCAGCAGGTGACGAGGAGTTGTTCTGGGTAGTCGCCGATGTACACAGCGAAAATAGGATGGCCACAATGAACGAACCGTTGCCGCTCGTGATCTTGATGCCTCAGATACCAGCTTCAGTGAGCGGCTTCAGGATGGTGCCCATACACTTGTGGAATACATTCGCGAGGACTCGACGGCGAGCGGCTTTGTTGGTGATGTTGCTCCAGACGGGAGGAAGGGAGATACGCCAAGAGGATCTGACCACGGCGCGACGGCTTGCGGCGCACATCCTTGGGGAGGTTACCAATGGTGAGGTAGACGGGGTACGCAGTTCTGCTCCCGAAGACAGTGAGCTGGGTCTTGTCAGATGATATGATAACCGGGATGACCGTCGCTCCAGGCTTGAGCTTCTTGAGGGCTTTCTGCATGGTCAGGTGCGGGCAAGGATCAGTGGTCAGACGAGAGGTTAGTACTCAGCACAGTACACACCTGCGTATCCCACCACCATCTGCCGGTATGCATATCAAAATATACGCGAGTCTTGCAGTCGCTATCGGTGTAGTGTCGCTCTGGCGTGAAGACGAGAACTCCTAAAAACTCCGGGTCGCCGTATAGGGCGCGTATGCATTGAATCACGTCGCGGTAGAAGACCTTGAAGGCCTCCCCACCAACGATGATCTCATGGCGGATGAACCGAGGACGGCCAGACGTGAGATGCTCATCAATGATCTTGTTGAGCTCGGTTGAATTCTTGTAAGAGAGGCCGAGCAGAGCGACGATCTGTTCAGACTCATGAGATCAGTTCATTCATGGCCTGTGACAAAATGTACGTACATCCTTGATTTGCAGGAGCTCACTGACTGCAGTCGAGCCGGGCCCACGCATCTTCGCCCATTTGGCAATCTCCCAGTCAATGCGCAAGAGGAAGGGTGCATACGGGTTGTCATCCTGGTCGCCGAGGGTGGATTGAAATTGCTCATATTCGGTGTCTTCATGCTCGTCATCAATGGGGGCACCCGCTCCGGTGCTCGGAAACAGGACAGTAAACGTCTTCGTGTGGAGGTGGGTGTGTGTACGCTTGTGCGCCTCGCATTCTCCCTCTCCTCTGTAGTCGGCTACGCTCTCCGTCATCTCCTCGTCGTGTTCAAGTTGAGAAGGAGCATGAGGAGCGGGCTCCCAGTTCCCCTCCTCAGCATGATGCTCCGCTTCTTCGGCCAGAAGGAACTCTTCATCGAGTTCATCCTCATCACTGGATCCATCCTCCCCGTCTCCCTTGCCTCCCGTATTTTCCTCGCCTTCCGCATCTCCGTCTGCACCGTAGTCTTCATCATCTCCATCGCCTTCGCCTTCGGGAGGACCGTTGTATTTGTCATAGTCATCGAAAAAAATTCCATTGTATTCACCGAAGTAGTCGCCAGCAAAATCCTGTGCGATTTCAGGTTCCATATCTTCTTCATTGGCCCCCGGAGCTGGACTGTTGCGTTCATGGGTAGAAGAGGTCCGGGGTGGCTCCTCGTCGCTGTCGGAATGCAGCTCGATGCACCGAGCATCGGTTGTCTGGTCGAGATGGGAGCGGAATCACGTGACAAGGAATGGCTTCTTGCAGCCATCGCAGACAATAGTCGCCATGATAGTAGAAATATTGAGATTATGAGCAGACCGTAGTATACAATGAATAGACCAGATGTGTGCAAGCAGAGCAAGAGACTTCGAGTTGCGAGCAGACCTGAGCGCAATCAGATCGCAGGTCGACCGGTTTGGGTACCGGGCCCGCCGTGGGTCGCCACCTGTTCTGACCCGCCTTAGTCCGACTCATCACTTGACTGTGCAACTTCGCAACTCACCTCCTCCCCCCCACCTTGCTCTATATCGCTAATACGTACTATTCTACTCAACTTGAACTCACTTAATTTTCCGTCACTATTCATTCTTTCTGCATCCCGACTATGGCAAAATGGAAGGCCCTCAACGCGACAGGATCAGACGATGACGTGGCCGACTCACCTCGCCAGGATTGCGATGACAATGACGAGGTCCAGCAGCGTTGCCGTAAGTACCTGCCAGTCTAGCTCAGTCTCGTGCTGTGCATTGCTTACACTCTCTCGTACTCAGCGGACTGGGCTGCCAAAACCAGGGCCAGCATTGGTAAGTATACGATCGTCATACCTGACAATGTAACTCACCCTTTCGCAGCATGGGATGAGCTTAAGCCGCGCTCCCGGATCTTGAAGCGGACTGAGAAAGATCGTCACAGTGCGCGCCCAGAAGATGACGATCGTGAGCCTGGCAGCGTGAAGAAGACCCCTGCAAAGTCATGTAAGTGTTTCATACCATGTCGCCCTTGAGCGTACCACAGAATCTCATCCTTGTTGCTGCATCTTCTTACAATCTCCCAGTGAAAGCCGGCACACTTCGTTCGCAGCCTCCAACGCCGATATCCGTGATGTACAGTGCACCTGACATCAACCTCAACACAGATGAGGAGCGCTCCAAGTCCAACGGCGAGTCCAAGGGTAAGAAGAAAGGTAAGAAGAAGCAGGAGGTGTCAGCGAACAAGAAACATCACAAGGACAAGGAACAAGACCCGCCTCAACCCGCACCTCGAGTGTTGTCGAAGAGATCTAAGCCCGACACCGTCGAGTCGGACTCCTCGGAAAGCAGCGATGATGAACACCAGCCAAAGGACGACGTTGACGAAGAGGAGAGCTCAGGGAAGAGCAATCTCGAGGAGTTGGAAAAGGACGACAAGGTGCTGGATCGTGTATTCCGGGATGAGGTACGTCCATACTCATCCACACTCTCACACGCACTGCACGTGCGCGAGCCAGTGGATGCTCAGCGCCTCAACATTGTCCATGAGCTGCTCAATCTTGCACCCGCCGACGACAGGGAAGACGTATGGCGCCTTGTGCATGATGTACGCGATCGCGACCGCGGTGTTTCCCCTCCCACTGCACTGCCATCTACCACTCCTTGATCACATCTCAACTCACCCTTTGACGCTTCTTGCTAGTCTCCTGCTTGGGCTGATGGTTTTGACAACGATGCTGTCGCTCCTTCTCCGCACCCCGCACCCTCTACCTCCGACGATGAAACCGACGACAACTCAGCACGTATCACGCATGCCAAGCCTCAGCCCGAGAAGACGTCTAAGCCCAAGAAGCGGGCCAAGGTGCTGGCCTCGAGCGACGAGTCTGAGAAGTCGGATGGGGTGGTGGTGCGTTCCAGCGAGATATCATCTCACAGCAGATCACTAATACTATTACAGCCGCCGCCTCCGAAGAAGCACAAGCACATCCCTCAACTAGACCAGGGCCACGACGCGCTGCAGCCCAAGTCCAACACCGACAAAGGACAACGAGGCACCAGCGCCACGTCAGACGGCAGGTCCCGCAGCGTGGCACCCAGCTCGCGATCTGGAGGACACAGTGGGAGCGCGAAGAGCAAAGCCGTCGCGCGCGAGACAGCGAGACCCGAGAAGGTGAAGGCGAAGGGGGAGCACAATGGCACGAAAGGTATGTCTCAGCTTCTCTACTCTCCTCGTCCTATTCCCCATCCTTCCCGTTTATGCGGACGGCACCGTCTCCTCCAAGTCCATGACCCGCGCGTCCATCTCGTCTCTCCTCACGACCGAGATGGACTCGGAGTTTTTCCTATGGGTGTCACCGACACCACCTGCTGGTTTGGGTGGCAGGGAAGACTCCAGCAGTCTACCTGGCTTTGGACTCAATCCCCCAACATCTGCATTCCATTCCACCATCTACCGGCACCCCAACCACGAGAACGTCAGGAACGTCTCCGGACTCTGTGGAAGAGCTTCCGTGAACGCCGCAGCCTTGGATTGAACCGCAACTCCTCCGAGTCGTCTTCCGACACGAACGAGGATACGCTTCTGAGCTCGAACGAGCGAAGCAACATGCACCCGGCGAGATCATGCTGGCAGAGATCGCCCGAGCACCATCCTCTTCGTCTGCATCATACCACTGGATTCATTCACACCCATTCCAAGCAGCGAACTCGAGCTCCCTACCGCACGCCAAGCGCAAGGGTACCAAGTTCAATGAGGTATGCTCTCTGTAATCTGCTTGTTACTTTGCTGACTGTACTACCACAGAACGTCGAATGGGCTGATGGATCCAATGCAGATGAGAACACCGACACCCGTGCCAAAACCACCAAGCGTTCACGCGTGCGCAAAGCCCACGAGGTACAATATTCGCGATTCACCAATTTATCGCACTCACAGTGAAACTGCAGGACTCCGCGATGTCCAGCGTGGACAGTGACTCCGACGGTGACGGCTCCAGCATCGACATTGTTCCTCCTTTGAAGGGTCATCTCAAGCTCACGGACCAGCACCATCACGTCAAAAGGCTGGTCCAAGCCGCTATTCACAAGGTCCTTATCATCGTCTGCACGCAGAATGCGTTTCCGGAGGGGACCGGCAAGTCAATTAATTACGCTCGACGTGCACTGATAACTGCAGCCAAGAGTTTCAATGACAAGGACATGGTACGGCGTCTCAAATCCGACGACAAAGTGTACTGGCAGAAGCTCGCCTCCATGGTACGCACTGGCACCTGCTATTTCTTTGTGGCACATTCTGACCTCTCCAAACATTTTTACAGGTGACACAACGTCTCTCCAACCTCCGCAGCGAGGTCAAGAAGATGACCAATTCCAACCCGTCGTCACTGTACAACCTCAAGAAGGGTGATGCTGCGCATGTAGCGTGGTTGCTGGAGGGATTGCGTTACATCTATCCCAACGATTATGCGGTACGTTCGTGTATGCTTTGTCCCGTATTACACTGACCATTGAGCCGTTTGATAGAAGGACACGGTGGATGGCTCGCAGCCCTTCGCAGCCCCGATCTTTGAGGAGGTTCTCACTTCTGTCTTCTTCTGATCTCCCCGCAGCCTTGGGCACCGACTTGTCCCTTACTTCACGTCATCACTGCCTGACAAGCCAGACGAGAAGGAGATCCCGGCCGCTCTTCTTGCGCTTGTTTCCACAGCGGTGATTGTCTGTTCCTTCACCGACACATCGGCGTGACTGACTATCTGGCATTGACAGCTCTATGCATCGATTGATGACTATCGCCAGCTCCCATTCACTAGCAAGAACTTTACTGTTAATGCAAACCTTGAGGCCTATCAACGCAATATTCAAGAACTCGCAGACCTCAAAGCCAAGAAAGTGACCGCCTATCACTGGCTCATGCATGGGTTCTATGTTCAAATCTGGTATGTTTCATGTCTACTATCGTCCGCACTTGCTCTCATTCTCTCTGTCACGCTAGTGGTGGTCGCTTAGCTGGGGTGCAGCGTTAGGGTCATACCAGTTTCCTCAACACAGACAGCATGGCTGATTAATCACATATTCATTGCACTCTTTTCCACCCGCCGTCTTCTCCCACTCTCTACTTTAACCCATGCTTTACTACACTAATCAATTCCATACCAGTTCACTATTGTGCGCCTTCTATTCTCTAGTATTCCAACTATTACCCTCGT
The DNA here is from genome assembly GCF_003813185.1 of Lentinus tigrinus ALCF2SS1-7. Lineage (NCBI taxonomy): Eukaryota > Fungi > Basidiomycota > Agaricomycetes > Polyporales > Polyporaceae > Lentinus > Lentinus tigrinus. The sequence continues at coordinate 27,898 of NW_027137920.1, forward strand.
TTGCCTGCGCTACGCGTATATACTTTACTAGATCAATATCACTAATGTTGTCCTACTTGTGATGTGTGCGCACAAATTGTGTGATCCACCAGTCTAATGAGGGAAAATATGCATCGATTGTTGCACTATCTGAGAGCTACTATAGAGCTATGTAGACTCTATGTAGTCTCTAATGAGCGACTTTAGAAGGGGGGCCAGGAGAATTAGAAACTATATGATACTGAGCTATATTCTGCGATAAATATTGCGATTTATGTCTCAATAGCTCTAATGAGCCCTGGCGGATTTTCCTGATGTACATAACGCGCACTGTACAGACGGTGCTGTGTCGAGCTCTGGAGTCCTTAGACTTCACAGAGCTCGACATAGGTGTGTAGATTCGCTTTTGTAAATATATAAGACTTCATAGAGCTTGACATAGGCCATTGTGATCGCTCTGAGGTGCACTGCAGTTAACACTATCATCAAGTATTATCTGGTCATCTCTCTCAGGATATTCCCTAACACTACCCCAAACAACTGAGGTACCATCCGATCTCGCTCAGATCTGATAGCCTCAGGTGAAGGTTGTTTCATACAATCAACTTTCGTGCACATCAATAGCCAGTCTTCCTTGTTGTCCTCATACTGGGGTTGCATACCGATGAACATCTGGTGGTCACCAGTCTCAAAGACTAAATCGGAGAGGTCATCAGCCCAAATCTCCTGATCGTCAAAATTGTATGGTTGATCAGGCCCCCGCAACAGGTACACTTCCTGCTTGGATTCACGATAGTGAAGGGTGTCACTCTCACTGAGAGCATCGCTGCACAAAGTCATAGTCATATCTTCTGATAGAAGAGACATGGTCTCGTTGAAGGGGAGGATGCCAAATACTGTCTCAGGCCGTGCGGGGCCATGATCAATAATGGGCTGATCAGGGGTAGAGTAGAAGAGATGTGTCATAACTGAGACTTCATCTGATGTGACATCCTCATCGGAGGGTCCTTGCATGTAGAGTTCGAAGCATACATTGGAGAAGTCGGAAGGAGGTGTAGGAGGTCAGGGAATCTATATATAATATAGGCTCAGGGCGCATCGTTTCGTCCTCCTGCAGCATGCCCCTTTCGTCTCACCTGTCTGTCGTCTTACCAGTGTCGACGGTCGGACCTGTAGAGACAACTGAGATTGTGAGTGTCTGCGTGGGTTCCTTTGTCGTCGCACAGGAGGGGGTTTTTGCGTATCTAGATCAACTCGGCCATCACGGCCATCAAACAGTGAAAACATTGACAAATAGCACCCAAATATGTGTACACTCCCTCCTGGCCTTCAAAGCTTCCACTTCCAAGTACTTACTCCAAATAATTGATGTGTCAGTTCATCTTGGACCCCGAGTTGTTACATCTGAAGCCTCAAATTTCTATCAAGACAATATCAGGCCAGGGAAGGTCAACATTTACGGGTTTTATCGTCACCAGCGCTTATGCCTATTCTTCTTAAAGTTCTATTACTGAACCGTCCCTTACTTATATATTTGCTTAGTCACTATGTGGATCCCCAAGGAGATAAATTACTCTATTTACAGCACTTTGCATGATTCCGTGAACACGTCAAAATTTCGCACAGGCATCTATATACCTATAATAAGTAATGTAATGGTCACAGGCCTTGGCCACGTGATGCGGTCCCTTGCTTTACCTAGTAGTATGACTTGACCCTCCCTCCTCATCTTTTCCGAGGATAAAGACAGAGACATGGCAGGCCGTCAACAACTTACATGAACCCCCAGGAGGGCCATGGGCTGCGTCAGACCTCTGCTCCATCACGTGGCACGGGAGCTGTGACTGTTACATCACTCGATATAGCTAAATAGACGCCTGCACGAAATTTTGAATGTGTTCACAGAATTATGCAAAGCGCTATACCTGAGCTATTTGTCGTCGCTTCTCGGTTCTCTGCAGTTCACTGGTTGCTGGGGCCGACCATGTTGCAGTCCATCATTGATTCATTCTTGGTCCCACTCACCAGCTATGGTCAACATCACACAGTTCCTCGTTCAACCTCCCGTGCAGAACACGGGTGACGTCTAGTAGTATATAAGTGGGCATTCCTGAATCCTGACTTCCTGTTTGCGTATGAGGACAGGACTATCTCTGTGCATTATCATGTTCCGGATGCAAGGCTGGGTGTCCTCCTCATTCCTGAACATCCCCATGACACTGTGACTTGGTGTCAGTCATACTTCGTGTGTGACAATAACCTGGGTGACACCCTCGTTGTAGGCATGAACCATGGAATTCTGTTGATATGTCACACAATTTTTTCTGATCAAAACTGAGTGTGCTAGAGGCAAAATAAACATGCCCAAATTCAGAAGTAATAGGCTGTCTTTTGCGCTCAGTTGCCCAAGATGCCCAGTTAAGCGCCCAAATGAGCACAAAAGGCAGCCCATCCTCCCTGATTTGGGCACATTTATTTCACCTCTAGCACACTCAGTTTTGATCGGAAAAATTTGTGTGACATATCAACAGAATCCCACGGTTCATGCCTATAACATGAGGGTGTGCAGGTACCCACAGGTTTATCTAGCCATACCCACATCCTTGAAAACCTGTAGAAAACAGGTACTTACACCCGTAGATGTACTTACCCATGGGTATTCCCACAGATTTATCCTTGGGCACCCATGGGTTTTGCTAACTCGTGAAGGTCCCTAGATCTGAAGACAAGTCTGAAGCATCTATAGGAGATGCATCAGTGGTGAGACTTGTAGGCACCGGTGGGGGTACGTGTGACCCGCATGAGTCAGCGTACCTGTACCCAGCAGGTACAGGTAGGGGTGGCATGTTGAAGATCTGCCCAACAACCTGTACCCATAGCACCTGACCTGTCAGGGTTACGCACACTGGAGGATGTGCATGAGTCATGTCTACAATTCTTTCGGCCATAGAGATAAGTCACAATAATGTATCATACAATTCTTCAGAATTCCACCGTGTTCTGTACTGGTAGATATCTTGCCCACATCTGCATTCATCAGTAGATTGTCAAAAATCTTAGTTGACTTAGATGACGTAGCTGAATTAAGCACTGGTCAATGTTGCAACAATGGTTGGGTCATTCCAGCTGAAATTAAATGGGGATATTTGCATGCTTATACACCACACAATGTCAAAATCGTGAGGAGAACAGATGAAAACTGAATAAGCTATGAACAAATGAAGTGCACCCTTTTTGGGGGGATAATCAGCTAAGATGGGGCACCTTAGCACCCATAAGTGCCCATTTTCTTTTCTTTTTAGTAAAGGTAAGTCACGCTAAGTTGTGCTAAGTTGTGCTAAGTCTGCTAAGGTTTTGACAATCTACTGATGTTGTTAACCACATCTTCCTGCTGCCTGCTTACCCACTCTCACCCATCATGTCTTTGAGAAGATCTGCTGTAAAGTGTCATACCGCTGTGCACAAGAAGAGGCTTTCAAAGAAACTAATCATTGTTGACTCTGATATTGAGGTGTCAGATTAAAGTACGCCAACAGGGTCAGAGACTGACGCACCACCTAAGCCCAAGAAGCAACGGGTGACTGTTGAGGATGCTGATGCAGAGAATGCAGAGCGTGCATGCCAGGGAGTTGCTGTCGAGGAGCCTGAGGACTCTGAGGCCAAGCTCGGTGAGTTGATTGACGGAACATTGAGGGAAACAAGTACTTATCTTGATCATGGTCAACTTCGTATAGCATGCCTGCAGGAGACCTTCTTCTCCACAGAAGTTGATACTGGCCTTGATGAAGATGGATGCTGCTTCCACGAGTCCCGTTGCACCATGAAGTCTTGCAAGAGTATCAAAGGTTGTATGGTGCGTCAGTACTTGGACACCTCAGATGCGTGTTCTACTAGCAACCTCCGCAAGCATGCAAAGAGATGTTGGGATGAGGAAGCCGTCGAGCGGGCTGATGGTGCAGACAATGCGGACAAGGTCCAGCGCATGATCATGAAGAGCATACAGCGCGATGGCACCATCACTGCACACTTTGCACAAAAGAAAGGAACAGTTATCTACTCACACTGGCCCCACACGAAGCTGGAGACTTGGTTAGTGATCATTTGTCAGGATGTCTATAAGTGAACATTGCTAACCTTCAATGTTTGTAGCGTAGAATTCATCTGCTGGGTGTCCAAAAACCTGCGACCGTTCGAGCAGGTGCATGATCATGCTTTTCAGTCCCTCATGAAGACAGAACACCTGGGGTACTACATTCCATTGCTGACAATGATCTCCCATGACATAAAGAATGTGTTTGTTGGTGTGCGCACAAAGATGTCAAGAATGTTGAAGGAGTACGAGGGCAAGATCAGTTTTGCAACTAATGGTTGGACCTCGCCTAATGATCACACTTTCATCGTGATTACTGCACACCTGGAACATAAGGGTCAGCTGTTGTGCTTCCTACTCAACATCATCGAGGTCATGCAGGTACATACCACTGCCGGGGACTGTGTGGACTTGCTGACAATGGTCAGCAGGGGTAGTCGCACAGACTTGCACTCCAGCGTCAATCTTGCAGCTGCATTCACTCAAGTCCTGCAGGAGTTTGGCATTGAGCACAAGGTTAGTGAACATGCCAACATCTTAGCACTAGGAGACTGATAGCATACCTGTTTGACTTGTAAATCTTGAGCATGACTGCTGACAATATGTCAAACAATGACACACTCACAGTGGAGCTCGCAAAGGCCCTTCCTGAGTTCCAAGGGAACTTTGGCTGCATGCATTGTTTCTTGCACATCTTGAATATTGTCGTCAAGGCGATCTTGAAACAGTTTGAGTCAAGGAATGCTTGGATCCCAATGTGCTTGTCAACAAAGATGTCCAGCAGTTGGCACAGCTTGCGCAGGAGCTTGACAGCAAGGAAAGGACAACTGAAGGTGAGTTGCTCTAAAAATCTGAGGACGAGGGGGGATGGACATCAACTTCAACAATGAGTCTTGAATTGACAAGGTTGAGACCATGGATGACCAGGAGCAAGCAGATTATGAGTGTGAAATCTGCCCCATGAAGATGGTCCTGGTGAAGGTTAGTGCTAGCTCCAAGTCTGAGTAGAGCAGGTACTTACAATTGGACCCCAGATACGCAAGATAGCTTTCAAAATCATCTACTCTACCACCAAGCTACTCCCAGCCTGGCGTGACATCCTGATGGAGTTGAAGTTGTGGGAGAAGTTGCTCCCTCAGGATGTCAAGCCCAGTGAAAAGTCGCTCTGGCAGGGTCTGTCAATTTCGGCGGCGATCTGCGGCTGCATACCGTGGCAGAAATTTGCAGAAATTTGGCTGCCTGGCAGATGAGCATCTCACGAGTTCTGCCACAGTCTGCCATAGTCTGCGCATTGACGGTCACCATCTGCACGTGTCTGTAGTTTTCTGGACAGCATTTATGGTTCGTGCTCATGTTGATACTGCAGAAAATGACTGATATTGGCAGAACAGAGCAGACACAGTACTTGTACATGACAACTACATCTATACACTACACCTCACATATGTTGATGCCTTGCTGACCTTCTCTTCACTCGGACTCAACAGCACCATATTTCTGCTGCACTGCTGCGATCACCACACACCCACCCCGCGTGCCCTCGTGCCAGTGTCCACCCACTCTAACGCTAGCATGGCACATGCCGCCGTATGTGAATACATTGCACCCCTACAATTTGAGTGAGTCAACAGCCACCCTCGTGTGAATAACAGAAAACGTACGTGAAGATTTCCATTGCCTTATCATCTTCATTGTGAGTGCGGGTCCGCAACGACGTCAACCAAGATTCTGGATGCAAGCGTAGCTCGGGTTAGTTCAGTCTGCATCGTCGGAGCCTACAACGCAATCAATGCACCATTGTTACAGAAGCAGGGAAGCAGAGCAAGGGCAGGGATGGGGGTTAGCATGAGGCAACTTGCAGCAGGCAAAATTTGCATGTGACGTACTTGATAACATAGTAGCGATGTCTCTCTCACTGGAGGGACAACATCTGCAAAGGCCTGCATGTTCACCAGTGGAAGTGCGTGCCCTTCTTCCACGATCTGATGGTCCTATGCGGGCAAAGCGAGGTCCCCGGGTGGGCGGGGAGAGGGAGAGACTCAAGAGAAAGTATGTGTAGCGCTGGCGGGTGCAGTCAAGGACTGGTTCAGACTTTGAATTCGGCATACTGATTGTGCGTGATATGCTCAAAAAGCGCCCGGAGCAGCGGAAGTAGCAGATGGTGACAGAGTACCGCAGACTCGACTAACAGCTCGCATACAGTGACAGAATTTGGCAGACACTGCCAGAGCGACTTATCACTGGGTGTCAAGACCCAGTGGAATTTGATGTATGATATGGCTGAAGTAGCTGTCGAATACTGGCCAGCAATCAAGAGGTTGTGTTCACAATGAAAGGGTGGGCTTTGGGCATATGAGCTGAGCGAGCAAGAGTGGGATATACTGACGCAGTTGTGAGATGTTTTGAAGGTGAGTGTTGCAGTACTTGTATCTGTTGACATGAACGCTAACATAGACAAACTTGTTTATTTGCACATGCACCTACAAGTATCTGGATTTGTCACTCTCTGCTGTCTGGACCTGTCTCTATGTCCTGGGCAACCTACTCTTTATCCCCACATGCTCTTGGTCTCGCATAGATATTCAAACATGCCACACTCTTTTTCCCAAGTTAGAAGCTGAATCTCGCAAGGGTCATCCACGCGATGAATCATATTGACACCATCCTTACAAACCAAATCTGTGACAACAAGATCCACTCTGCCCTCAGCTTGGCCCTCACGCTTGGGAAAAACATTCTTAATCACTACTACAAGCTATCAGACCTCTCAGCGACATACCAAATTGCCCTCAGTACGTATATTCTTTTGAAGGGTGCTCTACAGCAATTCACAGACTGACTATGATATCTCACAGTGCTTCATCCCTCATACAAAGATGTTTACTTCAAGGACACTGGATGGCTGACGCAATGGGTCAAGAATGCTCACAATATGCTCCAAGTGTTACACTTTCGAGCGTGATCTTAAACCTAAGCCTTAAAGGTCATTCTGTTCAGCTACCCTGCTGAACTCTTGCTAGTTCCGGTTCGCTTTATCGAAAGCAAACACTAGTAAGATCGTGGTGAAAGCGAGATAACTGGCTAAGAGCTGGTTATACTCTGAAGAGACTGAAAGCTGAGGGTTGCTCTGAGGCATCACCTCTTATATACATGTAGAGAGACTGCGGAAGAATGTTCTAGAGATATCTAGAGAAAGCGCGAATACTGAGTCACCTAGCAAACCACCAGTCCAGTATTGTGGCTGTGTACTTCTTTGTACCGTAACTGTGGTTCGTGGCTATGCAACTAAGGCAGTACGCTTCTGAGAAGTAAAGCTAAGAAGTGAACGAGAACACAAGCTAGTCTAAGAAGCAAAGTGTTCTTGTGCTAGAGAAGAAGAGGTAAAAGTGATACCGTATCCCGGATACCTAGTAGTACAGTTGTCGTTCGAATTCCTAATAGTATGTTCATAACATCAGCTGAGACTTTATTGTCCATCAAGGGTATTTCAAGGGTTTTCAGCACCTATTTTGTAGATCTTGCTGAGAGCGTCCAAATGGTGGTAGAATCATGGGAAATATATAAAAAGTGAGCTAGATATCTCAAGAACAAGTTTGCCAAGTTTCAAGTTACAGGGATAAAAACCCGTACTTATGTGAGCACAGCAATGTGACACCTTGTTGAACCACAGGTTTTCTACCCTTGTGACACATCACACTGTAAGCCCTGGGTAAGTCACAGTTGTTATCCCTGTGACTTGAAACTTGGCAAGCTTGTTCTTGAGATATCTAGCTCACTTTTCATATATTTCCCATGATTCTACCACCATTTGGACGCTCTCAGCAAGATCTACAAAATAGGTGCTGAAAACCCTTGAAATACCCTTGATGGGCACCAGGATTCAGCTCCCCCTTCCGCTGAAGGTCGTCCTCGACCTTAGAGTACCACCGATCATCCTGCTATGGCTGAGATGTCGTTGGGATCCATGACCTGAACAGCTTTGTTGACCAGAGTTTGTTCGTCGGCCTGAGCAATAAGGTCCCACCTAACCCTTTCTCCTGCAGTCATCCCTACTGCATCCCGATAGGTAGTAGGGCACCTGACACAATCTCGGGACTCGTAGGTGACATAGTCACCTCGACGAGCTAGGAACTTGTTGATGACGATGGCTGCTCAGTGTGCTTGTAAGGCTGTAGCGGTTGGCCACCCCTCGTGGTACTGGTTGATGATGTAGTCGATAGAGATACTGTAGGCTGGTGTTTGAACCACGAGTAGGCGATGGTCGGAGGTGATATGTCCCAGACGGTCTTCTCCAGTTCCCCTGAAATAGACTGGGTGTCAGTCGTTGTTGATGATGTCATCTATTTTTACAGTTGTGGGGGGAGGAGGCGAGGGTGGTGATGGATCCATGGCAGTCAAGGGAGGTTCCTCGACTACTTCTTCAGCAACCTCTTTGATCATGTTTAGGGAAAGGTTGTCGAGTTCGGGGAGTGAATCCATATCCTCGGGGTCCATTGAAGGAGGGGGACCCCAGGGGTCTGTGGTCAGGACTGACCATCCACCATTCGAAGAGTCCTTCTCTTCAGTTTCCGCTTCATTGTCTGTCTCCATACTGTCGTCGCCGAGACGTTGGTATCTGTTGATGCGGCGAGGCCAGAACACGTATCTGCACTGGTCGTGAGAGACATGCTGGCTCTGAAGAGGAAGAAGGTCGTTGAGAGCTTGAGCCATCTGAGGAGTGGCGAGCAGAGCTATGACCCATTTGGCGGCTTGGATGATGTTGTTATAGCCTTCATTCGCAATGACGGCTGCTGTGTCCTTCTCAGAGCACGGGGCTCCAACTCTCTTCACAAAGTCAGAGAGAACAGAGTAGGAAGGTGTGGCTTTGGCAAGAGTGCGGTATACCTCGATGAGGTCTTGAGCATAGGGGATGTTGCGAATGCGGGCGTCGACATGACCAGTAAGGTCAGGGTATACAATGACCCATCCAATCCGGTCAGGGAGGGTGCCATCTTCGTTGTTGAACGACTCGGCATGGAAGATGGTCGTAGTGGACTGGCTTCCGGTTGAGAATGAAGCGAGGAGGTTGACTGATAGCAGGGAGGGTTCCCCACGTACAGTCAATAACATTGTTGGTGAAGCGGGAAGCGTTGCGAGAGTAGGTGCGAACCATGTTAGCTGTGTTGTAGTGAAGAGGGGGTTGAGTCGCTCACTTCAACTTGTGTCTGCTTTTATAGTTGCGCAAGAGATATTGCGCATTCCGCAAATGACTCTCTGGTTCCCATGAATTCTCTGATGTCGGCCATCCTTTCCAGGCTATAAAAAACTCCTTCTTGTTTCTCCTAGTCCGGTGATTGAGGATTGCTTTGACCTCCCATTCCTCTGACCCTTCGCCCTGGTCGAATGTTGGGATTGGAGGTGGTCAGATATAATCCCAACCGTGTTCTTTTGTTGTTCGATAGGGTGTGAGTAATGCTGCATGAAAGACTGGGTGAATCTTCCATGTGCTCAGAAGGTTGAGTTGGAAAGTGACCGGCCCCATGACCTTTGTTATTGTGAATGGTCCTACTTGTTTTGGGGTTAGTTTCCTTGAGGCATATGGGAGTCGGAGGTTCTTAGTGTCGAGAAGAACCTTGTCTCCTTTCTTGAGCAGAACCGATCCCGCTGGAAGTCTTCTAGCCATTGCTGCGGCTGCCTGTGCATGGGCAGCTATTGTGTTTTCCCTGGCTTCTTGAAGACTGCGGAGTCTTTCCTCAGTGCTTGGATGCTTTTGGTTGGTCCTTATTGTTCCAATTGCTTCCAGTTGGTATCCGTAAAGTAGCTCAAATGGAGATTTGCCCGTGACTGAATGTGTTCATTGGTTGTGTGCAAATTCAAATTGAGGAAGGAGTTTTGCCCAATTCTCGGGGTTATTTGCACAATATAGTCGAAGGGCTAAATTGAGTTTTTGGTTTACTCATTCTGTTTCTCCATCTGTTTGCGGATGATATGCGGTACTCAGGGCTGTTTCAATTCCTAGGCTTTGGTGTATTTCTTTGAAAGCTTTAGAAATGAACTGAGGTCCCCTATCAGATATGATCTTGGACAGTAATCCAAATCTGCGGTATATGTCTCGCTGCAATATGTCCATGGCTTCTTTAGCTGTGACATTCTTTGTGCAAGGAGAGAATACTGCTGCTTTTAAAACATCATGATCTACTACCACCTGAATAGCATTAAAGCCATCCGATTGGGGTAGATCAGTAATGTAGTCCATGGTTATGGTCTTGAAAGGTCTCGTATCGCCACTGTGCGGGATTGGCATAAGTCCTGGTTTAATAGGGTGCGTATTGACCTTGTTGACTTGACATGCAGAACAACCCTTGATGTATTGGGTTATGAATCTGCGCATACCTGGCCAAATGTACTCCCGTTTTACCAGATTATATGTTTTTGAATCCCTGGATGTCCCATGACTGGTGCATTGTGATACATCTTGACAATATCATGGTAAAGTTGCTTGTCTGGTGGAACATACACCCTATCTTTATATAGGAGTATGCCTTTATCGTCTGACCAATCTTCTGAATTTCCAAATTCAGGGTGTTTGGTAGTGTTTCCTTTCTGGGTAATGAACTCTATCACTGCTGTGTCTCGTAGCTTGCTATTGCGAATTCATTCCTGCAATTCTACGTTGACAGCTTTAGCAAAGAGTTCGGGTTCCAGGACAACAACATCTTTGTTGTCATTCTCCCCCCCGTCATGCCCTGATCTCCGAGAAAGGGTGTCTGCTTGGGTAAGGGATTTGCCTGGTTGGTGCTTGAGCACAATGTTAAATTCCGAAAGGAAGAAATGCCATTGTGCTTGTCTTTGGTTCAATTTTTGAGCCATACAGAAGTATGTGAGGTTGTTATGATCTGAGAGTACTTCTACAGGATGTGGAGAGCCCTGTAAAAAGTGTCGCCATGCTTTGAGTGCTCAAATAATGGCTAGTAGTTCTCGATCATATATTTGATAATTCTGTTCAGCTTGAGTGAAGGCTTTCGATAGATAGGCACATGGGTGCCATAATCCATCTGATCCTTGTTGCCGTAAGACTGCACCAGTTGCAACTTTTGATGCATCACATTCAATTTGGAACAGTTTTTCTGGATCTGGAATCTGAAGAATTGGTTCTTCAGTAAACCATTTCTTGAAAAGATTGAATGTTTGTTGACAATCTTGGGTCCACTTGAAAAGTTTGTCCTTCTTTGTGAGTTCTGTAAGGGGTCGAACAATCTTCAAATAGTCTCGAATGAATTGTCGATAGAAGTTTGCGAACCCTAGGAATGCTTGGACTTGTTTAACTGTTGTCGGTGGTTCCCAATCAAGGATTGCCTTGAGTTTTATTGGATCCATCGCAACCACTCCTGGGTGGATGATTGACCCAAGGAATTTGACTTCTTGTTTGTCAAATTCACATTCCTCCGCCTTGAGATATAGGTCACTTTCCTGGAGTCTTTGTAAAACTCTTCGTGTTCATTTGTGATGGATTTTGGGATTGTCTGAAAAGATGAGAATGTCATCCATATAGATGACTATCCATCCTTCCTGTAACATATCCCAAAAAATGTCGTTCATCATGTTCTGGAATGTGGCTGGTGCATTGCACAAACCAAAGAACATGACTGTTGGTTCGAATAGTCCCCTTGGGGTGATGAATGCCGCTTTCCACTGATCACCTTCCTTGATGCGAACATTATTGTATCCTGCTCGAACATCAAGTTTGGTGAAGATACTGGCACCTTTTAAACGATCTATGATATTGCTTATTAGAGGTAGTGGATATGCATTCTTGATCATTCCCTCATTTAAAGCTTGGTAGTCTTGTACTAGCCTAAGACTTCTGTCCTTCTTTGTAACAAAAAAGAAGGGTGAGGCTAATGGGGATTTGGACTTTCAAATGTATCCCTTTTCTAGGTTCTCCACGATAAACTTGTCGAGTTCAAGTCGTTCCGTATAGGTAAGTGGATAGATTTTCCTCCGTGATCCCTTGGTGTGATAGTCGAATTCCTTTTTGAATTCAATTGCATGATCCCAAGGTCATGATGGGGGAAATCTGTTAGCAGCCTTCTTTTCGAAGACCATTCTGAAGTCTTTGACAAAATTTGGTAGAATTTCATCTAGTGTCTTTTCTTTCTGGTCTAAGGCTGAGCATAGGTTACCTACAGATCGACCTAGATCTGTTTTATAGGTACCTGTGCTCCAAATTTCAATACCTAGATCCGTGCATGATCCATGCTGTAGGTACCTGGACCTGTAGGTTTGGATCATCTAGGTCACGGATCTAGGTAGTATAGATATACCTATGCAATACCTAAACCTATGCTCAGCCTTATTCTGGTCTTTCTTTGCTGCTATTGCTATTTTGGTTGACTTGTTGATTTTTCAGATGTCTCTCCTCCGGTACCATCTGTCAATGGTTTTTGAAGGATTGTGTGTGAGTTTGTCTGAGTCTTCTGAGTCCAAATCATCTTCATCTTCATAACTTGTCTGTATGAAAGATGTGACTAGCTCTAGGTTCTCCGGTTGACTTAGGAATCCCCATAACATCCTGTCTGGTGGATCATGTTCTGATTGGTATTTATGAATTCACTGTTGTCTTTTGATGATATCAGAAGGGATAGTGATACAACCACTCTCCCAATCGATATTTGGATTGTATTTGCGAATCCATGGCATGCCAAATAGGACATCTTCCCGTACTATGTCAGCAACATACCAATTGGTAGGTAATTTCTTTCCATTGATATTGAAAGTACCCTCCACTCAGTGGGTAATGGTTCCCATTTTGTTGACACTGTCATCTGCATTCTGAAAAGTCAGAGTCTTTGGTAATCTGACTATAGGTAGATTGTATCTTTCAACAATCTTTCGGTTAACAATGACAGCGTCTGCACTCGTGTCGATGAGCCCTTTGATTTCGACGGCTTTGTTTTCCACTTGCATGTAACCGGGTATAAGCAGAGCATGTCGCCTCCACTGTGTATTGGTTACTATGGTTACATGCAAGTCCATAGGCAAGTTCGGTGTCGAGTCGGCTTGCCTACTTAAAAATCCAATTTGAAATCTGTGGCTCTGAGTGCACTGACTTGAAGATCTTCTTTGTTGTCTTCTTTGTCTGTTTCTTCTCTTTCACTGTCATCTGAACCCTCCTGAACAAGCTGTCATACTTTCCGGTTGACAGATTTTACAGGTCCTTTGGGTTTAGACGGACTAGGCTATGTCATGGGTGGCGGAAACCCGTGCGGGTGGCTGCGGGTTTAATACATGGGTGTGGGTGCGGGTCACAGTGTACTGACCCACCTGTAACCCGGCACCCGAGTCACGGGTACAGCCACCCACCATATAAGGAATGCACAGAAGCGCTGGTTGGTCGATGTGTCTGGCGGCATACCAGACTCCTGCTCTGTGGACTAGACACAAAATGTATACAGTATGCTACAGAAAGACAGTACTAGTTCTGACAAGTCCGAAAGCGATTTGAAACTCCACTGATGAAAGTGCTGGTGACAATGGACTCGGAAGTCTGACCCCCTCCACTGGAAGACTAACCTACCTTGCACTATATGACCCCTGTTGTCGTCGGCCGGGCCTGTCTTCGTCCGAAAACAAAACCCTGCCATCCTTCCCTCCATCTGAACACCCATGTCCCGCTCGACTGCCGCTACTTCCCGCAAACGGGCCCGCAGCTCATCTCCACCTCCCCACGTGAACAACAAGAAGGTCAAGCGCAGCTGAGCCTCGGGCAAGGCTCGCGCGCAACCTAATCCTCCCCTTGCGCCTGCCAAGATGAAGGCAAAGCCGGTGCTGAAGCCTACGGCCAAGGGATCCAGGTCATCTAGCAGCCAGTCTTCGGACACTGCCTCCACGTCACGGAACCCTCGTCGACAGACGACAGTCCGCACGGAGGAGGAGGAGAATGCTGAGCTCGAGGCCCAGGGATTCACCGTGGTCGATGACGATGAAGACAGTGGGTCCGACGGAGAGGATCCCATCGCTGGTGGTTCTGGAGTTGACGAGGAGGTTGAGGACCCAGCTGTCGACTCCGAGGTCGAGCTAGGTATGTTGTTGTGTCGTATCCCAGGCTCTAGAGACTTGAAGCTGATGCCAGAACCTATCACATAGACGAGATGATGGCGAAGTGGAACTCACCGATATATGCCTTCTTCCACACCCGGCCGGATATCGAGTATGTGGAGGGTCGGCGCACCCATGTCTTCAAGTGTAGGGCCCGAGGCTGCAAGGTGCGCGTCCATCGTTACGTCGACAGCAAGGACCGGTCTTCGACTGGCAACCTCCGTCGCCACGCAAGGACTTGCTGGGGACAGGAGGCCGTCGAGGCTGCATGCGACGCCTTTGACCTTGACGAGGCCCGCGAAAATGTTGTCGGCGCCATCTTGAGGAACGGCTCGATCACCGCTTCCTTTGCGCGCAAGTCCGGCACCGTCACCTATAGTCATCGTCCCCATACACGCGCCGAGACCTGTACGGAGATTGTCCGATGGGTTGCCGAGAACCTCCGCCCGTTCAAGATCGTCCGTGACCGAGGGTTTGTCAGTCTCATGAAGACAGGCAGACCAGGTTATTACTTGCCTTCGCCGTCGACTGTGTCGCGTGATGTTAAGTTGGTTTTTGCTCGCGTCCGGATTCGCATCGCGCAGATCCTGCAGGTGTGTATGGTTAGTTACATGCCGCGCGTGACAGTGTGCTAACCACCTACCGGCATGGCTAGGACTATGACGGTGACCTCCACTTTGCGACTGACGCGTAGACATCCCCAAACCACCGCGCTTACATCGCCATCACCATCCACCTTGAGCACGAGGGCAAGCCCATCAGCCTTCTGCTTGATGTGGTCGAGGTCGCGCGCTCTCATAGCGGCGTCAACCTCGCTGCCGCTTTCGCGAAGGTGTTGAAAGAATTTGACATTTCTGACAAGGTACGTGGGTTAGCGTGTTCGCCGTCACGGTGTCAAGCATCAACTCAACTCACTGTAGATTCTCGCGGTGACGTGCGACAATGCGACAAACAACGATACGATGGTTGACAAGCTCACCGAACTCTTGCCGGAGTTCTCGGGAGATGTCAACCGTGTGCGCTGTTTCTTGCATGTCCTCAATCTTGTTGCAAGGAGTTTGATCCGACAATTCGATGCAGAGGTCGACAAGGAGCTGGCGGAGAGGGATGCGGATGAGAGAGAGCTGGCCGAGCTGGCTGAGGGTTTAGAGGAGGACGAGGTTGAGACGCAGATGGAAGCGGCGGATTTTGGTGCCGAAGGTGAGTGTTTAGATGACGATCCAGATGATGAGGTGGAGGGGATGGAGGGGATGGGGGAGGAAGAGCGTGTGCAGTTTGCAGAGGATGTGCGGCCAGTCAGACTTCTTCTAGCGAAGGTATGTGTGGACTTCGATCTCTATCGTCATGAATCCTGCTTACCTCTTCTTCAATACCAGCTCCGCAAGCTGGCGTTCAAGATTATCCACTCGACCACTGTCCTGCTCCCCGCCTGGAAGGCACTGCTGGCCGAACTTGACTTGCCTGTTGCGCTCTTGCCGCGCGATGTTCGCACGCGATGGAACTCGACCTTCGATATGCTGGATGGTTGTTTGAAGTACCGCCTCGCGATCGACAAGATGTGCAGCGACAAGACATTCGGGCTGAGGCAGTACGAGCTCTCAGCAGATGAATGGAAGATAGCACGCCAGCTGCGAGATGTGCTGAAGGTTCGTACTCACACTCACGTTTCCACCGCGCCTATGCAAACAATGGCCAAATGTGCGCCCACAAACGTGGCAGTACTGATTGCTATTCGTCCTTCTACCTGCTTGCTCCTGCATCTATTTATTCTCGCTCTCCTAGGTCTTCAAGGATGCTAGTCTATATTTCTCTCGTGCTGGCACGCCCAATCTCGCCACTGTCATTCCTGCCATGGACCATATCGACTCTATCTTAACCACTGCCAGTGTTTCGACCCACAAGTACGACTACGCGATCCGGGTGGCCTGCGGCCTCGCCAAACGCGTGCTCGACAAGTACTACTCGCTCACAGACAGCTCGAATACCTACCGCATCGCTATGAGTACGTATATTCCTCTCGGATTCTACGTTGGTCGCACTGACAACATACTGCTAGTTCTCCACCCTCGCCACAAGCTCGCGTATTTCAAGAAGCTCCGCTGGATCGAGCAATGGCAGCGCACAGCCCGGGAGCTCATCGTCGAGGAGTTCAAGACACATTACGCCGGCCGGGTCGATGGTGATGGCGTCGTCGAGGAGGGAACTGGGGCAGGTCCGGAGGGCGTGGAGGGAGCTCAGGACGCTACGCAGCAGGCACAGGAGGTATGTGTGATTTTTATTCTGAGGATCCGGGAAACTGAGAACATCCCCCAGCCGTGAACGCTGCAGGTGACGCGCGCGTGTCTGAGGACTGCCCACCACGATCTGTCCTCAGACACGCGCTCCTCCGGGGTTTTGCGATGCCACCGCGATGCAGAGAGCAGCAGCTCCTCCATGCTTTCGACTCGCAGGCACGCCAGACCCGCACAACCATCGCTCTCGTGAGAGCGGTGGTCAACCTGATCTTCGACCTTGATATTGAGACGATCCGGGAAACGGAGAACATCCCCCAGCCATCAAAGCTGCAGGCGACGCGCGCGTGTCTGAGGACTGCCCACCGCGATCTGTCCTCGGACACGCACTCCTCCGGGGTTTCCGCGAGGCCATCCGTGATGCAGAGAGCAGCAGCTCCTCCGTCCTTTCCACTCGTAGGCGCACCAGACCCGCACAACCATGGCTCTCGTGACGACGTCGCAGCCAGACTCTAGCACAACCTCCCGCGATGTCCTGTACTGCTGGTCCATCGCGTCACCCTTGGCGTCGAGTCCGACACCTGGGGTTAGGATGAGGAAGTCCTCGTCTGGGGACGATTCGCCCTCCCGCGGTGGTCAACCTGATCTTCGACCTCTTCAATATCCCATCATCTAACATGGCCATCTCGTCGTTAGGACGGCAACATCTTCGACGCTCTCGACAGCCTCCAAGCTCCTCAACCTTCGGAGCTGCGCGACGAGCTGGAGCGCTACCTCAGTACCGATCCTGAACATGCCCCCGACGCAATCCAGTGGTGGATCGAGCGTCGCGCCATTTTCCCTAATCTATCTCGCACGGCCATCGACTATCTCACTATACCAGGTATGTACTGCATGTGTCGTTTATGTCTGCATCTACTGACCTCCAAACGACCCGGAAGCCACCTCAGTTGATGTCGAGAGAGTGTTCAGCCGTGGACGACTACTCCTCACTCATGTCCGGAACCGTCTCAATGCGCAGACGACCCGCGCACTCCTCTGCCTTGGCAGCTGGAGTGTCCTAGGTCTCGTGAAGCCAGAGGATGCGGCCGTCGCTTCGCAGCTCCCCGAGGTGGATGGATCTGATTCCGACTTTGAGATGGGTTATGGGTGGGACAAGATTGACGTCTCCCAGTTGAAGAAGTAGATCCTACACTCGTTTCCATCTTGTCATTCTTTGTATCCCGCATGTACCTCCGTCCTTGCTCGGGCCATCGGGCGCACACTCTTTAGTAGAATTATCACTCTTTGTCGTCTATCTGACCGTCTCCGAGTCCGTCGTAATGAACAAACTGAATTAATCTTTTGATAAATATGTCAGCGGCCTGCGAAATTGTGTGATCAAGTAAAATTTCTGAAAACGTCAAGAGTTCCTATCGAACGTCGCCGTAAGATTGAACAGCAACAACTACAACCATGTCGCAGGAGCGGACGGCACTCCCTCAGCCAGTCCTCCCGGATCGCAGCTCGCCACCCTCTCCTGCACCTATAACTAGAGAGCTACTCGAAGCTCTGTCTAATACTGCACATCCATCCGCTGCCTCGGATCACAGCGACAACAGCATACCCTCTCTTGAGACGGTCTCCGATTCCGACGAGTCTGAACCTGGCCCGGGGCAAGCGCACACCACTCAACAGCCTGGGATCTACCGTCTCGCTACCTTCCTCGATCCCTGGACAGCTCCTACAAGGCGTATCAGACCGGCATACATACACCTCAAGATTGTCTATCAAACACGCATCGCGGAGCTGGAGGGGAGGCCCATGATTAAGCTGGAGATTGTTGCCAATGACACGCATGCTGAGAACCTTCGTCAGGTGGTGAGTACTAACACGCTTTGATATCGTCATGTTCTCTCGAGTCCAGCCTCTTTGATCATGACACCTGAATGATACGCTAGATATACCTGCCCACCACTCTTGCGGGTGCGCGTGCCCTCCCCCCGGCTGTGTGGGAGGGTTTCTGGGCCGATATTGCCCATAACGGTCTCCTGGAACTCCTGGACGAAGAACAACATGAATTAATTGAGGCCATCATTGACATTTTCCGCTACTATGCTACACTCTCTCCGCGTGCTACAGAGACCTGGGACGACTTCCTTGAGGAGCTCTACCTCGGTGCTGAGTTCAGTGCTCATCTCAGTCAACCTGGGGAGCGCGTCCTCAGTGATCTCTCCCGCTGGGCCATGGAACACATTCCAGTGAGTACACACTTTGTGTTATGATCACTCTTTCATGACTTGCACTTTAGGGAGCCTTTCCAGACATCTTCGAGAGATCGGACTCGGATTCGGATGGCGCAGACTCGATTCTGTCGGAGGATGGTCGGCAGGGTACTACAAGTCATGGTGGGACAGTCGGCCCGGATGAGCTCTGACACCGGTTATTACTAGTACAGTGTATTGCCCATGAATCATGACGTGTCGAATGCTCGATCTCGCAGCCTGCAGTGGTACTATGCACGTCAATTGTGGTTTTCTTGCATCCCCTGACCCGAGGGTTTACGCACACAACCCATATCCGTGCACCCGGCGCTTAGCACCCGTACCCATACCCATACCCACATATGTGGGTGTGGGTGTCACTCGGGTGTGGGTTCGGGTCAGCATGGTCGTACCCAGGGGTACACCCATGACATAGCCTAAGACGGACAGTCTCTGGATATGTGTCCAGATTTCCGGCACCTGAAACACAGTTCCTTGTTCTGTAACTCTTGTCGCTCTTTGATAGAGAGTTTGTTGATGTCGAGAGAGTTGTCTTCTCCAACATTAACTGCTCATACAGTCTTCTTCGGCTTTGAAGTTTTGGCTGTCTGTGTCTTTCGGTTGGCCAAAATCTTCTCTGTTAGTTGATAGCTATGGTCTAACTCCTTGGTTCGAGTCATCCATTCTGTAATGTTTGCCGGAGCTGGATATGACATTGAAATCTTCCTCAGCAAATATTCAGGGAGTGCCTGTCTGTATAATGCTAGTTGCGCTATAGGATCCCAAATATTGCCTTTGAGGGCTAAGTCCATGAACCATGCATTGAACTTGTCGACTGATGTGTAGTCTTTGAGTCGAATGGTGGTTAATTGGACCATGAAGTTGTCGACTTCATCTACTGGAGCGAAGGCATTTAGGAAGTTTTATTTAAAATTGGCCCAGGTGTCAAACCCTCAGGGAACACCTGGGTGTACTTCCTCTTTAGCCCTCTGGATGGCCGTATCTTTCCAGTAGTTGATGTTATCTCCTTCCATGAAGGATAGAGCTGTTGCAACCTTTGTATAATCGTTGCCAAAGTCTTGCAGTCTTGCGGTGAAAAGGAGAAAGAGTTGGTTGAGAAAGGATCAGGTCTTGTTTTTGTCTCCGTTAAAGACCTCTGGATCCTTAATCTTTCCCTTTCCTGGCCCCGCAGGTTGCGGTTGATATCCTAGAGGGTTGGCTGGAGCTCCTGGTGGTGGTCCTCCTCCACCTCCTCCAGGTGGTGGCGATCCCCTACCTGGTGGTGTGGCTCCTCCTTCACCCCCTCCAGATGATGGGGATGGGGGTCTTCCTGGTCCTGTTGGTGGGTTCGAAGTGGGTGATGATGGAGCTGGTGGTTTTCCACCACTTCCTGTTACCCCTGTAGCGAAGCTGCCTCCTCCAAAACTCTTTGGTGAGGCAAAGCTTCCGTAAGGTGTCAGCACACTTGGTTGAGTTCTGCTGGTAGGCTGGTATGAGTACTGGCTTCCAGCCACATATCCACCACTTGTACTTAAAGAGGATCCTGTTCCAAATGCCTGGCCTAGGGCAGCAGAAACTGATGCACCTGTGGGTATATAGAGCGGCCATCTCTCCATCATAATGATGGTTGTGCTCGTTGTATAGGTGATTCTGAGATATGTATTTTTTGTGTGTCCCTGAAATCTTCTTCATCCAAAGATCTGACTGCTACTTTCTCCCATTCTGGCTGTGATTCTGGTTCAATAGAGTGTTCCTATGGTTGATCTGTCTCTGGCTCTGGTTCTGGTTCTGGTAATGAACTTAATGGAGTTAAAGGAGTTTGCAATATCCCTGATGGAACTCATGAGCTTGATGAAACTGATTGAGCTCCTGCTAGAGCTGGATGTCTCTCAATAGGTGGTTGTGGCCCATGAGTTTTTACGATATCCTTCACCTGTGTTTTTTTGGCTGTTTGAGGTTTCCCAGTTGTGAGATATTTATTGAAATACTACCAGAATTGTTGTATCATAGTGGACAATGTGCGTGTGTACAGTTGTTCCACTGTCTGGTAGTTTCTCGGTAGTATTTATCTCAAGTCTTGTCTGTGTCAAAGAGATGATACTGTTTGTGTTACGGTGGACCTAATGCATTACGAGTGTTAGTACACCGCACCTTATACTGTACCTTAGTCCTAGAGAAGACAAGATGCTAGTCTGACAAGGACTAGAAGCAGAAGTGTTGCGACAATAACAAGAGCAAGGGCCAATAGTCTACAGACCATTGGCAGCTAATGTTATTGAACGAAGGGTAAACGTACAAGGAATACAAGAGGTCGAAAACTGGGGAATGTGTCCTACATGAGGGGTCTTTATATACTGCTAGTGTCGGGGCTGTATGGTGGAGTATGGCCCTTGTGCTAGTGGAGTAAAGTGGTGAATGATGAAATAACTAGTGGAGCTAAGTGGAACTAAGTGGAGAAGATGAGTAAGGAACTGGAGACAAGTGGAGTAAAGGCATATGGAGGTGGAGATGAGTGGAGAGACGACCTAGTAGTGGTTATCTAAGGAAAAGGTAAGTCCGTGCGGTTAGTTGTGCTAGACCAGAGCCGCTATAGTACAGTAGCACAACAAAGAAGTGAAGCTAGTCCATGGCAGTAGTAGACAACCAGGAGCCTACCAGTTGTAACAATGGTAGGCCTCATTTTTCTTCATGTCATGGTACAGTCAACACCCTCATAACCCATACCGATTGGGATGGGGGTCAAAGTATGGGGTGTCGGAGAGTATGGGCTTTAGGAGAGCACGCCAAAATAAGCGCTGAGCCGCACACGGACATTTGACATAGGCGCCGGTGTACAGGGCTACTGATGTCAAAAATACTCTGTGATATATGTGTTCACCATCGCGCTCTGCGTTCCACACTGCAGTTGACGCGAGAATCCCACCAAGGCATCCTCCAACTTCCTTGCCACAGGATCATTCACAGTCCGCAGCCTAGCTTTGCGCCGTGATGGTCCCTCCTCCGAGTCCTCCTCCAGCTCTTTGTCATTGCCCTCTTGAGCCGCCTCACGTACTGCATCAAAGATATCCTCCTCTGAGACCTCTGCAATGACCTCCAATTCAGCTGCCAGGTTCAAGAGGCTGCCGATATCCATACGGTTGGATGGCTGCAGGGCACCGCGCTTGACGAGTTCATTGATTGTCCATATCTGGTGCCTATGCAGGCTTGTAACGTATATTACATAATCTATACTATGGGTTATTCCCTCCGAAAAAAGCTATGGGTCATGGGATACCATAGAGTTATGGGTTATGCCGACTGTCCCGACTTGGGAAGGCCGAAATCTTATGGGTTATCATAGAGTATGGGTTATCAGACGGTATGGGTTAAAAGGGTTTCAACTGTAGTTCCGAGAGACCATAGTGTTGCTGGCAGTCTGCAGAGGTGTTGAAAAACTCCAGCATCTCATGTGCAATCTGAGTGAAGGACAATGGAGTTCATCACAATAGATGAGAATGGTCTTGCACATGGTTGGGGTAACCTTAACACATGGCAAGTTGGCAGGTTCTTTACATGTTAACTAGGACAAAGGGAGAGACAGTGCCAGCACCAGCGGTTTCCTGGCGGGTGAGAAGTACCTTCCAAATATGGGGTCTGCATCACTTTGTGCGGTCACCGTATCAATCGCGAGGGAGACAATTGTCAGAACAAAATCACAGGGCCTGGCCGGGAATTGAACCCGGGACCTCCTCCATGTTGCGCACACAAGTGCACCCTAAGAAGGAATCATACTACTAGACCACCAGGCCGTGGAGATCAATTGCAAAAGTATATCTGTATGGGTTTTACTACATATGGCATTGGCATCTGCGCACAGTACTGACTCCTCGTCTCCCTGATCTGGCACAATATCAATCTCGCCGCAGTTGCAAGCGACTCACTGTCTCTACTCAACGTTGAAATGCTGGATGATATGACTTCGCATCTCTTGAACATGAAGACGCAGCTCGTCTGTTCCGCTTACCGTCAGCCTCAACAAAGACATAGTAGTGGTCGACCGCGCTAATCAGGGGCCCTTCCCCTGAGCAAATTGGACAGCCATGAAGACAACGAGCCAACGGCATGAACGCTGTGATGGTACCGCACTCCACCTTCAGAAGCAGTTCAGCCAGTTCAGAGTCCATTTTCCCATCATGCTGTGGAGGCCGCGGACTCAGACACACGTTTCCTACAGATCAGATCACAACAACATCGCGTCGGCTCCCTTCTTCCGAGCCGCCCGTGCCCTCATCGCTCATGAGCACATCCACGCTCCCCACGAGCGCAGCGCCAATGCGCCCTGACAGCGCTGCGTTCACGCCGCCTATGACCTTGACCTCGAGCGTGCGCCCGTCTGCAGGCTGGCCGTGAGACTTGACGACTGCTGCCTGCGCGTCCTTCTCGTACTTGTAGGTGAGTCGCACGACGGGGTCAGGGGACGCGGAGTGGAGGACGGAGGAAGTGATGGGCCCACAACGCTTGAAGATGGCCTGGGGAAGTGAGGCAAGGTGAGAGTCGCAGACAGGACTCGAGGGGCCAGGGTAGTGCCATTCGTCCAGATCCTGACGTGGTAACCCGTTTGTATCACGACCGGATGTCACTTGGTATACAGAATGCTAATCTTCGGTAACGTGGGCGGGAGACAGGGTGGGCATGGGCGGAAAGTAGATAGGGGGCGTGTGTTGGGCAAGATGACGACACAGGACGCGTCGGATTGTAGTAGACACGAAGACCAGAGGCGTATGGGATCGCAAAAGGGAGCGGAATTGGTGGGAAGGAGAGGAGAAGACAGACGGACCTCGACATCAGCTGCGGCAGTGCCCTTTGCAAGGCCAGCGACCTGGAGGACGTTGCCCCTGGAGCTGGCGCCCTTTATTGAGAGACCTCCCTTGTCGCCGACGGCATCTCGCAGGGCCTTATCCGCGATGCCAAAGTTCGTTTTGGGTGCGCCGGCGGGGGCATTTGTGAGACGAGCAGAGAGGGAGGCTCAGGGAGCGGTCCGCATCGTACATGTTATGCTTCCATGAGCCGGTTACATCGCCGGGCGAGGGGCGGGAGCAGCGCCAGGTAGGAGAAAGATGCGTTCAAGCAGGGATGCCATGAAAGGGAGGAGGTCGTCGTTGTCGGTGTCGTCGTCGTCGTGGTTGACGGCAGCGCCACCGCGCGCTGCCCGTTGATTGGTCTCGTTTGGCAGGCGCTTACATACACGCTGTTGTTGCTCAAGAACACACTCCTCACCCTAACCCCAACCACGACCACGACGACCGTCATGAACAGTTCAGATCCTCCTCGTCCTCCCTCTGAAGCGACCGCTGCGCGGAAGAAGCTTCCGCCATCGAGCCGCGAGCACTTTACGTCGGCTCTAGTTACGAGTCATGGCACTCCTCTTCCTCCCGACATCGCGGCCTACGCCATCGGTGCCGCCTTTCCCCCAGAACTTGTCCGTCCCATCGCAGAAGCATTATGCACCCCCGAGCGGATCGAGAAGACCTTCCACAACTATGACGCCGCTCTCCTCTTCGAGTTGATCGAAATGGACGTCAACCAGACCCTCCTCCACATATTCGACTCCGTCAAGAAGCAACGGCTCACCTTGTGGGTTCTCTGTGTCATCCCCGGTCCCCGCAACAAGATGCCCTCGGACCGCATGGAAGCCGAGAGGTGGAAGCTCTTCCGCCGATTCCTCTCCCAGAACGGTGTTAGCCAGGACGTCATCAAGAGATTGAGGAAGTGCATTGCTCCCTGGCCCAAGGGCGCTGCATGTGCGTATCTCATCTTGTTTTCCCGCTATTCTCTCTGATGCAATATCCGCGTCCCAGATCCAGTTTGGGTTCCCGACTTGCTCTTCTATAAGTTACGGATGCAGGCCAAGGAGAAGCAGGTGGCTGAGACGGATGAGAACGCGTCCGAGGCCAGTTCAGCAGTCCACGAGCAGCCAGGAGCTCTTAGGGACGCGCGTGCGCTCACTCAACATAGATCTCTTTCCTGCTCTTAGCATCGCCTTGTCTTACTGTATTCTGTACTTCTGTGTCTCAGTGGTGTACCCTACATTTGCAATCATTCGCGTCACGTCTCCCGCATTCGTTTATATAGGATTACATATGTGGGCACCTTGTTCTGTCAATCATTGCTCTTTGAACAAACGCTGGTTCTAAACATACTGAAATTCACGATTCAAGCAAGCGGTCCACGGTTGTTTGTTATTGTCCAGAAGGACCCTCTTCACTGGGATTAGATATTGAATGCTCGCTTCGCTTGGAACTACATGGCTATCAAATTGCGTAGAGTACACACAAAGGATGAAATACATTACATGTCCAACTGACACCGCAAGAGTCTCATACACTGTCGAGTGCCCTTACAACAATGTCTCGTAAGGTTTGACGAACCAACTCTTCTGTTGCCATGTACCATGTCGGCTGCGGCGGCTCCTCACCGCCAGGCTGCAGTGCACCTAGCCACAGAACCTCCATCTCACCATCATCCTCAACAACTCCAAGCTGTAACATCGCTACGATGAGACTTGGACCTGATTGCGCATCTGTTGTGAAACACATCCCAACCGTTCCGATCTGACCAAGTTCTTTCAAGTACCCGCTAAGCTGCCGGACTCCTGGGGTCTGACCGCGCAACTTATCCTCGATGATGAGCAACGGCTTGCGCGCCCGGCTGACGACGAAGTCTGGTCTCTTGTAGGACAGTTTGCCAGGTCTATTGTCGACGAGCCGACCGAGATAATCCACGGTGAGATGCTCAAACCCGGAGATGGGAGACTTGTCACGCATCGACGGAGGCTCAAATGTCCCAATACTGTGGTCGTTGTTGGCAGTGGAGGTAGAGGCTCTACTCGGGCCAGATACGATGGCCGCCGTGGTGACGGGCGTGCTTGTGTGAGCAATATTGGCGTCGAAGCCAGACATCGACACTTGTTCCAAGTCCGAGTACAAGTCCATGGGCACAGTGCCGCGCTTTCTGACTGCCCGCACTGATCAGTCTGCTGCAAGGAAGTATATACGGATTGCACAGTACTCACCTGGAGTCTTCATCGTCACCACACCCCTGGAGGAAGATTCCAGGTTATCATCGTTCGAGTCTGCCTCATCCTCGGAGTCGTCCTGTACAACCGCTGGTGGAGACGGCTCCTCGTCCTGCTCGACCTCTTCGCCCTGCTTTCGGACCTCCTCGCCCTGTTCGACCTCCTCGCCTTGTTCGAACTGCTCTTCCTCGCCAGTGTCACCCTCCACGGTGTTTTGCTCGAAGGTAGTACCATAGAGGTAATGTCTACTCGTATCTCCTTCCACTGCCTGGATCGACCAGTCCGCCACTTGCTTGAGGATTGCTTGTTCCACCTCCGGATTGTATGTCCATTGGTCTTGGATCAGGAACTTGCCTTGGAGTGGGAAGAAGTGGCGAAGGAGGGCGAGCACGGCGCAGTCTACTTGGGACTCATACGGGCGTGGCTGCGAATAAATGGTACTCTGTGTAGGATCCGTCAACAGTCCAGCGACGAAATCCGATATCTCGAGTGAGGGCAGCTTGCGCTGAAGAGGCATTGATGGGTAGCTTAGTATATCTGGGTGCAGATCCCCGAAATGCGATGTCAACATACCTCGCGCTCCTGCGTTGCCACCCGCTTTCGCATGGCTTTGATTTCCTCCAGCATCTTCGTCACCTCGTCTCTGTTGAAATATTTCCATCGGGTATTCGATGCCTTCTGCACATAGATAGATCGCTGCTTGAGCTTCCGTGCAGTCAGACATACTGGGACGTACGAACTTCGGGCAAACGTGTATGCAACATCCCGTACAGCCTCTCATGCATATTCTTGAGAAATGCATCAACATCGACATCGGTGGCCATCGTCTTGAATCTTGTGTGATAGAAGTTTCAGGGTGAATGCGGTAGAGTCCAGGTAGATTCGTACGTAGGGGGAAGTTGAGGCTCGCCGCAGGTGGTTACAGGTGGTTGGGGTTTCAAGCTCAAGGTTCGGATTGCGAAGGTTTGCGCCGAGGAAATGAGGCGGTCTTGTTCCCCTGGTTTTAAAGTCCGCCGATTTGTTTCGGGGTCCGCCCTCTCCTCCGCTGGGGCTTACCTCGTAGAGACGCACCCTCGCAACTCTGCCCGCCTCACGGCAGCGCTCTTTCCAGTCATGCTGTTGAATTTACATAACGTTTAGCTCGTAGAGACGCACAGCAGCCAGTGTGGCACATGCAGAGACATACATCACAAATCTTCAAAAGTCACGGAGGCTGCAGGCGCTCCATGGCCGGCGTCTCCGGAAGAATGTCTGGCGCGTCCGAAACTGCCTACTGCTGCCATCATGCTCGTCCTTATCTCCATCTTCCGACAGGTCATCTACATCGAGAGCCATTGCGTCCACAGGAAACCCATCCTCAGGCTGTACGCCTGGGCGAGGCTCGATTGCGCGACGTGGTGTACGTAGCAAGAGACGCGAAGCGAGACACTGAAGCTAGGCATGCAAAGAGATAATGTATATAGCTCTACGTTAAACAACACTGCAGTCCAACCTATTCGCACCCCCTTCCGCGCTCTCATGCCGCAAGAAGCATTTTCCTCGGGTCCTCCAGGTAGTCCCGGACCTTGACTATGACGCCGCGTCAGCAACTCGCGATGAACGCAATGGAGAGGACAGATAGACGTACCGAGGAACGTGACCGCTTCCCGACCGTCGAGCAGACGATGGTCGTACGTGAGTGCAACAACCATGATCGGGCGGATCACAATCTGGCCGTCGACGACGACAGGACGCTCCTTGATTGCATGCATACCGAGTACTGCAGCCTGCGGCAGGTTGATGATCGGCGTACCGTACAGCGAGCCGAACACACCGCCGTTCGAGCTGGGAAAACAAGATGTCAGTACGGGAGCATCTCAGGTATTGAACACCATTCTACGCACATGGTGAACGTTCCGCCGGCCATATCCTCCAACGAAAGCTTGCCATCCCGTGCCTGACGCGAAAATGAGCAGAGTTAAAATGGAGCACGTCAAGGCAGGCACACCTTCTTGCCGAGGGCAGCAATCGCCTGTTCAATCTCCACAAAGTTCATCGTCTCCGCGTTGCGGACAACGGGGGTAACGAGACCCTTGGGGGTGGCGACGGCAACGCTGAGATCGACGTAGTCGCGGTACACGATCTCTTCACCCTCAATGGAGGCGTTCGCTGCAGGAATCTCCTTGAGCGCGAGACAGCACGCCTTGGCAAACGCGCTCATGAAACCAAGCTTGACGCCATGCTCCTTGAGCACCTCCTCCTTGTACTTCTTGCGCAGCTCCATCACGCTCGACATGTCGATCTCGTTGAAGGTCGTGAGCGACGCGGCGGCGTTCTGGGACTCCTTGAGACGCTCCGCAATGCGCAAACGCATGCGGTTCATCTTGACACGAGTCTCGTTCCTGCTTCCGGGGACACGGGGAGCGGGAGCAGGCTCCTCCTTGGCGGGCTTCTGCTTAGGAGGAGCGGGGGCAGGTTTGGTGGTCTCCTTGAGCTCCTTCTTCTCCGTGCCCTCCTGCACGCCGGCAGTGTCCTTCTTACGGACTTCTTCGGGTGAAGGAGAAGGGGGAGGAGGCGTCTGCTCGAGTTGCGAATCGCTGGGACGGTTCTGCTTGGTCTCCTTGGACTCTTCTGGTGCCTTCTGCTCCTTCGGGGCGGCTTCGTCGACGGCGCCCGGTTCGAAGCGGAAAAGGTCCTGGCCGACGGTGACCGTGTCCTCCTCACTTGCGAGGAGCTCAGTGATGCGACCGGCAGAGGGGGCGTTCACAGAGACGTCAATCTGTCCAGTAGCGGAGCGGGGACGGCGAGGAACGCTTCGTGAGAAGGGGTCGAGAAACAGGGGAAAAGACCACGGACCTTGTCGGTTTCGATGGTAGCGACCTCCTCATCTGCCTGCACGGTGTCGCCAGGCTGCTTCAACCAGGACTTGAGCGTGCCCTCGGAGATGGACTCGGCCATCTGAGGAACCTTGACGGTCTCGGCTGAGAAAGACAAATCAGCGAAGGAGGTGGACTACGCGACGCGCCTGAACGTACCTTGGAGGAGGTGAGTGGAATGGAACGTCGCCCGCTGTGAGTGGGCGGCGGCGAGTTTCCTGCACAACGGAGAGATTAGCGGCAGACTGGCGCGCTGGGAAGCGGACACGCACCAGGTCTTGGAGAGGACGGCGGCATCGGCGCGAAGAGCACGCCCGCGCGCAATGAGGAGAACTCGTCTCGAAAGCATTGTATTAGGGAGAAGAAGGGAGGAGGAGGAGGAGGAGGAGGAGTGAGTGTCTGCGGTGCGAGTGCGAGTGCCAGCTTGCCGTCATCACTTCCCTCCAGGCGCCCAGCGACCGTGACCGACCAAGTCCGGCGTCGGCCGCGGCCGAGTTCTCTCCGATTCTGACTCTCCAATCGCTTTCCCCCAATCTCTAATCCCGAGTAACCACCCAACACTTACTCCCTGCTTACTCGACTACAACCTGCGACTACAACCCGTGCTTACCCGCTACTTACTCGACGCATCGTCGACGTTCGCTGGCCTTGCCCTTCGCTGCCATCCTCGTCCTCGTCCCCGTCCCCCGCAGTGTCCGCTGCATTTCATGTTCCACGCGATCCTCTAGACGCGATCCTGTACGCATAATGACTCTCCCTGCCAACGACGCATTCACCCTTGGTTTGCCCCACGACCACGCACGCATCGGCCTCCGCTCATCCACCAAAATCCCCTTTGTCTCCCCTAAACCCCGCTCTCCCTCGGCAACCGTCCGGAGGAGAGACTCACATCCACGACAGATGAGTGTAGAGCTACCAGATGCCCCCGCCCGCAGTCCCCCTCCACAACCACACCCATCTCATACCACCACCAACGGCTCCCCCAACGGCGCCCCGCTGCGCCAGAGGAAGAGGCCTCGCACGAGCATTCCTTCCACATTCCCCTCCCCTCCAAATGGCATCAAGAGCCCGCACAACGCACGCCAGAAGGTCGATTGGGAGATTCCTAGGAAGACGCTGCACTCGTCAATCGGTATGTCGCGTCCCTCCTCTCCACATCTCCTGTGGCCCTTATCGTCGTCCTACGTTCACCCCTTAGGCTTCCTTACCTGGTACCTCTACGCGTCAGACGGTAACCCTCGCACCGTTGTGTACGCTCTCAGCCTCGCCCTCCTCGTCATTGTCCCTGCAGACATCATCCGTCTCAACTCTAACCGGTTCGAATGGCTGTTCGAACGTTTGCTGGGCTTCCTGATGCGAGAGAGTGAGAGGGTACGTTTCTGTCCTCTTATTTACGTTCCTGTATACTGACATCACGCGTCATTGTTTCAGAATAGCACCAACGGGGTCATCTGGTACATCATTGGTGTCATCTTCGTCCTGTCGCTCTACCCTCTTGACATCGCGACCGTCTCCATCCTCATGTACGTCTTTCCACCTATGTTGGACTGCCTAGCCTGATCCTTCTACAGTCTCTCCTGGGCGGATACCGCGGCCTCAACCATTGGCCGCCTCTGGGGCGCCTACACCCCACCTCTTCCCCGCTCCATCCCCCTTATCCCTTTTGTTCCTTTCCTGCGACTCCCGCTCGCACCCCGCAAGTCGTTTGCCGGCTTCCTCGCAGGCGCGTTCACTGGCGCCGCCATCGCCGTCGGTTTCTGGGGCTTCTGCTACCCCGTGCGCGACACGCTCCTTACCTTCCGTCTCCCCGCCGAGACGGTCGTCGTTGCGGAGCAAATCCTCCCGGACGCAGCTGCCGAGGTAATCAAGCGCGGTGTGGAGTGGTTGAGTGCTGTGCAGGTGCCGGTCGGGAGATGGGTCGGATTGACGACGCTGGGCGTTGTGAGTGGTCTGATTTCAGGAGTCGCTGAGGCACTCGGTGCGTTCTTCCTGCCAGTCTCCCATTCAGCCGTCAACTGATGCTTGGATAGACCTTGGCTCGTTGGACGACAACTTGACGCTCCCCATCATTTCTGGCGGCTGTCTCTGGGGCTTATTCAAGGTGCTCGCCTACTTTACCGGCGGCTCCGCTTAAGTCCCAATATCAAGACTCTCTCTCTCCCCGCGCCACCCAGCTACCCTACACTACATCTTCTATCATCTTCCATTGTTCCATCTACTCTGATACCTTGCACCTCTCGTCTCATCTCTATCCGATTCTGAAGAAGTACCACTACCGACCGGCAGCTGTAATATCTCGTGTTAGGAGTAAGGCTAGGAGCGGAGTGGAGGTCGAGGCTGGCACCACCTGATCTTGCGTCTGGTCGTCGTAGAACTATACTAGTCTCTCGGCGCACATGTATGTGCGCATCGTTACGGTCCCTGTTACAGTTTACGGTCCTGTCATGACTTTCTTACTTAGATGAACTTACGTAGCTAGTACTTCTCTCAGTGTTCCGTGAACTCTGCTTGCACAACAATCCTTGTATCTCTTCCTTCGTGTGAGAGTTGGGCGCTAGCGCTGCAGCTGGGAGAATGACCAACCCGCCACCATCGCCGTGTCCTCCATATGTGGGTATCGCAGAGGTGTCAGGGAATAGATAGGTAGGACTACATCCGCCACAAGCGGAGCTCGACGGGAAATGTACAGGAACCAGGCCGCCATTACATCCAAATACAATACGATACTCAATTCCATTACTCACATACAAGGATGCCACTTTTGCAGCTCCCGCATACCTCCGCCACCACGCGCAAGCCTAAGACCACCGGTTCACACGATGTGCACCCCCCTAAGCCTGCCCTGCCGAGTCCTGCTCCATCGCAACCTGCTCATCCGGGTCCAACCAGCTATCTTCGACTGTGGCGCGTACCCGCCGGACGTACTCCTTCATGTTCTCCCGGTACAGCTGCGCGGCCTCAGCATTCGCAGGGCTGTTCGGGTTGGGGTCGTGCAAGAGACTCTGAATGGACGTGAGGATCGCGGCGACATCGTACGTGGGAGACCAGCGGTTCTGGAGGATATCAAGACAGAGCTCGCCGTTGGCGTATACGTTGGGATGGAACATGCGCGAGAGGAACTTGACAGTCGGAGGCTTGTTCGGATACGACTCGTCGAATGTCAACATGAGCTTGAACGTGCCGTCTTCGAAGGGCGTGTCCGCTGCAGCAGGGCGTGGCATAGTTTAGCGCTATCCGTGGGCACACAAGCGAGTCCGCTGGAGGACGAGACGTACCTGGCCCGAAGATGACGGCATTCCAGAGCATGATGTTATCCGGGCATGGGCTGCCTGAGATCCCGCCTGGGGGATCGGTGGAGAGCCTCTTGAAGTCGCGGATGAGGCGGCGGCGGCAGTTCGTGGACTGATGCACATACAGAGTCTCAGATTGCGAGCACGGTCGATGACGATATTATGCGATGTACTCACCATGACTGAGCGTAAATAAAGGTGAGCTACGTGAGTTGTGGGATGTAGGCTGGTCGTGAAACGAGTGGGGGAAAGGGAAGATGGTGGTCAAGGGCAGAGTGCAATGAGGCGCCTCCCCACAGGGCATGTCTTGTTACAAACCTCGCTCGCTTGTGTCCTTTGTCCGCCACGGCCACCACCGCCGCTCTTTCTCCGGTCAACGCGTGTCTCTCCGTTCTCCCCATTCCCCGGATGTGCGTCCAACACTCAGCAGACGGCTCATGTAATCGCAACCCTGCTCGCATCATCATCTCAACAGTGAACCCGTCCCACCCCTGCGGCTCAGGTGCTCCGGTCCTTCGGTAACCATATGTGCTTCCAATCATTCCAAGTCAGATTTCACAACAAAAGGAACATCCTTCTACTGCATCTCTTCTTGCGAAGAGGCCTGAGGACCTCGCAGCCCGCATACGGAAGGGGGTGTCTAGTCTGAATCTGAGACTGCGCCGAGATGGATAGGCGATGGAGCTATATCAGTACGTACTTCTTCGTCTTGCTGGCCCATGCAATGCCGCTAGGAGTTCTGAGGTCTACGTGGTGTGCATTCATCGACCTTGTGCCCCGCCATTCGGCGTCTCCGCGCGCGAAAAGGTCAGTCTCGAGTCACAATCTCCCTTCCTCTCTTCCCCCAACACGCTGCATTCGGACTCTTCAATCCAATGCCCGTCAGCCATCACTCCCATTCCGGCCAATTCTGTAAGCACGCAGCAGGAACCTTGGAGGAAGTCGTTCTGGAAGCTATCCGACAAGGCTTCCGCACATACGGCCTCACCGAGCACGTCCCGCGTCATCGCCTAGATGATCTCTATCCCGAGGAGGTGAGCTTCCATCAGCATGTTAAGCTCACGAATAATCTGATACAATCGTCGTCAGGAAGGGATGTCCCTCGACTCCCTGAAGTCCCAATTCGACGCTTTTCTCACCGAGGCCCATCGTCTCAAGGAGAAGTACGCAGATCAAATCACGCTCCTCGTCGGACTTGAAACCGAATACATCACTGAGACCGACCTCACCGCACTTGAGTCTCTCCTAAGCGAGCACGGGAAGAGAATCGAGTACATTGTCGGGTCCGTGCACCACGTCGCCGGGATCCCGATCGACTTCGACCGCCCAACGTTCGACAAGGCACTCGCTTCATTCTCCTCCACGACAAATCCAGATCCCATGGCCGCGTTCCTGAATGCATATTTCGATGCCCAGTACACGCTGATGCAGCGCGTCCAGCCCGAGGTCATCGGCCACCTCGACCTCTGCCGACTATACAATCCTACTCTCCGGTTCTGCGATTACCCTGATGCGCTCGCACGTATCCGGCGGAACGTGCGGTATGCCGTAGAATATGGCGCACTATTTGAGCTGAACGCTGCCGCATTCCGGAAGGGATGGGATGCTGCCTATCCTGCTGAGGATGTAGTGGAGGTACGTTCTTGCCCATACACATCATTGGACAACTCCGACACATGTGCACAGATCATAAGGGAAAACGCAGGTCGCTTCACTCTCTCCGACGACAGCCACGGACCACATGCCGTCGGTCTCAACTACAGCCGATTAGTCGAATATGCGCGTCGTGTGGGTATCGATGAATTGTGGGTGCTCGCCCCGTCCTCTGTGACCGATGGCTCAAATCTGGGACGGAGAGGCCTAGCTGCGCACCGGGTTCCTGGACAGTGGTGGGAGGATCCGTTCTGGCAAGGCAAGGCGCAGACGTAACATGTTCCACACGTTCGGGTTGTACAGAGTAAGAAACAATCAAGAGCATATACTTATATTGGGATGTAGCTGAGTGTGACGTCAATAAGTTACGAAAGTGAACTCATACAACCCGGAAGATACTCTCGTACTAGACCCGTCTCATGCAGCCTCGAACAGAAGAACAAGCTGTCCATGCGCAACAGTCCTCTGCATGAGCCTTCGTATCACTCCCTCAAACTCGTCCCGCTTGCTCTTGGTCGGCGAGAATGAAGTGCGAACGACAACGGAAACCTCGCAGAGGTTCGCGAACTGCGTTGCACCATCGTCTGTCCCACTCTCAGGGAAGAGCACCCGGTCCGCTTCCTGAAGCGGACCATTGTGCAAGACAGCATCCGAGAGTTCTTCGTCAGAGTGAAGTCGCTCTAGCTCCAGCTGGAGTGTGAGGGAACGTAACAGCCCCGACGAGGGCAGCGACGCAAGAACGATGGGCAGCTCCTCCCAGCGGCCTGTCCCCGGATGGTACTTGTGCAATAGGAGCACGAGGGATTCCAGAGAGGTGTAGCGCGCTAGAGAAGATGCTAGGAACGACTTGTCAGAACGGACAGTAGGGGACCTTGTGCGGTAGAAGCGTACCATGCAATCGCCGCACCGGAACCGACAAGCATTGTACCATAGGTCCGAAGAACGGGACCAGAGCGGGGGCGTTATGTGCGAAGAAGGGAATGTGCAGGTTCTTGAGGGATTGTCCTGTGGGGGTCTGTGCGAGCCATCCCACCAGGACGAGCGTCTTCTCCGGATAGGTCGAGGAGACATACAGCGTCTCAAGGTGAGGGCCATCAGGCAGAGGCTCGGGTATGAGTGGTATGTAGTCGAGGTCCTTCCCCCAGGATACTGTGGAGAAGTGGAGGGTCTTCAAGTAGGGAAGGGCGCATATGAGCATCTGTACGTCACGCAGGTTCTGATGGTACGTCTCCCAGAGCGTAAGCGTCGTGAGAGAAGTCAACGGCACGAATGCTTTGCGCTGCATGCTGAGGAACCTCGTGCCTCGCGTACCCAGCGCGCGGACCACGAGGCGTTGGAGGCGGGGAAGCGCCTCGGGGGAGAGGCTGGGCACGAGGAGGCGGTCGAGGAGCTGCATTTCGTTCGTCTGGAACATGTCGACTTGCCATGTCACCTGAAGCTCCTTGACGTGGCAGAAAAGGGGACGTAGTTCTGGGCAGCCAAGCCGCCGGAAGTCGATGGTGGCAAAGAGGTGGGGTTTTGAGACGGCATCGAGGGTACGAGACGAGAGGGAGAGGTTACGCAGAGCGCGGGTGTCGTCCTGGAGGAAGGAAGTGATGTGCTCCAAGAGCTCGACGGGCAGCTGTGGGTACGCGTCCTCCAGCATAGCGAGCCTGAAGAGTGGAGA
This sequence comes from Lentinus tigrinus ALCF2SS1-7, assembly GCF_003813185.1. NCBI lineage: Eukaryota > Fungi > Basidiomycota > Agaricomycetes > Polyporales > Polyporaceae > Lentinus > Lentinus tigrinus. The sequence continues at coordinate 63,036 of NW_027137920.1, forward strand.
GGGATTGTGGGTGGTTGAAACAGGGGAGTTGTCTCCGAGGAGATTCCTCGGGTGGCTTTTGTATCGCCGAGCAGACGCCGGGTGGAGGACGAAGAAGAGGGCTGTTTATGGTCAATAAATGCAACGAGGCTCCGAAACGTGCACCACCGCTACTTCCCGGGGAGCTCGGATCAAGCGCACCTGGGACCGAGGGCGCCAAGGAAGCCTGTACACTCCACGCAGCGAGCATCACTCGGCCTACTGCATGGTGGTTAAGTCGCCTGCTCAAAGCGGGACTGACAAGTTGCTACTTCGCCAAGACGGGCATTGAGGACGACGGTATACGGCAAGTGTGTTGGCCTCGTTCGAGTCTATCCAAGGCACCTCTCAGAGAAGGATCAACGAGAAGCCTCGCAATGACATCTTCCAGACTCCGGTGATACACCCACCTCCACACGTGCGGCACTGTTTAGTACTCCTGTTGATTGATCAATCCCAAGAAGGTGTTCTTTGAATAGCAAGACTCACGCACCGCAGCGAACCGAGCGGCAGAAGGCCGAAGGGAATACGAGAATCACAGCACGCCCCGCTGCAGGCTGATAATCGTATCATAGAACTGTCAAGCAGGCATCGTGAGGGCGGCATACCCAAACACAACAGTCGATTCGCATACCTCTTTGACCCTCCAATAGCGCGTGACGACCCGCACGCCTCCATCCGAGAGGCCATATAGTCGTTCCTCGACCCGTTTCAGCAGCTGCTGCATCTCCTCGGCCGGGTTCCATGGCAACTCCTCCTTGTGCTGCACGATAACCTCAACCTCCCGGAGAGCATCAAAGTGCGTGCACTCGAGCACATCCTTCAGACGATCGAGAGCCGCCCAATCGATGACCGCGTTCAAGGCAGTCACAAACTCGACGCGAACGTCGATCGTCAGCTTTTGGAGGTGCTGCGTTCCGATTCCGTGCTCGAGGAAGGGGATGAGGATGTACCACGAGCCCTGGGACATGTTGTACGAGTCCATGAAGATCGTCAGGGTGTGCAGGCTCGTGTAACGCTCCAAGTGGCCATCATACGCATACTCTGTGGCACAACGTGCACCGATCAGCACACACAAATGCGGGTGAGAAAGACCACCACGTACTGTCTACATCTCGGATAGGCAGAGAGAGATGTTCCACGCTCGGCCCGAAGCGAGAGAGCACATACTGGGGCGAGCGAGCAGAGTAGGGCACCAGGAGCGAGACGAGGGAGTCCGCGGAGGGACTGCGAGCGAGCCACTCTGCGATCTGCGAGGTCGCGGTGGTCGTCCCGTCGGGCGAAAAGGCGAGGCGCCGGATGCGCGGGCGCGTTTTGATATCGAGTTTCTCGACGAGCGGCACGGAGAACCGGCGCGCCATGGACGGGTCTGCATACGTGATCCGATGGAGATTGAGCGCGGAGAGGTTGGGCAGCGAACACACAAACGTCTGGATGTGCCGCAGGTTCAGGAAGGACATCCCGCTCAGCGTGAGCTCCGTCACCGAGGTCAGCTTCGAGAGTCCTTTGAAGGAGCCAGGAAGCATCCCAATCAGATTCCAAAACTGCAAACCCAGGAAGCTGAGCGCAGTCAGCCTGGGGAGGACATCCGGGCGCAGATGCCAGAGGATCTCGTGTATCGGTACAGGCGACGACGTGCGACGGTTGACCGGTCTGAACCGGACTTCAGTCACATACTCTAGGTACGGCTTCATGTAGTCCTGTAGGAGCATTTCACCGCTCACCACTGCGAAGAGGTGCTCGCGGGCTGCCGGGAGAAGATGGTGACAAGTCAATGATGCTGCGAGCAACGCCTCCAGATCTGTGGCGAGGTATTGGAGGACATGGCAGACAAGCTCCTGTGGTAGACTGTGCATGCTGGAGGAAGAGTTGGGAGCGCGTTCGGTCCTTTAGCAGGTGAGTGGTCGACGATATACGGTTCGGCAGTTGAGTTCTGGCCCCTGGGCCATCTGCATCAGTGATCGATATGACTCGACATTGGCAGAAGAAGACTCTACTGGTTACGCGGTACGGATTACAGAAGGGACGCTATGTCAGGGTATATGCTGGTGTCTCGCGCGGGCAAACTACCTATTGGTGCCGCACTTGCGTCAGCATAGGCTCGTGCACCTCCGAATCGAGAGGTATTTCCCCACGTGCTCACCAACTGTGTAGGTTGTCTTACAGAACGCAAACATATGCGGGTGCGAATTCTCAGTCTGCTGGACAGGATCGGGGAAAAGCTGAAGCTATGTACGTCGGTTCTTTAGGGCATGTGTTCAGCAGGATTTCTTGACAAGCGCGTGCATCGATCGACGTTGCGGAGGGTATATGGAACCGAGACCTCGATGTTGGAGTCATCCAAGCCAAGATGTAGGTATGAGTGTATTGTACTATCGTACACATGGATGGAGAGTCCCGTCCTCAGGGGCTGCAAGTCCTTCCACATCTGTATCAGCGTAGAAATCCTAGGTGATAGCTGCGATGGCGCTCGTCAACATGCCACAGTCCCCAGAAAAGAAAGTAAAAAAAAACTCACTGTACTTCGGTCCCCCGCCACCCTCAGGCACTGTCCAGGTAATATCCTGCGTCGGCACCTTGACGTCGCAGAACTTGCAATGTATGCAATTCTGCGAGTTGATCACCAGCCTCTTGCCCTGCCAGCCCGCCTTCTCCGGCTCCGTAGCAGTGTCCGCACCCTCGTCGTCCACATACTCGTACACCTGAGCGGGGCACCCACGCCCGAGCAGCCCCGCGTACTCGCCCACGTTCGTCTTCACGTGTGCCCGCCGTACCTCCACATCCTCGGTCCACTTCTCGGTCCGCAGCCCCTTCTCTCGCTCGCTGCCTTCGCGGCCAACGTCCTCTCCAGGAGTAAGGTACCTCCGCACGCGCAGATGCACAGGCTGGTCCTCTGCGTGGTTCGTGCCGGTGAGCGTGACGCTCGTCAAGATATCCGTCGATAGTGGTGCCTCGAACGGCGGGTACTCGATAGGTTTGCACTCGCTTGCGCGCTTGGTGTGCGCCGCGTCGCTCTTACCTTGCGTGTTGCGGAATGTCCACGGGGTGCGGCCCTTGAGGAGGAGGGTGTCGATACCCGAGTACGCAACTCCTCCCCAGAGTCCGAGCCCGGTGTTGAACGATGGACGGACGTTGCGGACCTCGTAGAGATCATCGTAGACCCAGCTCTTCTTGAAGGACTCCTCGTACGTGCTCAGGTCGACGGGACCGTCGTCTGACGAGTCAAGAGCGTCGTACGCAGCCTCGGCGGCGAGCATTCCAGTCTTCATGGCATTGTGAGTGCCCTTGATTTTGGCGACGTTGAGGAAGCCGGCGGAGCAGCCGATGAGGGCACCACCCGGGAAGTGGAGCTTGGGGACGGACTGGAGACCGCCCTCGTTGAGCACGCGAGCGCCGTATGCTATCCGAGAGGAGTCGCCTGAGAGGAGATTGCGGAAGTAGGGATGGTGTTTCATGCGCTGAAGGGGACATGAGCGTAAGCTGTCTGAGTCATGCGGAAAGGACGTACCTGAAGCTCCCTATAGGGACTGAGGTAAGGGTTAGCGTAGTCCAAGCCGACGACAAAGCCGAGAGTGACAAGGCCTTCGTCCATGTGGTAGACCCAGCCGCCGCCGTAGGTGTGGAAGTCAAGGGGCCAGCCCATGGTATGGACAACCTTGCCTGGCTGATGCTTGCTGGGGTCGACGCGCCATACCTCCTTGAGACCAAGTCCGTAGGTCTGGGGGTCACGTCCATCACGTAGCTTGAAGCGCCTGATGGCCTCCTTGGAGAGGGAACCGTGAGCACCTTCAGCGAGGAGGGTCACGCGAGCGCGGAACTCCATTCCGGGCTCGAAGGAGTCCTTCATGCGTCCCTGGCGGTCAAGGCCGACTTCGTTTGTTCGCACGCCGAGGACACTACGGCCGTCTTGACCGTATACGAGACCGGCACCGGCAAAGCCGGGGTAAACTTCGACGCCCATTTCCTCTGCGATGGCGCCGAGCCAGGCGGTAACGCGGGAGAGAGAGATGACATAGGTGCCCATCTTGGCCATTTGTGGGGGCTGAGGTATGCGGAAATCGTACTTTTCGGTGAAGAAGCGCATGGAGGTGGAGGTTGTGGGTTGTGTGAGGGGGTGGTCATCGCGGCTCTTCCAGTCAGGAAGAAGTTCGTCAAGACCGCGGGGCTCGAGTACAGCACCGGAGAGGATGTGCGAGCCTTTTGGGACAAGTCAGGGAGAGGTAGAGGTATGATGAGGATAGGACTGACCGACTTCTGCACCCTTCTCAAGAACGACGACGCGGATCTCGCGGCCCTTTTCCTGCTCGAGCTGCTTCAGGCGGATGGCAGCGCTGAGGCCGGCAGGACCTGCGCCGACGATGCAGACGTCGACATCGTCGCTGGCACGTTCGACATTGGATGGGTCGAATAGCTCTCGTCTGCAGATGGGGGTCGAGTGCAGAGAACGCAGGAGACGCGTGACTGCGGGGCGTGGACGACAGCGAGGAAGCATGACGAGAGGCCGAGCACAGTCTGCGGGGAACTCCTGCCCCTCGAATATACAGGCCCGCAGACGCCCGAAAATCCGGACGTCACCATTCGCTCCTCCGGGCGCTCCTTCCCCAACACAATCACGCGACTCGCAACGCGCCCACGTGCCCTCAAATCCAGCGCCAGACCCGACGGCCCCGGAGCGGAATCTGCGTCGGCTTTCATCCTCTCCTCTCCCAGTTGCTCTCTCACAGCCGCAGAACCACGTGTGAGTTTCCCCGTGGGGGAGCGTCTACATAACATGCTCCGTCGGTCTGGGACAGCCGGTATGTATCTTGTACACTTACCATGGCATCTCCACTTCCAGGACGTCGTAGCAACCAAGACTATCAGTACACTTACTGGTGCACACTGTTCTATGCGCTACGACTCATGCATGCCTCCTTTGCCGACAGAAATCAGCGCCTCCAGCACATACGCGACTCCAATCCATGAATTGGCGTTCATCACACCCTCCGCGCCTGAGCATGCTTCGTATACCAAGTCCAGATGCGTACAATCCTTTCTCTCAGCCTGACCGGATGTATCCCTAGGTTTACTCAGGTTTGGCCATTGCTGCCGGTCCATCGGCTGGCTTTTGCAAGTACCATTGACGCCCCGCAGTCCGGCCAACTCAATGCGCAGTAGTCCCCCGAACGTCCTGCACTAGCAGCTACAGCATAAAATAGAACACCTAGCCGCAGAAGCGACACTCCACAATATTCTCTTCTTCCACCATGCCTTAGCTGCCTTCCTCCAGCACATAACTCCCATCTCTCGTCCCACATGCCCCGTCCTGGCTCCGAGCGCGTCCGACAAACCCTCTTCCAGCTGTTCACTCACCTCAAACCAGCCCTTCAACGAGGCCCCGATGTCGCACGTCTCTCCGCCTCCCACTATCCCCGGTCCACTTCCTTTCTCGCCATCTTCGGCAGCCTTTACGGCTTCCTCAGACTTTACCTCTATGGCTGGCAACCTGCACTTCCCCGCACCTGGACAGCATGGGTTACCCTCCTCATCGCTCTTCCCATCTTCGCCACAGTGCAATTCATCTCTCTTCTCGTATCAAACTCATCACCCCTTCCGCGGTCCAAGACCCGGCGAGGGCGAGAGCGCTACGAGTTACTCGGCACTGTCCCAACAGAAGACGGGAACGTTGGATCGGAAGACGAGATTGAGGATAGTTGCCGCCACACAGCAGAGACTCGCATTCCCCGATCATCTGCTCTCGTCTGGTACACACAACTCCTCGTCTACGCTACGATTGCCCTGGTCGGTCTCCACGAATGGGCCTACGAAAACGAAGGTGACATCCGTTTCCGGCCTGCCCTTCAGAGGGTTCTCGCCGACCCCCATTCTCATCCCACTGGACTAATGCGGGGAGAAAAAATCTTCATTGCCGCCGCCTTTCACCAGAACGAAGCTGTCATTCCGTACTGGACACGGACGATCCTCGACACCATCCCTTACCTCGGCACAGACAACGTCTTCGTGTCCATCGTCGAGAACTACTCCAAAGACCGCTCGCCACAGCTCCTCCGCGACTTCGCGCAAGAGCTCAACCGCCGCGGAGTGCGCAACCGCGTTCTCGTGCAAGACGAGACGGTCAAGAAGCCTCCACAGCTAGAATGGAACCCGCGCATCGAGTACCTCGCCGCGATCCGCAACCAAGTCCTCGAGCCGCTCCTGCAGTCCGGCGGGTACGACAAGGTGCTCTTCTCCAACGACGTCTTCATCGAGCCCGAGTCCGTCATCGAGCTCCTCGAGACGCGTAACGGCGACTACGACTTCGTCTGCGGGCTCGACTTTGCGCACTTTGGCGCGTACGACATGTGGGTCCTGCGCGACCGTCTCGGACGGCTCACGTCGGGGATATGGCCATACTTCTTCGACGCGGCGGGCTACGAAGCAATCAAGGCGGAAGAACCGGTCCCGGTCTTCACCTGCTGGAACGGTATCGTTGTGTTTAAGACGGACCCTCTCCTCCCTGTGCATCTGCGCTCGAACCGTACGCTCTCCTCCTCCCCTCTGCCCTCTCCACCACCCACGACACATCCATGGGCTCAGTCGGCATCGGATGCAGGATCCCCGGCAATGACACCCCCGCTCGCGTTTCGCGCGTCCACAGAGGACGAATGCTACTCATCAGAAAGCTTCCTGCTCCCATACGACTTCCGGCGCGTCATGGGTCTCGACAAGGTGTACGTGAACCCGCGCGTGATCACTGCATACACCTGGAAGTGGTACGTGTGGCACAAGTGGGTGCTGCGCCAACAGTTGGTGAAGTGGTTCGTGGAGGAGGTATGGGACGGGGCCTGGATGCAGTATGCGCGGACGGTTGTGGGTGATCCGAAGGAGGTATGGACTTGGGATGGGGGCGATTGCCATCCGTGGTGGAAGCACTAGTTGTGATTGCTGTTGTGGCGTGCAGAGAGCGTGTCAGAAGCGTAATGAGGTACCAAATATCTGCCAAGTCACGCTATGACCCTTTGGTTTCCTGTCTGTCTGTTACCTTGAGCTTTGCGCAGTGGGCCTCCTTGTGTTGGATGGCTTCAGATCTATAGGTTCCTGCGGACTTTCCAGAGAAAGTCGAGTCGACGGTTGGCCTCGATGGTTGACGAGACTTCGAGAGGTCAGGCCTAGGGTTCAGGATGCGAAGAGTTGGTTTAAGTTAAACGACAAGGGCGAGTGGGGAAGGTGACTCGTACGGATAACCTCGAATTCTTGTTGTAGGTCAAGTTCATGAGAGCGATACACATCAGGTTCCTGAGCCATTCAGTGATGTGGCATGGACATTGCACCTGTACTGCCGTATCATGCGGTCGTTCTCTGTGGCCGAATCGACCTATATGTTGTCAAACGCAATGCACCGTTACGTATGCCGTCTCGAATAATCCTGAGCAAACCTAGCAGACAGGTTCGCTCTCACATCTTCATTATAGCCAACATTCTATGGCATCAGTACAAGTCCATGGCCCGAAGCCAGTTCCGGCTCCGCAATATGTATACGTATGAGTGTATGTATATGTGTGTGGCGTTCAGGGAGGACTGGGGGGGGGGGAAGATGAGTGATGCGGCGAACACGAATTCGGAAGTCCTGGTATATACGCGAGCCTGCTCCGGGGGAAAATGCGATAATCGAGATGAAAGAATGCGAGAGAGGAATACGTACGAGACTGCAGGAGGGAAAACAGTACTACGGGTGAGTCTACTACTACTAGCTAGCTAGGGCTACTACCAATAAGTGAGCATATCTCGAGAGTCTCTAGATGTACAGTGCATACGAGCCGATGACGGGCCTATGGTCACTCCGCCCCTCCAGCCGCCGCATCCCGCGGTCGTCGAGCGTGTCATACTTGAGACACACCACATCGCCCCGCTGAGGCGGCGGCGGCGGCGGCGGAGGGTGCGGCGTCGCTGTGCCCGGCGAATCTGCCTGCTGGGCACCGTCCCGAGAAAAGAACGGTCGGAACCATCTGAACATGGGCACAGACGGAGACGGAGAGGTGTTCGTTGGAGAGATCATATCGAGCGGGCTGGATGGTTGAATAGATGAGGAAACGAGAGTGGTGGACGCGGAGGAAGTGTCGCCTACGACGGGCGTGACCGTCGAGATGGTGTTGGCATGGCGCAGGGGTACTCCTCTTCCGGTTGAAGAAGGTGCTTGAGATGATACGGGGTGCTCGAGAGAGAATGTCCGCGCGAGAGCGCGATCCTCTGACGACGAGGATCGTCGCAACGAGTCAACTGATCGTGTCTGCGACAATCGGCCGCCAGGATATGCCCTTGTGCGTGTAGGGGATGATGCAGGGATAGCAGGAAGTTGCTTCTCTCGTGAAGGATGGAGTGGATTAGGCGTGGATTCGCTAGACTGCGAGAAGTCAGGGGGATGCACAGACCACGTCGAGTCTCTGCGGGTGCGCATCGAAGATGGACGAAGGGCGTGGAAGATCTGACCCATCTTCACCCGCAACGGCATGAACCGTTGTGATTCCGTGTCCTCAGACTCGGATTCAGGTTCAGGCGCAATCGTCGTCTTCCACAGTATCCGGTCACACCTGCAAGAGTCCATCTCAGCATCGCTCCAACGAGAGATATGATAGAAAGGAGGCTCACCAGCTTGGTACTCGCTGCTTATGCGACGAATCATAGACACCCTTATCTTCCTCTTCCAGGTCCACATTGTTCACGCTCAGAGCGAGATGCTTATGTGGCCTTGCATGAACCGCGTCCAGCAACGCAGCCTGGAACTCCTTCGTCCTCCCAGCCTTCGACTGTCTTGGGTCGGCAGGATCGACGTCTGTCTGCGGCTGCGAGTCCAATTCCCCTGCCAGCGGCTGGCTCGCTCTTCTTGGGGGCGGAGACTTTGCAGACTTGTTCGAGTTCCAACTCTGGCGCCACTTCTTCCTGGTTGCAGAGGACACGTTGTGCTTGAGTTTCGAGATCGGGTTGGGGGACTTGGGCCCGTCTTCCTTGAAGAGCGACACCCACTTTTCCTTCGCCTTGTGAGCGGCGGCGGCAGACCAAAGCTTGTGCGCGAGATTCGTCGCGCTCGCGCTCGCCGGAGGAGACTGCCCGAACGACTGTGCGGATGACGGCTCCCTCTCAGCATCGTCGTCGTCATCGTCATCCGGATCCGGGTCGACCGTACGGCGGGAGCGCACCGACGTCCAGGTGGTAGAAACGACAGAGACAGTGTCCTGCTCCTGCTCGTACCCGTTCTGCTCGGGTTGAGAGCCGCCATCCTCATCATCGGCAGTTTGTTCTTGCTCCCTCTCGGCTTCCGCAACCTCGGACAAAAACTTGTCGTGGGGCGTCACAATGATTGGTGTCGCTGGAGGACGCCGGAGAGACTTGGTGCGGGAGCGTTTGAGTCCGCGGAGGACATCATACTTGAAAGTAGGCGGGAAGGATATTCTCGCTTCGTGGAAGCCTGCGAACGAGTCGCTAGTAGCCATGACTTTCCGGAGCTGATCGAACTCGAAGGCTTGTTCGTAATCTGTAAACACATGAGACCGCTTGCTCGCTTTGACTTCAGTTGGTACCTTACCCTTCCGCGTGATCAGCCAGTCTGCGTGTAGACGCGTGACGTCAAGCCTGAAGTTGAGGTCACCGAAGATGAACGTGGTATCGAAGCGGTCGGTGATATCTGAAGGAAGTTCAGTGACTGTGGTCCGGAGTACGCAGAATCGTACTACCTTCGGCCATGAAGCGAGGGTCGTCAGGGGAAAGGAAGTCATCCACAGAAAGTTCGGCCTACATGACAAGTTAGACCAGTGTCGGCGGGATAAGACATATGTCGCGGCACACACACCTTGATCTTAGCCAAATCAGCCAATCTATGATGCACTTTGCCTTCGTGCGCTACACCACGATGTTAACCAAATGGGTCCTTGCATTGGCGATCCAGTACGTACCCGCCAAGTGGGCATTGATGAACAGCAATGTTGTTCCATCCAGATTTACGCTCACCCCAACCCCGCCCTTATTACCCACACGGCCTCCAATGAGTCCGGCTGTGACCGCAGATTTAGAAGTACCTGCAACAATACCATGAGTCTTCGTCGCGTGACCATACAATTCGCGCAGATACTGACCACGGACAAAAGGACGCGCTTCACGGTGTATGAACACCGCGAGGTAGAGGCCCATCATACGTTCCTTGATGAGAAGCTCGTAGGGACCTACCCGCTGCATCTCATGCTGAGTCTTCAGGTTGGGGTCGGAGAGGGACGTCCCTGGAGGGGTAGGATGGCAGTACCAGTTCTCGAGGATGGACGACCAGCTAGAGGGAGGGTGGTGATGCTCGTGGTTCTTCTCGGAGGTCGGAGAAAGGAGCTCAAGCTCGCCACTCTTGCGCTGCATTGACTCGTCCGCATCCTGGGGAAGGAGAGAGTGCCTCGAGCGAGAGTTATCTTTGTTGTTGAGCTTGAAACCCGCTCCAAGGGCCATCGGGATGCCTACTTGTGAGTCAGTTTAGATATTGAATGCACCGGGCTGAGAAGGCCCACCAGAGGCGGACGGGCATTCCTGCCCTGCGCTTAAGGATGACATCAGAGATTTGCGGGAGCAGAGCACGATTCGAGAACTTACACGATGACAATGTGATAGGGATGCTCTGGGGTAGCGGGGAATATAGGTAGGGTTGGAGGCTCGTCGGTGGGATGAAGTACAGGCGGATTTGAGGTCGGGATAGAACCAAGGAGCTCTTCGACATCGCCCTGGCGTGGGGGTCAGTCGCAGTACCGCGATGGCGGCGGAGAGGACGCACCTTGGGGAGGGAGTCGTGCATGTTCCATGTCAGGATGCGGATCTTGATGAACTTGGGGATAGGTTTCGGTGGTACTGGAGGAGGGACGGAGGGTTCGACGGAAGGGGCGGATGGACTTGGGTGGCCATGGGGGCCAGAGGGGAAGAGAGCTTGAAGACGGGCGAGTACATTGGAATGGGCTGCGGGTAGAGCACATGCATGAGCGATTGTGGGAAGGCATGAGCTGTGTGAACGGACCTGGACGCGTCGGGCGAGGAGTGTCTCTGGCAGTGTCTGGGCTGGGGGCGGCCTGAGCCTGAGCGGTTACGAATGCGGGGATGTCGATGGGCGGCGGGGAGTCAATTGGGGGCAGGACGGGGTGAGTAGAGACGAGCATGGTCGTGTGTGGTCGTGAACATCAAGAAGATAGCGAGCGGACGGGTAGAGACAGCGCAGAGAGAGCAGCGGACGCGAGGGTCAAGAGCAAGTCAAGCACAACTCAAGCGCGTGCCTTTCCTCTTCCCTACCGCCAAGTCAAGTCCGCCCCGCCACGACGTCCTCCATGGTCAACAGTCTCCGCATCGCGTTCATACACCCCGACTTGGGCATCGGTATGTCCTCGCAACGTCCACACGCACCCCGTCGCTGACCAGCAGCCACAGGCGGAGCAGAGCGCCTCGTCGTCGACGCCGCCCTCGGCCTGCAGAAGCTCGGTCACAGCGTCGACATCTACACCTCCCACCACGACCCCGGCCACTGCTTTGAGGAGACCCGAGACGGTACGCTACTTGCACGTCGCGCGTAGCTCAACGCTGCAGCAGTAGTACGTCCACAGGCACCCTCCGCGTCCACCACATCGTTCCCCCGTTTCCCCGCGCCATCCGTGGCAAGCTGCACATCCTCTTCTCTCATGCCCGCCAGCTCCATCTCACCGCACACCTCATCCGCCCCGGCGCGCCCTCGTACGATGTCTACTTTGTCGACCAGCTGTCAACATGCATCCCCTTCCTCCGTACCTTCGCACACACCCGCGTACTCTTCTATTGCCACTTCCCGGACAAGCTGCTCGCAGAAGGCGCGTACGTAGAGGGACAAATGAAGCGCGGCAGCCCTTTGAAGCGACTATACCGCCTTCCAATGGACCTCCTGGAGGAGGTGACGACCAGTATGTTGCGCAACTTTGAGTCACGCCTACTCCAGCTCAGCCCCTAGCAGAACAGGCCGATACCATACTGGCAAATTCCAAGTTCACAGTCAGTGTCTTCAAGAGACACATGCCCTCAATAAAGACCACGCCGCGCGTCGTATACCCGGGCATAAACCTCAGCGCGTACGCGCCTCCAGACGTGGCAGCTGATGACCCCGACATTGCCCAGATTGCATCGTGCGTCCCCGTCTTATGACTGCGCTACATAGGCTTGACAGACTCGCAAGAATAGAAATCGTCCTACAATACTCTCCTTGAACCGGTTCGAGCAGAAGAAGAACCACGCCCTTGCGATCGACTCGTTCGCTCTGTTACGCCAGAAGACAGAGGCAGGCTCTTCAACGAAGAACATTCGTCTTGTCCTTGCTGGTAGGCTCTCTTCTTGATCTCACCTCGGTCCGTACTGAGTTCCGAGTAGGTGGTTATGATCCACGGCTCCAGGACAACGTCAAGACCCTGCAGTCACTTCTAGACAGTGCCAATGCGCACGGGCTCACTTACTCAATCGTAACGCCCTCAACATCCAGCGTCCCCCTGCCGTCGTTCCCAACACCTTCCAAGCTGGACAAGGAGACCGACATCTTGTTTTTGCTCAATTTCTCAATGACCCAGCGCTCAGCCTTGCTGACGGCTCCTTCGACGCTCGCACTACTCTACACGCCCGCTAACGAGCACTTTGGAATTGGTCCCGTGGAGGGTATGGTCTGTGGCCTTCCTGTTCTCGCATGCAACAGCGGCGGCCCGACCGAGAGCATAGTGGACACCCCCGCGGAAGAAAGGACAGGCTGGCTCCGACGCCCAGACGCTGAGGTTTGGGCAGAGGCTTTGGCGGAAATCGTGGGCCTCACAGACGGGGATAGGAAGAGACTGGCCGAGAGGGCGAAGAGGAGGGCAAGGGAGCATTTTGGCATGGAAGCTATGGCGAGAGACCTCGAGGACGCGCTGCTGGATACAGCGAAGTTGGGCCCGGTACCAACCTCCAACCTGTTGTGGCTCCTGCTAGCCCTCGTTGCAGGGTTGATAGCGGGGTTCGTTCTTGGCCTGTTTGTGGAGTAGTACAAGGCACTCCCGGTGGGCTCTCGAACCACCGTCTACGGCGCCAGGATATACATACCCACTCGGACAGCCGCGTCACCGCACTGTCTGGTATCATGGATTTTCGTGGCTCAAGCGACAGACTACTGTTAGGAGGGTGCATTATTTGTTCATAAGTTCAACAATGAGCACTCGAGAAGTTTGCAAACTGAGAGTCCTGATTGGCTCAAGACCGAGGTTGGTTAAGTTGACCTGCGATCCTAGGCAGAATGCGATTATATGGCTCGTCCGGGTTATGACCACGCGATACGTCTACATGTAGCTCCTCAGGGCTCGAGGGAGGCGGGGAAGGTGCCGTTCTCGCGCTGCTCGTCCCACTTGGCAATCTGACAAGAGTGTTAGCAAGGAGGTAGAAGAGGGCTCGACAGGACAGTGCACTCACCCACTCGTCTGCGATACGATGCGCGAGGGGAGAAGGGGAGGGAATCCACAATTAGGGGCAAGTAGTGAGGTGGAAGGAGAGGCGACGTACTGGGGCAGAGGGAGTTGTAGGCCCGCTTGAACTGCTTGCAAGGGGCGTAGTCCTCGCCCTTGGCGGCGATGCACTTGAAGTAGTCGGTGTAGTTCTGGAAGCTGCACGTGGACAGCGGTGAACGTCGACAGAGAGCAAGGTGGGCGGGCGAGTTGCGACGTCAGAATGGGACAGAGGGAGGAGAGAGGAAAGAGACGGACCAGTGCCTGGTCTGGTTTTGGTTGGGGAAGCGGGCTGTGTGGTTATTGAGTTGAGAGAAGACGGAGGCTGTTTGTGCCGGGCAGCGACATACCGTCAAAGCCAGCGGTCTGGAGGATGTACTTGCTGTAGCGCGGATTTCGTGTCAATTTTGCGCACAATAGTGTCTGATACGCTCAAACCACCCACCTCTGAAGGTCAGACATGGCGAGGGGCGTGCAGGAGACTGCGAAGGGACGAGTGGATGGGAGGAGGATGAGAGAGGAAGGAGCCGGGTCGTCCCCTGCGTGTTCGTCGTCGCAAGCGCCGACCGAGCCCGACCCAGTCCCGGCGCGCCGTCTCGAGGCCGAGCCCATCATCTCCCCACCACCACCGCTTGCGTCGTGCTCGCTCCCTGCATTCAATTGCTGTCTATTTAATCACTCACTATGGACGCTCTCAAGGCAGAAATCGCAAACAAACGCAAGGCGCTCGACATCCCAGCCGTCGACGGCCGCCCCACAAAGTACATGCGCAGAGGCGAGCTCGAACGTCTCAAGGAGGAGCAGGAGAGGAAAGTAAGGGAAGCAGAGGAGGAGAAGCGCAGGCAGGACAAAGAGCGCGAGGAACGTGAACGCGAGGAGGAGCGGCGGCGCAAAGACGCGAATAAGGTGAGTTTCGCTGGCTTGCTCCCTCCTTCTCAAGGCTGAACATGACCTGGAGAACAGAACAGTGCACTCCGGAGGTCTACTGCATCTCCGCATCCAGAAGGGAGTGCGTCTCCAGCCCCGGAGTCGACCTTCAATATTTCCAACGAGGAGACCATTCGTCGACTGCGCGCAAAGGGACAACCTATACGGCTCTTCGGCGAGTCTGACAAGGAGAGGCGGCTGCGTCTCCGTGCGCTAGAGCTCATCGAGGAGAAGGACCACGAACGTCACGGAGGTCAGAACGACTTCAAGAAGGCGCTCGAGGATGTGGACAAGCAGACCCAAGAGGAGGCTGCTCGGGAGAAGGGCAAGAAGAAGGACAAGGAGGCCTCTCTCATGAGCGACGTCTTGGATCTAGAGCTTGTCAAGACCGACCCCGACAAGCTCTACCCTATCATCTATTACGCACTCAAGAGGGCGTTGAAGGAGTGGGAACAGTGGATGGACGACCGGCCAGGTGTGTGTATGTATGCCTTCTTCGTCTGCGCTGCGTCTCAGTGTTGTATCAGATCACATCAAGCGTACCACGCAGGGCAAGCTGGCTGCGGCTACACAACGACAGTCTGCAGAGTATTTGAAACCGCTGTTCAAACTGCTTCGTACCAGGGTACGCCCTTCATTGACCATGGTTGGTGCTGTCAGCTCAACTGCATTCGCAGAACCTTCCCCCAGACGTGCTGGCCCGTGTAGCCGAGATCGTCCATCACATGCAAAAGAGGCAATACTCCAAGGCAAACGACTCCTACTTGCGTCTATCCATCGGTAACGCGCCGTGGCCTATCGGTGTCACCATGGTTGGGTGCGTAATTCTGTAAGAAGGGCTCTCAACAGGCATGCTGATGATCTCGCAGTATTCACGAACGTTCCGCGCGAGAAAAGATCTCCACAGACCAGGTCGCACATGTGTTGAATGACGAAGTCAGTCGGAAGTATATCCAGAGTTTGAAGAGGTACGCTGTCCTTGGTGGTACTGTGCCTGCATCATTCTGACACCGGGCTCCAGAATATTGACGTTCGCCCAAACGAAGTATCCTCCGGAGGACGTAACCCAACTCATGGGATAGCTCTTTGTCTTTCCACGCACTACCCGCTATGTACTGTTAGTTGCTGTCTACTTATCAATGGATTATCGTATTGTTCTTCTGGTCACCGTGTGGGAGTGATACCTTCGGAGCGCTCATGAAATCGACGGAATGCTATGGGCGCTCCGTTTTCACAAACTTCGACCCCATCCACCGATATACGCTCGCGAACCGCGTTACTCTCCCCTCGATTCGTGCAGGCTACATTCTGCACCTGTACCAACCCTAGTGATCAGACGATACCCTGACAGCTAGAGAGATATGGAGATATCTGTGCGCGGCTCAGCTCTACACAAAATTTTCCATTTGCTCACATGTATCTAGGCAGAGCTCGAATGCGCTGAACCGCTCCATGCAAGGACTGTGGTCCACCCATAGGAAAGCGAAGCTCAACTTGAACTCGGTTTCAACGTCAACCCCGCCATCAGGAGCGACCACTCCCACCGCACCCCCACCCTCTGAGGCCGCGCCTACCGATGCACCTGCTGAAGCTCCCTCAACCCTCCCTGACACTCCTGCCGCGGACGCCGACCCCACTACCCCAACCTCAGGAGAGCCAAAACCCGTCAGCACCAAGCGCAAACTGCGCTCGACACGCGAAGATGGGAGCAAACGCGCGAAGCTCTCCGGCACGGTCGCAAAAGACTACTCCCCGCCCTCGACGCGTCTGTCTGACCTCGGGGGTGTCGACGTCTGCATAGAAAAGATGCTGGAGCTTGTCGCGATGCCGCTGTGCCATCCGGAGATCTACTTGCACACGGGCGTGCAGCCCCCAAGAGGAGTGCTGCTGCACGGCCCGCCGGGATGCGGGAAGACCATGCTCGCGCATGCCATCGCTGGGGTGCGTCTG
Source organism: Lentinus tigrinus ALCF2SS1-7 (assembly GCF_003813185.1). NCBI lineage: Eukaryota > Fungi > Basidiomycota > Agaricomycetes > Polyporales > Polyporaceae > Lentinus > Lentinus tigrinus. The sequence continues at coordinate 79,406 of NW_027137920.1, forward strand.
CGTTCTCTCATCGCGTGTAGACTGTGGTGTGAATTATGTGCTACTGGTGCAGGAACTCGGAGTGCCGTTCATCAACATCTCTGCACCGTCCGTCGTATCAGGTATGTCAGGCGAGTCTGAGAAGACGCTCCGCGACACATTCGAGGAGGCAAAGCGGGTCGCGCCGTGCCTGCTATTCATCGACGAGATCGACGCCATCACGCCGAAGCGGGAGAGTGCGCAGAGGGAGATGGAGAGGAGAATCGTTGCACAGTTCTTGACTTGCATGGACGGTGAGTCGCCAGTTCCCACACCCAGCACCGAGCCGTGTGTTGAGTTTGTGGCAGACATGTCATGGGAGAGGAATGACAACAAGCCCGTCATTGTCATTGGGGCGACGAACCGCCCGGATTCGCTCGACGCCGCGCTGCGTCGAGCGGGACGGTTTGACCACGAAATTAGCATGGGTGTGCCGGACGAGGAGGCGAGAGCACAGTGAGTCTATCCCACAGCGCGTCAGAGTCTATCTACTAACACATTCCCCAGAATCCTGCGTGTTCAGTCAGCCAAACTGCGACTCGAAGGGAACTTCGACTATGTCGCCCTGGCAAAGGCTACCCCTGGCTACGTCGGCGCGGACCTGGCCGCACTCACAGGTGCCGCAGGTATTATCGCAGTGAAGCGCATATTCAATACCATATCCGAGGACACTCTCGAGCTTCTGCAGAATTCTCTGCCTGCGCCGCCACCTCCAACCACGGACCAGGACACGCAAATGGCCATCGATCCACCGGCGGAGCCCCCGTCGATTCCTCAATTGAGCGGTGCCAAGCCTATCCCCTTTGCCAGCTTCGATATCTCAAAGAACGGCGCTGCGAGCTCGATCGTCCACTTCCTCAGGGCACATCCCGGTCCGCTCACTGAGGACCAGCTCGCGCCGCTATGTATCACCTACGCGGACTTTATGCTCGCGCTGCAACAGGTACAGCCGTCTTCAAAACGCGAAGGGTTTGCCACCGTGCCCGACGTCACGTGGGCCGACATCGGCGCGCTGCACGCGACGAGAGAAGAGCTGCACATGGCGATCGTGCAGCCGATCAAGAGGCCGGAGTTGTTCAGTGCCGTTGGGATCGTCGCTGCATGTGGCGTTCTACTGTGGGGCCCGCCTGGGTGCGGTAAGACGTTGCTGGCGAAGGCAGTGGCGAACGAGTCGAGGGCAAACTTCATAAGTGTGAAGGGCCCAGAGCTACTTAACAAGGTGCGTTCATGTTGTCCCCTGTCGATGTGTTCGTATGCTTACTAGGCACGGGTAGTACGTCGGCGAAAGTGAACGTGCCGTACGACAAGTCTTCTCGAGAGCGCGTGCTTCCTCGCCTTGCGTGATCTTCTTCGACGAGCTCGACGCGCTAGTGCCTCGTCGAGACGATAGCATGGTGCGCCCTTCCTACAATCCCAATCCATGGTGCTCATACTGAATTGTCATATCCCTCTTCAGTCAGAGTCCTCCGCTCGGGTAGTAAATACATTGCTGACCGAGCTCGACGGCCTCGATGCACGCAAGTCCGTCTACGTGATCGCAGCTACGAACCGGCCCGACATGATTGACCCAGCAATGTGCCGGCCAGGACGTCTCGACAAGCTGCTCTACGTCGACCTTCCGTCAGCCGACGAGCGGGCAGAGATCATTCGCAAGATGACCCGCAAGGTCCCCCTGGGTTCTCGTGGCGGAGATGCTAGCGCCGATTCCATCCCGCAGATGGTCGAGGACCTCGCTCGAGAGCGTTGTGATGGCTATAGCGGGGCGGATCTCGCTGCTCTCGTACGGGAGGCAGGTGTCATGGCGCTGAAACGTACACTGGGCGCGTTGGATGCCATGGATGCTGGGCAGCTTCCTGGACAATCGCTGCAAGAGCAGAGAGTATTGGTGGCGTTGGACGACTTTGTGCAGGCACTGGACAAGGTGCAACCGAGTGTGTCGGTCGCGCAGAGGAGGAAGTATGAGGCGCTGCGGTCGAAGTTTGCTGGATTACCGGTGAGAGCTAGGAGGGAAGACGAGAGCAATGTCAACGGTTGAGGAACTTTCGTCCATACACAATGTCATGTACATGTTCAATCATCATCCACGCGTTAAAGAGTCTGGTCAACGATACTTGGTACAGTTGAGGGTGCACGAGCGTCAAAGCGCTCACCTGACGCGACTCGACGCGCCGCGTTTGTGCTCAGACTCACAGGCAACAGCTTGCTCTCCTCCCGCCACCGTCCCTTCTCCTCTCCGCCGGCCTCGCTGGCCTGCCCAGCTCATCTTCTCTTGCTTTAGTACTCCGCGCCTTCTGCTAACGACTGCTACGCACTTACGACACACCTCTCAATTGTGGTCTCCCGAATATGAACGTGAATCAGCTGCAGTCCCCGCCACAACCTCAGCTCCAGCGTTTCTCCAAAGATGGTTCTGACAAGGATGCAGACGTACGTACATGTTCAGCATATCCTGTGGCATCTTCAGAGTCCTGATTTTCTTGTTGTGCACCAGTTTCTCGCATTACGCCTTCTGAACAAACGGTCCCGACTCCGGCTCTCACCAGAGTCTGTTCAACTCGATGCAATTCCAGGAAAGGGCCGCCTGTTCGCTGTAAACAACACGCGAGGCTGGTTTGCTGCTGCTACACGCAACACGGACGGGTCGCATGGTACGTCTTCTTTGTCTTTACGTCCGTGTAGCCCCCCCTCATATCGCCCCCCTCAGCCATGGCCTTGTCTCCCCTCGCTGACCTCCGTTCTGCCCTTGCTTCGTCTTCTTCCACCGACTCCCCCCTCTCGCCCCGTGTTACCTTGCCGCTGCCCGGAACGCCCCACATTGTTGCGTTCACGCATGATGGGCAACGGTTACTCGTCGCATTCGCGAACGGCCCCGTGAGTGTATATGACTCGCAAAGCGTCTGCCAAGGCTCCGGCCCCTCCTCACCGCTGCACACATTCCCCTCCGCGAGTGGCAGAGCTATCCGAGACCTTCTTCCGTGCACGGGAGATGCAGAGCACGTTGCTATTCTGCGCGAGCCAGGGGATGGCGTACCGGTAGAGATATTCGACGTCAACAACATGACTTCTATTGGAGGCTGGAGTAGCGGAGGACCGGGAACCAATCCTACTTCACGTGAGTCCATTCTGAAAACGACCTACATACCATGAGTTAACTTAACCACTGTAGTATCATGGTCACCGAAGGGGAAGCAGATTGCCATCGGTCTGGAGAACGGCGACGTCGTGACGTACAGTCCAACGGACACGTCTGCCGTAAAAAGCGTAGTCCCACACCCACCTGCAGTAGAAGGCCAATGTGTCATCTCCACCACATGGCTGTCGAACACCGAGTATTACGCCATCTACGCACCTGCTGGTCCTTTGACCCCTGAGGCCGAGCAGACACACTTCATTCTCTCGCTCGATGCAAAGGCTAAAGCTGTCGGGGATGTCAAACTGTCGTCTCCGTACCTGCCTTTCCCCGGTCTGAGACCACCTGGCTCCTTCACAGTCGCACTGCGCAGCTGGGACCCTTCGAGACTTCTGCTCTTTGTCGGCGACAGCACATCCTCGGATATAGGCCTCATTGGTAGCCTGTCGGACTCGGCTTCTCCTTTGGACTCTTGGTACAACCTCTCTCTCGAAGAGACGTCGACCCCTTCCGTACCCCTCGACGCGGACCTAAACGAGACTGTGCTGTTGGGCTTGGAGCTAGACCTAAGTGACACCCAGCCGTTCAAGTACACTGGCGCCTCGGGTGAGGAGCAAGATGTGCCGCCACCGCCGATCATGTATCTCTACGCGAGCGATGGAACTGTCACTGGGTGGCACATCATCCAGACCCAAGGTGTCGCCTACCCTGGCATGGTGTCCGCATCTGCCGCAGCCACTACTCCTACTTCTGCCCCGGTGCAGACGACCCCACAGCAGAGTGTCTTTGGAACCTCGCCCACCGCTGTAACAAGTCCTTTCGCGTCGACCTCGCCGCAGAACTCTTCAGGGACGTCAACCGGCGCCTTCGGGTTTAGTGCGTTTGCCGGTGCGACGTCGGCGTTCGGGAGCACGTCGTTTGGGCAGCAACCGGCTCAGCAGCAACCGGCGACGTCACCTCCTTCGGCCCCTGCCATGAGCACCCCAACCATCTCCGTCGACATGACATCGTCTACAGACGACAACATGGCATCTGAGACAGAGTCGGGCTTTGGCGGCTTGTCTCTCGGTGGAGGTAGTGATGCGTCCAAGTCGAACACAGGCAGCAACTCGATGTTCGGGTCTTTCGGCACCAATACACAACAGCAGCCGTCCACGTCGCCATTTGGGGGAGGCGCAATCTCAAGCTCGACGTTCGGCGCTTTCGGCGCAGGTCCCGTCAAGCCTGCAACCGGCTTTGGAGCGTTTTCAAGCAACGGACCATCCGCTTTCGGTTCTTCTAGCGGTTTCGGCGGCGGTGCGTTCAGCTCTGGGAGTGGTGCATTCGGTGGAGGTGCGTTCAGTGGCGGAGGTGGGGCGTTTGGCAGCGGAGCTTCTGCCTTCGGGTCGAAACCCACAGACAATGCATCGTCCGAGAACAAACCAGCCTCGGGTTTCGGACAAACCGCCTTCGGCACGACCTCGACGCCTGCTTTCGGTCAATCGTCATTCGGCTCTGCTGCTCCTTCAGGTGGCGCCTTCTCGGGCCTTGGGCAATCCAACAGCGCATTTGGCAAGACATCATTTGGCCAGTCTTCGTTTGGTCAATCTGCGTTTGGTCAGTCTGCATTCGGGCAGACTTCCACTCCAGCCGCGACCACTCCGAAGCCTGCGTCCACGAGTGCTTTCGGAAGCGGCGGTGGGTTTGCGAGCTTCGCAAACACGGGAACCAGTTCCTTTGGCGCTGTTGCCCAGCAGAAGCAAGACACGAAGCCTGTGTGGGCATCTAGCTCAGGCGACAGCGGAGAGCCAAAGTCTGCGTTTGGTACTCCTCACGCGTTTGCCGGCACTACCCAGACGCAACCGACGAGCGCATTTGGGAGCAGCGGAGGGTTCGGAAGCAGCAGCTCGCCGACTCCCGTGACAACGTCGGCCGCTCCTGCGTCGACGGCGTCGAAGAGCTCCCCCGAGAAGCCAGTTTCTGCCGTAGCTACACCTCCTGCTACACCTCCCGCAAAGCCTGCTGAAACACCCACTCAAACCCCTGCTCCGGCGGAGACCAACACTCCCACTCCCACTCCGGCCCCTTCCGGCGGAGCGTTTGCAGGGCTCACAACAACTCCCGCGGCTTCCTTACCCTCGACTGGAGGGGCGTTCGGAGGGTTGACCACGTCCGCCACCGGGTTCAGTAAGCTGCAGCCTGGCTTCGGAGCGTTTGGAGGCACAACACCATCTTCCTCACCCTTCTTCCAAAAGCCTGGCTCGACGACTTCACCGGCGTCTTCTGTCTTTGGGCAGACGTCCTTCGGGAGCGGTACCACCACCCCCACAAGCAAGCCCGCGTTCGGCGCGCCTTCGTTTGGTGCTCCGTCCTTTGGCGCGCCCTCTGCGTTCGGATCTGCCCCGTCGACTTCATTCTTCGGCAAGTCCAACCTGGCTACGCCTTCGCCATTCGGGAAGCCCGCCGATAGCACGCCGCTAAAGACGCCGACGACGACCCCGCCGTCTACCAGTGCATTCAGCGCGTTCAGCGGGAGTTCGAGTCCATTCAGTTCAGCTGCTGGGAGCGGTGCCGCGAAAAGCTTCGGGGATATGCTTCGTGGTGGAGACAAAGGCAAAGAGACGGAAGGTGTTGCAGAGCCAGTGAAACCGGTGGGCTTGAGCAAGACGGCGGAAGCGTGGAAGAAGCCCGTCTCTGTGTTCGCTTCTCTTCAACAGGCTGCTGAAAAGACTCCCGAGAAGGGTGCGTTGTGTTCTCGAATTCGTGTAGCAATTGTGTGAATCATACTGACATTCTTCGTGCGCTTGTAGGCCAGGACGGTGATGAAGACGCTGAAGCCGAGGCGGAGGAAGACGAGGGCGCGGAGACCTCTTTCCGGTCACACGATGATGAAGATGAAGTTGATGACGGTATCGACGCATTCCTCCAGTCGGACGAGGAAGACTTGGGCAGCGACGAAGAGGATGTGCCGCCGGACGTAGACGAAGAAGAAGAGGTGGAGGAAGGAGAAGAGGAACAGGAAGAAGCAACCAGTTCCTCCCAGCCCGCTCCGGAGTCCCCGACCGTCAAGCAAGCCGTGCCGCCAAAGACACCCCCTTCGATCTTCTCTGGCATCAGCTTCACGCCTCCTACGCCGCCCAAGGACAAAGGCAAGGAACCAGAAGGCGAAACATCCAAGCCAATCCCCGTTCGCGAGCGCAGCACAACACCTCCTGGCTCTCCTGCGGACAGCGGGTCCCCAGAGCCAGCCACGAAATCGACCGTCGTCCCTCCTCGTGCAACATCTGCGCCGCCAACATCTACCCCCGGTGCGTCTGCTCCATCAGGATTCCTCGGCGTACGACCATCTACGCGGCCCGTCAGAAGTTCGCCTCTCGCCAAACCGGCATACAGCGGAGATGACGAGGACGAGGGAGATGAGGAGGCAAGAGTTCCGTCGCCTTCGAAGAAAGCTCGTTCAGAATCTCCCTCCGTACCTGCCTTTGGAACCGCGCAGTCAAGGCCAAAGACACCTCCTGTACTTTTCGGCGCTCCCGTCGCACCTCCTAAGCCAGCACCCTTCTCTCTTGCGCCCTCGGCATCACCGACCCTTGCGGCTGCGAAGCCGTCGTCTCCGTCACCAGTGGCTGGTCTGCCTGCCGAGCCCAAGCTGCCCACGCCCTCTGCCTCGCCTTCTCCCTCCCTCGCTGGACCCGGAGCTCCTGGATCGACTTCCATCTTCGGTGCTGCTCCCGTGTTCACACCCCCCGCCACGGCTGCAGGAGGTTTCTTTGGTCAGAAACCGCTCGGCACACCCGAAACTCAGACTTCGATCTTCGGGCAGAAACCAAGCCTATTTGGCGCATCAAAGCCACCTGCATTGACACCTCCTGGCGGTGGCATCTTCTCTGCGACTTCTGCCCCGGCGCAAACGAAGCCTTCGTTATTTGCGACGTCAACCACCCCAATCTTCGCTGGGTTCGGTACTCCAGCGGCTGCACCGGCACCGCAGCCCCCAAAACCGTCCTCTCTGTTCCCCGGCGCATCAGCAGCGACCCCGGGTCCCAGTGCGCTCCCATCGTTGAGTCGTCCGCCTTCTGTGGCGCCGGCTATGCCCCCCGCGAGCCCCGTTCAGGACATGCAGTCCGAGTTTACCCTCTTGTTCACTAGCCTCAACAAGGAGCTCGAAGACGTGCGTGCCTTCCTTCTGCAATGCTCACAAGTTAGACTGACTGTACATTTACAGCTCAAAGCCCTCGCTGCTCATGCAAGCATGCGCGCTGCACAACTGGGCAAGCCTGGCAGTGGCATGAAGACGAGCAAGGATCTCACCGAGCCTACGAAGTGGGTCCTGAGCGACCTGATGGCCTTCAAGCAGATCATGAAGGAAGTCGAGCGTGAACTAGAGAAGTGGCAATCCGAGAAGCAGAAGTGCATCTCGTACCTGCGCGAGCTGGAGAGCGATATGCTGAAGGGTGGGTAACACTTGGGCTCGCCGCCTGTCTCGGTTGAGATGATACTGAACTCTCTGTGCAGGAAGCACGCGCAAGGAGGAGATTGAACGGTTCAGCAAAGCGTCCAAGGACACGGACTTCGCTCGGATGCTCAAGGCGAGGATGTTGAGTCCTGATCACCTCGAGACCCAATCTCAGCTCAGGCGGGAAGTTCGGGTACGTATGCGTTGTCATCACCTGAGCTTACCATCATTGACACATGCGAGCAGACTATTCGCGGACGCCTGCAGCAGCTGGAGGATTACATCCAGTCGTCCAAGAAAAAGCTCAACAGTGTGAAGAGCGGAAAGCCCACTCTCAAGTATGTCCTTGCGTGGTCACTCGCTTAGCATATCTATACTCACACCAACGAACAGGCCGCCGTCTTTGGACACAATCAACCGCACATACCGGAACATTGACATTGCCATCGAGCAAGAGGAAGAAGACGTGTCTACCCTCGCAGAGCGCCTCGCCACCCTCGAGGTGTCTTCCAAGTCACCACTTCTCTCCTTCTCCGCGTCGACCCGCGACCGACGGCTCCCCGATCGCAACCGGCGCGTCGGACGTGAAGTCACTCCTAACATCGCGGCTTCCACTGCTGCCGCTCTCAACGCCGAGCGCAGCGCACAGAAGCTCAAACGTGCTTTGCTCAACGCGCGGAAAGAACCCTTGCTCAACACCAAGGCAGTCGACGCCACACCCCCCGAGCGTGAGCTGCGCACCCCACGCAAGCCGCTTCTCGCCCCAGGCTCCGGAGTGGGCGTCGGTGCAGCATTCGCCGCAGGTCTGCAGGGCGGCTTCCCTGCTCCCGCCGGTACCAGTGCCACTCCCATCAAGGCCGAGCCCAGCAGCCCAGGGCTATCGTGGACGCCCCCGCCTCCCGGTAGCATCCCGCCACCTTCCTGGTCGCTGCCTCCGTTCGAGCTGGAGGGCGGTTCACCACTGGCGGGGCTGGGCGGCTCGCGAAGTCGGGGTCCGCGGGAGAAGCAGCACGCGAAGCCGATCCAGATAAACCGTGAGGGTGCAAAGCCTCCGCCGCCGCCGCCTCCGGCTGGGTTCAGCTGGGGACCTGTGCCTGTGATCCAGCCGAAGAGCACGATATCGATATTTGCCGGCATAGGCGGCAAGGGCAAGGCGAAGGAGGAGCCTTCTGATGGTTTGGGAGAGTCGTGGGTTGCTGATGGGTTCAGCACGAGTACGCCGAAGAAGTGAGGCAGAGCAGAGCAGTTCGATGATATGAGTACCGGGATCTGTTGGTTGCTATCAAACACCTGTATTGTCATGTGTATGGGATATGCTACAGTAACGAACGAACAAGCACGACAACTTTTCTTGACCATGACCACTAACTGCCTGACTGGTTGCTTTTCTCCGGTGCGTCGACTTTGCCCTTCTCCGATGGCTGCGCTGCACCGGCAGTCTGGTCCTCCTCCGCGTCTTCGAACTGCTCCGCTTTGGTCTCGAATGGGTTGTATATGATACTCTCGATATGTGCGAGCGCGGCCTAGGGACAGGAAAAGGGCAGAGGAGGGAGGGGCGCAGGGCTCAATATGGGTTGTAACGGCTAGCATTGAGGAAATCGCTGCGCACTTTGCCTACTTCGCTGAGCTCCTGGTCGGTGTCGCCATTGAAGGTCTCGAATTCCCCGGCATCGACAAAGGCATCGTCGTCGTCGTCCATCTCGTCTTCCTCATTTGGATCAGGATGGAGGGACGCGCACAGAGAGAGGCCCTCAAAGATTGGTTCGACTACGCGGACACGGTCAGGGAGATGAGATGTGCACAAAAGGTGGGAGACGCACGGGCAGAAGAGTCTTTTGGCACGATCACGAGCTCGCGCATGTTGGCTGCATCCTCTTCTTCATCTGCTGCGGTTGCATCAACGGTGGGAGGCTCGTCGAGTTGGCAATATATGGAGGGGCCGGCTTCTGCGCGCGAGATGGCGTGGAGGGTTATGGAGGGGTAGTCGACCTGGAAACCCTTCCCGGTGGCAGAGATGAAAACGAGCACACTAGACGCGTCATTAACGACAATTCAAGGAGCGATATAGCGAACTGACCTCTCGATCACGTATAGAGTTCCGTTTGCACCATCCTCTGCCGAGAAGCCCTCGAGTGGGGGCTCGAGCGTGACCGAGACGTTGGGCTCCTGGTGGCGGAGGACCGGAGGAATGTCCGCGAAGGACGCGGGGGTGGATGCGCTGAGGGTTTTGTGCTCCTCGGGGGAGATGTGCGTGGGCAGCGAGGAGACGAGTGAGATGGGCATGGTGGAGGACTCGGAGAGAGCGCGAGTGGCCGATCGAGATCTTACTGCAGTGCTCGCGCATAGGCGCCTGCTGCGACCGAGCGGCCAAGCTCAGCTGGAGCCTGGAGCCTCTCCTTGACCCCGACTCTCACCTACGCTCTCTGCACGATGCCCATCTCGACGCCCTCAGACCCCGCCGCGGCTGCCCTGCTCGCCCACATTCTCTCCCAGACACAGCAGAACATCTCCTTCCTCGCTGCCCAGAACTACATCTCTCCCACAGAGGCCGCTGAGCTCATCACACGCCTCTCACAAGGTTCTGCGACCTCCTCCGCCGCTTCCTCCACAGATACACTAGCCAACAGCGTGAACAACCTTGCTCTTGGCCCCGCGCGTACGCCAGAGCCTGCGCGCCGTATCCCTCCCCCGCCTGCACGACAGAACGTCCAGAAAGCGCGCGCCCTGTGGGCGTACAACGAAGACGGAAGGGTACGTCCGGCTTACATCTCTACGCTTACCATACCCGCTCGTTTACTCGCCCGAGATCCTTTTTCCCTCTCTTTCAACATTTCTGATATCCCGATTCCCTGAACTGATTGCATCCGTTTCCCTTTCCAGGAACCCAATGACTTGTCGTTCTCCTCAGGAGAGATCATTGAGATTGTCGACGAGACCAATGGCGACTGGTGGACGGGCAAGTGCCGCGGCAAGCAGGGTCTCTTTCCCTCCAACCATGTCGAGAAGATCGACTCGGGCGCAGCTTATAGCGCGTCCCCGCCCCCTCCTCCTATGCCCATGATGTCGATGCCTTCCTCCCCGTCCTACTACTCCCCACCCCCCGGCCCACCCCAGCCATACGGCATGCCTTCGAATCCGGAGAAGGCGGCGCTGTACCAGTCCCAGTATGCGCCTCCTCCACCCGCACCCGTGGTTGTGCAAGCCCCTGCCCCCGTTCAGGTGCAGCAGGCACCTGCGGAACCTCCCAAGAAGAACAAATTCGGCAAGCTTGGCAGTACCATGGCCAATTCGGCCGCGGGCGGTGTTGGTTTCGGTGCTGGTGAGTAGCGTCTGGAATTTTTTCAACACGAAAGCGGACGAGCTGATTTCTCTCGCAGGTGCTGCTATCGGCAGCGGTATCGTCAATGCCATCTTCTGAGTGCTCGATAGTTTCGGTCATGACGCTCTACATCTTGCTATGATCTAGATGACTTGGTTGGGTACGGATTGCGGTGATGTATGATATGAGTGTGTACGTGGTTGCGTGGTAATGGACCTCCAAATTGCAGACCTCGCAGTTTCTGTAGATGTGTTTGACGTCTAATACAGATTGCGTATGGTCGTGATTAATATTCATGCTCGGCTTGGGCAAAGAAGATGCCTACTGCAGCAGGTGGCAATACCATCAGCTGGAAGCGCTGGCGACAGGTCCCCGGTCCGATCTCCGTTCGCCACGGCCCGCTGGCATTGGCAAGTTACTCGAGTCTCATATCAGCATTACGGAGGTCGCGAACCCAAAACCAAGCCTCACAACTCAACTGGAGCATTGCGCGGAGAGTTACGAGTCAGACCGCACTCTGTGTCTCTATGACCTCTGCCCGACCTCATCTGCCCAACGTGCGAGATTTCTGACCTTTGGGCTGTGCCTGCTAATCCCACTAGGATCCACCCACTACGGATATCCACCGATATGATGCAGCTCTGAACTTTGCCACATCCCTATGCTCGTACTTAAGCGGGCCACGTAACTACCTACAGCTCTCCTCAGCCATGTCACTCAGTTAGCTATGTCTTCAACGTCTCCCACTGCCCCGACAAGTTCCGTGGTTCCGCAGCTGCGCCCAAATGTGAACCTTAGCGTCTCGCCGTAGCCTACGGCTTCACTCACTCCGCCCGCAGCTTTCCCTTGCTCAAATGGTACTAGGAATCGCTGCTGGCGTAGTAGTAGGTGTCCCGTCAGCCGCTCGTTCCAACGTGCTTCCACTCACAGGTTTGCAGCTCCACATCAGCCAAGCCAACGCTGTCGAAGCCAGCCGCAATCGAATCATTCTCTCAGTAATATTCGCCGCTTGCGGTGCGACCATTTGCTCACGCAACCGCTCATGCAGGTTGGCGTTATCACCGCTGCAGTTGTAGACGCAATTATCGCCGGAAGCATGACCTGGCTGGTAGTCGATACAGTCACTGGGTCCAGGATCTATCTCTAACACACGCATGCACTCTTCCAGTTACTCAGGATGAAATCTGGGATCAAGCAGTCGGACAAAATGGTTCACAAGCTTGTGCGGTTTGGAATCGAAACGGGAACAATGACCGGTACGTTCCCTATAACTCGATCCATTGCAGATGGGACTAGACCAACTCGTAGCGTCGGTGGCATTGGTATACGCGATTTTCTACATGACTCATACGGTAGGTACCCGCCCGACTCTCAGTACTAGTCGCTCAGCACGTCTTCCACCGCAGAACGACCTTTTTTTCGAGTGTCCGTAAGTAACCACATTCTGCCCCAGTCGATCACTGCTAATGCCACATCTTCTTAGCGCTATGGTTCTAACCAAGCTCTACTCCAACACCTTCCTAGCCAGCCTTAACAACCGTGCGTTGATAGCCCAACCGACAACATTGACGCGAAGTTTCATGGCAAGCGGTGGTTTCGCTATGCCTGCTAGCCGGAGCTCTACCATGCTAGGCGACGGTGCATCAGCTAGCAGTAGAACCCAGGGGACTTGCCCTTCACATGAGGCCAGCAAGCACGTCGTAGTAGATCGTGAGGAGTGTCCAGAGATGTCAGTATGACTGGGCCATCGGACAGTGGAAGGTGGCGTCAGTCCAAACTTCTGTATCGAGCTACCATCCGTCGTATCTCCGGGAGAGTTTTCACCATGTGACGGTGCAGTTGAGCCTCATCCATCGCGGTGTCCTGTCCTGATCGATGCATACGCATGTGTTCACCTACGATCACGTAGTACGATGTATGCGGCTATCGTCAGTCCTAGATCTGCTCGCGCTCGCTCGCTTTTCCTGACCAGATCAGGCCGTGTATACCTCGGAGGCTTGTGTAGCGACAGAGAATCCATCCGGACGTACTCCCTCGTCCGTTGGAGGATCTCGTATACGATTCTTCGTTTATCCTACCGATACAGTGGCTGCAAGTACATATCTACGGTCGTTCTATCCATCTATCTAGCAGGTTCATCCACGATTCACTATACCGTCCGGTCCTGATCCGTGATAGGTATCTGGAAGACCTTCTTGACGAGCCGGACTGTGTCGGGGTCACCGGTGTTCTACAGGATCCACCATCAGCCTCACTCGCTCCGGCTCTAACCTCTCCGCAACGCACCTTGGTGATCTCATCAGAGATCTTGACCGTTGGCTTGCCGTCCACGCTCGACAGCTTGATCACCATGTTCAACGCCTTGCTCTTCTCCTTCCCGCCACTCGACTTCTTCCTGAAGTCGTTCGAGAGTGACGTCCCGATCCCGAACGAGCCTGCATCAAGTCACGGGTCAGCCTCACACGCATGTTCTTCAAGGGGCAGCTGTGAGGGACGATGAGACTTACACTTGAAGCCGAGCTCGTCACACTGCTTCTTGAGCTTCAAGGCCTTCTCTACATTCAGCGCGTCCGAGAAGATGATGACCTTCTTCTTGTAGTCCACGCCGAGCTGCTCGTAGATCTCCTTTGCGCGCGGCGCGAAGACATACGGGTCTCCCGAATCCTGCCGCAGCCCGGTCCACTTCTGCGCGAAATGCGGGTTCGCAACGAAGTCCTGGGCGACACGGCGTTGATGAAACTTGATGCGAGAGGAGGAGTGAGTTGCGACGGCACGTACCTTGTAGAAGGCTTCGGTGGAAAAGGTGTCTGTAAGTGCGATCTGGAGGACGTTCGGGTAGGTCTTCTCCCAGAGCTCGAGCGCGATGGCATTTGCATGTTCGTAGCCTCTCATGGCGCCGACCTAGGGAGCCAGTGAGGACAACCGGGAGGAGAAAACGGAGTTGGAGTGACACTTACGCCCATGTACCACTCGCTATGGAATGGCATCAAAGTTGAGCATATCATTAGGGCGACAGGGTACCCTCCACTCACTGCGCGATCGTTCCGACGGGTGGAACATCGAACTCTTTAGCGTAGTACATCTATGAACGAAGCATGCTGATCAGCACTGTGTGGGCAGCACGAGGTATAACGAGGTCACCACATTACTTGTCCCGTTCACGCCACCGCTGCCTGGATGATCTTTGGCAGCCTTCAGGATAGCGTCCATGACGATGCGCTGGGTGCGGAAGGAGCGTCTTCTCCGAGTGCCAAACTCGCTGAACACACAACCAGCCTTGAGGAGCGTAACGGCCTTTTCGTACGCAGCCTCTGCGAATAAAAGAGACCATCAGTGCCAATGCCACATAGATGTGATTTGGCAGGCTACATACCTGCTTGTCCCTCGTAGTCCCAGTCGGTATCAGCGGTGGTGAAGTATATCTCGCTGAGGCAGGCCATGAGGGGAACCTCCCAAAGGATGGTTTCCTCCCATGGGCCGACGGCATCGATGTGAAGACGACCTCTCGCAGTCGGGTCATCTCGTGCGTTCTTCTCGACATCCTCCGGGACGGGGACGAAGTCGATGTGGACCTGCTCGGGCTTAAAGCGGTAGGCTTCGAGATAGTCGAGGTACTGTGGGGTGAAGTAGGAACATCGCTGCTCAAGCCAGGCTCGCTCGTCCTTTGTGAGCGCGACATTGCTAAATACTGCGACACGCGACAACAGGCAAAGATCAGTTAACTGTTAGTGGGCGCAAAGCGGTGCATGGGACTCACGGGCAACGGAGCGCTTGAAGTGATCGAAGCACTCGCGGGTAAAGTAGACGTTCTTGTCGCGGTGGGTGAACTTGTATGTTCCTTCCACGCCGGGAAAGTGCTGCAGCACAGCCTGCTGCATCGTAAACTAGAGGGATGACGGCGGAGTCAGTTCGCGCCATCCGCCCGGAGTAACCTCGACGCTCGCGTGCGTACCTTGTACAAGTCCGTATCGAGCAGGGACGTCGGATATACCAGCTTGTCTTGGTCTACAACCATCTCTGCTTTTTCCTGCTTGGTGGTGGTGGTAAGAGGGAGAGTGCAGGGCACAGTCGAGGGCAGTCGGTCGAGAGCCTAGATAAGTAAATGGATACTTGCATATATGTTGTCATCAGACCCTAACCCAGCAGACCTGCTGCAGATCGCAGATCTCGAGCCCATCTTCGATCCCATGCAAGCGCGTCTCTGCGGTGGCTGCAGCTAGTAAGTACACCTCTTCTCTCTCGCCGCCATGGTCAGTCTTCCCAGCGACGCAGATGCGACGAAAACTTACGATGCATGCAGAGCTCACGAATAGAGATATTGAATGATGGCGGTTTCCGCTCCGACGGCCGCAAACAGTACGAGTTGCGCGACATCACCATAGACCTCTCCCAGCAGGGCACCGCAGACGGCTCGGCCACCATCACCCATGGTCTCACACAGGTCCTTGTCACCGTATTCGGTCCTCGAGAAGCAAAAATGCGGTCCCAAACGCTGCACGACAGGGCCGTACTCAACGTCGAGATGAGTGTCGCGCCATTCAGCACCGGCGAGCGGCGAAAACGTTCGCGTGCGGACAGGTGAGTTTCCTTCATGCAATCCCTCTGCTTGACGTAAACGCGTCTTTTAAGACATCATGCTAACGTGTATCAAGTATACAGACGAATACTCGAGCTCGCCGCCATGATCGCCTCCACCTTCGAGCCTGTCGTCCAAACGACCCTCTACCCGCGCTCCCAGATCGACATCTATGTCCATGTCCTCCAGCAGGACGGTTCTCTCCTCCCCGCCTGCATCAATGCCACCACCCTTGCACTCATCACCGCAGGTGTGCCCCTTCACGATTTTGTTTGCGCCGTCACCGGCGGTGTGCACTCGACCTCCCCTCTGCTCGACCTCACCACCCTCGAGGAGAACGACCTTCCGCACATGACCGTCGCCGTCATGCCCCGGACACGCAAAGTCACACTGGTGACCATGGAGACCAGACTGCATGTGGATCGGTTCCGGGAGCTCTTCGAACTTGCCTGCGAGGCGGGGCAGACAATTCACAAGGAGATGAAGGCCGCCGTCAAGGAGCGCACCGTCACCCTCGTCGGGGCGATGGACGCCGGCTCGAAGCCGGGTGTAGTAGACGACCGGGACAGAGACGTGGTCATGGGGGAATCAATATGACTGCTTTTGCCTTCATCTTCGCCTTCTGGTCGGATATGCTCGCTCACATCGAAAAAGGTCAGTCACGCTTTGCTTCTATTCTGCGGAAACACGCAAGCCATTTGTCGCCCTTGTTCCTCTCGACTTTTTTGCCCTCCTCCGTGCTAGTGTACACCGCGTCCACAATCGGACCTTTCCCCTCGTCCCTCAGCTCCTGCTCACTTACCGGCTCGAACAGCGGGAACTGCTCCAAATGGGTGCGCATCCAGTCATGCAGATCCTTGACGTCTGTGATGGTGTACACAATGCCTCCAGGCTTGAGGATGTATGCGTACTCCGCCAGTAGGGTCGGAGAGATGATGCGTGCCTTGTGCTTGCGCGCCTTGAAGTGGGGGTCGGGGAAGAGGAAAAAGAGAGCGGAGAGGGAGTGCTTGGGGAAGTAGTTGGGCATGAACTTCATGGAGTTTGCACGGACGATGGAGACATTTTGGTATGGCCCTGGGGTGTCGGGCGAAGGATCGGCGGGGGCGGAGGTAGAACGGAGGGCGACGATGCGGTCGTGGACGTACTGCGAGACTTGCACTCGGATCTCCATGCCTGGAGAGATGCAGATCAGATGGGTGTTCGAGGGGTTGGAGACGGCCGATGGGCAACGCTCGGAGGACGATGTGGACGGATTGACGATCAATGTGGCGGTACGGACGAGCACTCACCGAGCATGAGGGTGCTGGGGAAGAGGGGCGCAAGGGCAATGAGAAGCCCTCCGAACCCGCAGCCGACGTCGGCAAATTCGGGAGTCTTGCCCGAGCCAGCGAAGGCCGGATAGTGTGCATCCCAGTCGAACTGTTCCGGGGAGGGAGGGTAGCTCAGGGCATGGTCCGAGAACGGGTTTGCATGTGCGCGCTGTCTGTAATGTCGTTTCTGCACGATGCGATGAGCGTCCGAGTGCGCGGTGGTGAAAAGTGGGCCGAGCGACGGACCTGGGGAAGCACGTCGTTCTGCTCCTGCGCCCGGGGCCCGTCTGCGTTGCGCTTTCGTTTCGGCATGGACAGGGACGGTGACGCAGGGTGCGTAGGAGAAGATGCTGACGAGCGGTGAACGGTCGGGATGCAATTGGACGAGTACACTCGGAATGGTCGGAAGGTCCACACACGCGACCGACAAAAGCCGGATCCGTCACGTGCCCCGCGCACCTGTGAGCTCATAAGTATCAAGCCGCCAGCGCGTCCAACTCCTTTCCTCACTTCTCCTCTCTCCTCTTCTTCCTCCTCGTCTAGCCATGTCCTCCGCCGCTTTCCGTTCTGCCATCCAGCAGGTCCGTAGTCCCACCCCCACCGCGCACACGACCGTTGCTCATCTTATCGCAGTCTCGCCGTTCTGCCTTCGCGCGTTCGGCCAGATTCGCCTCGACCTCGGCCAAGGCACCCACCCTCAAGGAGCGTCTTGCCGAGCTCATCCCCGCTGAGATTGAGAATGTACGTTCCCCGTGGGGTATCTGTCTCGACTGCCCTAATCGTCCCTTCCTTTCGAACAGGTGAAAGCGACCCGTGCCGCGCACGGCAAGAAGTCCTTCGGTCCCGTCCTCGTTGACCAGCTCTACGGGTGCGTCCAGCCTAATCTCGTAAGTTGTATGCGCCTCTCTAACTCCGCTCTATAGTGGCATGCGTGGTCTCCCCGCTCTCATCTGGGATGGTTCCGTCCTCGATGCTGGTACGTGGCATCCCGTTCTTTTTCCGGCGCCTGTCCGGTGATTTACCCCCTCCCCCCACACAGAGGAGGGCATTCGCTTCCGTGGCAAGTCCATCCCCGAGATCCAGGAGGCTCTCCCCAAGGCCCCTGGCGGGTCCGAGCCCCTCCCCGAGGGTCTCTTCTGGCTTCTCGTTACCGGCGAGATCCCCACCCAGGAGCAGGTCAACGCCCTCTCCAAGGATTGGGCTGCCCGCTCCTCCCTCCCCTCCTTCGTTGAGGAGATCATCGACCGCTGCCCGCCCACCCTCCACCCCATGTCCCAGTTCTCGCTGGCAGTCACCGCGGTATGTTTGACGTCATTCTTTAGGGCACGAGGCTCAGGAGTTCTGACGCCCGATCTCTTGATATAGCTCAACCACGACTCGGCATTCGCCAAGGCCTACCAGCAGGGTATCTCCAAGAAGGAGTACTGGCAGCCCACCTTCGAGGATGCTATGGACTTGATCGCCAAGCTCCCCAACATTGCTGGCCGCATCTACCGCAATGTCTACGGTGGTGGCAAGCTCCCCGCCATCGACGCCGACAAGGACTACTCGTACAACCTTGCCAACCTCCTTGGCTTCGCCGACAAGTCCGACTTTGTTGAGCTTATGCGTCTCTACATCACCATTCACTCCGACCACGAGGGTGGTAACGTCTCCGCGCACACTGGCAAGCTCGTCGGCTCCGCCCTCTCCGACCCCTTCCTCGCGTTCGCCGCTTCCCTGAACGGTCTCGCCGGCCCCCTCCACGGTCTTGCCAACCAGGAGGTCCTTCTCTGGCTGCGCAAGATGCAGTCCAAGATTGGCGAGAACGCGACTGATGATGCCGTCCGTGAGTACGTCTGGTCGACGCTCAAGGGTGGCCAGGTCGTTCCCGGTTACGGCCACGCCGTCCTCCGTAAGACCGACCCGCGCTACACGGCGC
The DNA here is from genome assembly GCF_003813185.1 of Lentinus tigrinus ALCF2SS1-7. Lineage (NCBI taxonomy): Eukaryota > Fungi > Basidiomycota > Agaricomycetes > Polyporales > Polyporaceae > Lentinus > Lentinus tigrinus. The sequence continues at coordinate 98,115 of NW_027137920.1, forward strand.
AGCGCGAGTTCGCCCTCAAGCACCTGCCCAACGACCCCTTGTTCAAGCTCGTCAGCCAGGTCTTCAACATCGTCCCTGGTGTCCTTCTCGAGGCCGGCAAGGCCAAGAACCCCTGGCCGAATGTCGACGCGCACTCTGGTGCTCTTTTGACCCACTACGGTCTCACCCAGATGCAGTTCTACACCGTCCTCTTCGGTGTGTCGCGCGCGTTCGGTGTTGCTGCCCAGCTCATCTGGGACCGTGCCCTCGGTGCTCGTAAGTACCACTCCTTCTCCTTGATCGAAGTAGTGTCTGACATGAAAATCTTGCAGCCCTCGAGCGCCCCAAGTCCTACTCGACCGAGGCCATCAAGAAGATTTTCAAGGACAAGACTGCGTAAGCTGTTAGGAGTCCCCATCAAAATCTCCTTGGAGAACTACCCGCACGACTCGGTGTTGATATGGGCTAGACACTTTAGCGTACACTTCTATGTTGGAATGACTATTGCTTATGTAATGAAGCGTTGTATCCGCTGTATCCTGAAGCGCGTGTGAGATCGTCATATTCAGCCACCACCTACCCCCTCGCGTCTGTCTGCTCTTGCCCACACTCCGTTCTCTTTGTACACTCTATCTAGCTGCACACACCGACACCATGGCCGACGTGCGCGCCCTACTCAAAGCAAAACGCCAGGAAGTCCGAATCACACATCCTCTAGCTACATACACATCATCGGGCCAGCTACGCTGCGTAGCATGCGGTACGGCCGTCAAGCACGCATCTGCATGGGAGGGCCACATCGGGAGCAAATCACACCGCACAAACGCGGCACGTCTACGTGAAGAACGCGCACGGGAGGCGCAGCGCGCGGCGGAGGAGCAGGAGAGTCTGAAGCGGAAAGCGATGGAGGTGGACGAGGACGAGGAGGATGTGGACGAGGACACGCCCATGGTCGACGCGAAGCGGAGACGGACAGAGAGCGAGGAGCCCCATCCTATCCCCAGCGCACCCGCAGCCCCCGCAGCGTCGTCGAAGGCGAAACGGGGTGCTCTCCCCGCGGACTTCTTCTCCGACCCGTCTATGGCGCCGCCCCCAGCGGAGGACGACGAAGACGAAGACGACGCGAATGGTGCGGGCCAAGGCGCAGGGGCACCAACGGCACCAGCACAGGCCGACGGGAAGCAGGACGTCCTGGACCTCGAGTGGCAGCGGTTCCAGCAGTCGGTCCTCAACGCGCCAGACTACCAGGAGACGTACGAGCGCGCGACGGTCGCGGCAGAGCCGGTGCTCGCGGCGGAGGTTCCGCAGGGCTTCCCCTCTGCTTCTGGTGCGGAAGGGGTGGTGGACGGTGAGGGTGAGAGGCACGAGGAGCTGGACGAGGAGGCGAAGCGGCGGCGGAAGGAGCAGGATGAGCGGGAGCTGATCATGGACCGCCTGATGGAGGAGGAGCAGGCGCAGGAGGAGGCGGACGCGCGGGTGTCCGTGCTGAAGAACAAGCTGGAGGCCTTGAAGCGGAATCGAGAGGCGGCGAGGGCAGCGAAGGCGAAGAAGACGGCGAAGTCATGATGGCGTATGGTCGGTTTGTCATTTGTTTCGTCGCTCAACCCATTGCTGACGTTGTGGCTACAGAGGTTGTACTTATGCTCGTCTCGGAAGTGACGCGCCAACCGTGTCATCGTCCTCTCTCCGATACTACATGATGCTCTGGAGGACATGTGCATGTAAAGCTATGTCTTTTCGTGACACCCTCGGCGGCGGCCCAAACCCTTCAAACCTAGGAACGGACGCTCTGATCGCTATATCTGCCCCTGGTACGTTCCGTGGTCTCCGGAGGACCACGCGTTTTAGAGACGACCGCTGCAAACCGCGTGCGTGTTTGTTGGCCCTGTTTCGGGTTGACGACAAAGGGGAATATACGATTGCTGCTTCGAGGTCTTGCGCCCATCCGTGGGCGCATCTTGAGCGAACCACATATACATTCTTTGTGAGTTCTTCAAATTGTGTTCAAATTTCATCCCCGCGGTCAATATGAGCATCCAGAAGTGGTGTTATGCATATAGATATGTGATCGAGCCGGAGGTCAACGTAGAGATAAATGATGCAGTGGATACGAGATACGGTGAGAAAGAAGGGAAGAGAAAATAGGAAGGGAAGTGCGGTTTCTGGGTGCCATCAAGCGTCGAACGAGGGACGCAGACACGAAGCCGTACTTGTAACCCGATATGCGGAGTTCGCAAGACCACTACGCGACGAGACTCGTCGATGGTGAGAGCGCAGTCCAGGACGGGAAGTTGAGCTCGATATCGAGGAGCATGTCCGAGGAGACACTCAACCGAATCATACCGAGGAGGGACTCGATGTCGAGCGAGTCGTCAAGGAGCCCAAGGTCTTGCTGCGCGTCCTGGAGAGTCGTGCACGAGTTTGAGGGTCTACAGCTCGTATTGGTCTCAGCGGCAGAGGCTGAGCTCATTGGCGAGGCAGGATCGTCGAAAGTCGCAGAGGAGCGGGCAGCAGATGCAGGTGAAGCAGCGAGGGTGGAGGCTGACGCTGATGAAGACCACGATGAGGACGTCGGACAAGGGTTGATGTTTACAGTATCCGCCGCCACCGTCCACGTCTGCTTGCGGCTCTTCACGTCACGCTTCTTGCGAGACTTCTTGCCGTTGGCCAGGTCGTCGGGGCGCACTGTGTGATCTGACGTGGAGACGGTGTTGCATGATGACAGGACGCCTGCTTCTTCAAGGATGGTGCAAAGGTCATGGATAATCTTGCGCATCGCCTCCTCCTGTGCGTGCCATCTGCTCTCCTGTGCAGTCAGCTCCCAAGACCGGATGATGGTCTCATTGCTGAGGTAGTCGCACTGCTGAGATAGCGTCTCGACCTCGGTCTTGAGTTGCGCGATTCCCGCCTGAGTATCATCAAGCTCCGCGGTCTTCCTCGCGAGCTCGTCATCTTGAACAGCTATACGAGCGTTCTGACGCATGAACTCCTCCTTCAAAGAACATGTGAGTACGAAGGCGACGATGGATCTAGGATTAGCATAATGTACCTGGTGTGAGGCGCGGTCTTCTTCAAGGACCTTCACTTTGCTGACGAGCTCTTCGATCGTCTAGGGTTACACGTTGAGCGAATGGACTGGACAACAGGGTATAATGACTGACCTTGCCCTGCGCCTGAGATGTAAGGCAGACTTCATTCCGGGCGATTTCGATGTTGCTGATGATGTTGTCCTTGGCGATGAGAGCTGCATTCAGCTTCTGGTTGCTGTCACTTTCTTCCTTCAGTGCCGCTGTCACCCGAGCAAGGGCTTTCTCGGGGACTGTATCATTTGCGACCGCCTGAAGGTTCGCGGAATCCAGTTGGGCTTCGAGATCCTCGATACGGAAACAGGCTTGACGGATGAGGTCCTGTACGAGTCTGTCAGCCGAAGGGTCAGCAGCTAGAGGTCGGTCACAATGAACCTTGGCCTCGTGTAGGTCTGCCTTGGTCTCCGTGAGGGCGGCGTCCGTGTTAGCCATAGACGAGCAAGCGGCCAGAAGAGCGGTCTTCCTTTCCTTCGCGCGGACTTCCAGGGAACGGATAGTCGTGGCTTGCTCGAGGTTGACCGCGTCCTTCTCCTTGAGCGCAAGATCCTTGTCGACGAGTTTCATCTTAGCTGTGCAGAGTCCGGATTCGAGAGCCGCAATGCGGTCAGACTGCTCGGAGGACTTGGCCCTGGCATTATCGAGCTTGCCCAACAATCGCCAGACAGCCTGGTCACGGTCGATGGCGTACAAACGGAGACGGCGTTCCTCAGCCTGGTGGGCTTGTAGATGAGCTTCCAAGGATCGAATCTTGTTAGCTTGTGTTGTGAAGACCGTTGACGAGTGCCGGAGAAGGGCGAAGACCAAGGCGAAGATGCTGAGATAGTATGGAACCGAAGTCGTAGACAAAGTTATCAGCAGAAAGAGCCAGGTAGAGGCCAGGTTGGAGGCGAAGCCGAGGAGGGAAAGTATCGCGAGAAGAGCTCCGAGCAGAGAGACCTTTGACCTGACCCTAGTGGAGAAGCAGATGACAAACAGAACCGCGAGGGCAAAAACAAGGGCAATGCCACAGGCGAGCTGGACGGAAGTAACACTGTGCTTGGGATAAGCATGAGCGGCGTTCATAGTGCGAGTCGCGAGCGAGTACAAGTTGCGTGACGGCATGCTGCGAGCACTATGGAGCGTCGTACCGACGAAGGGTTGGAGAGGCTGAACAGGACGTTTTCCCGATAGTCCTCCCCCTGAGGGAGCCTGAGGCTGACATTCATCGTTGAGAATATTGACTAGCAGCCCCGATACGAATATCTGACTTCATCGATATTTGCCGCTGCTGCATGTATCCAAGCTGCTGTAGAGTACTTCCGTGTCAAGACCAGCGACCGCGACTCGCGGATAGTAACGTCGAGTACTCGTACAAGATTTTGGCGCGTTGATAACCTGGATGACACCGACGAGAGAATTTTGCAGGTGGCATCGTGACGGCAGAGATCAAGAGACTGGGAGGCCCGACTCGTCGAAAGCGGTGTTCCCACTCACATTTGACGTTCAATTTCACTTTTCAAATGTCGTATATCAAGAGCCATGTGTATTCATGAAGCACAATACGTATGTATGGCTACAATATCGTATCATGCTGTACACGAACTGATGGATAGAATGTGCGTAGGATGTATTGATTGGTCACTGGACTGTCTCTATGGAGTGTAGTAAGGTATGTGTAGTGTATTGAGGTCGTTAGGTCATGCCAATTGTACGGTAAGGTTGCTATACTCATGTGGCTACACCGCCTGCTCTCCCTTCTTCTCGTCCAAGACCGGGGAAGGGGAAGGAGGAGGGGCAGGTTTCGACGGAGCAAACTTGCTCTTTCTGCGAAGGTGCGGGCCATAGCGGCGGAGGACGAAGGGGATTGGGGCAAGAAGGAACGCGATGCATCCGAGTAGGGTCGAAGCCCAGCGCGGGTTCATCGCGTCATACATCTGCGTTGCGAACAGGGGGAAGACGGCGCCGAATATACTCCGCACGACTATCGTCGCAGATAGAGCGCTTGCGGCGACGAAGAGGTAGGCGTCGACGGTGTAGTTGATAAGCCCAAGGAAAATCCATATGATGGCCGTTGCCATCGGAACCCCCGCCATAAGTGGTGCCCAATAGGAGACATTGGGATAGGACGTCCACCCGAACCAGAAGAACGAGATTGCGTAGAGAGGTGCTGCGTAGAGGCAGGGCTCCATCCGGTACTCCGGAGGGACGGGCAATGGTCCGTAGACCGCGATGGCGGCCGCGTAGCGCGGTTGGAAGGCAAGAAGGTAGATGATTACACCGAGGACGCCACCGACGAAGATAGGGATGAAAGTGAGACCGACCAAGCCTTCGTTGAAACCGTGGAGCTGACCGAAGACGATTGGGTAGGCCTCGAACAAAAGGTAGATGATGCCGTATACGAACTATGACAGAAAATCAGTAATCCGTTGAAGGCTCGTGTAGGTAAATTACGTACGCTCATGTACGCGGTGATTGCGATGAGCATGGGCTCATGGATGAGGATGTTGAATGGCCTCGTGAAAACGCGTTGAAAGCGCTGCGAAAGTGTCGGCTTGTTCCTCTCCAGGGGCGCCCAGTAGCGGTCGTCACCAGTCTCCTTCCTCAATCTCTCCGCTTTACGGACGAGTAGAACGGGCCTAAGACAAGAGATCAGGAACAGTGGGACTAGTACGAGATGCACTTGACTTACATGAAGGTCTCGGGCAGTGTGAACTGGATCAACAAGAGACAGCCGCCGGCAAACATGGTGAGCACCCAGAAGACCCATCGCCAGCTGACCCCTGCGACAGACATAAAGCCGCTGATTGTCGGTGCAAACGACGGGCCTGCAAAAGGGGCAAGGGTGAAGAGCGCCATCGCCTTGCCTCGTGTGTCCGCATCCCAGATGTCCGAGAGAACCGCACTGAAAAGGAGAGATCAGATAAATTTCATCGTAGCAAAGTTGTGCTGTACTCACCCGCTATTTGCCAAAGGACCGGCGGCGAAGATGCCGCTCAACAGACGGAAGATGAGGATAGACGCGGTATTCGGCGCAAGCGCGCAACCCACTTGGAACCCCGTGTAGAAAAGGAAGGACACCAGGAAAACGGGTTTGCGGCCATACTCTTCGGAAAGTGGACCCCAGGCCAACGGCCCCACGCAATATCCGGCGACGAATATGGCAATAGTCAATGTAGCCACCTCGGTGCCGATGTGGAAGTGCTCGATGAGTTGAGCAACAATCCCCTCCGGTGCCGACGACGCGAATGTGCTGCGGATTACACGTTATCAGGTCAAGATTAATCGTTGAACAGACAAAGAGCGACATACGCGTTGAACAGCAACATCGCTGCAAGCGCGGTGATATACCATCTGTAGGATCGTGACCAAGACTTGGGGTTTTCTGGGTCGTCGAGAGCAATGTTGACCTCGTATGAATCCTCTGGTTCCTCCCCGGCGGCTGGTCCATAGGCCTCGTGCTCGAACTGTGCATTGACATCCACGTCTTGTCTCGAAGCTGATGCTGGGTCAATCGTCACTGAAGTGTGGGAAGAAGCGGCGTCATCCAGAGCTTTTGGCCGAGAGAGCCCGTGCTCTTTTTCAGCGGGTAGAGCAAGCGCAGATTGTGACGGCGACGACATGGCGAGGGAGGTCGGGTGGGGCTTGACGGTCCTTCATGGCTCCTTCAGGCGCAAGCTAAAGTATCAAGTTGGCAGACCCACGGCCCACCCCGATCCCCGAGGTCATGACTGGTCTGTGGAGGAGACGCCACTGCTGTAACTCGGTCTCGTGCTCAAGATCTCGACAGATACGCGTGGGTTCGGGATTGCAAAACGGTTCCCCTGTCCTCGACTCGGGCGTTAGTAAACATTGTAACATGCTAACGCGGCCTAGCGGCAAGGTTGGTTGGCGATTACTCAGACGGTGACAGCACGCGCTCGCCTCCCCGGGTGAGTACTAGAGCTATATGCTGAAATGGCAAGAGCTTCAGACGTAGAGCGGAGGCTTTCCAAGTTCTACAACTCACCAAAAGACCCTGCTTGTCCGAGGTGGTCGAGATAGAGGAGGATCTTGCGATGGATGGTAGTACGACGGGCCCGACCATGCACTGCCACCCTCGCATGCGCTGCGACCCCTTTCATCAAGTGGGATCAGTTTCAACGACCATCGTCATCCCGTTCCCGTCGCACGGAGCGGGACGTAGGAAATCCGCAGTCCACCGTATTTTCAATATATGCGGTACACCCCGACCGAGGATCGCATGGTATGTACTACTCAAGTACCCGAGTCTCACGCTCCGGCCAGCTAGTCAGATACATCCCGGATATCAAACGCTTCGGTACATGACGACTATGTAAGCAAAGATGCAATCCTGCAGGTTGATTAGTATACCAAAGTGTACATGTGGGTCGCGAGCTAGCAGGAGTTAGCACTTACCTCTACTCTACGATATTCGCGTCAATCGCTGCCGCCAGCTTTCTAACTGCACGTTTCACCTCGCCCCTCTCGCCCATGACCGTCAATTTCACACTGCCGGTGCGGTCGGGGGCTTCGCTCAGTGAAGTTAGCTCATGCCTCCCGAATGCCCAGTTGAGGATGTGATACCCGCTTTCGAGCCTGACAAAGCCCTTCACGCGCCATACTGACTCCTTCGATAGCGCAGCCAACGCCTCTGTTAGCCGGCCCTCGGGGAGGACCGAGTCATCATCTTGCCCGCTGTGATCAAGATTTGTGTGCTCCTGCGCATGCGTACAATGAGAGTGGTCGGCACTCCCGCAGCCATGGTGAGCGCCGGTCGGCTTCTGGCCACGGTAGATCGTCACTGTCTGCACCTCGTCGTGGTGACTGGCTTCAAAGAGCTCGGGGCTTCCGAGCTGGAAGAGCTTCGAGTCCAGCCCCATGACGATGGCAGGGTCGACTCCCTCTCTGCGTTGGCATTTAACCTTCGGCGTGGTGTCGTTCAAGGTGTTCAGGTGGTCGATGAGGACGTCTAGCTGCCGCTCTGAGATGTGCTCCCATTTGTTCTGTCACGAGATGGTTAACGTCGCGCGCATGGAGGTATCCAATTTGTCACCGCACAATCAGGATTGCGTCTGTGTAGCTCGCTTGCATCTTCGCCGTCGGGGAGGTATCTTCATACCCGGTGAAGTTCTCCGCATCGATCACGGTAACGATGGCGTCGAGTTTGAGGTCGTTGTTCGTTTCCCTTTCAAGCTCACGTATTTGAAACGCTAGAGTGGCCGGGAAAGCTGATCCACTGAAGCCACAGGAACATCGATGAGCAGGGCCCAACATCAAGGAGGTGAACGAGCATGAATACCGACGAGCATTCGATGAAGATCCTGTCTGGACGGTACTTCTCTGTGGGGATGTCAGAACAGTCTTCGGGGGTTAATGCGAGTTGAAAGACTGACCTCGGATTTCTAACAACGCGTTCTTCATCTGTCCAACAAGGATACAACACCTATAAAAGATTCCCAGGTCAACACCATAGTGGACGAAGAGAGTCTCAATCCCCAAGCTGCCGGCACCTTACATGCAACCGTTCAGGATTTCGCTAACGGCGGCTAAGCTCGACTGCTTGGCCAACTGGCTATCCACTGTACAAATGGTTACTATTAGCATCGCTGGTGGTTGCGCAACTAACCTTCGACATCCCCGAACTCGTTCTTGAGTAGGACGACCTTGTAATCGTTGGGCAGTCGTGGGAGTAAAGACAGGATGATCGATGTTTTGCCTGCCCCAAGGAAACCGGTGAAGACGGTTATGGGTATGTTGTTGACCATCTTCTCTATTCTATGAATCTATGCGGAGGTGAAGGTGATGGGTCTACGTGTAAACCGAGCAAAACCAGTCGCCGCAGAAGGACACACTCCAAAAGAGCCGCCGTCGTGCGATAGTGCCGGAAGCGGACGGGCCGCCAGACGCAGAAAGCTCGACTTTCACGATAATGCTGAATAATCCCCTTCTCAGACACTGGCCAGAACGCAAGATGACAGTCCGAAAACTATGCTACAACATGACTAAAGTACATCCAATGGAAGTTCATATCACAGTCATCAAGTCCGCTTAACCAACCCAACCCTGACAGGCTTGGAATCCGGAGGCTTGAGACGGCCCAAACCACCTAATGAACCACTCTGCCGCGCGGTGTTCCCAAGGATCTTGGCACGGAGGGCACTCACAGGGTCGCCGCCGCTGCTTCCACTGCTTCGACTTGACAACGACCTCGACCCACTAGCAGATGCTCTTAGCGAAGACGGAGTCCTGGGCACAACGCCGATCTCCAGGCCCACTTTCCGTCGCTTCGCACTCTCCCGTTCCTCCAACGCCTGCCTACCCTGCTTCCACGCCTCCTTGGCCTTCGCCCGACTCTCGTCGTCGTCAGCGGAGAGAGCCAGCGCCTCAGGGAGACCGTAAGCACTCTTCACCTCCTCATCGACCTCCTCGCGCGCCTTGTCAATCTTCTTCTGCTCCCGGAAACGTTTGCGGACGCGCCTGGAATGTTCATACGGGTCGGAGCTGTAATGGTCGGAAAGGTTCTGGAGTGCTTCGATGCGGGGTACCTGGACGTTGTTCATATGATTCTGCGCCTCGGTGGACTTCTCGAGGGCCGCAAGGGGGTCAATGGGGCCTTGGTTGGGGTCGGTCTCTGTACACGTCGTGAGCAGGGGATAGTGCGTAGAAACTTGGTGGCGGGACGTACCGTGCACCGCGAACCCTCCGTTCTCCTCTGGATCCCACTCTTCATCTTTCTGTCGCGCTCCAGACACGACCACATACCGAGTGTTCTGTGGAGGATCAGTCCCGCACCCGCTCCGAAAGCCATGCGTGAACGCTCACCTTGGGGTCTGTCTGGATCTCGAACCACCCGTCACACAGATGACATTTGCACCGAAACGAGTAGATGGGTGTCGAGTAGTAGTTCCCAATCTTCTTCTTCTCGGCGTTGTAACGCACGCCCATGCCAATATGATTGTTGCATGTTCCGCTGCACCAGAACGGTCAAGGTGGGAGAGCGAACTCGGAAACGGCATGTGTGCTTACCACCAGATGTTGAACGGCAACTCGAAGCGCACAATGAGGATGCCCTGGTCTATCTTGCGCGCACGGTCACCAAGGGCGTGTTTGCCTGTGCAAAACGGAGTTCAGTATGCGACTGGTCGGAAAGCTGTAGGTTGCGGCGTGCCTCTGTAAGCATTGAGACTGCTATGCTTCTCCGGATCATAATCGGGAGGATAGTATTTGTTGAAGCCTGCAAGAGTAGTTGGTTATGCGTTACTTGAACGACTGCGAGCTGGATATTCACCTTGCATGACGATGAAGTCACCAAGGCTGGTGGTGGCCGAGTAATGAGATAATTACAGGTTAATTTGCACCTTAGGGTCACTTTATCGCGCTATAATTCGAAGAAATGCTGCCGGCAATTTCCGGGAGCTACATGGCCCCGCGCTCGAACGCAAACCTTATTTTTCTGTACTATCAACAGAACTCGCCCTCAGGTATGTCGTCCCCGCTGCCTTGCTACTGTGTCCGGAGAGCTCACAGAAACACCCTTATAGTCACCTTCTGACTCTCCAGCAAGCTTCCAGGATGAGTTACGTCGCTAAGGGTGAAAAGGAATACGATGCGACTGGTGCCCCCGTGCCCGCCGCCAAGATCCACAAAATCCGCATCACGCTCACGAGCAGCAACGTCAAGAACTTGGAGAAGTGTATGTGCTTTTCCGTTCTGATAAGCGAGAGTGGGAGGGGCTAAGCCGCGTTTTGTAGTCTCGACGGACCTGATCAACCGGGCAAAGGACAAGCAGCTCCGTGTCAAGGGCCCCGTCCGCCTCCCCACGAAGGTCCTCAAGGTCACCACCCGCAAGTCGGTGAGTACTTTCGCTATTCTAGTTTTTAGAGATCTTTGTGTTGAGCAAGTTGCTTCAAGCCTTGCGGTGAGGGTTCGAAGACTTGGGACCGTTACGAGCTCAAGATCCACAAGCGTTTGATCGACCTCCACTCCTCCAGCGAGATCGTCAAGCAGATCGTGAGTTGTCTTGGATTCTTGGTAGTGAGGAGGATGCTCATTTTTGTTACAGACCAGCATCAGCCTCGAGCCTGGTGTCGAGGTCGAGGTCACCATCTCTGCTTAAGTTGTATCACATCTGGTTGCAGCGTCCTTGTATGCGCTCGTGTATGTTCTAGGCTGTACACGACATCATGCTTTCATGACCCTCCGCTTGTGTGCTTCGTATGAACACCATTCCGCTTGGAGTCAATTTAAAGCCAAGCCGCTCAACATCAAAGAAGGCACTGCCCATTCCATCCTATGTAGTACAAGTCTGCTCTGCTCTGTCCGATATTCATCATAACTTCACCGCATGGTCCGTCCGCTGTGGATATGCTAAGCTTCTTGTTGCGAGGAGGATTGAGCGGATGGACTCACGATGCAGTCTTTCTGTCAACGACAGCCTGTTCCGTCTTGGCTCGATTGAGCACCTTCTGGAACTCGCTAACGCGGTGACGCATACGGGAGTGCATGTACGCCTTGGAGCATTTGATGTGATAGTGGAGGTAGTCGCGGAAGAGTTGGATGTGCGTGATTGTGGAGTTTGCGACGAGCGGATTGGCGAAGTGGCGAGGGAAGAGAACGAAGGTCACGTAGCCGACGTCCTCTGTGTCATGGAGCCCTGGTAGGTGTCGAATCTCCAACGGGGCTTCGCGGGTCGTGTAAAGGACCTGAGGTGCGGCCTGAATGGTGGGCAGGCGGCGAGCATCCACGAATTCCTGGAGGACATCACAATCATGAGGCAGTCCGATGAAGGGGGACTGACAGACGAACCTGCAAGAAGACCTTTCCAAATACCCGGTCGGTCTCTTCCCTAAACATGGTTGAGAAGATGACGGTGACGCGGTCGGAGGAGGCTTGGACATAGATGACTTCCTCATCGCGGTAGTGGAGGGCCATGAGTTCGCCTTGTCCGCTACCGGCTGCCTCCAACCGCTTCTGTTCCTGGAAGCCAAGCTCAAAGGGTGCAGCGAGAGCGTTGCGTTTCAACATTGCCAGAGACTTGAAGAATGCATCGCGCTCCTCTGGGACAAATATGATATCTGCGAGATGTGCGCGATGCATGGTTGTACTCACCGCCTTCCGGGGGCAACTGCTCGAGATCAATCTCCAGACTAACGTTGTATTCGCCCTCGGGCGCCGGTCTGAGCAGAGACCCGTACTCCCGCTTCAGGATATCGTTTACGCCATAACGGACAAGCTCGTCCCAGCAGCGGATGTTCATGGACAGCAGGAGCGCAGTCTTGCGATCGGGCGTGGAGAGATGGAACCGGACGCCATCAAAGTCGACGAACTGCACATCGAGAGAGGAGGGCCTTGCGAGACACTGTCAGCGCGAAGTGGTGTATGCACAGGACGACGGGCATACTTGATTGCCTTCTCGGCGAGGGTGGTCTGGATGATGTAGTTGTGGGGCTGTAACGGTCGAGTTGGCAGACGGAGTGAGCTCGAAGATGGTCGCAAATACCTCGAGGAGAATCATGTCGTGCAGCAGCGGTCTTGGACGTCGTGGTGGCGGTCGTGGATGTCGGCAGGGACGGCGACTGCGACTGCGACTGCGACTGCGACTCCGAGCGCGCGCAGGCGGGGCGGGGGTGTCCCGTGACGGGGGGAGGGGCGTGAGAACGGCCGCAATCGTGGATGGACTGGGCGAAGGAGCTGAGAAATATTTCCTGAGTCTGACCTGGTCTCACCAAGTCTCGCAGCACACAAGCCCACCCTTGTCCCTCGCGCTCCTGCCAAAAGTCTGCGCAAGCTCAACGAGCACACAGCCAAAATGCGTATGTATGCCCCCCTGACAGCCCGACGACCACGACTGATGCGCTGTGGCCCACGCAGCGCCCAAGAAAGCACAGAAGATGTCTCTAAACGAGTTCCTGGGGGATAGCAGTCAGTGCACTTTCTTCTCGGCTTCCAGTATGTAGCTCATCGTGCGCCATGCCAAGCCCTGGGATCCTGGGCCGACGAAATGGACGCTCTCCCCACCGCTCGTGAGTTCTCTCTGGCTGGGCGAATCTATGCCGATTCTGACTCTGTCGCGCAGCGTCCGGGAGGGCCGACGATGATCGCATGGGCGGTGGCCGCCGTCGCGATGACTTCCTCTCTTCTCGCCGTGAGTGCTCGGATCTATGCATGCCCCCTTCCCTCCTAATACTGCTCCGAAGCGGATCGCATGGCTTCCAATCGCGAAGATCTCCCTCTCCCTACCGAGCCCCCCTTCACCGCTTTCATTGGCAATCTTGCCTTTGATATCTCGGAAACAGAGCTCGAGGAGTTCTTCGGTAGCGGCCAGGTGAGTACTCATTATGAGAGCGCCGGCCAAACCTCTCATAACCTCCAACTAGACCAAGTCAGTCAAAATTATCAAGGATCGAGATGAGAAGCCCAAGGGCTTTGGCTATGTCGAGTTCACCGATCTCGACGCTCTCAAGGAAGCCATCGCGAAGTCTGGTTCGGTGAGTGAGATAGCGGGGTTGCTCCGGACTATGGTTAAATGGCGGATAGACTCTCGCCGGACGTGGGATCAGGGTCAGCGTCGCCGAGCCTCGTGAGTCCTCGAACGCTCCTTTATTCTGTTTCCGCCTGCTGACCGTTTCGATCAGAGAAGGAGCGATCCGGCTTTGGTGGAGGCGGATTCGACGACGAGAAGTTCGCTGGAAACTGGCGGAGGGAAGGACCTCTCCCAGATGCCCCGTCGTCTGGAGACGGTTCTCGCCGGCGGTATGAAGGCGGCCCTCGTGAACCCCCTCCCCCATCAGTCTCTGACAACGCGTCTGACTGGCGTTCGTCTCGCGCGCCTGCTCGCACCTCCTCCCAAGAATATCCAGAGTCCGAGGGTGGCTTCAGACGCCGTGGTCCCGGCCCCGGCCCCGGCCCCGGCCCACGAGAGCCTGCTCCCCTTGGTCCAGCTGACACCGACGAGGTCTGGGTGAGAGGTGGCAAGTTCCGCCCCAGTGGTCCCCCCGAGTCGACCGAACGGTCAGGCAGCCGGTTCGGCAGCTTACGGCGTGGCGATATGGGTCCTCCTCCGGCCGTAGCGGAGGAAAGTGATTGGAGGCGGCCGCGCACGATCTCAAGAAATTCAACGTCACGTATGTGCACTGCGTTTTGCCAGTCCAGATATGACATTGACATTCGCTCCTGAATCAGCAAACAGCTCGACTCCGCCAACGCCTCAGATGGGCAGGCGCAAGCTCGAGCTCCTCCCCCGCTCTTCCTCTACTTCCGCTGCCCCTTCGCCCCTCGCCTCTCCCAACCCCTCCACTACCCATCATCCAAGGTCGAACCCCTTCGGTGCCGCTAAGTGAGTGCGTTCCCCTCGGTATTTCTCATCTCGCACCAACTGTTGTCCGCCAGGCCTGTCGACGTGTCTGCCCGCGAAGCCGAAGCGCTTCAGAAGATCGAGAAGGAGCGCGAGGAAGTGCGGGAGAAGGTCGCGCACTCCCACCCTCCTCACTCGCACCACCATGGGCATCCCATGTCTCGCAACTCCTCGCGACAGGGCTCCCAACGGGAAACGCCGCCTGCCTCCGCCGTCCAGAGCCCGACCACACCCCAGCACGAGTCGAACAAGCTGCCGAGCTCGAACGTCGTACGGCCGTCCATCAGCTTTGCGCACGCCGCGGCCGGCAAGAAGGAATCGGACGAAGACGTGCACAAGGACGACGTCGAGACGATCACAGAGAAAATCGAAGAGGTCGAGCTGGAGTCTTCCGAGCAGTGAGCAGCGGGCGGTGGCTTTTCTTGTAGGTCCTGCCTGGTTCCGGTCACAAATCCACGGATGGCCATTGGTACACACTATCATCCGCGCTTCCAAGCAAGTATGGCACGTCGCATTGCATTGCTGTGATCTGTTCTCGTTCTTCCCGTCGTGCATGTCTATCTTATGTGTTTCAATATGTGGTTATGATTTGTCTAGTAGCTTGATCGCCTAGTGCTTGGTATGTTCGCTTGCGGGCCCCCTACTTCGAAGGGCCTCAGAGATCGGTAGATGTATACACAAGTACAAGCAGAGCAGAAGTGGTGCGGTTATCACCGCACGTGTAGATTCAAATGGCACACACATAATTCATTGCTTCTCCCGCGAACTGTGAGTGCACAAAAGGTTGGAAGGCGTCGCCTGCGAGCGGAGATGAAGCAGGCGATATATTGCCCATACTCCTGAATGGCGGCAATATTGCATGTATGTACCGTAGGATACACAGGGAATATGTGGGAGGAGTACCGTAAGAGCTACTGAGTGCTGGTACGGGAATAAAGCCAGATGCAGCGCGGCGCATTGCAAAACGAAAGTATGCACAGAGAAAAGTGACTGTGATTATGCACATTGAGTATGGTGCAAGGAGTCTAGTGCTACACAGATGCGATGGGAGGGGTAGGGCGGGACGAGATCAGATCAGAGGATGTGAGCGAGTGAGTGAGTAGCAATAGTGCGCCGGGCGGGGAATCGATGGTGGGCGGCATCCGGGTGCCGCCAGTGAATGGTAACGGTGGGTGCGGGCGCGCTGCACCCGCGCGTCGAAGTGTAGGTGTAGCTAGTCTGGTGAGAGAGAGATATGAGGATGCACGATGTACGAGGCAGAGTGAGAGAGTGAGAGAGAGAGACTGGGGATGGAGGAGAAGCGACAGACAGTTGGAGGGACGTTAATAAGAATATGAATACGAGAGCGGGGGACGACGTATGGTACCTGAAAGCAAGGACGATACAACGAAACTAAAGGAGTGTGTGGGGCCGTCGGTGCACGAAGCGAGCCGAGCGGTAATGCATGCTGCAGCGCAGCGATCGGAGCCGTTTTAGCAGCCTCCTTGACCGTGACCTGGGGCCGCGCCGTGTTCGGGCGGGAACGCGTGCGGGTGACTGTGCACGGCCGTCGGGTACGGGTAGTACGGCTCCTGCGGCCGCTCCTGCGCGGGAGCGTGCTGGGGCACGTACAGAGGGCCCCCCGTCCCAGGGCCCCCGGTCATACCCACGGGCGCGCCTCCCCAAGGGCCGTTCATCGGATGGGTTGGCGATGAGACGTCAAAGTACCCGGGGGTGGACGCCGCAGACGTCGGGGGTTCGCTCCCATCGTACGGCGACTCTGCACGGGACGCGGTCTGGTAGTCGTATTGCGCGCGGGGCAGGTTCGGCATCGCGAGCGGGAGGTGCGCCAACTGGTCGGGCGTTCCAGTCGCGCTCTGCCGCATGCCAAACTGCCGCTGGTCATACCCACCGGGGCCGTCCAAATAGAGCATGGTGGGCGACATGGACATCGATCCGTCGCTCGGCGCGTAGGGCGAGTTCGGCGTTGACGTGCTCGAAAGCGGGGAGTGGAAGTGCGGGACGCTGGTACGGGGCCGCAGGCGCTCCAGGGACGGGTGGTGCAACATTCGCAGGCTGCTCAGCGAGCTGGGCCGTCTGAGAACGAGCGAGGAGCCGTTCATCTGCTCAATGGGAGAGTGTAGAGACCGAGTGTACACCTCCGGGGACGATCCGGCATCGGAGACCGACGGGGTGGGTGTGTACAGAGGGATCTCGTTGGAAGTCCCGGACGACGTGATGCTATTGACGAGCGCGGCCAGCTGGTATGCTGGACCAATGAGACAGTGCCGCAGGTTGGTAGTACCCTGCATCCCTTCAGTCCAGTCGCCGCACAGCTGCCAGAAGCGAGCAGACTCCTCCCCAGGGTTCGGATCAGCGGTGTTCTCCATGTAGAATATGGGAGGGCGGTCAACGAGGAAGGTAGCCGAGCCGATACCGGGCGAGACGTTGGCAAAGCGGGTCTCGAGAATGTGGTCGTACGAGATGTCCATTTTGAAGCTGCGTCCGGCTGAGCGGATGAACCAAGAGAGTGAACGCTTGCTCTCGCAGGTGTACGCGATGAGATCGTGTTGCGGGGATGCCATGCGACGCCACGTCCCAATAGTCAAGTCGGTACACGGGAAGACCGTTACCTCTGGCGAGCGTCCCTTCAGCAAAGGAAGACACGCGCGGGGAAACGAGACGCACCTTCGTCCTCATGGATTAAACCCTGAACATCGGCGTCAAAGCCACTTGTGAGCTCGGGTGGACTCTCAGGCGGGGGCTCGAGTTTCTCGACGGTGCGCGACTTGAGCTTGAGTTGCAACTTCGCCTTTGCTCGCCTTCGCGCGCCCATGAGTGGGGCCGAGGACGCGGTAACGTTGAAGAGACATACCTGTTCTGAAACCAAATCTGGGTCTGCCTCTCGTCCATCCCCAGCTGCTGAGCTATATCCTTGCGCTTGGACGACGTCGGGCTGTTGTCCGTCGCGAAAATCTCCTCAAGCTTGACCAACTGCTCCGGGTTGACGCGCGACCGCTTGCGCCTCTGCTTCACGGGGCGTCCCTCCGGTCCTGCTAGGGCAGAGCACGAAATGGCGCGACGAATGATCGGGTTCTGGGGCTTGGGGGCGCCAGTAGCTGGAGGGGCATGGGGTGCGACATCGGAGTCTGCGGGGGACAGGGCGGAGGAGAGACTGGGGGACGAGGCGACGGACTCTGAGGTCTCTTGCACGGCAGCGAGGGTGGTGGAAGAGATGTCGGGGATCGAGAGGGGAGCGAGAGTGGCTCGCGGGCTCGAATCGGTAGGCTCCTGCTTGACGACATGGGCTGTCGGACGCGAGTGAATTTGAAGGTCGCGGGGAGGCGGCGAGGTGGGACTTACGTTGCATACTGCACGGGTGGACACAGCAGTGCAGGTGGCTCCGTCACAGCGCGCGCTTGGGGGGCAAATTGGGGCGAGACGAAAGGCGAGCGTGCGGCGTGTGTCGCGTCACTCGTCAAGAGAGAAAGAGGAAGCGTCGAGGCCAGCGATGCAAGGGCAACGTCTGGGGCCGCGAAGACGAGACAAGCGTCGATTCACAGCAAGGGACTGGGCAGACGAGGGCGATCGCGGTTGCTGAACAGATGAGCCGGAAGCTGCTGAGATGAGCAACTGACGTCTGTGCAGAGGAGCCTGAGGACAGCCGGGAGAACAGTACAAGGCCTGTCCAGGGTTATGAAGCACGCACGGCGGGCCGGGGGCACAGCCTATTGAGGAGGATGAGAGGGCGCGGACCCGGGGTTCGGACAGAGAGAGCTGCTCGAGAGTGGCTAGCGCGACGGCATTCGATCTGCTAGCCAAAGACAGCGTGCAGCGTGGCACACGAACACTGGGCCAAGAGGCGACTGTCGATCGGTGGGTGCGCGGGGGACGGCAGGAGGGGGTCTGAATCCTCTGCCAGCGTCCGGATGGCCCTCGCCGCTATGTAACCTGTGTAACCTGATTTCCGAGGGACACGCTCGCAGCCCTGAGACTGAGAGATGCACGACGATGGGCAGTGGCGGTGGGTTGGAAGCCCGTTAGCGTTGTTGGTACGCACGGGACACGCATCAGTGGCCGAACGGTTGAGAAGTGCAGATGCATCTGTTGCACCGTCTCCGCCTCCCACACATCCCATCCTACCTAGCCATCTTTGGCCCCGGCTCCTCCCGCTTGTCCCGCCTATTGCCACGGAGCGCGCGAGACTGGGCATCTCTCGCAGGCCGTCCGTAGTCAGGATAAATAACGACCGGGAGCGATTGGGCGGGCTTGCGTGCCCTGCGAACGCTCGCCCCGTTGCGTTCTCGGCCGCATCGGAACGCCTCCTGCCTCTTGTTGCCATGCGGATCGCCGACTATCACTCCCTCTGGGACATCTCCCATTTACCGAATTGATTTACGCATAAGCATGCCTTCGCTGAGCTCGGATTTTCCCCCAAGGCACGCGTTTCAAAATCACCCTTGACAAAGGTGCCAGGTCGTGCCACTCCGACATTCACTGTCTGATCTGTCTGAATCCCTCTGCAACTCTAGGTGACCTCGGCAGTCTACATAGACACAAAGTACGCTGCAGCGACTGATGGTACACTGAGGCGGGATCATGCATCGCCCAGACTCAAAGCAACCATGATTAACCATCGTCATCTCTGGGGAACCCGAACAGACCCTCATCTGATTCTGAGGAGTCAAGGAGCCACGAGGTCGATCGTACACAATCCCGACGTCCATGGATCATGACCAACAGGCCTCAGGGACCGATGACCCCGACCAAGGAAGCACCCTCCTCTGGTACTTCGATTCAGCCTGAACCCCCTCGTGCGTCGACGCAAGACAGCCTCTGGGACTTATCGCACACGACACTGGTTTCTGGAGCGATATGCGTCAGGATTCGTCAGGCCTCCAGTATCTGTAGATTGATAGCGTAGGTGTTAGTAAGAAAGACAGGGCAGGACGACTAAGGCGGGGCGGGGATGATATACCAGATCGGCGGGACGGACACGGTGCGGTGCCACCAACAGAACAGTGCCTGGGTCGTTCATACTGACCTCCCTTATTAGGACCGCGTCCACGCTATTGATCGCACCGACGAGAAAGACTCGCGGGAAGGGCCTTCAGGGGCGTTCACAGCACATGCCCGGGCCAAACACGCTTGGGCTACTTATTCTGCGCAGCCGACTCTACGATAGATCGAAGCCACTTCATAGCTACCTCGAGGACTTGCTCTTCTCCCAAAGACCTGGACGTGTGTGGCAGCGGCGGTCCTGCGACCAATGGACATGAGCGCACTGTCACCACCATCGACTGTTCCGACCCCCCTTGAACCAACTTTCCGATGGAAGAGTTCCTCCTGCGCCGACAGCGCAGTAAACAGGGCTCCCCGGAGCTCCGTGCCGCACCGCGACCAGCTGCCACTACGCCTTGTACTTACGAACCTCCTCGCAAACCCGCGACTCCATCGTCCACCCGACCTCGATCGAACCGGCTGTGTCGCAACCTACAACCTTAACAACAAAAGCACATTTTCATACATACTTGCCTCGGCTATTACCTGCGCTTGCGATATGGAGGAAGGAGGGGGCATGGTTACAGGGTTGGGATACGATACTTACGCAGGCAGTCGACAATCATGGGGGGAGGGAGGGGGTAAGAGCGAGAACGAGTAAGCGAAAGACAGGGAAACGGAAACGGATCAGAAACAAACCACCAGCCTACCAGGTCCGCCAATGCAATGCAATGCGAAAACGTCTGTGCCTGGTAAGCAGGAGGGACCGAAAGCAGGAGCAGGATCGAGAGCGAGAGCATAGACGTCTAGTAGCGCGGACGCTTGACGTCCCGGTCATCATACCCACCAGGGCCTTCGCGCTTGAGGTCCCCGCGATATCCTCCGCCGCCGCCGAATCCGCCGCCAGGAGGACCATACCCACCAGGACCTCCACCAGGGGGCCCACCAAAGCCCCCAGGTCCCCCAGGTCCGCCGCCAAACCCTCCAGGAGGTCCTCCGCCGAAGTTGTTGTGACCTTGGTCGGGTGGGCCACCAAATCCTCCTCCTCCTTGATATCCGATGCCGCCGCCGCGGCCCCTGCAAAATTTGGTCAGCGCGTCATCAATGCAGGCAGACACAACGGCGTACCTATAACCGCCGCCAAATCCACCACGTCCGCCTCCGCCTCCGCCACCGAAGTCGTCGCGAGGGCCGCCAAACCTGTCGCCACCATACCCACCTCGCCCGCCACGGAATCCACCGCCACGTGCACCTCTGAATCCGCCGCGGTCACCACCACGGAAGCCTCCACGGAAGCCACCGCGGCTGCCTCCTCCGCCTCCTCCTCCTCCGAATGCGGGCGGTTCGGGTTTGGGCCTACCACCCAACCCTCCGCCCAGACGACGTGGCTTCCATCCTCTCACCGTGCGGCCACGTTCAACATCAACCAGGACTCGCTTGCCCATGATGTGCAGCCGGTCGGAATCCTTGTACGCAGCTAGAAAAAGAGGTCATACAACGGCGCGGTGGCGTCGTAGCATGCTGGGTGAGTGAGCTCAACAGCTAGGAAGACTAAATTACCTTTCATGTCGCGTTCGCGCTCGAAGACGATGAACGCGTAGCCTCTGCTGCGGCCATTCTTGTCGCGCACAATCCTCACCCGTTCAATGCTCCCAAAACTTTCAAACTCTCGTCGGAGGTCGTTCTCAGTTGCGTTCTTGTGCTGCGGTAAACGTAAGTAGCGACTCGTGAGAGGAGAGGAGGGCGAACCTACCAAACGTGAGATAAAAAGCGTCTTGTAGGGGTCTCCAATAGCCTCCGGATCGTCCGAGGGCTTGTCTGGAAGGGGGTCAGACGCAAGGTAAAGAAGAAGCAAGAGACACGTACAGTTGTCCTTGGCTTTCTGGAACTCTTCTGCCTTCTTTTTCTTCCTCTCCTCTCTCCGTATTTGTCTCTTCGTCTCCTCGGCGTACGTGAACGAGGGCTCCTCCCCTTCCTCCATGCCCTCCCTTTCTCCCCCAACATTTCCAGACTCCAACATGCCCTGCGTCTTAGCCTCGCGCAGCATCGCTAGAAGGGGGCCCACGCCATCGACGTTTTTGGACTTGACCCGGTCGATGTCCTTGTCGAGGGGCCGGGTATAAGGCAGCGGGGGGCGCGGCGCAAAGAGCTTGAGGAGGTTGGGCGGGAGAAGATGTGTGCCAGGCATTGCGCTCGATGGTCCTCGTGGATGTTGCGCAAGAGAGTGTGTGTCGTGAAGGACAACAATAGCAAAGCGGGGCCTAAGATATGCGTGGTATGTTTTGGAGTGTCGTGGTGGGATAAATAGACAGCACGCCGCTGCGTATGAACAACAACTGCCTCGGACACCCCGAGGATACTGGCCACCGTGTCGCTGGCGCCGAACGATGGGGATGGTGGACGAAAGCAAGTGGACGGTGGGAACAGCCCGACTCCGCGCTTCCTGAGCCTCTCTTCTGCTGTCGGGCGTCTGCCCCGACCTCCTCCTCCCCGGCGTCCTGGTACCCAGTCACGACAGTGCGTATCCTAGTCATTCTCCTCGCCGACTATCGCTCACAGCCCGCGCAAAAGGCGGCATGAGGAGCATTGGGTCCCCGCTGACTGGCTATGTCTGCCGGAGTTGCGCAGCAAATTTCAGGAATGCGCGAAAACCTGCCCACATCCGCCTTGCGTCTAACCTCGTAGACCGCAAACCCACAAACTTCTCCTCCTTCTTCTTCGATAACCACAGGTGGGCTGCTTCACCACGGAATGTATCAATATCATCACGCACGACCTCCCAACCTGTCCGGGGACACTCCGCGGGCGCAGCGTACTCCCCCTCCGCCGAACCCTCCGCCGCATCCTTCCGACAAGCGGAGGTCCTCACCCCACGACGATTGGCCAAGATATACTGGCAGCTATCCAAGTCAAACCTCACCGTCTTGATCGCGCTCACCGCCATGTCCGGTGTCGCAATGTCCCCTCTTCCTACCTCCGTCCCTGTCCTCCTCTCCACTGCTCTCGGCACCGCCCTCTGCTCCGCATCTGCAAATGCCTTCAATCAGATCCAAGAGGTCCCTTACGATGCGCAAATGGCACGCACACGCAACCGACCACTCGTACGGCGAGCTATCAGTCCACTGCATGCCACCGGCTTCGCTGTAACGACTGGCATCGCTGGTCCGGCCCTCCTATGGACGATGGTGAACCCCACCACAGCCATCCTCGGTGCAGCCAACATCGTACTCTATGCTGGAGCGTACACGTACCTCAAGCGTAAGAGCATCCTCAACACTTGGGTGGGCTCGGTTGTCGGCGGCATCCCGCCCCTGATGGGTTGGACAGCATGTGGCGGCTCCCTCCTTCCATCTCAGTCTTTCGAGCTCGTGCTCCCTCCATTCCTTTCCACCCTCTCCGCCCTCCCCGCCGACGCCCTTGCTGCGGCGGAGAACCCGCTCGCACCGCTCGCACTGTTCCTGCTGCTGTACAGCTGGCAGTTCCCCCACTTCAACGGCCTGTCCCACCTCGTGCGGGAGTCGTACGCGCAGGCAGGATACCGCATGCTCGGCGTGCTCGACCCGCATAAGAACGCCACCGTCGCACTGCGTCATGCGCTCTTGCTCATCCCCGCGACTTCAATTCTGATGCCATTGTCGGGTCTGACAACCTGGTCGTTTGCGCTCACGAGCCTCGTACCTCACGCGGTCTTCGTAGACGCGGCATACAAGTTCTGGAAGTTCGGTGGAGAGAAGCAGGCGAGGAAGCTTTTCCAGCACAGCCTGTGGTACCTCCCGGTGCTGCTGGGGCTCATGATGTTCCATAAACGCGATTTGGATTGGGGCTCCTGGATTGGATTGGGCAAGCATCAGGACACGGAGGTGGAGGCGAAGAAGGTGGATGAGGTACCGTCGGCGTAGACCCTTTGAGTGCATGTTTCTCGTGCTCGAATTGTATATTACTGCTGACATCTTCAGCATCGTACTCGACACGTCCTGTCAGCACTAATGCTATCCTACTCAGCAGTATGCCTGTTGGCCCGGGGACTCATGCATGTGCGATCATATCGCTTCACGTAAGTGCCAAGACTTGGTCTGTCTCTGGTCTCGGGAGTTTTCAGCAAGGTATGTACGCACCGTATCAACACAAGAGGACACACAATTCTTCCACTTGCAAGAGTACTAGTGCTTCAGCGCTTTACTGAACTGGCCACAATAGCCCTCACGCTAGCCTCCCTACCGGGTCTTCATGCATCCGCGTTTGAAGGTGGCCAGCGTTCTTTCAGGTATTAGTCTAGTAATCTCACAGCTCAAGTCTCATATCTCATCATCGAAGTCCAGGCCGGACCGACAATGTGAAGTCACACCTGGCTCGAAGCCGAAAGACGCAAGATGGATGAATTGCGCAGGTGTTGGATTGTCTGCAGTTCGCTTTGGCCGACAACGGTGTTCCAAGAGTGTCGATCCCTTCGTGATGGCACATTGGGACACGTCAAGCCGCAAATCATGCTGTCATTTGCCCCCGAAAACGGCTTGCCGTACCCGTGTACCGACGAAGTGTGTACGTTGAACAGCGCAAGTTTGTCGGCTTCGCTGATCTCGTTGGCAGGGTACGCATGCGACCAGCTAGAAACAAGCATTTGCCTCGCACAGAGGTCGAAGATCGTCTCATGATGGACTCCCGTGGTGGGCATTGGGCCCCGCGTGGCTGCTAGTACAACCATGAGTTCCCCACCGACCTGGCAGAATCGGACCTGAGGTCACTACAGTATATAAGGTGCCCTCCTTACCTCGGGGTCTCCATCCAGTTTCCTTGCATTCATTTCCTTTCACCACTGTCATTGCTCTCATGCTCGCCATTACCCCGCTCGTCCTTTCGCTTGCGTTGTCCGTCGCCGCCGTTCCTGCGACGAAGCGACCAGGGCAGCGACTTCCCCTGGTGCAACGCCCTTCGCGCGACGTGCGAGTCGCAGGTCACAGACAAGGACTTTGTGGACTTCTTTGCCCACGACGCGTGTCTGTTCGGGTCTGCTTGCCCGCCCGACTCTCTTGGGCCGACCAACAGCCCACTAGAACTTCCTGCATCAGGTCGTGCTCGACATCGACGGCCCCGATCGGGAGACACCGCAAACTTCGTGTCCCGGACTAGGTACGTTGTGTCTGCGCCGGGGATAGGCATCGGGATTGCTAACCTTTTACCCTGCAAGAGATCATGCAAGAGATCTCCACTGACGGCAGCACGATCACGGAGCAGAACTTCATCGACGGTTTCTACCAGTGCGTCTCACGTCTGTGTCTGTCCAGGGCTGTCATTCATGACCAACATCATATATATATATAGTGCTCTCGACGCGTCCAACGGACCTTGGCCGACGAGTGTCGAAGTCGTGCAGGACTACTGGTCCTCCATCGTTGACTGGTATGCACTCATCTTGCCGTTGAACCAGAGAAGAGGGCTGACATGACGAATGGTACGCAGGACGGCTGTCTGCAGCAGGGGCATCCCTTTCAAGAACTTCGCCGACTACTTCGTGTACAGCTCGTACGTGAAGAGCGATAACAACTGCTGAGTGGTGACGTAGCCTATATGGCCCTCCGCTCAACTCGGAGGACACACCCTCTACACGGACATTCATTGGTACCGGTGATATTGAGTAGGACACGTGATTTCTTCTGTTCGTGGACAGATAGACTAGGGATTGGTCATTGTTTCAACGACGCGGTTCATTGTCGTTGTGCATATATCCGATAATCCAATTCTATGTGTATGGGCAGTTGAAGAAGCATCTCGTCTTGTGTATTTCTTGGCTTCACAGTTGGCTGCGGTAAGTATGTAGGTCGGCTGCGTGCAGATAAACCGATGGACAGCCTAATTCGTTGCAAACCATGATAAGAGGTAGTTCATGGTCTGCCTTTAAAGCTGGTTTGCCGCGGCTTGTTGTAATGTATGGCATGTATGTCCCGGTAACCGACCGATTCATTATTCGTTGATCATAGCATCGTAAGGAGCCTCGTTCTTCAGGGCGATGCAGTAGCAGTCGCCGTAGCGATGTAACTCTGCCATACAGCGACCGTCTCAGTCGGGTACGTGTACGTGCCGGTGGTCGTGATACTGTCACCAACGCCCGCACCGACATAAATCCCAGGCTTCCCCACCAATGCATCTGCAGCCAGCGCAGGGTCTTCGCCACCCACAACTGACACAGTGCCGTTGTCAAAAGTGACCACAAGGCCCGTATCACTGTTCCCGAGAATGAAGTCTCTGAACAGCACAAATCCCTGGACGACATGCTTCAGCATGCGACTTATTGTTTGAGATGGAAACTGCTGCTCACTCGCTGTGGGGAGCTGTATGGGACAAGGTGGCTGGTATCTTTGACGAGGACATATGTCCAGTTGCGCTCCTGACGGACGATCCCGGCCAGGTCCCCATCATCATCGTACCATGGAGTGGAAGGTTTTCTGGTAAATCCTTGGATGCCGCCGAACGTCGTATTCTAACCGTAATACTGTCAGTCCATGCCGACATCGTGCCCACTCAGAAGTTCACACCTGTATAACGACTGGGGTACGACAAGCCGTGAGTAACACGGGGGTGCGCGCAAAAAGGTCTTCTGAACGCACCTTCAGTCCCGCGATGCGAGACTAAAGCATCGTCATTACCGGAGTATAGGACGACGCGGACGCCTCGAGCAGAGGCATTTGCAGCCAGCTCTGTCAAGAACACCATTGGTCTATCTTATGTGAGGTGCTGCTCTATGCGACTCTCACCAAACCACTTACTCGGGACCTGAAGCACGAATGATGAGTCTCCCATCTTGGGCAGCCCACTGAGAGACTTACTAGGATCGCTACCATCCTCGGACCCAGTGAAGACGTAGCCACTGTTCTCAACCCAGTCTTTGCTCGTTGGGGCATGAATCGCCGCCCGGACGTTGGCATCTGGATCGCAATGTTAGTGGTGGAGATGAGTTCTTGTAGAGCATTCACTGACCGTTGTAGAACAGATCGCCGGAAAGCTGGCTCTCAGCGGCGAGACCATCTGCTACGTCATAGTACTGGCAAGATTTGCATCAGTACCGTACCTCGTACGCAATGAGTTATGATCAGAGCCTCACAGTGAAGCGTGCACCATCGGCTATGGCAACCGTGTTTTGAGTCAGATATCCCATACGACGGAACATCATGCACTCACTCCAAGGGCGTGAATTGTCGAGAGCGTAATGTAGCGCTTCATCAAACAGATCACATCCATATGTGGGGTCGATAGTTCCATTGGTAGGCGGAATGAATTGCCGCTTGCGTCTGAAGGAAGCCTTCTCGTCTACGAGGGAGTCGGCAACGGAACGTATAAAGCCTCCAACCGATCTGCGCCGGTTTAATGTATCCCTGGCTGACTTGGAGGAGCCACCAGGTGCTGGATCGATCTTCAAGCTAGGGAATATCCCACTAACTTGCGGATAAATTAAGTTGAGGTCGTAACCGCAAAGGTGTTCCCTAACCTCACACGGTGGTTAACATGATGAGCATGGACGACTATGCACTCACTGTTCGCGGAAGTACTCGAATACGGCGGGATCATAACCTATCAACTGCGGGTAGGTCTCCAAGATGGTGACCTACCGAGCCAGGTCATCGCTACCATGCATCGGGACGATCACTGATAGACGTACTGTAGGGACTGCAAAGTAGACAGCTTCGGAGCCGAGGACTCCATTGCCGATGGCGAATGCAGCTATAGTGACCGGAGGATTCTCCATACCAAAGTATGTCTTCATTATGTACGGCTTATCGCAAGTATTTGAGGTATGAGTACGAGTAGACAGGCCGGCAAGTAATGCTGCAGGCTCACAATGTAGGTTCCTGCATAGCTCTCTCCCGTAAGGTAGAGCGGACGAGTCTTCAAACTTGGGAAAACTTTCACTAGGTTCTTGAGGAAGCCCATCTACGTCCACCGGAGTCAGGGAGGCATGAAACGCAAAGAAACACGCGTGAACTCACGAAGTCCCTCCCCACCTCGTCTTCGTCGCGAACTAGGAGCGACAAATCAGCGAGGGATTGATGATGAGAAGAGAAGACATGCCGTTCCCGTCCTCGTCTGCTGTAGACCAGCCTACACCTCTACTATCAATTGTCAGGCCGAGGTATGCGACACAGTGCAGAGGTTCGGAAACACGTACATGGGCTGGTCAATCCAGAAATAGTCAACTAAGTTAGCCCAGGTGTAGTTATTCTGCGTGACCCTCGAGCCTCGGGGAGACAGTCGAATGGGACCATTCTGGCTCGCGGAACAGAGTGATCAATCCAGCGTGCACATAAGCGACATACACAACGACACTCACCTCGAAACCGAAGCCGAGAAGGCTCGACGATCCAGGCCTGAGATGAAGACAGTGCATCAGGTACTGCTACCTTGATATGTCATGTAGCACGAAACCTACCCTCCATTCAGCCAGATGCCCCATGGCTCGTTTCCGGTGTCATTCGCACTTGTCGTCAGCGAACCGTTGCTATGCTCCACGCCCCAAAAGAACAGAGTGTTGTTGGGATGTCCTACCCTGTCGACAGGAATGTTCCCAGCATACTGACGAGACAAAGGCCAGGTGATGTTCGGCAGAGGGTCTTTAACCCGGTAGTCTGTGTAGACGAGTTAGAACTAGGCAGTGCATACGGGAGTCCAAAAAAGAGCGAAGGCTTACATTCTTGCCAGTCGGGTCCGAGCGGCGTCAAGGGTTTACCCGGGTAATCGTGAGGCCAGCTCCCAGACTGAGCGGCCACCGTAGCTGCATATATGGCCGATAGAGCGACCGGAATCAGAACTCCCTGCATGTGTCTTCTCGAGTTGCGTTACGTGCTGGGTCCCTCACTCACAGACCGACTTGAATATTTGTACTGTGGTGCTTGCTCACAAAGCGGGCTACCAGGCCGATGAATATCATCTCGAAGGGAAGAACTTCCGCACCTAAATCAGGCCCAAATACAATGCGCGCAGTAGAGCGTCCGCTTGGCCAGAATCCCGCAGTCATCCTGAACGCTGCAGTTGCTGCGGCTCGTGGCTGTACTCAGTTGAGAGAATATATGAACTTGCAGGAACAAGCGGCTTGACAATTTGGAAGGCACTGACAGACGGCCTGTAGTGGCCGAACTGCCCTTTTGCTCAGTCGTGCGTCCGGATTCAGACGAGGAGCCTTCCGAGGATGGGAGCAAGTACTGCCTCTCATTGAATCAGAGACCCCGCGTAGAGCGAAGCGGAAATGTCGACCAGGTAAGAATAGTCACTTAGCGTTATATGGCAGGTCTGTTGATTCGAGCGCAGTTCTCCTTCGGATCACGACGCGGGTCAGTGAGGCCGTTCCGAAGACCTGGTCGGGGTTTTGTGTAAATTATGGGCAGGTCAGGGATACTCAATTCTGGGTTGTAGGTCGCAGAGCGGAGTCTGATAATGGGACCTGCGCCCCACCTACGACCGACAAGAATTGCGCATCTCTATTGGAGGCCGAACGGTCCACGTTCAACTCAACTACACGCATAGAATGTTGGAGGTCCTGGTCGATACGTTAGCCTTGTCTCGCACTGCTGGAGACGCAAGATATTGAGCCAAAATGTTGCAGGTACGAGGAAGAACTCACATTGAAGCGCGACGACGAACACAGGTGAGGGAGCAGTGGCACGCACACTAGGTAATCGACACCAACAGTGACCCACTTAATACCATTAGCTAGCATATCATCTGAACAAAGTAAATAGTTCGACACGGAACATAAACAGACACGAACGCGGTACTGGAGCCTCAGTCGACCTTCCTCGACCACCTCCTGCTGCTGGGCCTGGGGCTCGCACGACCACCCGGAGACGCAGGCGGGACGATAACCTCGACCTTGTGGGTCGGCGGCGTCCAATGCGCCTTCTCGTCGACGACACCGATCTGCCCCATCTCGATCTGATCCTTCTCGTCCTTGCCCCAATACATCCACATCTGTGCGCCCAGTATGACGTTCAATGTGAGCGCAAGGGCAAAGCCCGCACTGACAATAGGATCTCCGACTTCGGTCGCGGTGGTAAACAATCTTGCGAGGCAGCCGCCGACCTGAGAGATGACGGCGAATGCTGAAAGTTGGCCGGTGCTCTGCGCACGGTGGTTCTGGCGGATCTGGGGCAGTTTGGAGAACAGGGAGAGTGGAAGCGTCGCAAGCTGGAAGAGCGCAATCGTGGAGGAGGGAAGGACGACCAGAGCGACGGCAAACGCCAGCACTGCTTGGACGGAGAGGACAGTGCGCTGGAGGGAGGAGCGTGCGGCAAATGCCTTGGGAGGGTTGTAATGCACGATGAGGAGGGTGATGATCACGTTTTGGATTGTGAGGAAGAGGTTCTCGCCGTATGTCGAGAATGGGAAGTCGTTGCGGTAGGAGTAGGCGAGCGTGATAGCGTACGCAAGGGTTTCAAGGACGTACGCGGTGAGGGAGAGACCGCGTGCGGAGCGTGCAGTTATGACTGGAAATAACCGAGTCTGGTTAGCAAAGGGGTTGCGTAGTCACATCACTGAGGAACGTAAGGAAGTCCGACGAGGGGAGCATATCCGGCCAGCCACAACCACTATATCTGCAGCCTAACAATTGCATTTCTGCCGTGCAAATGTTAGCTCGAATATTAGTGGCAACTTTCGCTCATATGCTGCATTGAGAAGGCGATATGTGGCGTGATACATGGTTCAGCATTGACTGAGGCAAATGTACCGCCGAAGCAAAATGACATGTAGTTCTCTGAATCGGCAAGTGTGATACGCACTGAGAAGCAACTGAGGCACCTTCATAATCGAGCCACCCACGACGATACCCAAGCCGAGGCCCTTCGAGAGCGAGTACTTGAGGCATTCAACGTCGCTGAAGTCGAGGTTCTCGACAATCGACGTGTAGCAATTCTGAAGCTGGCTCAGTGCGCGTAACACGAAACGAGTGACATTTAGCACACACCTGGCCGACGATGGACACGCCAAGGTCCTTTACAAACCAAGGCAAGTTTTGTGTAATAGCCGTCATGACGTCCGAGACAAAACCGACAAGAAGCGGACGAAAGGAGCGACGACGAAGGCAATGGCAGGCGGATGTAAGTATGGTCTGATGGACGCGGGACGTGTTCAGCCAAGCGAAACGCGTCTATCCATCCACGTGGGCCACCCCTCGATATGGCAACATATTTTTCGCCCTGTGGACGGCGAGCACGATCTCTCCGACAACGAGCTCGCATCCGACCACGACGACCGCAGTTTATACCTCGGCTGGTGATCCTCACACTGCGCTCTCGTTTCACAATGGCCGAATACGACCTCACAAAAACAGTCATCCCCTACTGCGACCGGCACTTGGTCTTCCCTCTGCTCGCACACCTCGCAGAGAGCGATCTCTTCCCTGTCGAGCAAGTCCAGACTGCCCAGTATGAGCTCGCAAAGGAGACGAACATGGTGGACTATGCCGTGAGCTTGTTTGAGCAGCTTCATCCAGAGGAGGAGGTTCCGGCAGGTACGTACTATGTAGACATCCCCATCTCACCCTCTAACCCCAAACTCAGAATTCGCGGACAAACGTGAAAAGGCAGTCTCAACAAACGAGAGGCTTCAGCAGGAGGCGCAGGCTGTGCTCGACGTGATTGAGAACCCCGAAGTTGCGCAGTCACTCCGCCAGGACAAGAACCAAAACTTGCAGTTCCTGCGAGATCATTACAATGTGAGTACTTCTCGTCTCTCCAAAACCGCTCGTTCCAACCCGTCATCAGGTCACGCTTGAGCAAATCACTGCTCTATACAACTTCGGCAAGTTCCAATACTCGTATGGAAACTACAGCGGCGCCGCCGACTACCTCTACCACTTCCGCGTCCTCTCCACCGACCCTGACCTCACCATCTCTGCGCACTGGGGTAAGCTCGCTTGCGACATCCTCACTGGAAAATGGGACGTTGCGCTCGAAGAGCTGAACACGCTTCGCGACGCCATCGACGCCCGCACACCGTCTATGCCGCAGTTCGCGGCTGCCTCTTCCAACGCCGACCCCGCTCTCTCGCAACTTCATTCCCGCACATGGCTCCTCCACTGGTCCCTCTTCGTCTACTTCAACCACCCGCAGGGCCGCACACTCCTCCTTGAGACTTTCCTCTCCCCCACCTACCTCAACACCATCCAAACGTCGTGCCCCTGGGTCCTCCGCTACCTCGCGACTGCCGCCGTGCTCTCGCGCAAGTCTGCATCTGGTGCCCTCTCCTCCCGTGTGCGGCACTCGATCCGTGAGATCGTCAAGGTCATCCAGATGGAGGAGTACCAGTATCAGGACCCGGTGACGCAATTCTTGAAGGAGTTGTACGTCGAGTTCGACTTTGAGGCTGCGCAGAAGGAGCTCGGGAAGGCGGAGACGGTCGTCGCGAACGACTTCTTCCTCGGCGAGTTCCGCGAGGACTTTATGGACAATGCACGATACCTCATCAGCGAGGCGTACTGCAGGATACACCAACGCATCGACATTGGTGACCTGTCTGAGCGCCTGAACCTCTCGCGCGACGAGGGCGAGAAGTGGATCGTAAATCTGATTCGCGAGACGCGTATGGGTGCAGACGCGAAAATCGATTTGGAGAAGGTATGCCTTGCCTGTCTCTTCGATGTAACTTCTTGTTGCTTACTTGTACCCTTTCGTAGAACGTCATCGAGATTCACCGCCCTCCACTCCCCATCTACCAGTCCGTTATTGAGAAGACGCGTGGCCTCGCCTTCCGGACGCAAGCTCTCGGTGCTGCCATGTCGCGGACGCTGGGCGCACCCGAAGCAGCACCGACTGTTGTCGAGGCGCAGTGAAGCGGGTTGCGGTGGTGTATGGGCAGTGGGTACGTTGTGGTTCACGCACTGATGTAGCCATTTCTTGTACTGTAGATTGTAGCGTTCTATTTTGCTCCTTCCAACATACGTGCCTCGTTTTGGAGTCCGTCTCTGGTATACCCGCTAGTGAAGATGGAGCGTCACCCGCTATTCAACGTTCAATGGCAGACAGACCATTCCCTACTTGCTGTCCGAATGGGCGCGCCAGACTAAGCGGCAAACCATCCCCCCAGCGAATCACAAGTATCCGCTTCTTCGCCGTTTATCATGGCCAGCCTCACAAGGGATGGTGTACTCAAGTTACCGGCGGGACCTACACAATTATTACCCAGTGCAAGATGGAACCCCTTATCCACACTCTGTACCTTTCCTCGTCAGCCCTGAGTCTACTCGTTAGATCGTCAACAGATGTTGGGGACGAAGTTATTTCAGCCATTTTGGTTCGACAGACGGAGGGAGGTTCTTCGAATGATGGCTGCAGCATATTGCTATGTACAATTTCCTAAGACTTCCAATGATCCAACTCGATGTTGAGACTCCTCAACATTATGTAGCATTTGAAAGCCGATATTATCACCGGGACGCAAGAAGTTTACACGTTGAACGTCGCACCAGGACGCTACTCCTGAGCCTGTACGCTCACAACTGCTTGCGCGAGACCAGACGGGACGCCAACCTCCACCTTCGGCGTCGGGGTAGACGTGCCGGACACAGCGTGCTGTACTGGGACTTGTCCCAACAGGATCTTCAGGATCGGAGCGAATGTTTGCAATTGACCTGGAGCGTAGCGTTCGTACGCCGGCGGTTTCTTGTAGGCGATCTCAGCCGTTGCAATCTGGGACACGATTCCAAGCAATTGAAGCATTGGCACACATGAAAAGTAATTATACCAAAGTGAGACTCACAAGAATGTCAGAGGTGAGACCCTTGATCGCGAAGGCGGTAGACCGGAATCGGTGCATGCGATAGGTGCTGTTCGCCAGCCAAGGTAGGTCTATATCCGAAGTGCACTGGCGAGTTATGAGTCGCATACGGTCTCACTTCAGCTAGTCTGGATACATACGTGGAGTTCCTCCTCGTAGATCCAATCCGCGCTGCCCTTTGGAGCCAAATTCTCCTTACTTGCAAGACTGGGTTCGAGGATCGCCTCCAAAGGATGGTCGAATATACGGTCGACCTCTCCCAGTGAAGGGGTCAGATGGTCGAGGATGGAATTGTCGGTGAGTAAGGCAACAACAGGGGTGACCAGAAGCTTGGCCGAAGATATGTACGGCCGTAGGGTGCAGACGGTGTGGACGTGGGGATAGCGGCGAGGAAGACCGACTTCCTCGTGGGCCTCACGGTACTGCGACAGGCAGCTCCTGTATCAGGTTCGTGCTCACTTAAATAGGTGCTTACGGCTGTATCGAACACATCTACATCGGTAATGTCCACCTTGCCACCGGGAAGGGCGACTTGGCCGGGGTGTGCGCGGAGAGACTTGTCGCGTGTTGTGAGGAGAACGCGCAGCTCACCGGCTGTCTCAAACAACAGAACAAGGACTGCAGCCAGCCTCGCAGAGGGGTAGCCCGACCTGTACAGGTGGTTCATGCATGTGGCGAGCAAGACGAAAGTGCACGAACAGGTCGACCTGCTCCGGCTGGTGCTGTCTGAGCCGTTCAATATATATCCTGCTCTTCTCCGAGATCTTGGCTAGGGCTTCATCTGGAATGTCGAACACTGAAGGCATGTTTCAAGGGATCTGTGAGAGGCAAAGCAGTTGGTATGGAGGAGAGCGAGGGCAAGATACATTCAAGTCGTCCGACATCATGGTGGTCCTCCAAGTGTGTGCATAGGCGCCATGACGGAGCGCCGCTTCAGCATTCCGATTCAATCGCTCTTGGTCTCTGCAGCCACCACGACTGGTCTCGCTGAACCACCGAGCTTTGTGCTACTTACATGCAACCTACTCTTGAGCTTGAACTACCACGATGGACAAGGACAATCGAGATGACTTCACCTTCGCAAAGCTCAGCGACCTGAAGATGCCAGTCACCTTCCGAATGTAATGCTATCCCCGCTCTTCAGTGCGTGCATATTCGCTCAAGCCTTTCGTGGTTCAGATCGCAACTGGAGGGCACGCGGAAGCCGTATAGCTTTACGGAGGTGTTAGAGAAACCGGAGCTCCGATTTCATGGAATACAACAGTCACCGTGAGTACGCGTCGTGCCCTCTCAACGTCTGTTTCTCTCAATGCCCGTAGTGTAGAGACTTCTCGGACCTCTACGTGACGTGCCAACTCATAGCGGATAACAAGCCGCTGACCATCCCGTACCGGACATCGTTCAAAGCATTCACGAGCCACTACACGTGAGTCAATATCCTGATGGTGCGCGTCGGAGAGCGCGTTCTGACGCGCGGGTACCAGTTGGAACGAATGGATCACGCTCCCGATACGTTATTGTGATCTCCCGCTCAATTCTCAGATCACCTTTACTGTCTGGGATATTGCTGGACCTAGAGCGGCATTACCGGTCGGTGGGACTACATTCCGGTTGTTCGGGAAGAAATGGTGCGTGTGTCACCCCTGACCTCACTATATCGTCGAGTTCACCGCTCTCTAGGACGCTGCGACGAGGCAAACATCGTATGATACTTTGGCCTGACCGTGAGGCCGATGGCGCGAATGAGACCACTACCCCGAGCAAAATGGGTGTGCGGGATGAAGTAGGGAGACTGGAAAAGGTACGTTTGTTCACGGGAGGTCATTGGCTTCTGCTTCATCGCTCCTTGTAGCTACTCAAGAAGTATTACCGCGGTGATATGCCCAAGTCAGACTGGTTAGATCGCCTTGCTTTCCGCAAGGTTGAGGAGCTACACAAAGTACGTCTATGCGTATGTCCGCAACGTCCAGGTGTTCTCACGTCGCGCTGCCGCAGGCGGAGACAGAGAAGTCCGAGAACTTGTTCTTGTACATCGACCTCCCGCGCTTCGACTTCCCCGTCATCTTCAGTGAGCCCGTCAGTAGCCAAGAGCGCCCTACGAGACTACCCATTGACTTAGCGGCACTCCCATCTAGGATGCATCGAATGTGCCATCTACATCAAACGCTGCGCTCACACCGATTGCAACCACGCCTGCACAGCCTACGAGCACCTTCGCAGCAGATCCACATCTATGGGCTGTGGTGGATCCCGACATCGCGCGGGAGAACCCTGTAGAGGACAAACACCGCCGTCTAGTTCGTAGTCACAGGAGTAGTCCATATGACCGGGAGTTAAAGCCCAACGCCAAGATCCGCGATGAACTTTCGGTGTGCTCGGCAACCATGGTTATGTCCTTCATTCGCTGATGAGTTCCTTTAACAGGTCATCCTGAACTACGCGCCTAGTCAACCGCTTACGTCGGAAGAGAAGGACCTCATCTGGAAGTTCCGGTTCTACCTAACGAGAGACAAGCGCGGTCTCACGAAGTTCCTGAAATCTGTTACCTGGCGAGATCCCTCAGAAGTCAAGCAAGCGGTCGAAGAACTTCTTCCTCAGTGGACAGAGATCGACATCGACGATGCCCTAGAGTTGCTTGGCCCAAATACTGTTGACTCCCGAGTGAGAGCATACGCAGTCAAGCAGCTCAGTAGAGCAGACGATGACGTGAGCCTTGCGTCTAATATAGTGTGCAAATGGTATTCATCTCTTCGCAGGAGCTCCATTTGTACCTGCTGCAGCTAGTGCAGGCTCTCAAGTTTGAGAGCACCGCTAGTGATCAGCGATCATCAAGATCCGCCACGAGTGCGGTCTCAAACGACGACAGTGGGCTGGCGGACTTCCTGATCGCACGCGCGGTGCGCAATCCAATTCTTGGGAACCGGTTCTACTGGTACCTAATGGTCGAGGTTTCGATGGAAGACAAGGTGATGGCGAAAATGTACGGCAGGGTGGTGTTCAAGTTCATGAAGATTCTCGAGGTATGTCGATCGCCGCACACTATGGGCTGGTACTGACTGATGGTCAGGACAACGGTGACGAACGACGTGACCTCATGCGCCGGCAAGGCGAACTCGTCGACACACTCGCCAAACGCGCACGGGACCTCCGCACGTCGAAGGACCCGCGGCCAAAGAAGATTGAGAAGCTGCGCGCCTTCCTCGCTGACTCGAAGAATAACTTGGCGTCCATGCCTCCGCTCCCACTGCCCCTCAATGCGCGCGTGCAGATCACGGGTATCGTTC
This sequence comes from Lentinus tigrinus ALCF2SS1-7, assembly GCF_003813185.1. Classification (NCBI taxonomy): domain Eukaryota; kingdom Fungi; phylum Basidiomycota; class Agaricomycetes; order Polyporales; family Polyporaceae; genus Lentinus; species Lentinus tigrinus. The sequence continues at coordinate 134,534 of NW_027137920.1, forward strand.
CGGAGAAGTCGAGCGTCTTCAAGTCGAACATGTTCCCGATGTTGCTCTTCTTCCAGTGCACGGACGGCGGCGAATACCCTGTCATCTTCAAGGATGGTGACGACATGCGCCAGGACCAACTCGTCATCCAGCTCTTCACTTTGATGGATCGGCTGCTCCGGAAGGAGAACCTAGATCTCAAGCTCAGCCCGTATGACGTCCTAGCCACCGGCCCTAGCCAGGGCATGGCCCAGTTCATCCCGAGCAAGACAATCGCGGCGATCGTGAGTGAGCACGGGACGCTGCTCAATTACTTGCGCGCGAACTACCCGGATGAAGGGAGTGTCGGTTCGTATGGCGTCGAGCCGGGTGTCATCGACACATTTATCAGAAGTTGCGGTATGTACCTTGTGTCATTGCAGTAATCGTTGTGCTTACCCTCTTGCAGCTGGCTACTGCGTCATGACGTATTTGCTTGGTGTCGGTGACCGCCATTTGGACAATCTCCTACTCGCACCAGATGGCCATTTCTTCCACGGTTAGTATCGTACTTCCCCGCCATTCATACTGTCCAGCTGACATGTATGACAGTGGACTTTGGCTATATCCTAGGCCGTGACCCCAAGCCCCTCGCACCACCAGTCAAGATCTGCAAAGAGATGGTCGACGCAATGGGCGGCGTGCAGTCGGTGCACTACCAGCGTTTCAAGTCGTTCTGCTTCACGGCGTTCTCGATCTTGCGCAAGAGCGCGAACCTCATCCTCAACTTGGTCACGCTTATGGTCGACGCAAATATTCCTCACATCAAACAGCGCGACGTGCACGAACAGGTGCTCGGCAAGTTCTGCCTGGAGATGACCGAGGAACAGGCGATCGAGCACTTCGAGCGATTGCTGAACGATATCTCGCCGTTCACCGCGGTGCTGGACAGGATGCATGATTGGGCGCAGTATTGGAGGAGTTAGATTGCTTGTTAATGTATGGCTACGGATGTGTATTCTAGTCTATTAGTGCTTTTGATACCGGGGCGCAGGTCTGTTGTACCTATGCAGATACCTTTTTGTTCAGGACGGTCCATACCCTTCCTTCCACCTCCCTGACTACACTTGGTGGCGTGTTGAGACTCAGCATGAAGTATGCGACGTTCCCCAGCGTCCGGTAGTGGATGCCGAACGGCGAGCCACCAGGAGCTGCGGAAAGGCTGTCGCCGCCGCTTGGTACCGCGCCGCGGATGGATTCGAGCAACGCCCTCGCCGAGTGCGACTCATAGCCTATAAAAGAAGTGTGTCATAGTCAGCATCCGTCTGTCTAGCTCAACGACTGCTGAATTGCACATACCTGCAGTGTCGTCCTTGATCTTGACGCTCAAAACCGTGCCAAACGCCATCACCTCCGCGACATTCTCCATCCTCGACACAACGTTCACGAACTCCGGGTCCCACAAACTCCATACACCAACCTGCCTCGCCCGCTCGGACGCCGGCTCCGGCACGTTCCACCGCTCACGCGCAGCCGTCCAAGTGTCGCTCTTCGCAAGCCTGTCGATGATGTCCAGGGTCTCGCCCGCAACCTCGCACCCGACAGGGTACGCGGTGTAGCTGTGCCCGTGGAGGAGCGCGTCGACCTTGCTGTCGCTGAGGAACGCACTGTAAATGGAGTCCGAGGCGAGAGTTACGGCGAGCGGGACGAGCCCGCCTGTGAGAATCTTGGCGTGCACGGAGATGTCGGGTGTCGTGCCCAGGAGGTGGTGTGCCGTAGGCAGGCCGACGCGGTAGAGGCCGACGAAGACCTCGTCAAAGATGACGGGGAGTCCAGACCATTCGGAAGGAGAGGTCGACGGTGCAGCATCAGAGGAGGAGCGGACAACGTCGATGAGGACACGCTGGAAGAGCGGATCGACGAAGAGCATCCCGCCCGCACCCATCACAAGGGGCTCAAGAATGAGCGCAGCCATGGTGGGGCCGTCTCCTTCCTTCAGCTTTTGGAGCGTGCGCTCGATGTACTTGCGGTAGACACCTGCCAATGGAGACTGGAGACGCTCCTCGATGTTGTACGTCCACGACAGCGAGACCGTCGGGACATCAGCAGTACCGTCTTCCGTCTCTGCCGCGATCGCTGGTGGGAGCGTCACTACCGTCTTCCCATCGCGGATTGCCACCGTCGGCGGGTCGAACCAGAAGCCTTTCGCATCGTGCCATTCGCAAGTGTAGATCCCAGTGTCCTCACACGCATCCATCGCGCCAATCGTATCGCCATGGTAGCTGCCCTTCAGCCCAAGGATGCCCAGGTCCTTCCTACGTGCCCCACCAAGCTTGCCCGCCTCGCGCGTTGCAAACGCACGAAGAGCCATCTTGATCGCGACCTCCATACCCGTCGAGCCATCGTCGGAGAAAAACGCGCGCGATGCCCAGCCCTTGCCTGGCCCGTGGTGCACGAGACGTTCGGCGAGTTTCAGCGCGGGCAGGTGGGCGGCCTCGGGAAACATGACATGACCGTAACGGCCTGCTGCACGAGCAGCGGCGAGTGCGAGGTTTGGATGCGCGTGACCGAGAGTTTGAGTCCACCAGGATGCCGAGCCGTCGAATTGAGGCTCGAGAAGCGAAGGTTCAGCTGATGAGGAAGCCGACGACGGTGATGCAGGTCGTTGAGCTTTCCGGCCGTTGTAAACGCTGAAAAAGTCGCCCCATGCACTGTCGATAATGTTGACGTCCGCTTCGCTCTTGACGTGCCCATGCTGGACGAACGGCCACCAGATCGTATCGAGCGTACGACGAGGCATGGAGTCCAGTTCCTTGATGCGGCGAGTGTGGCATTGGTCCAGATGGCTGAGCACGTCGAATATCGGGCTGTTGTGAGACTCCGGTACGATTTCCTGATAATATTTCTCGGTATGCACGGAATCCGCCACAGGGTCCGAATGCCGCTCAGGTGGGGGCTTGACGGACATGACGGGGATAGCGCGCTCGCCGAAGTAGCCGGACAGGTATTCCCAGTTGCGGTAGTACTCGTCGCGGAAGAGCAGCACAGCGTCGACGATGTACCCCCGCAGTATCATAGCCTCGTAGGAGGCGATGGTAGAAGAGATGCCGCCGAGGTTCGAGTCCCCGATAAGGACCGTGGGCAGGAAGAGTGGCCGATAGCTGTCCAGCTGTGTCGTCCCGGAGAGTGTGGGACTGTGCACACCTATCAAACGTTGTCAGACGATGTTGATGCACAACGAGCATGACAGACAGGCTGCATCAAGTGCAAGCTATCGTATCCTCACCTCCTGCAGTCTCGACGTACATATGGCTCGGCGAGCTCACAGTGGTTGCACAGTGCCGTATGTGACTCGCAACAGCGTTGACGAATGCGTCATCAGTTGGGACAACTCTCTAAAAACATCGAGTCAGTTTTCTTGCTGGTAGAAAAATCTCGCCGTGCATACCTCGACAGTGCTGATCTCATTGGCGCGTCGTGCAGCTAAGTGGGGACTGACGGGGTCATCGAAGCGGAACAGGCATTTGCTCTGTACGCGCTTGCTGAGCGGCCCGGCCAAAGCAAGGACACGTCTACGGTGACAAGCTATCAGCAACAGTCTAGCCCCGTCTTGAGATTGACCTACTCGTCGTCTGCGTCGGACATGGGCCCGGTGCTAACAGGCTTGAGGTAATATACGCTGTGTCCGCTGGCGGCGGATGCGCGGACCAGGGCGGACGTAAGGACGGTCTTGCCGACATCGGTGTTGGCACCAAAGACTTGGTGTATTCGCAGGTTTTTGAACAGCAGCGACATGGTGTTCACGATGTGGTCAGCACATGAAGGTCTTGGTTGGTTCCAGGGGTGGAGTCACACCGGAGTTAGGTCGGCGAGTCAGTACCAGTCAGTTCTCGGTCGTACACCAGTGACGATGTGGATGACTGAAGATGCTGGTGGTCAGAACGGTCATGCATGAGTTACACGCGAGTCCGGTAGGAGGCTTACAGAACTAGCTAGCGCAGATGATAGACAGCCTAGGCCTCTTGCCTCCGGTGATCACGAAGTAGAGTTGGAAGCAGATGCGGCCGTGGACTTAAGCTTGCCAAATTGCCGCTCGAAGCGCCTGTAGCAATTCGTCCGATACGGCCGAAGATCAGGGTGGCCGATCGACTCGAATGCGGGCTATTAACCACAACCTCTACCCATTGCATCCGACCTGACCATGGCCTGGGCTAGCCTGAGGTTGCGGATGCAGTCCGTCACGATTTGCATAACTTGTATATCGAGATTGCTACGCCGGTAGCGACCGCCACGCCGGCTGAGGCCGGTAGCAAAGTATTCTCGATGCCCTCTGCGCACTGCCAGATCTTCTGCTGCTTGGGAAGATGCTGGACTTTTATGTATTGAGATGGGCTGCTGGAGTGTTGCTGGACAGCAGCGAAGGCCGCGAGCAAGGCAGCTGCGCCGTGCCAAGACATTCGGAGGGACTGCCCAAAGGGGAAATCCAGCTTATGAAAGCAGAATGCAGGACGAGCATGGTTGCTGCCAGTGCAATCCAAGGCTGTCCTCCTGCATTGCCATCTCCGCAGACACCCGCCCCCTTCGCAGTTGATTGCGCCGCCCGCTGCGCCGTACATACATAAATCTTCACGACCGCGACGTCCTCCACCTCTTACGAACGGACTACGCCCACCGTAGCTCCACTTCACGACCCCAGCCCATCTCCATCCAACCTTACTGCTCCTCCCCTCATCTCGCCACAATCCGTTTCCTCCCACCGCGATGCCCCTACTAGACACCATCCAGAATGCAGCCCTCAAGGTCCTGCCAGAGAAGAAGCACTCGTTACCCATGCAGACATCTCACACCGGCATCGGTAGTGGTGGAATGGTTCCCTTTGAAGATGATGTGAGTACTTCCGTCTATCTTGTATCAACAACTTCGGTCTCTGGCTCTGCCCTTTACCCTCTACCCTGCGATCTGCTCTTCCATGTGAGCTCGGGGAAGGTGCCCGGTGCCCGCATTGCCGTGCGACCGCGGGCGCGTCTGCACGAGTATGAGCTGCGGCCGAGCACGCGTTACGTAAGGTTCATGTTTCTTGAACACCACTCCCCTCGACGCGTCTATGGGCACGAGCACAGAAACTTCGGGATTTCTGGTGTTCATCCTGTTCATCCCAATACTCACAACACTATGGATATGGGTTCATATCTTCCTCGCGTCCTCCGCATGTCAGGTCAACAACTTACGCGACGTTTGCGCGCTTAGATGATTGTCTCGAAACCCGCCATCGTCTTCCACATTTCACAAGTGTTCTTCAACTTCCTCGCAATGTGCACCATGGCCGGTGCTGCAGCGTTCCAAGCCAAGTGGAAAGTTGGCCCATGTACGTCACATTCAACATACACCGACAGGTCTCTCTAACCTGATCGCGTTCACCTCCAGCCGGACTGAGTGGCTTTGCCATCTTCATCTCTGTGCTCGGCATAGTCTACTCCCTATTTATTCTCTTGGTCCCTGTTGTGTACGAAAAGTACGACAAGGGGGCACGTCTTGCGCGTGCACTCAAAGAGACTCGTGTTGGGTTTATCCTCTCAGGCGCCGGTACTGCCGTCAGCCTGCTCATCGCGTGAGTTGCGTTACATACGTCGCGAGCTGTGTACTGTTGACACTCGCGCAGCTTCATCGTCACCATCTCCGCTTGGACCGAGCCCGGTTGCAAGGATGCCTCCAAGGATCCTCATGCCTCGAAAGGCAAGGACTTCCAAAAGGGACTCAGTGGCTTCTGCAGTACCAAGAAAGCCGCAGCCATCTTCTTCTGGCTTACCTTTGGTGAGTTCTCATAGATACACGTACGAAGAGCTGCACTCACGCCTAAACAGTCTTCTGGTGCTGTTCTCTCACCCTGACTATCCTGGACTGGCGCAACGGCAAGACCTCCCGCCCCCGCGACCCTCCCTTTGTCCACCCAGTCGAGCAGTCCGACAGCTCTGTGTACGAGCGCGCAGACGATCACGATGAGGAAGGTTCTGACGAGGAGGAGGCGCGCAAGCCCTACTCCGACAACGCCAACACACCCTACTCCCCCTTCAGCGACGCGAACCGTCTGTCTGGCGTCCCGACGAACGCATCCTCCACCAACGTCTCTTACCAAACGCCTTCCGCTCCCGCATTCGGCGGCTCACAACCTGCCTCGCGCCCAAGCATCGATGCGTATGGCGCGTTCTCCGACCCAGCGCCATCGGGCTTCGCTGGCGGGTTTGCGCCGCAGGACAGTGCCCCGCGCGTCAGCCGGACGATGCAGTATGCGGATCCGTACGCCGCGGTGCGCGCGTCGATCGCTTCCGGCCAGAGCACCACCTCCAGCGGAAACGTCACCCCGCCGACGGGCGGCCCGCCTCCGCCTGGCTACTCGTCCTACGGCGGGTACAGGTGAATGGTGAACGATTAACGGCGACGTGACACGGATGATTTTCGACGACGGTACGATGTGCAATGTGTAGCTTAAGCTTACCTCTTGCGCTGTGAAGGGCACGGACACTACGTTGAGCTGGGCAGTGATTCCCGGGTGCTTGTTGGATAGGTTCATCATTCTACTCCCCTTCGACTGCACGGCTATAGTGTAGGCTAACTTATGATAGTGATGAGCTTCCTCGTCCATGCATCTAATTCGTCTCTTGATGTATTACTATAGCTTCTATCTACACGACCTTCACAGCTCCAACAAGTGCATGTTGCATGCCGTGCAGAGTAGCGTAACTGGAGAGTCGCACACCAAATGCGACAGTCACAATAAGCTTCCGGTGAGTACAAGCATCGCAGAACATTGCGTGATGTAGATGGATGGCAAGAACCACTACATGGTACACCTGAAACGCTACTCCATATGTACATACACCGAACGCTGCACCGTCCCCTCTAACCCGCCTTCTACTGCTGCTGTTTCTGCCACTGCAAGAACTCCTCATGCCGCTTCTTCTGCAGCGTCCACTCCTTCAGCACCTTCTTCCCCGCGCTCTTGCTCAACTCCTTGCCCTCCCCATCCGTCAGTGGAATTCCGTTATCGTCCCAGCTGCCATACGTGCCCTCGGGCACGTTCGGGGGCTTGAACATCTCCTGCGGGGGCACGCGCCCCTTCTCGAGCGTCGCGAGCTTCTTCTGCTGCTCCGCCTCTACAGCGGCGGCCTTCCGCGCCGCCTTCGCCTCGGCTTGGGCGCGCTTCTCGTCGCGGGCTTTGATCAGTTCAGTGGGAGGGACGAGCTTGACGAGGGCCTTGCCATCTGCAAGCGGGTACTTGGATGAGTGCACGACTTCGACCTCGCCTGAAGGGAGGAATAACGCACCTTCTTGGTCGTCGAGGGCAACGCCGAGGGGCACAAGGTCCACGTCCCGCACCTTGTCGCAGAGAGCCAGGATGTCCTTCAGGGCGGTGTCTCCCTTGGCGATGGCCAGCTTTCGCACACCGTCGCGGAACGTGGACAGGGTGCGGAGGTACGGCATGAGGACCTCCTCCCGCTGCAAGGTGAAAATAACATGTCAGTCAAACATGGCCTTCAGACGACGGCCCGCGATTTGAAAGAGAGCGGAGGGAGGAATGCACGCACGTTTACACCGGCCTCGTCCCCATTCCTTTCCTGGCCCCAGCCGATCTCGGTGGACTCGCCCTCCCCAAGGCCGAACATGCGGAGCATGTCACCGACCCAGCGCGCGACGCGCACAACGAGCCCGATCTCGACGTTGCTCCCGGGCGCCTTGAGGTAGACGTTCGTACGCGAGACGAGGTCGCGAAGGACGTTGATCGCTTCTGGGGTGTTGAATGAGTCGCAGAGGGCAGCGCGGAACGCCGCCTGGCTCGCGTGGAGGCTGCACGTCAGGAGGTTGCGTGTATGATCAGCATCAGTTCGTACGTTTGGCATGGTATGCGTACCTGTCTGTCAATTCCCGCTCTGCTTGTTGGAAGTGGTTCTTGCCGTCAAGCTTAGGACCCTCCGCTTCGGCTTGGGACACGAGCGCCTTCACGTTGGTGAAGAAGTTCTGCATGGATGTGTGAGCAGCGTGCATCAACGAGCAACTACGAAGAAACAGACGTTAAACGCAGTCTCAATACCCCGCACTTCACCCGTCATGAGCGACTCGGAGAAGTCGACTTTCGAGTTCCACAGCTGTGTCAAGAACGCGAGGCGGAGCTGGCGCGCAGTGTACTTCTGGAGGATTTCCTAGAAAATGATGGTCGCCAAATCAGCGACAGAGTCCGAATAGAGTTTTGTGCGGTCAGGCAGGACTTACGTCGATAGTGATGAAGTTTTTCAAAGACTTGCTCATCTTGAGCCCCTCGATGTGCAGATGGCCGGTGTGGATGAAGTAGTTCACCCAGGCTCCGCAATTGTGATATGCCTGGCCCGCACTGGTCACTCACAGAGCATGTGTATCTGGTAATGTTGAGACGTACCTCCGATTGTGCCATTTCGTTGTCGTGGTGGGGGAACGCGAGGTCAATACCACCCGAGTGGATGTCCATATTGTCACCAAAGATAGCTGAAGCCATCACAGAGCACTCGATATGCCATCCAGGACGTCCAGAGCCCCATGGTGACGGCCACGACGGCTCTCCAGGCTTCGATGCCTTCCACAGAGCGAAATCCGCCGGAGAACGACGACCGGTGGTCACAGACAGCGCACCTTCTCCGTCCTCAAGCAGCTCAAGATTACCCTTATTCCACGGCTCGAGCTTCGCGTACGAATGGTTGTCCGCCTTGTCGAATGCGCGGGTGTCAAAGTAGACGCTGCCGTCCACTTCGTACCCGTACCCATTCTTGATGATGCCGTCCACGAACGAGACGATCTCTGGGACGTACTCGGTGACGCGGGTGAGTGTGTCTGGATCACGGACGCGCAAACGACGCATGTCTCTGAAGAACTCGCCCTCCCAGAACGCCGCGAGAGACCGGAAGATGGTATGGTCGCTCACCGTGCTGCCGAACTTAGTTCCAGTGAGTAACATAGAGTAGACCTTGATGATAGGAGGGCCCACCTGTTTGTCCAGCGCCAGCGCCAGGACATCTTTCGACGTCTCGATGAGTGTGTGCGCGAGCTCCGCGCCAGTCTGTCCTGACTGGAGCTGCTGTTCTGCTTGCTGAATCGCGTTCAAGGTGGCGTTCTGCGCGTAACGGGTATGAGAACAGAGTAAGCCGCTCGACAACGTGCGCACGTACCGCAGCATTGAAGTGCATCTCAAATTTCTCGTCTCGCTGCAGGTTCGCTTGTCTCCACGCCTTGTCGTCAAAGCGTCCTAGGAGGGCGGGCCACGCTTCTCGCTCGCTCCCTGCGGCAGGCCGCTCTGACTCCGGTAGGCCCTTGCCCACTTTTGACTGAACGTACGATACCCATGCTATACGGACTTGCTCTATGAGTTCCTTTGTGAGTCCTGTCGTGTCGGAGAGTAGTTTTGACACTAGGTGATTATGGCGGGCCCGGAGGATGATCTAGATGCGGAGTCTGGTGAGAAACCACGAAAAGATGATATGTCAGACTTGGACGACGTAGTCTGGAGAGGGCCTCATTGGCTTGATGGGGCACATAATAACCACTTCACGAACATGTCGTATCCGCCACGTACCTTGTCATCTATGTCGGTGATGTTCATTACGAAGTGCACGTCGTAACGGAAGTAATCCGTCATAATTCTTCGTAGGATATCCTGGGTGACATAGTTTCTTGATAGACACGACAAAGTCTTGGCTTCATTACAATCGCTGGATCGCGGCGTGGTACACTCACCTCGCGTGTCCCATATGCGACGCATCATAGACAGTAGGACCGCAGTTGTACCACTTGACATGCCGACCGTTTATTGGCACGAACTCTGTCTGAGACGCAGCGCCTTCAGATCACCATCCAAAGGGGTATGATAGTGCACAGACGAAGACCGACTTTTGTACGGGTGAGCGAGTTGTAGACCTTGAGGACAGGCTCCGGGGCCTTCTGGGTCGGCAGCGACCACGGTTGCTGTTGTACAGCCATGCAGGAGGATGACAAGTCTCGAGATCGCAGTGCAGACGCAAAGAGATGCCTGGTAGAGATAGGACGGGCAGAAGGGAGGAGGAAGAGAGAGCGAGACAGCATCCACACGGAGTCAATCTGAGCCTGTGCTCCTGCAGCAGACTCACTCTCGATCGTGACTTCTCCAGCTTTTGGTGCAATCGGCGTCTATCGCCGCCGGTCCGGTATCCCGCTCCGAGGGAGGCGCCACTGGCCAAGCTTCGACCGCAACATGAACCTCTCCAACCTCCTCGTCCGATGCTTTGACGCAGGGCCTCGGAGATTTACCGTCCTGGTTGGAGCTAGAGAAAGAGAACACGATGAAGACTGTATCCCGATCCTTTGTTGAAGATGAGTTGACAGGACGTAGTACGTACCTTCATCCGATCCTCAGACTCTCTTTAGTCGCCTTTTCTGCCTTCATTCACTTGAGCTCTGCGATGCGATTGTGTCATCTCCGTGAGTCGCTTTCTGTCGTCTGTAGCTGCAGGTTGATGTACTCACGCATACGTATATAAACTCAGGTCGGCACTCGACAAAGAATGAATTATTTCCATGAAGTTGTTCGAGAGCAATGACGCGGTGCACAACGTCAGCACTGGGTGATACTGTGGTCTGGACACCTCGAGGCTGCATCAAGTGCCGTGCTAACCGCGCTGTTCAAAGAATCGATTCGAGACACGGCCCCGTCCACTGCAGTCCGCGAACTTTCACTACCTTAACTATTCCGCACACGAGTTCGCACTCGGTGATTGTGCGCCGATTTAACTTGGTTTCATTCAGTGACCGAGACTGCGGTCCCTCATCCCCGCGTGTTACTATGCAGAGTGTTGAACGATGTTGATGTGTTCCTCCAGCTCAAGTGATAGACTTCGGTCCTCGTGCTCAGGTCTGGAAGAGGGTGAGGCATGGCTGTGATCCCGCGAAGTGGATCCTCATCGGCGTTATAGGCCGCCCTAGGTCATCGAGTGTACCAGTATAAAGCCACATCGTTAGCAGACGGTGAAAGAGCCATTTGCACGCAGCCCCGCGAACGTCACTGTATATGAAGAAAGTGGTGATCCCATTCGTTCTATCCGCCGTCCTCGCGGCTACTGTGACCGCTCAATTATCAAGCTGGCCACACGACTACCCCGGTAAACCCTCGACGCCATTCGGACCGGACTGGCAAGAATGTGAGTCCGTGCACCTTCGACACCCGTGCCTGTTGCTGACCCGAGCGCCCTTGCGGATAGATTTTCGGGTGAAAGATCCTCTACCGAACATCACCTGGCCTTTATCTCGTCACTTCGCTGGCAACATACCCGTTGACAGAGCAGGACATCCCAACGACACCCTGTTCTTCTGGGCTGTGGAGCATCGCCCCGGTTCGTTGACAGAACACACGAAGGACACTGAGCCCTGGGGCATTTGGTTAAATGGAGGGTAGGTTGACTGTGCATGCTCGGTGTGACAAGATTGCTGACTTGAGACTTTCGCCTGTCTAGACCTGGTTCGTCTAGCCTCCTCGGGTTTGGTTACGAGGTCAAAATCTCCAACTTTTCTGCACAGTCCGCGCATGAGTTAACAATCACTACAGAACGGTCCCATCCGGTTCTCTCCCCGAGGCTCTCGATCCTCGCCAAACAACTACACCTGGGCTAACTTGATCGACTATTTCTGGATTGACCAGCCAGTGTGTGTACTCAAGAGCTTTTCGGTTTTGATTCTCCACGTCTGACAGGTCACGCAGCAATGTAGGCTGGGCTACAGCGGATGCTGATGGAAACGGTATATCAGTTCCTCGCTCCCTCACGAACCATACTAAATTGACCCTACAGTTCACGACGAAGACGAGGTGGGAAGAGACTTTGTGCGCACGCCAATCCTTACCGCGCCCGCATATATACTGAATGATTTCCGCAGTTCGCGTTCCTGAAGAATCTGGTGGCAGTCTTCCCCAGCCTGAGGACTCGTCCTCTCTACCTAACGGGAGAAAGCTACGCAGGGATCTACATAGTGAGCTAGCGTCATGGCTCACTGCCTTTTGTACTGATATGGCATCTACGGTCGCTCGTCACAAGCCGTACATTATGAAGACGTACTTTGGTATGAAGAACCCCCCTGTCAACATAGTTACCATCGCCATCGGCAATGGGATCATCGGCTCTGACGCGGTTCATAACGAACTCCCCACGGTGAGTGCGAAGTTCTGAGGTAGTGACAGTGGCACTTACCTCCGACCCGGTAGGTTACGATCTTGGAGACCTATCCCCAGTTGATAGGTTACGATCCCCAGGCGTTCGAGTACTTCCGTGAACAGTGAGTGCATATCGCTTGGAGTCGCTCAGAATTGCCTTCAGGGTTGACCAATCGTCATGCCGGCAAAGGGAACATCTCTGTGGCTTCGACCTCAACTTGACCTACCCGCAAACCGGCGGAACGTTCCCGAGCCTGGAGATCTTGCCTCCCACAATATATGGCAGTGCCGCCCTCAATGCGACTAGGGATAGACTGACCCGACTCAATTCCGCCGATCGCTCCAAGCTCATTCGCTCTGTTGCTGATTCCCTCAAGAAGAGGGAAGCCTCCATACACAAGCGATCGTTTATCCCACCCGGCCCTAGCGGAACGATCAACCCCCGATTCGGTTGCTACCTGTTTGACGAAGTGTTGGAGTACGCTTTCAACTATTCACAACCTTATTGTGAGTGCTATCTGTTACCGTAGGTTTCGAATGGCTGACGAACGTATCGTTGTAGCCGACCCTGGTGCATCCTACACTGTGGGGACCTAGTCCAGAAGACATCACGAGTGCGATACTGACATATCCCTCGCCAGTACTACGACATACCTGATACTCTCGCCGCCGAGGATCAGCTTTCAGGCGATCCATACTTCAATAGTGGGTCGAGTCCGACGATACAGGATCTTACTAGAGGCACTGACTTGGTTATTCAGATGCAACCGTCCGGGCAGCAATTCATGCCCCAACCAGCAAGTACTGGTATGCCTCGTATCACTACTTCTTCGCTGGTGTTCCTGGGGGTTATGATCCCAGTGAGTTACACACTTGATGACTCCTGATCAGAGGTTTAGCGATGTTATTTCAGGTCCGGAGTGAGCAATTCAGTAGCGAGTCTCGGAAAGGGATGCTTAACTGACTCCTGAGACAGGCCGATGGTGTTCTTGTCAGAACTGGCGGCCAATGCATCCGACCGCGGCATTCGCGTTGTGCTTTACTCCGGGAATGACGATTCGTTGGATGCACATCGCGGTACGGAAGGTATGTTCAATCAGACCTGCACTCTCTACGGACGGTTCTCATTCTTGTACTTTGTAGTGGTGATCCAGGTAGGGACTTCCTTCCCTCGACACGGATAGCTTGATTGACGGTCTGGCCGGCTAGAATACGACATTTGGCGGCATCCAAGGGTTCACAAGGAAGCCATCTACGCCATGGTACGATGACCACAGGCACTTGGCCGGTATCGTGCATCAGGAACGCAACTGGACATACATCCTCGTCAAGGACGTCGGCCATCTCGTCCCATACAACTCTCCAGAGCGAGTGAGTGAACCACCTTCCGCCCAAGTACGGTACACTGAGCTCGTCATCCAGGGATTCGTCCTCTTCAGGGACTTCATCCTCGGCCACAAAAACACCGGCCTTGTGGTCACTCACAAGAACGGCACTGTATCAGTCGTGGGTGGAGAAGATCCTGCGCTGGCTGGGGACGCATTGGTGGGGCAGCCTGGTATCTATGTCGGCACGGGCAATGGCGACAGTATCACGACCACTGGCACGTATACGTACCCGGCTGAGACCGTCGCGGCATGGGAGAGTTATCTCGCTACGGCTACAGCGACTACTACCCCATCCGAGTCGTCTTGCACCTAAGAATGTGGCTTCCTCTACTCCTCTATTTTGTAACTGAGGAACCTTTGGTGACCAGGCATGTTTCGGACACTATTACCATGTAGTCTCAAATAATACGTACCTATGTCATTGGACGAGACCGCGTTCGCAAGCAACGGTACAAAAGCCTCAGGGTGGTTCCAAGGTCAACACAAAATCAGGTCCGATTACACATCAGGAGGATTCATGAAGAACATGGACCGTATCATCATCGAACCAAACTATCACCGTAAGTCCGTAATTCCAGTCCATCCATGCACAAGTTCAATGGAAAGGTATATTCCAAAGCTTATGCGTCCTATGCAGATGTTACCGATGCCAATAAATATCCGTGTGCGATGCGTGTCCGACGCCTCAGCAGTTGTTCTCGCTCTTCACGTACGAGCTGTAGACGAAGTAGTCGGCAAAATTCTTGAAGGGGATGCCTCCACTGCAGACGGCGGTCCTGTGAATCATGTGTTTGTATCAGTTAATTGTCCCGAGCTCCGCGGTATGCCAGTGAAGAATGCGTACCAGTCAACGATGTAGGACCAGTAGCCCTTTACGATATCTACGTTCGTCGGCCAGGGTCCGCTGGACGCGTCGAGAGCGCTGCATAGACCGTGAGTCAATGTGAACTATGTAGGAGCAATTTCAGAGGAAGACGCACTGGTAGAATCCGTCAATGAAGTTCTGCTTCGTGATGGTCTTGCCGTCAGTAGAGATTTGTTGGAGGATCTGTTGGCAGGGCAGGTCAGCCGTCATAACGATTTCTCTCATGGCAGATATAACGTACCGAAGTCGGGACACGAAGGTCTTCAGAGTGCGGGGGCTCGCGTCCGGGCTCCAGGTCACCAACAACCGCGCCCAGGAAGAGCTGCACGTTGCGGCGCTGAGTGAGGGTGCTGTTCGCAGACACGGGGAAGTCGGGCGGGCATGCAGACCCGAACAGACACGCGTCATGGGCGAAGAAGTCCTCGTAGTCCTTGTTCGTGATCTGCTTCTCGCACGTCGCACGGAGGGCGTTGCACCATGGGTAGTCGCTGCCCTGTCGCTTCTCCGCGGGAACGGCGGCGGCGGCGGCGGACAACGCGAGCGAAAGGACGAGCGGGACGAAGGCGAGCATGATCGTGAAAAGGGGGTGGTTGTGAGGAGAGTTCGTGAACTGAGGGAACTCGAGGGCGACACAGGCACTTTATATACCGGGCCTCGAGAGCGATCCAACCGAGAGGTAACTCGGCGGGTGGACTAGGGTGGACGATGTGACGGGAATGCGCGGAGCCAGATGCCCGCCATCGGGAGAATATTCGCGACCTGTGGACCAGACAAACACCAGTCATTGGCTAGTCGCATGTCCGGTGTACGCATCTCTGGAAATCATCACTTCGGTCAGCGGTACCGACGGTCTCACAAGGTAAGAACAGAGCGTACACACATGTCGGTCATGATGTACAACTTCGGACAGGGCAGACCAGGTCTGAAGGTGCAGTTCAGGGCAGGGCATGCCAAGCCACATCGGAGGCCATTGAAAACGGCTTGACATGCCCGAGTGTACCATCACGAGTGTATCGACGCTACTGGATCGCCGTTGTCAATGAGGAGGGTATAGGTAAGTAGTGAGTATGACCCGGCCATCTGCTATACCGCAACACTCGATGCCATACTGGTGCACCATCACTTAGCCTCGACCTCCCCCTCAACTTGGCAGGCTCAACCAAATAGACTAATATCGAGTATGTTTTCAAAACCTGGAGAGAGAGTGCCGGGTTTGCAAGTTCAAGTTCAATTGGTTTCTCGGTGGACAAGCCACTAGTCCAGGACCGGTCCCAGGACGGTATCTCCTCCGCAGACGTGGTAGTCTCACCTCCCAAACGTGCGATAGGACCGCCAAGCCCCGTATGCTCCAGACACAGTATTGAGTGCTATTGCTGAAGCTGTACACAGACAGGCTATGTAGTGAGATGATGCGGTTCCAGACAGATCTGCAGGTTGACCCCAGGCAGCATGCGACGGCGACACAGCGAGCCTAGCGTGTTGGAAGAGCTTCCGGGCCTCAGCTTCTCTCCGCTGATCTTCCACAAGCTCCGTCCAAGAACATCGAACACCGCTTGAGGCATCGTGCTCAAGGATCGTGAGCCTGAGCGTCCATTGTTTCTGCCAGGCTGCGTCCTGTTAACCTCCATGATGGGGACGTTCTGTCACTCTGAGCAAAGTTAGCTCCGCATGACGAGACAGGAGAACGTACACAAGACCAAGAGGTGTCTGGAAGAAGACATGGTACGAAACAATACGAAGATATCATATGGTGTGGTTACCGGATGTAGCTCGTATTGTTTAGCACCTAAGTGCCGGGGACGCGCGCCGTGGGAATCTCAGCCACAACCCCGTTGTTGATGCATGTTTGCAAGCAACCTTGTTCCAGTTCACCCACCTCGTCGACTATGGCCCGCCGGCCGCGCGAAGCCCCGCCCGCCCCCGGGCTCCTCGCGTCCGCCTTCAGCTTTGTCTCGCGCGAGATTGGTTCGTTTGTTACTGCTGCCACTGGCGGCGAGATCCCGAAGGTCAGTCTCCTCTGAGCGCGCGCAGAGTGTGTGTGACGGTGACGGACGGAACGCGCTGTTTGCAGACACAAGACCAGCCGGAAGCGTCGTCGTCGCGTGTGACACTTGATGGCAAGAGGAGGAAACGCGATGAGAGGAGAGAGGGGAGGGCAGAGAGGGAGAGGGAGAAGGAGCGGGATTGGGAGAGGGAACGAGAGCGGAGGGCCAAGCGTGTGAGGAAGCGGAGTGAGGTCGAGAGCGATCGGGCGCGCGCAAGGAGGAAGCTGCGTGAGGAGGTTGAGGGCGACCGCGTAGCCGAAATCACAAAGAAGAAATCGACGCAGAACATCCGGGAGGAGAGGGAGAGGTCGTCGGAGCGGGAGGCTGCCGATGACGAGGACGGTGAGTCCGCCAGTATGCAATGTTGTGCGCGTTGGTTGACGGGAGTTCAGACGAGATCCCCGTATTACCTCCGCCCAAATCACTCAAGAAAAGACGCGGATTGTCTGTTAAAGGTGTCCAGCAACGCGAAGGGGACGTCCAGGAGATCGATCAACCAGAACCGCGGCCACGAGGGAAGAAACCACAGAAGGAAACCACTGGTGCGTCGTTAGCACTACTCGTTTTACACGCGGATGCTGAAATGTACTTGAAGACCCGTCCAAACTCATGCCTCCCCCACCCAACCCGATGCCTCCTCCACCATCCCCTCTAACCACCCGCGGCACCACACCGTTCCCCACGATGCCTGGCTCCCTCTTTGCCCGATCAGAATCCCTCATACCAGAGCCTATTCCTGCCAGGTTCCAGCGCGCTGTACCACGTCCGCGCACGCCGCCGCCTCCCCCTACACCCCTTCCGCAAGTGCCGGCGTCCGGCGAGGATGCTGAGCGGGAAAGTGAGGAAGTTGTGGAGGGTAGATCTATCGAATCACCCCGACGTGGGCGTTCACAAGATCGTCAACCGGAGCTGAGCCCGCATAGTAGTCGAGATCATGCGGGGCCATCGCCCGTTCGCGAGTCGTCTCAGCATGTCAATTCCTCCAGCCGCGCTACCAGTCTTCCTAGGTCATCTCTGGACAAATCCGTTCAGCCTTCTATGCGACCCAGGTCTTCCAAAGGCAAGGAGCGCGCGTGCGACATGTCGGGCGAGATCAGAGTGCGTGGCAAAGAGCGTGAGCTGCGTGAGGCTAGGGAGGACCATGCACGGAACGCGCACGAGCGTGGGGACGATGAACGCGAGCAGGATAAGAAGCGGATCCGGATGCTCGAGGAAGAGGTTGCACGTCTACGGGCTGAGGTGCGTTGAGTGTTTAGATCGTGAACATGAACGTCACGCTGACATCCCGGCACCAGCTTGCATTGAAGAATAACAACGCGTCAATGATGCCTCCACCCCCTCCCCCACCACCTCCCCCGCTCTTTCGGCCACACATACACACCACATCATCTGGCGGCGATCCCAATTACCTTGCGTCCGCCAGAGCGAGCCTTAAACCGACCGCTCCGCCAGTCGAAGCCCCAATCAACGGCGCCGCTTCGCGTACGCGCAAGGCTGGTCAGCCGACGTTGAACTTGTCATCAGACAAGATGGCCGCGTTCCTGCGCGAGATGAAGACCGTTCGGCTGCGCAAGGTGGGTGGGACTGCGGCGTCAGGCTCCATGGGCCCGCCGTCTATGGCTGGGGATATCACCATTGGAGGAGATTTGACGCGGAGCACCAGTGGGCATGGGATGAGCGAGGCGCGGAGGGCGGCGATCCTGGGCGATACGTCGTTCGATACGGGTGTTGCTGCGAGGATCTTCATTGGTGACAAGAGTGAGAAGAGGAAGCGGGATGCGTCGGAGGAGGAAGCCGGTGAGTATCTGAGATTTGCCTGGGCGGAAGGATTGGCGACTGATGATGGGTTTGTTGCAGCTGGACCGTCCAAACGTCGCGAGACGACGTTCTTGCGGACGAATAACACCGGTGGATCCTCTGCGTCGAGCTCACAGTCGACTCTTGCGTCCAATTCGCAATCATCCACCTCTAGTTCGCAGTCATCGTCATCGAGTGCTAACTCGTCGGCTTCGGGCGCAAGTCTTTTCGACGCGCCGGCGCCCCACTCGCAGGCCTCACGGCACAAGGCGAATGCTCCGCTGCGGATATGGCCAACAAGGTCGTCGACGGACCTCACCACACCTTCTCTGTGCTCGGACAACGAAAACGACCACAGTGAGGACAGGGTTCCGGATACGCCTTCCGACAGCTCAAGGGGTCGCAACGACATCGTACGCGCTGTCGAGCCGCGGGAACTCCAGCCACAGCAGGAGCCGGAGATCATTGATGTCGACGCACTGGATACGCCTCCTAGGCGTGAACGCAGCGGGAGTCCCATTTCTGATGTCAAGACCGAGGCGCAGACACGCAAGGACGTGTTTGCGCGACGCCCGCCTGAGAATCCGATGCCGTCGCAGAGTCCGGTAAAGCCGAGGCCGCCCGCACGAACGAAGACGAAGATACCGGCTCCCGCCCCGACGAAGTTGCCTATGCCACGCAAGGCGCCTGTCGCGACGCGTCCGGCCGAGCATGGGTCGGACAGCGATGACCCCCTGGACTTGGTAGGACTCCCGGACTCACGGCCTGCAAGTCGTGCTCGGAGTCGAAGAGAGAGCGAGCATGACGACGCGCCCGTCGCAGGGCCCTCGCGCATCCCTCGGGAAGCCAGTGCGACCTCCGCTCGCAGCCGGTCTCGGTCGCACTCTCGGTCGCACTCGCACACACAGGCGGAGTCGTCACAGTCGCGGATGTCGCACCACGCACGGAGACGGCTGACGCTGGACGAGGAGGTGCGGCGCGCCGGGGAGAGTCTCTGGCGCGAGTCTTCAGAAGAGCCGGAGCGGGCGCCAAGTCCGCCGCAGGAAGACCTGGATAGCGGGCAGCTCGTCGCGCTGGGCACGAAGAGCAGCCGGCGCGGGTTTCTGGCGAGGGGCGGCGGGGCAGGTGCACCAGTGTTCATGGGCGAGGGGTACGTCCAGGGCGCAACTGCAGATGGCGAGGATGAGCGTAGTGGACGTGCGGGGGTGCGTCGCTCGAGAAGCGGGAGCACGAGCACCGGAGTGGTGACAAGGGTGACGAGGAGGAGGTGAGCCTGAGCCTGAGTGTATATGTCCCGGATATTTCTGTCGATTTGTCGCTTGCTCTCGATCTGTTGTTGCACGTCTGTTTGTCGCGCTTTCTGCAGTCTACTCTATTCCATCCATGTGGACGATGTACTGTACTTATCTGTATCTATCTTGAACCATCTCTATATCTCCCTTGGTCGATTATTTGTGCTGCGTTGTGGCAACCAGAGTTGGTACCGGTGCTCGCTGCTCGCGGGAGAGAAATGCCAAGGAAACGCGACGCGACGCGGGGAAGTGACGTAGGCCGCACGTGCGCCGACGCGGAAGCCAGACTGACATCGGGCCATGGCCTCTGGCTTCGAGTTCTTGGGCCGACGTGTGCCCGACGACGAGCTCGGCACCAGACGCGACATCGCCCGACTCTCTCTCTCTCTTCGTCGTCCAGCGTCCTTGACTCGCTGCGGTTTACGTCTTTCGGAGCGCTGCCACTGCCGACCGAGCACGACTTATGCAGTGGATGACCTGAGAGACCAGGCTCGACTTCTTGTGCTACGTCAACATTGCTTGCGTTCTTGACCCATAACTACCCATCCGAAGGCTTCCTTCATAGCGTTCAAGTTTCAACATGGCGTCGGCGACAGCGAAACCCAAGCCGTTCGTCCTCCACGCGTCAACTCTCGCAAGAGCGCACACATATCTCGCGTTTGCCGCGTTCCTCAGCGCCCTCGTCGTAGGGTGCGCCCTGCACTACAAGAAGATCGTCAAGAACGGTGTCGCGGGATATCCGCACGAGTGGTTCCCGTCCGTATCTGCAACGTGAGTGTTTGTACCCAACACCACCTTTCCCCACAAATAACGCTGCACTCGATCGCGTTCGCGTACGCGCCGCGCGTAACTCAGGATCGGGGACTGGTACCCGGAGAGAAACATCTTCCAGATCTTGATCGCTATTAATTCCGGTGCGTCTTTCTGCCTCTTGTCTTCGAGACTGTGGTGTGCGTATGTCGCGGGAAGCGTGCTAAGTTTGGCTCTGAACCGCGCAGGTCCCCGGTTCGCATTGGTGGCACTGCAATACTACCTCCACCGCACACCGAGTTCAAGCATCCCTGGCTTCCTGCTCCTCATTGGCATCCTCCGCACCCTCTCCTGCGGAGGATGGGTGTTTATCACGTCCTCGGACGACCATGACGTCCACGACGTTCTCATGATCAGCTATATTGTTCTCAACCTACCTTGGATGTTTGGGTCTTTGGCATGCACCCCGCTGGAACATACTGCCTCGAGGAGACGGAGGTAGGTCATTCATTCCAGGACTAGTCGTGAGCGGCCGATTCTCATCTACTTTTCAGGCTATGGACATCTGCAACGTGCGTACATGGTCTTCCATTCTACTAAGAGCACTTGTATGACGGTTCACTCAGGTTCTTCTTGTCAATATTGCCCATGATATACTTTTTTGTCCAACACAAGGTCCACCGCATACCTGGAGGTACGGTCTGTAATGCTTGCCCTGATGTACTCCGCTGAATCCACGTCTCCGCGACACAGCCTACACGCGATACAGCTTCTTTGAATGGGGTCTGATATTCCTAGATATTTTCTACGACTCTTCGGCGGAGCTTGACTTCAAAGCTGCAGACCTAAAGGTGCCAGTGACCCCTCGTCCCTCCCGCATTGCCAAGCTGAATCGCCGCCTTGCAGTTCACTATAGGGAGTCTGGTGGGAGGCTCGACAGACACAGACAAAATGTATCAAAAGCTCCATCGTCTTGCCTGAGTGTATGTTAACATATGCGCTACATACAGTGCGAACCAAGCTGAAGTTGAGACGGTAAACCCATCTGCCGACGTAAACGTTCATACTCCATCTGTGGTTTCTGCTGGTGATGAGAAGACCGTAACAACAAACGGCAAAGATATCTCGCCCGCAAAGTCCACGCCAAAGCCATCATTATTCGCGAGCATCCGACCGACCGTCTCATTTATCAGTGACCTCTATCTATGTAAGTCTGCTTGAACAACTTCCCGTAAACGCTCCACTCACGATCCCAAAACAGCATACATCTACTGGTCCGTCTATACATCCCTCACACCAACGCTTTTCTACTTCTCCGTCTGGGAGCTCGGCATCGCCGGACACGAGCTCTCCCTCCTCTCCACGCTCTCTCCCATGCTCCTCGGCATCCCCCCATTCTCCTCCTGGGCGCACACCCGCGAGGGTCGCACGATCCTCCACGGACTTTCCGCGTTCGTCGGCCTGGGTGCGTATGCAGTGAAGAGTCCTTTCGTGAGGCTGCTGCTGGTCGCGTTCGCGAATGCATCCGCAGCGGTGGGTGCAGCTGTGGAGTGGTTTGGAGCTGGCGAAGGAGAGGTGGCATATCGTGCGCTAGGTATGCCTTTAAGATTGATCATGCTGTTATATGGGGCTGATCCTGAGCTTGCCAGTAACGGGACTGGGCTTCCTCGTGTCCTCGCTGTCCAAACATGCAAACCACGGAAACAATCCAGGTGCGTTCACCTCAGCGCACTCTTCCGCAGTTCCGCACACTAACTACCCAACTCGTAGTATGGCCCATCGTGAACGAGTGGTCTGGCGGATGGAACAAGACAGGCATGGCCCTCGTTATCCTGGCTCTCTTCGAGTTCACCTGCCGCCCCGACCCTCCCGCTACTTCTTCCACAAGCACTACTCCCCCCACGAAGAAAACAGCTCCGCGCCCGACATCTAGCCCGCACTGGTTCCCCGCCTCTTTGGCTCTCGGTGGCCTCATCTGCTCCCTCCACTCCCTCCTTTCCGACCCCACCACGCTCATCGCCTGGGCGTGGACCGGCTACCCTCTCTCCGGGCCTGTTCCCGCGCTGCACGGCTCCCTCACGCACGTCGCACAGGCCCTCGGGCTCGCACTCGCCGCCTTCCTGCCATCCTCCGGCGTCTTCACGCACCCGCTCTACCTCGCCTTCGGGGCTGCGAGCGGGTACATAATGTACGCGTACAAGGACTGGGTGGGCTATGCCGGGGGCCTGTGCGTCGCGGTATTCCTCATGAGCATCATTCCCGCCGTGTGGGCACGGGCGCGGGAGGCTGCCCTAGCAGGAGGGGCGGGCAAGACGGCGGCGATGGCGTGGCTGGTCGTTTGTGTATACGACGTCGCGAGCACGTTCACGGTCGCGTATGCGTTCGTCCCGGGCGGAGAGTACTTCCGCGAGCGGACGGATCTGTGAGTAGCCAGCTAGCTCCCTTGCTCACCGATACTAGCCGCTGACTGCTTGCCCCGCATATACAGAGTCCTGCTCTCGCAGTTCGCGTGCATCGCGCTCGCGTTCAGGTGGCCCCGAATCAATGCAAACGCTCGATCGCTGAAGCTCACGCTGCCCAAACGCGCGCAGTTCATGATCCAATATACGCTCGCTGTCCTGACAACAGTTTCTCTCCTCGTCACGCTCTACCGGACCCCCAAAATGCCCCCACAGCCACACCGGCCGGCGTCGCGGATCGTCCGCGCGGGCATCTGGACGGTGCACTTCGGGATTGATAACGAGGGGAGGGACAGCCAGAGGCTCATGCGGGATCTGATCGGGTGAGTGGTCATGGTTAACGCTATGGGAAGCGGGCATCGTGACTGATAAGAGACAGGGACATGGAACTAGACGTTGTGGGCTTGCTCGAGACAGACCTCCATGTGAGTAGTACTGTTTACGGTGGCCGGTTGTATAAGTGCAGTGGTTGACTTTTAACGCCAAAACTGCAGAGGGTTGTCTTCGGCAACCGTGACTTGTGAGTCTTCCGGTCCACGCCTATTGCGCTATCACTGAAAGGTCACCTAGAACTCGTGTCATGGCGGAAGAGCTTGGTTTCGTGAGCGTTTATGACCTGACGCTAACCGCCTAACCCTAACCACCACCACAGTACGTCGATATCGGCCCAGGCCCCAACCAGCATACCTGGGGTGCGGTGCTTCTCTCCAAGGTATGTTCCTCATCACATATATTGCGCAATCACCCTTCTAATGATGGAACAGTTCCCGATCATCAACTCGACACACCACCTCCTGCCATCCCCCGACGGCGAACTCGCACCAGCCATCGAAGCGTACCTTGACATGTTCGGTACCCCAGTCAAGGTCATCGTCGCGCACAACGGTCAAGGTGAGATGCCTCATTAAGTAATGCTAAGCTGCGATCGCTGACGATGCCATCTCACAGAGGAGACTCCGCTCGACCGCGAGCTACAGTCGACGGAGCTGGCGCGTATGATGTCCTCCTCGTATCCAGACCCGGTAATATTCCTCGGCTACGTAGTCACCAAGCCGCATGCCCGCCGCCCTGCCCCATACGAGATCATGGTCACGGATGGGAAGGTGCACGACATCGACCAAGACGACATCGATCGTTGGTAAGTCATAGACTGTCGACAACCGTGCGATTACCGAGCTCAACTGCGCACAGGTGCGAATACATATTCTACCGCGGTTTGTACCGCACCTCGTACGCTCGCGTGTCGAGAGGCATCGTCACGGACACCGAACTGCAAATCGGCCAGTTCGTCGTACCAAGGCCGGGCACTAGCATCTCGGACGACAGCCGCGAAGCACGATACATCCGGTCGTATAAGGAAGACCTACCAGAGGACCATGTCAGTATGCTTCCTCTGCTGATGCAGTGCCATCTTGACAGCTCGTCTTACAGTGGTTCCCGATGCCGTACTACCCTCAACTGGGTGGCAAGAACGGCCACCAATATCATGTCTTCAATACTGTGCGTCTTATATCCCGCTTGCCTCTTACCTGTTGTGCTGACTCAGGCCACGCATAGCCGCTGTACTACAAGTTGCCCGAGGACGCTTCCCTCTGACGGACCATCCAAAAGCTGTTGTCTGTACGCGTACACTAGCTGTTGTAAATTACCCTGTTGTACCCTGTACGAGTACATGATCATCGTCCCCGCCCTCTTCCTCATCCCCCTCAGATTCCTCCTCGGACTCCTCTCCCCCTGTGGACGCTGCTTCATCACTCCCACTGCCTTCCTGGTCTTCCTCGCTCTCCTCGCTCTCGCTTTCCTCAGTCTCCTCAGTCTCTTCTGCATCGTCGTAGAACTTGTCGAGATCCATGTACGCAGCTTTCGCGGTTTCTTGCTTTGTGAAGGACCCCGACGGCGATGGACTGAGCACGACCGGCGTCGCCCTACTGGAAGACGCAATCGATCGCGCAGCAGAAGACTGCGACGTATAGACGGGAGCCTGAGGAATGTCGGCTTCCGTGTCTCGGAGAGAGGACTCGGTGCCTTCCTCGAGCCAATCAGGAAGGTAGTTATCGCTCCCCGCCCACCTCCCCGTGACCACCACCATTGAGCCGAACCGACCGTGGTCGTCTTCTGTAATGGAAAAGAAATATAAATGATGGCCATTCAGCGAACAGAGCCGAGGAATATGTGTGCATACGGAACGGAATGGACGTACCATCCTCCACCTTGTCTTCTCCCACGCTTGTCTTGCCCTCGAACAAGACCATTCGCACCTGCTCGCGTCGAAGGACCACCCCACCGACATCTTCATGGGAGTCGTCACCCTCGCCGTAGATGCCCGCGTTGACCCCAGAGAGAAGCGCGCTGAGCATTCGGGCCCTGTCGCGCACGTCGTAATTGAGGTCGTAGCGAGCGAGCGAGAACACGTAGCGGTTTAGAAGCCCGATCGTGCGGTCGGCCGGAGAGAGAACAAGGAGCTTCGCAGCGAGGGTGATGATCTGGAGCTTCACGGCCGCCGTCTGCATTGTACGATTGAGCGAATAAGAAACTGATAGCCGAGAGTGGTACGAAGCAAGCATGGAACGCACCTCCTGTGCAAATGATTTTGCGGTCTTGCGGAGGACGTCAGGTGCCCATGGTGCGATACCTTCAGGCCCAACGTGTGCGACTCCGTTCAATTCCGGTGCGGTCTCGGGGGATGCCGCGTACTGGCCAACTAACCACAGGACACAAGCACGTGCTTTGGGGTGCCGGATCTCATCTAGTCTGCGTGCGAGACGGGAGATGATTTCCAGTGGAGAGAAGGAATGGGATGGAAGGCCACCGTAAGCGATCGCACTCTGTTGTTGCTGTAGCCGTATCTGAACGAGCGACTTCAAGACCAGGACAGCATTCGTGACAATGACGTCTACCAGACTGAGTCAGACACTCGCCTTTCAGTAGACCATATGCAGCTTACCGTGCTTGCTCTGGATAAATGACATGAGAGCGGATAAACACTGCGCGGTAGCTTCTGGGACGACGCGGGCAACGTATCCGATAGCTTGTATCGAGTCGGCAACCAGCTCGTCGTCAGCGTCGTCGGCGTAACACTAGGACCCCAAGTTCAGAGCCTGCATATCATACTCAACCGATCTTTACACTCACGATGAACTCTCGAAGCAGAGAAGGGTAGTTGTCAACATGGACGACTGCGCGCAGCAGCCGTACCTTGTCCTTCTTCACTTGCTGAGGATCATCTGCTCTCACTAGGAAGCGCGCGTACGACTTCCCAAGGACTTCCTGATAGATATATAGCTGAATACGCATTGCTTCACTTCTTGAGGATGTACTCACCGAGAGTTCGCTGGCGGTGAGCACAAGGTTTCTTAGGACGACGCGCTCGACCTCGGGAGAAACATGGAGTAACCGTAGGAGCGGAGGAACGATCTTCGGGAGGTCGGTTGGCAGTCCGAGATAATAGAACACGCGGGCGACGGCGAGCACGACCTAGGGTCAGTCGATCAGCACATCACCGGGCATGTCGCAAGAGAGAATGAACACCCACAGCGGGGTTGCGCGACTGGAACAGAGGCTCCGCGTATGTGATCAGCAGCTTCAGGTCACTATCAATCTCGACGCCCGAAGATCCTCCAGCCTCGGTCGAAGCCAACGGACGGGGGAGCATCACCCGAGCATAGCGGACGAGGACGTTGATGAGATCGACCTGGCCCCATTCGTCCACGTCAATGAGCGTCCGACATAGTCGCCTGTAGTGTTGGTGCAGGAGGTCCAACCGCGTCGGGCAAACTGCCTCGAACGCGATGGCGACGCTGCCAATGGAGAGCGGGGACTGGTCTTTCAGGAGCGTAGAGATGACCTTGATGAGCTCAGGCTGGTGCGTTGAGTCTAAACTGTCCCAAGTTCATTTGTGAATGGTTGCTGACAAGAGAAGAAGCATGAGACTGACTGATGGAGCTTTGGGATGGCCAGGGCAGCAGCCTTCCGCACGTATGGGCTGATGTCGGCTGCACACTTCTTGATTGCGAGCATAACGATGCTGCCTATCATGTGCACCTTGATGCCGGACAGGACACGAAGAGCCATAGCACGAATGAGGGGGTTAGGATCGGAGAGGTCCTTCTGGAAGGTATTGATAGACAGAAGTGCGAGGTCCGGCTCCTGCTCTGCATAACGGAGGAGGTAGATGTAGACCAGCTTCCGGATTTCGAGGTTATGGGACGCGACGTTCTTCACCACCTGAGCAAAGAACTGCGAGACGTCGCGACCTCTTGAGATCAACTAGAAGATGAGGGCAGGAGAACACCAGGGGTGAGGATGCGGGAAATGTGGGTATCCGATGCGGATGGAAACACATACCGCGATGAGCCTCTTCATTGCATCTAGTTTCTCCCTGTCACTATTCGAGTCCAGCTGCTTCCCGATGTTCTTCACCTTCTCTTCCGTATTGTCCATGTAGGCTGAACCGGCGCCGCGTATACCGAGATCGCGCGTGTTCTCCAAGAGAGTCTCCTGTAGCCGCATCCCAAGCCTGGATGCATTTTCTGTGAGAGCGTTCAAGTTCAGAGTAGCCATACTGGACAGTCTTCAAGTCCGTCAACAAAGCATGAGAGCAGGAGGAGGTGTGGAAGGCAAGAAACGCACTGGTGACCGCTATAAGCGCCCATGACATTGACGCGGCGCGCGCTGCGATTTACGCGAGTGCGCGCGGCTTATGTTCATTCATCGCAGACTCTGGAGCTCGCGTGCGCAAGGAGAGAGGAGCTGCAGAGGATATATCGATAGCATGCTAGACAAGTAAAAATACAAAGCGGACACGACTAATATAATCAAGAAACAACAACAGATGCGACGACAGACGAGGACGATGAGATGACACAGGATCCAGCGCACTGTAAACTGTAACCGGGAATGAAGCAGTAGCAGTAACTAAACACACTCGCAGTCGGGACAAGAGGGGCACAGGCAGGTGGCGGCGCACTACAAGCACAAGAGAAATACGTTACGAGATAAGAGCAATCAACAACGTCCATTATCCACACTCCCGCCCTCCGCCGTGCCTCCCCAGGCCGTCCTCTATGGACATGGATGGATGGATGGATTATGACGACGGGAAAAACGCCCACGGTTGATCTACCGCCGGCATGGGTTGGTCCCACTTCCAGTTGTCCGACGCGTTGTAGAACGCGGACTCCCCGCCGTCAATCGCGCGCCAGAGCTCCTGGGGCATCGAGTCGACCCCCTCGCTCGACTCGGCCTTGGGATCGACGATCTTCGCCGTGTCAGCAACTGTAGAGGCTGGATGATGGGCCTCAGTCTCGGACGCGGATCCTGGACTGGGACCGACTGACGAGGATGCAGGCAACAGATCAGGGGTCGCCGCTTTCGACCCCATCTCCTCCTCCGGCAGGCCATACGACGTGAAGTCGAAGAAGTCCGCAGGGTCGACCGTCGCTGCGCTCTGTTTTGGTGACGAGCTCCCGACAGTGATCGCGTCGATGAAGCTCGAACCCGCTAGTGACGAAAGCCCGTTGTCGTCCGGTATTGACGGGTACGCCTTCAGAATCTCGTCCAACGAGTCCGCGATCTCGGTCTTCAGGCTCTCCCCGGTTTCGCCCTCGTTGTTCGTCACCTGGTTGAGCCAAGTCGACATCTGCTCAAAGAATTTGGCAGCGTCGTCATCCGTCTTCACAGCATCTGCTTCCGCCTGCCGCTTCGACATCGCGTCGCTCGGGGGCTCGTCCCACTCCGTCTTGATCTTCTTGGCTGCAGGAGCAGCGGCGGCGAT
Source organism: Lentinus tigrinus ALCF2SS1-7 (assembly GCF_003813185.1). Lineage (NCBI taxonomy): Eukaryota > Fungi > Basidiomycota > Agaricomycetes > Polyporales > Polyporaceae > Lentinus > Lentinus tigrinus. The sequence goes on from NW_027137920.1 coordinate 163,057, forward strand.
TGACGACGCTACGGTGTCCTCTTCGCGAGCACGCTTGGAGCCCACCGAGTCTGGTGTCGGTGCGTTTGCCGGCGTTGCAGCAGGAGTGGCCGGAGGCTTGACCTCTGAGGGACCAGCAGAGGGACTCGCCGCGTTTGCAGGAGTGATCTTCGCGGACGATTTCCGTGACTTAGCCACAGGCTTCGGCTTCGGCTTGGTCCTCGGGGATTTCGGTGTCTGCGGGGAGTTGACGGTATGTGTCGGAGTGGGAGCTGACGGAGTCTCCGCCGTGGGTTTCGGCGTAGGCCTCTTGAGGATGGGCGTACCGGTGACGAGGGGAGGGGAAGTGGCGGATGGCGTGTGAGCAGGAGGAGCGGCTGGTGATGATGCGGCTTGTGCAGGTACGGAGGGAATGGACTGGACAGCTGGTGGCTGGGGGTGACGATGTTGATGCATCACGGGCATCTGACCATGTTGTGCAGGTGTTGGTGCACCCGCCCCGGGCTGGCCAGGCGCACCCATCGGCATACGCGGTGCACCGCCTGAGTTGGCGTACATGTTAGAGAGCACCTGTTTGAACATCCGATCCGCTCCGTGAACCTGGTTGATCATAGACCGCACAAGCTCCAGCGGCATGATGTACTGCGGAGGACCCTGGCCCGAAAGCAAGTCGCGTTGCTGCTGAACGGTGTTGATCTGCACGAAGAAAATTAGACCGGTGCGTGATATCGAGTGTTCGCAATCGACTCACCATGAGAACGAGCTTCTTGATCATATCCTCCTTCATGAAGACACCGTAATGAGGGAGCTTGTCATTCACATCGCTAATCATGCGATGGAGGTTTTCGAACAGAGCATTGTACTCGATCCGCTGAGCGTCGGGAATCTGTATCGTGCTGCCCGTGGGTAGCCCGGCGTCTACGAAGTGCTCATAAGTATCATCTCGCCTTGCGCGACGTCAAAGTACGTACTCTTGGTGGCCTCACGGATCCTCCTGACCATCTCGATGGCGGACTGAAGCTGCTGTGGTGATGGACGCATGTTCGGCATGGGCCCCTGCACTCCATTCGCGCCCATCTTCTGCTGCTGTTGCTGCGGCTGGTGCTGGCCATTGGCCTGCATCGCGGAGGTCGGCATACCAGGCTGCGGGCCCATCGGCATGTTTGGCTTAAGCCCGTTCATCCCTTGCTGCTGAGCGTTCGCCATTGGGTTGGCACCGCTCATCTGCTGGCCGTTCAACATCGGGTTCGACAAGTTGCGCTGTTGGATCTGAGGAACCGCCCCGCCCTGCTGAGCCGCCGTCTGGATGTTCTTCTGGAAGTTGCGCTGCTGCTCGAGCATGTTCTTCAGCGTGTCTCGATGACGTTCGACGAGTTGTATCAGATGGGGTGCGACACCGCGCTGCTGCATCTCCTGAATGGACAGGAGCGCGTACGAGATGAGCTCGTTCACGACCTTCGGGTCCTTCACGTCCGTGAGCAGACCCTGAGGAACCTGAGGGCCGTTCTGCATGGGCATGCCACCGTCCATTGAGCCAGACCCCGCTGCGGCGTTCTTCTGGTACTGCGCCATCAGCTGTCGCCGGTGCTGGAAGAGTTGCCTTAGATATTGCTGGTCGAACTCCAAGAGGAACTCCTTGTAGATGTGCTCGAGATGCGCCGCGAGAGCAGGCCCAGCCCGTCCGGGCTCGTGCTCATTACCAGGGAAGTGAACGAACCCAAGTTTCGCGCCGATGACCGGCCAGAGGTCCTTCTGGTTGACCTGTACACGGGTGTTAGTGACACGCGAACGCATGAAAGGAAGAGAGACTCACGATCCGGTAAGAACCCGCATTCATCACCTCAACGTGGAGCTGGTGCAGATCGATCGGCCGGTCCTCGAACCTCAGCGCAGACTGTTCCTTGAGCGGGTGCTTCGGGACCCACTGCTCCCAGTACGCTCGCTTGAACTGTGGGCCGTTGAGGGGTGTAAGCACCATGCCTGCCCCGGAAGGCGGCTGCCCAGGTTGTCCGTTGGGTACACCCATACCGCCATTCGCAAGCATGGCCTGCGCGGCGTTCGACGTCTGCTGCATGGACGATTGCATGACACCACCAGAGTTCGGAACTTGTAGCGGAGTGGCCGCCGTACGTGGTATCGGCTGGTTCGACTGTGATGCGACCATCTGCGGAGGGAGTTGAGGCGTGCTCATCGGGCGGACACCCTGCTGGGGATGTCCGTTCGGCATCATGTTGCCCGGATTGGGCATGGGGCGAGGGCTGTTGTTGAACTGGTGAGCAGGGGACGGGGAAGGGCCGGGCTGCTGCATCCAGCCAACCTGAGACGGGTTGGTCGGTCCGCCCGGTATGCGTTGATGTGGAATGGGAGACGCTGAGGGCGGTTTCCTGATATACCGATTAGTAACGAAGACCTTTGTTCGGCGCAAGACGAAACAGCGACGAAAGGACTTACATGCCCATCGGGATCGTCAAACCAGCCGGAACACTGCCATTCGCCACACCCTGCATTATGCCCAATATCCTCCTCAACGCCTCACGTCTCTGCTCGACATCCTTCTGCATCCTGTTGATCTCCGTCGCAAGGTGGTCGCCACCACCCCCGACCGACTGCTGCATCCGATACTGCTTGATGCGCGACTCGGTGGCCGTGATGGAACTCCTCAGCTGCTGCGCCTTGTCCTGCATGTCCTGGAGGTTGAGCTGCCGACGCTGCTGCGGCTGCGGCTGCACCTGCATCTGACCGTCTGGCATACCGTGCTGAGGCAACTGGGGCATCATACCGACCTGTCGTGCCGCCAGCTGATTGGCCTGGAGATTGGGAGGAATGTTGCCAGACATCGACTGGTTCATCGCGCCGGCGAAGATACCGGGAGGGAGCTGCGCGCCGCCCATGCCTTGCGAATGTTGTGGATGTGGAGTCTGTTGCTGCTGAGGGTGTTGCTGTTGTTGCGATTGCTGTAATCGCTGCTGGAAGGCGGCGACCGTGCTGTTGTTCGGCATGCCGCTCTGATTTTGCTGCTGGAGCATGAGGTTCAGCTGGCGCATAGAGTCGTTACCCTGGTTGAACATCGGGTTCTGGTTACGCGCTAACGCCTGCTGGAGCTGGAGGTTGGAGAAGTTCTGGCCACCCGGCGCATTGTCAAACTGAGACTGCGTATTGGGCAGACCTTGTGAGGGGTCGTGGGGGAAGGAAGGCATCCCGTTGCCGCCGAGCTGAGGTATGCCACCACCAAAGGGTAACTGTCGTTGTTGCTGTTGTGGCATTCCCTGGGGTTGATTTGGGAGTCCTCCTCGACTGCGAAGGAACTCCATCATCTAGAGAGGGAAAGAAAAAAGCGGATGGAGTGAGCGCGAGTCGCAAGCTCAAATGATCACAAGTAAGGGAATCGGGTATGATGACATAATCAGACGGGCGTGAGTAAATGCTACAAGGTGAGATTAAGGCGGTGGAGAGAGCGATGGAGGGGTGGGTTGCATACGCTGGGCTCGCAACTGGGAGCGGCGGATAGGAATACGTTGGAACAGTACGGACGCATAGGGAAGACGAAGAGTTTGGGGTAATTTTGGAGGTGGTGGAATGGAGGAACGCGACGTGACGAGCTAGGAGATGCACGTACCTGCTGCTGTGTGACTGCGTTCCCCTGCGCTGCTCTGAGAGCAGCGAGCTGCTGCTGCTGTTGTTGTTGCTGCTGTTGCTGCTGCTGTATCTGCCATAGTCGGGCCTGGTCAACGCCGGCCATATTGGGCATGCCCGGCTGGGGCCCCGCCTGCGGCTGTGGCTGCGGAAGGCCTGGTTGGCCAACGACGTAGTTGGTGGGGAGCATCGTGAAGTGGAGGAGGCGATCAGCCAGAGCGGCCGATGGCGCGTGGATGGAGGAGTGAGGAGGGCCGCAATAGGCGGGGGAGAGGAGTACGAGATGGCCCGGTACGGTAGTGTGGGCCGGGGAACCGCAGGGGGCGACGGATGCGCTGGGTGGGGTGGAGGGCGGGGGCGAGCGCAAGTCGCTCGAGGGAGCGGGGAGCGGGGGACGGGGAGGGGAGGGGAGGATAAGGACGGACGATGAGGACAGTGGTGGTGGGAGGGAAGAGCGGTCGGGGGCAACGTGAGTTCGGCGAAGCCCTGAATAACGGTATACACGCTCAAACACAAATCTGTGGCGGAGCCTGAATAGCCGCCCGTTTCTCTTCCTCCCCTCCTTTCTCCCTTCCTCAGCCCCTCGGCCACGGCGCTGAGGCCGCGGGGCGGTTGCTGCACATTTTCTCCAGTCCCCCAACGTGCAACCTCGGATGCACAGGCCCAGCGGGAGGCGTCGCACGCATCTCCCCGTTTCTGTGACACTCTGTGACGGTAGGATGTGACGGCCATATATGGCAGCTGCACTGCGAGCGGCTACTGTAGCGCGCACCGTCGGAGGAGGCTGCAGTGACCGCTGGGGAGTGCGCCTCGAGTGCGCCTGCTCCTCCGGGCCACAACCTCCCCCGTCCCGGCGGCACGCTGAAACCACTATGCAGACACAACATGCACCGAGGGATACCCCCTCTATGTTTTCCAGCCTCATGCGCATTATCTGCTATCGGGAGGACATCTGACCAGCCCGGGACATCTCGTTGGATGCTTCGACACGGGGCGGGCCACCTGTTCGGCCGTGCATGTCACGTCCCTGTGCATGCATCCATTCTGCGCACGGACCTCCTCCGGCGACCCGCGAGTGTTTCAAGTACATGTTATAGCATGCATGCGTTTGAGCCTGCTGCTTGAGCGGACGTCCTCGAGCTCTCGTCGCGTTGGGTGCTCCGAGCATGCCTGCAAATGGGGGTAGCTGCCCGACAGCTGCAGCCTGCAGCTGCCAGATACAGTCGCGGTGGCTGGACACCCTTTGCGGAAGGCAGAGCACCATCTGTAACGGCACCCTGTGGCGGTTCGTTCCGAGCCTCCGTACTCCGCGCTCCGTCCAGCTCGTGCGTCACGGCGATCCCACATTGGGGTCAATTGCAGAGTACATATACGCCCGCACTCGCAGAACTCGCTGCAGTCACGCCCGGGCCAGGGAACGCAGCAGACACCCCAGTCACGCCCGCTCCGTATCTCGCTCGATGGAGACAGCCTCATCATGATATTCGAGCAACGGAGAACAAAAGTCTAGCTGTGTCCACTGTCGACATGTCAGGCCACCGCCCGACCTCGATCACCGCCATCCCATGCACAACGCCTGGGCCTCCGTACTGCGTCCATTGCTGTCTTCGCCGCGCATCCCACCCCCACTTGCTCGAGCGGCCAGGCCCGCCCATCTCCCTGCCGCGGTGTGCCCATCGTGTGGCTCATCCCGGTTTGGAAGGACTCACAACAACACCCCGCCCGCTCGACTCCCTTGACCCGATCCTCCTCGGATATCCTCTGGCACGGCGGCACCTCAATCCTGTGCACGCGTACTGCAACTACGCTACCTCCTAGTAACCCTCGCTCGCTGCAGCGGCTGTCCCGCCTTGTTCCACAACGAGTATTCCGAGATATAGCACTGCTTGCGAGCCGAGCCACGAGAGCCTCTCATGGTCACGGATATCAATCAAATTGCCGTACCGGGGACGGTACCTTGAGTGAACAATGTACCCACCACTAAGTAAGGTCTTCACTTGGCAGCGCCCAGGGACGTCTCTCAGAGCACCGAGGGTGCCTTCTCCGACTCTCTTCAATGCTACGTACCTCTAGGCTCTAGCTGCCGATCTTCCGGCGGCTTAAAGCGTGACTCCCAGCGCATCGCCCGAAGAGTCAAGTCAACCCAATCCGCATGCGCAGATGTCCGCGCTGCACTTGGAAACGGCAATAAGTAGCAACTAGTAACTACGCGCAACCCCGACGTCGACACGAGTTTATTCACTTCTGTTTCTCTGACGACCACGATACTTAATGCACGTTCCCTCGCCCCAGTCACAATACAGGTACCGGTACATAATCGCGAGTGCCAGTACTAGTGCCATAACCAGCGTATGAGCTCATACCACCAGGCCCTCCCCACATTCAATAATAATACTTAATCACACTCAGTTCGATCACCTTCGTTGTCGTCACCGCCGCGCGCCCACCTGCACCCCTCCGCCGGTAATCAAGCCAAGTATGTAAGTACCTCCTGCTCCCCCCGGCGTCCGCCACGCCCAATTCCGCCCACCATGTCTGCACCAGCGCCCCTCCCACCTTCAAGTTCACGCAACTCCAAGGACCCACCGCTCTCGACCCCAGCTCAGCACGTCTCGACCCGGAACACAACGGGTGCAGCGGTCCACCCTCACGTACAAACTCCCACTGTTGACAGTGGACACAGACCGCCCCAGGCACCCCGTTCCAACTTCCCGCGCGGCTCAGCATACGAAGCATCACGCATCGATTCTCGGGCTCGAAGCGGCCCCTTTACGTCCAGCCGCCCGGCGGGCACTGGCTGTTGTGGAGGGTCCCGGACGCTGAGCGCTGAGCTCGCAGCCTGGAAGCCGCGGCGAGCGTGCCAGGCGAAGCTCTCGAGTCCTAGTAGGAGTACCATGGTACCGTGGCCATGGTACCATGATACGCGTCAACTACTAGTTGTGTCCACAGCGCAGTGCCGACTGTGGAGCAGAGCTGGCCAGAACAAGTTCGCCGTCATGTATGTGTGAACTCTGCACACCTGCGCTCACGCTCACGAACTGACTCAACCGCGCCGTGCGCATGGGTCGGACGCAAACCCGCGTTCGGGCCAGACGGGAAGCGACTGCGGGGTGCTCCAGGCTCTGCTCAGACTCAGCGCAACCAGAGTTATGGCACACACCAGTGACCATGCTGCAGTCGCGCGTAACGCTTCTCGGACCAGACTGGTCACTGAGCGTCGTCTGCGCACAACGCGGCGGTCCTCCACGAAATCTGCAGGTTTGTCTGCGAGATCTACATGTCCATGTGAGCGCAGTTACCAACGAGCTGGAGCCACATGAGTTATGGCACACACCAGTGACCATGCTGCAGTCGCGCGTAACGCTTCTCGGACCAGACTGGTCACTGAGCGTCGTCTGCGCACAACGCGGCGGTCCTCTACGAAATCTGCAGGTTTGTCTGCGAGATCTACATGTCCATGTGAGCGCAGTTACCAACGAGCTGGAGCCACATACAAAAGTGCTGCGACTTACACCAGCGCGTGGTTTATTGCCCCCGCCTCCGTACGTGTGGTGTGCGGAGGTTCCCCGCGAGGTTGCCCCCACTACTCCTACAGGGCCCAGGTCCGAGATCCGAGGTCGGCCCGCGCGTTCGCCTCTTCCGCTCCGTCGAACCCATGTGGCCTACTTAACAAACAGCGGTCAGTCAAGTCGCACAGCGAAATCCGCGGCTTTAGCACAATCCCAGGAGAAAGCACAGGGGCAAGCAGACGGAAGGTGGAGCACAGAAGGATGGCATATTTGTACAGACTGTTCCCGACGACGAACGCAATTATTACCTAGTTGTACACGTATGTAAGTATGTCACGGTATATACACTGCGCGGACGCAGGTGCCAAGGGGCCAAAGAACGGGGGAGCACAGAACGTGCATGTCCGACGCATCCTCGAGTACCGCCCAGGAGTCGGAGGAAAGGGGGGAGAGGATTGTTCGTGGGGGCGGTAGACGGAGGGCGGGGAACGGAACGAGGAGGGAGGAAGAAGGGAGAGCCACAGGCCAAAAGGAATGACAATGGTAAGATGATCCAGCCACAATCATTAACTTAGCTTCTACGGACACACGCAAGTGGATGACGTCGGGAGAGTATGGGGAGGAGGGGGACGACGGAAGGGTACGCCCAGGCCTGTTCAGCATACAATACACGGGGACGGATGATGGAGGTTGGGAGTGGGAGTAGGAGTCTACAATGCAATTAGGACGGAAGACGTGTCGTGGCCTGGAAGGCTGGAAGTCGTAACGAGGGAGCTAAGCACTCATGCGATTACGCAAGATCAAAGAAGAAAGTCGTCTCTCCGCTCGTCTGGCCGAGGCGCTACGGGATCGTGGTCGTGCTTGATGATGAGCGCAGGACCAGCCTCGAGGATAACATCCTCGTCACTGTCCGTCTCCGAGAGCAGATCGCTCTCGTCGTCGGAGATGATGATGAGTGGTGGCGCCTTGCCTTTGCCCAGGTCAACGCGGGGTCCCTCTGCAAGTATCCGGTCCTCTGCCTCCTCTTCGGCCTCGGCTGCTTCTGCTTCTGCTTCAACGTCCGCAACCGTGGCGATCTCGCGCTTGAAGTAGTAGCGCAGCCCGACTGGGATCATGACGCCCACGACGACTGCGGAGAGGCCAAGGAAGTTCTTCCATGAGATAAGGTGGAAGTCGTCGGCGGACGTCATATCGTCGAGGCTGCCGCCGATCGTGGTGTGGATGACGGTGACGCCGAAGATACCCAAGAAAGTACTGATCCAGAAGGGGACGATGCCAATGCCAACATGCGGACAGATCACATTGACGACCCAGTGTGGGGGTAATGGCGCGATGCGGAGGACGATGAGGAAGGAGATGATATCGTCCTTGTGTGCGCGCAGCTTGTCTGACCAAACGTCGAGCTTCGCTTTCCACTTCGGCATAGTCAGAAGAGCAGGACCCAGCGCGGCACTGATGAGATAGCACAAGGTTGCGCCGGTCGCGACGCAAGCGCATGCGAGCGGTAGTGCTCGGGGAACGCCCCAGACGGCTCCACCGAGGATGGAGAGGTACATTGAACCCGGTAGCGAAAATGCTTGCAGGCTGTAAGAGAACATGGTCAGCATTATGGACCAACCAGCTCGAATGCGTCTCTTCGCTCATGCATCAGTCGTCCCCACCGCATCGGATACCAGAGACACCGGAGACTGTTAAGTTGCGCAGGGACACCGAGCCAGAAGCTCGAGCTTCAGCCACCATCCCCATTAAGACACTCCTCCTGCATTTCCCTTTACAGGGGTACGAGTAGGTGCGATACCACCCGCATATGCGTCTAATTGCTATTGTTGACTGCGAGAAGTCGGTATCAATGCTACAGCGGCAGCATTGAGCGCGACCGCTCTTCGAGCGTACCACGATGCTGCTGATGCGGCGTGTCTTCCCACCCTCAGGCGCTCTATCGTACCATATGTTCGGAGGGGTGGGACTGACTCAGCAGTCCCCTCGGCAAAGAGAGGGCGAGGGCGGTGATTGCAGTAGGAGACGAGAGAACGAGGAGACGAGGAGACGTCCACTCCGAAGGGACCAAGAACAAGAAAAACAGTACTCACAAGAAGTAGGTGATCACATAGCAGATGACGATCCGGTAAGGGTAGATGTCCCGGTACTTCTTGAGCAGTGTGTTGAGAGCCTGAAGCTCGACAAAGCTCTTCGGAATCTTGAGCATTGGCCTATCCTGCCTGGAAAGAGGTGTCAGAAGACGACCGCGGCCGCTTTTGGCAACGGTGGAGACTTACTCCTCAAGCGTCGGCAGAGCGAGCCAAAGGGTGCCTCCGAGAAGGACCGTGCTGACGGTAAAAATGGCGGCCATCTTGAGGGTCGCATTCCATATGAGCTTCTTGGTGGAGGGCTGGGAGGGTACCACAGCGCCGTAGCTGCCGTCGGAGCGAGCGGAGGAAAGGAGGGAGGTGCGGGAGGTGGGCGAGGGGGCATCGTAGACGGTGGCCATGGAGTATGCAGACCTGTCGTCGGGGATTGTGATGTTGAAGTCTGCAAATGGTGCGCGGGGATCTGTTGAGGACGACTGCATCGAGGGGCGGGAGCGAGCGATGGTGCGGCGGGAGGCGAGAGGAGAACTGTCCAGTAAGTGGCTGTAGCCGCGCTAATACGGGTGCGTGGGAATTTCTGCCGGCCGACGAGGGTCATGCGTCTTATGAGCACCGACGTCACCGTCTTCTCCCGTCCGAAGCCCGACTTGCAAGCCCATTCCGACCTCGTCCGCCCTGCACAACGAGCTCGAGTGGTGAGACAACGACGTGGCGCCATCTTTCCTTCTTGACAAAACATATCACTTCGCCCATCGCATCATGTCGGCCGCCCAACCTCGTCATGTACTTACACCGACTCCCACATGATCCTGTCGGTCCAGTGGCTTCGACGTCTTCAGCTGCATGCTGTCGCTCGCAACCTCTCAGGCAGCTCACCATCCATTATGAGTATCAGGCCTACATGTGCCGTATATACATGGCAAAGAGCATTAGTCCGCGTTTACAATATCCATCCCGGATGTACTGATCACTGGCCGGTGCAGGGTCATGATTATTGCATGTTCGCCCAGTGCACTGTCGCGCCCTTGGTTCCCTGTCAGATATCTGCGACATGCCACGTGTGAATAAATACAGGAGGTTATTCGTCGGTAGGCTACGGCAAAAAGCCGAGAATGTGGTTAAGCCCTGCGCTTAGTAGCCATTTGCTACTGAACCATAATGAACGACCTTCAGCCAGTACTCCATGACAGTGGACTTGACGAACACTGGTCGTCCACACAGCCGGTGAGCTTGATACATACAAGAAAATTGCAGGAGCACGGCACTAATCACTACTAGTCTATACAGACAACAGCCGATGAGCTGGTCAGGGTTCCCATAGTCCGTTCTGGAAACCGGGCGCACGCACCCCGGAAGCATCGGTTGCTGTCCACCGCAGCTATCAAACGTGTCTGGAGCACTTACAACCTCGTGCGTGCGGTGGACCTACACCATTTTCTCCTGACGCCTCTACTGCGTTTGCCCCGGAGTAAGAGCCGGCCCAGAGCTAACGGCCGAAGCGACACCCATGCGCCCCATCTCTACACAGACATTCGGTGCATGTACCTGCCTATCTTGCCATGGTAGCAGGTACACGCCGCCGCTCGAACAATCGAAGCACTGCGGTGTCGAAAGCCGCTGGAACCGCACCGCAGAGCCGGCTTCCTTGGTCCTTCGCGAGCACCTGGTCGAGTTCCGCGGAAGTGAGCACACAAAACAACAGCCACTTCTCGCGCTCAGGTGGCCGAGACCGCTGGAGGACACCGGATACTAGTACCGTCGTAGTAGCCGGCGAAAATGGGGTCCAAGATCGTAGACAGCGTAGATCTGAGCCTGCCAGATTCCATTCGATTGAGAGACGGGCAACGGAAGACATGTCACGGCTGAACGCACCAGAACTGTCATATTGCAGGATGCGCGAGCGAGCGAAGTCACCTTAAGGGAGCCTTTATACTGCCTTCTATGCTCAGGGATGGCGGTTGCGCGATTCGAGCAGTGAGCACGGCAACAAGTGCACAGTCATGAGGCGATGACCGACGGGGTCGGGAGAGCAGCCAGCTGACATCGGTGTGGAAAGAAAAGAAAGCACAGTGCCCTTGTGGGCACATAAACGATGATAAGAAGCGCTACATGTCGCCAGATATGATAAACGGCGGTACCAGAGGTCGGCACGGGCGCTCTGGAGGACAAAGCAAGCAAGTTGCTATGGTCAGAGGAGGTGGTGCACTCACCCAGAAAACAACGGTATCGATCCCGATACCTCCAAGAGATGTGCACAGACAAGGCATGCCTGGCTGTGGGTCGAACGCGACGAGCAGAGCGGGAGGGCACGGCGAGGGGGCGGGAGAATCGCCGCGGAGGCTATAGCGGGCATGTGAGACGCTGGAAGGCGCGTCTGAGTCTCACAAGGAGAGCGGGCGCTGACAACATCGTTGATAATCTTCGCCTCGTCGTCCGCGACGGCCATCATCCTCGACCATGACGCACCTGCTGCCCCCTCACGCCGACCTGAACCTGGCGCACTCGTCCCTCCAGACCGCGCTGCAGATCGATCCCAATCAGCAGCCCCCGCCGACCCCGCAGCCACAACAGCCCCCGCCGACGACCCCCGTGTCGCAGCAGGGATCCAGGAAGCGCAGGAAAGTGGGCGAGAATGGCGAGGACGCGCCCCATCCGGCGGAGCCGCGACGTCTGAGACGGTCGCATGAAGCGTGCGCACGATGCAGGAGCAAGAAAATTAAGGCAAGTCCCGTCGGTGTCGCCCGACGGCAAATCCCCCGTCTGGCCTCGCGAGTCCGCTAACATCCGGGCGACTTTGCCTCTCCTGCCCTCCCCCAGTGCGACTCCAAGCATCCCCGCTGCACCGCCTGTGCGACCGCAGGCACCCCATGCCAGCAGGAAGACCGCCACCGCCAGACCCTCACCCCCCGCGGACACACAGAGCGCATCGAGCGCCAACTCATGCAATGCGAGGCCCTCCTCAAGCGACAGAACCCCCTCTTCGACCTCAACGACCTCGACGCCATCTGTGCTCGTGAGGGCATCGAAGTCGACAATAGCGACCCTGCCGTTTCCGCTGCCTTCCAGTTTTCGCCCAACTCGCCGCAGTCGGGCCCAAGCCGTGGTTTCCCTCTCCGCGGTCAGTCGCCGCCCAGGGGCTACCCGTATCCTGTACCACCACCGGGCCAGCCTATGATGCCTCCTGGGTATCACGGACCGATGCCTATGCACTATCCGCCGTATGGTCCTCCTCCACCCCCTCATATGATGCACGGACCGCCTCCGCCTGGCTACGATCCTCGTATGGTTCCGCCGTTCCACAGTCCTCTTGGTCCTCCTCCTCCTGGCGTACCTCCCCCGCGCCCATCCTCGCCGCACGAAATCCGTGGCCAAGACCCGCATTCTCATGACATGTCGAACACGCAGGTGAGTTCTCACATCCAGCCCCTTCTCCACCATGCCATCTCGCGTGCGCCAGCGGTGGGTTTACCGCCAGCCAAGCTATGAATGTCTTTCCACTTTGTTGCGCATCAGCAGGACCTGTCCCTGCAGCACACATCGACAGCGCCAGACGCATGTCAGGGGGTCGAACGGGATGGACACGCGTTTACGGAGCATGGAACTGACCCGCTTCTTCTCGTAGGCACTTGCGAAGACTTTCGGTGTGGCCAGCGCTATCATGAACGACGTGACCATTCCGCCCACGGACAAGGAGGATTTGGCTGTCGGCTCGAGCGGCCTCACCTCTGGACGCGATCGCGACCTCAGCGAGCCCTCACTACCGCGCGACGCTTCAAAATGGGTCTCCGTATCAATGCGCCGGAACAGCGTGTCGGGAGCCCCGTCCCCGGGCGGCAGCCCGGCTCTGCCTGTCACGGTCGGTAACGTGGCAATCTGGCTGCCCAAGTCTCGGGAGACGGTCCACATCATCTTGGAAGCATACTTCACCCGGCTCAACTTCCACCGCCCGGTCCTCCTGCGTGGCGAGTTTGAGAGCACGCTCGAGAAGCTCTACAACGGCGAAGCGGTCCCACACGATCCCGGCTTCGTCTGCAGCACGTACCTCGTGCTCGCGCTTGGGACGCTCAGCGAGCTCAACCACCGCGTGAGCAAACTCGAGAACAGCGGGCAGTCTGCAGCCTCCGTCGGAGGAAGTATGAAGGCGCTCATGCCGCCGGACTGGCCTGAACACGAGGAGTTCTTCCAGCTGGCGCTCTCTGTCAAGCCCGATCTGAGGGTCACGGTGTCCAGTCTCCAGGCGCTGATTCTCCTGCATTGGTACCTGTACACCGAGGTGAGTGTTCCCCCTGACCCTTGCGGGGCGTCAACAGGCAATAGGGTGGCGTCGGCTGACCTCCCAATAGAGACAAGGACGTGCGCTCTGGCGTTTGGTCGGAAGCCTCGTGCGGCTTGCCATCGAGCTCGGCTTGCACCACGATCCAACCTCGCAAGATAACGTTTTCTCCCCAGACGAGTGCCAGCTCCGCATCCGACTATGGGGTATCGTCCTGCTGCACGACCGCGGCACGTCCATCCTGCTCGGACGCCCGCTTGCGATCGCGCCCTCTGACTCTAACACCCCTCGGCCCACACGCGGCAAGGGATCCGACATCTCCGAGCACTTCGTGCTGAGCGCGCCCATTGCGGAGATCCAGGCGGATATTATCAACTCGCTATACGCGCCGACGAGGCAGACAGCGGATTCGATCATGCGTCATGCGAACAGAATCATCAGGAGCATGGTTGTGTTCAGGCAGCAGCTGCCGGACCACTACAAGTGGTTCTTCAGTGGCACAGAGCAGTGGGACAACGAGAAGCGCACGAAGCTTGTCGCAGACATCACGGAGGACGAGGGTCTGACTCTGCTCAAAATCGGTATCACGAAGGTACTGCTTCTGCGGGCCTTGTTCAGTTCGAAGGAGCTCGAATACTCACAGCGGCACCGTGCACTTGTCGATGGTAAGTCCTTTTCAGCACCATGTCAGACCGTCGGTTAATTGGCTGTCCGGCAGCGATCGTCACCTCGCACAACATCATCGTTGTGCACAACCACCTCATCCGTTTCCCGGACATCGCTTTCTTCGTCTCCCCGATCCCCTTGCACATCGCCGCCATGGTCATCTTGTACGGACACATGTCCAAGTGCGAACGCATCCCGCACCAAGTCGCACTCGAAGACGTCTGGATGGCGCTCGACATGCTTCCCTCCTTCCGCTGGCGCTGGGAGCGCAAAGACCTCAACGGCGGGCACCCGCTCATCGCCAAGCTTGCCGAGAAGGTCCTCGACGTCAACTTGCACCAGGTCGCGCCCACCGGTGCGCCCGTCCTCCTCTCCGAGCAAGACTGGGCCACCGAGAGCATCTTCGGCCCTGGGCCCAAGCAAGGTTCCGCGGTTGGGGGCCCCGGCCAGTCCCCGACGACGCCCAAGATGGGCCCCGCGCAGTACGGCGGCGGGGGCGGGGGCGCGCCGTCCCCGTACGGTCCCGGTCCGGTGCAGGTGAAGAGCGGGAGCCCGAGCGAGAACGGGCAGCCGCCGAAGATGCCAGAGCTGCCGCAGTACTACTTCTACCCGTTCTTCCCGGAGAACGGGACTACGAACGGGCAGATGGCGAACATGGGCTACAGCGGGTACCAGCCGAGCGACCAGTACGTGCTCGAAGAGAAGGACACGGCGGTGTCTCCGACGGTGAACACGATGCAAATGCAGCAGCAGTGGAACGGGGTGAGTCCTTGTTTCGTGCAGTGATTGACGCGCCGTATATTAACTCCCGTCTCTGGTTTCGTAGGCGCAAAGGCCTCCTGCGCCACATTTCGGTCCCCAGCCGCAGGCGTGAAAATCACTTCCCGGTTTCCGCACTGATCGTACATTGTATCATCAACCTGTATGTTTTAGGTCTTTATTGCTCCCTCTCCTCCTCTCTGCCTCCTGTCTCCAGCTCTGTTTGTTGCTATGCTATGCCCCTTTAGCCTTTTCTGCTGTTCGATGCCGTTCGTCATCTCTCTCTTCGAGCTGTATTCTAGGTACTATAGTGTGGTTGATTTCTCAATTTCCCGATATTGCCGTATGCGAACTGCCTCCCCGGCGTAATGGCCTCTGGCTGCTGTGCGACATCTCTGTCCTCTTTCCTGTGCTTACGATGGTGGAAATACATGTATATGCCCTTCTCACAATGAGTCTGGGTCTGCTGAGTGCTTCTCGAATGTCAACGTACATGCCCGGGTAGGGCGCTCTATGTGGCGGTATGCAGGGATGAATGAGGTGGGGTGGCGAGGGAGTGGGAAGGATGGTAGGATAGTGATGTCTATGTCATTGTGAGCGTGAAATATCCAAACGAGACGGTCAGATTACCCGAAAGTAGTAGGCAAAGCAGAAGGCAATAAAGTAGGGTAAACGCGCGAACGAAGGTAGATGCAAGACGAATTAACGTCTATGATGAATCAAATGCGGAGCGAGGCTGGTCATTTCTTCACGAGGCCCTCCATTCGCTCTAGCACGGAGACGACTCCCCGGAGCAGTGTATAAACGCGTCGGTTGAGAAGCTGCGTCTGGTCCTTGCTCTCCTCGTTGTCGGAGGCCTCGGATTCAGCTTCGTCCTCCATGCGCTGCTGCCGGAGGGCTTCTTCGAGTGCAATTGGCATACTGATGGCGAGACGGGCGAGCTGAATTGAGAGGTAGGAGCGCTGACGAAGGTCAAAGTAGGACAGCTGCCGGAAGGCGCGCTGGACTTCGAGCAGACGGGAAACTTGGTGGTGAAGAGCGAATAAACATGTTCGACATGCTACATCCGAGACAGGTTAGCGGGCGGTACATTGGGGAAGCGAAGTGGATAGGGACATACTGAGCGCACGGGTGCGGATAGCTTCGATTGTCATGAGAACCGAGTTAATTCCCTCTTCACCGAGTTGCAGAGAAGGGTTCATGTTGTTAACGGCGACTGAGGAGTTGTCACTCAGGACTGCGAAGACGCGGCGTAAAGTTCTGTCAGAACTCACAGAGTAGCGTGCGGACCATCTCCAGGTCGCCGTCGAGCATGTCATTGATAACCCCGATGACCACCCCTCGGAACGTCTCCTCGGCCTGGAACGACCTCGATGCGAAGAAGTCAAAGGGTGCCTGTGTTGACCTGGAGTCATACATTCGCTTGGAAGAGGGCTTGCTCAGGATATCATATGCGACCGAGACTTTTTGGAATGCGCGGGTGGCTTCAGGGTTGTCGGGGAATTTACTGCAGCGCGCTCCCTGAGACAGGTTGAATGGTCATGGTGTGGCGAAACACTCACTCTGGATGGCATGCTCTGCTCCGGGCAAGGTAGGCGCGTCTGAGGGTGAGCTTGTCTATTTGAGACGATCGAGAGATGCCGAGCACAGCATAGCAGTCGTCCTGGGCGAGAATGTCGTTTATTACTGCCCTGGTCTTAGCGTGTACGCTTGGTGGACGCTCTCTAGGCTTGGATGGACCCGCGGCAGGAGAGGGGGAAGGAGGGGAAGAGTCGGCTGTATCTGTGGCGTCTGAGACCCACGATATGTGTCGAGTGTTCGGAGGAATGAAGTCGTCGTCGAAAAGGTCTTCGTCCTCCTCGATGGGTGGGTAAAAGTATGTGCTGGCTGCGCGGGGATCAGCTTGTATGTTTTGCGAGCTGTGGAGGACACACCTGAGCCGAAAACATAGGAGAACATGGTTGTTGAGCGCAACCAGCGCGTTGCGCCCATGTGATTATTGGGTTTGCCCTGTAGATCTTGGGCGCTTTCTGGACGCTGCCGCGTATCGGGCGCCCGATGGCATGGCTGCAGCTGGCTGGCATCTTATCAGATTAGATTCCTGTCTTCCACCATGTCCGTCGGCGTGATCACCCACATGAGTAAGTCCCCTCCGTTCTCCGCGAACCTTGCCATCGACCACGAGCACAAGCAGGCACCGAACAACATGCGACATACACGAGGAGGGCTTCGGTCGCGGCTTCGGGCGACGGGTGCGTGCTGAGCTCATATTCCGTACACGTGTCACCCACAACATGCACGTTGCAGCCTCATTTACGCTCGCCCACGTCGTCTGAGCAGGCTGCAGCTTAACCAGCCACTCAAGTACCCATCGCTCAGCTCTCTGAACGGAGACGTGCTTCACGAGATTGTCTCGTATCTGCGCGGCCGCGATGCGCTGAGCCTCTCTCTCACGACGCGACGCGTCCACGACTTCGCGATTCACCGTGTCGCGTCGCGTCTCGTCTGTCGCACGGCCTTCGACCTGCGTCGCATTCACAAGTACCTGCTAGAGGGTCAGCCCAAGCCTGCAGTTTTTTTGCGCAGCCTCTCCATCATGGGGAGCACGTTCATCGACCGGCCATGGCAAGACGATCCCAACTGGGCTTTCCCAGAGACGACATACGAGTACTCGCTCGCGCCTCTAGTCGGCGACATACTCGAGGCCTCGCAAGGTCTGACACATCTTCTACTCGAGCACTATGCTCCTCTGGCCCGGCACGACTCTCGCGTTGGTCCCGCCGTTGCCAGCATGTCCAGGCTGGGAACGCTCGAGCTGTGTCAGGTTGATCCAGACTCTCTCACTGTCTTCCAGACCCTCCGCAGCCGGCCCCGCCATCTCCGGGTATCAACTGTGCACACCGCCGGACAGTCCGAAGCCAGACAGGTCCTCGACTTCATGCACGATGCGCTCGCCGCTGTTTCGTCCATCAAACAGCTTCATGTCCTCGACTTGGACGTGAGCGCTATCAATTGTCGGCCGTTCACGGTGCCCCTAGAGCCGCGCCCGGACCCTATACCCCTACCATACGTTCACAGCCTCTCGATTCACTGGCTTACCCAGCTCGTCGACGTTGCCGCCCTGTTCCCGAACCTCACGGTGTTCGAGCAGCACATCAATAGCTTCCAGCTCGAGCGGCCGATTGGAAAGCCTCTGCGGCGCCTCTCGGCTACGGAGCTCCGCATGCAGGACTCGCCCACCCAGCAGGTGCATATGCTACACCTCCGCCGATACCCCCGGGACTTGCAATCCTTCCTCCGCACGATTGGAGCTACATCTCCCGTCGGGCTTTCGCTGCACGCATTTGTCGACACCTCTCTGTGGCTGCGGTACTGGGAGCAGCTGAAGGACACCGCGCCCAGGCTCCGATTCTTAGATGTGCATTGTCACACCTGGAACCGGACTCCACAAGCAGGCTGGGTGGGGAGGTTTATCGAGAGTCTACGCGGTTACTCTCTCGTCTGCATCCGTCTGATCCTGCCCCAGCCTCCTGCCCCGGGTGCCGACAACGCCAAGTGGGCCGACGAGGACGTCTTGGCTCTAGCGGAGCTGCCCGACCGCCTTCCGCAGATCATGCCCAGCCTTCGGTACGTCGCGTGGGCGGCGAAGCGCGGGACCTCCGAGTACGAGTGGTTCGAGGATGGGTACGACTGTGCCTACGCGGAGTACAAATGGTACCGCGTTGTCGAGGATAATGGTGCCCGAAAGCCCGTCACTGTATCCGCTGGCGAGGGAGAGCGTGTGCGGCGCTATTTACTCAACTCTAGTCTAGAGACAATCACTAACATAGATGGTGAGTCTGCAACGAGTTCATTCGTGATTTTGGCCGAAAGCCGGCTTACCTTGTCTGTCATAGCTATCGCTCTCATGGAGACTATCGGAGGGCCGATCACTTTGGAATATTGATATCATAGTTTCCTCACTAATGCTCTATTTATTCATAGACGGCTATCTTGTTCGCAGAACCTTTGGGAATATATGGATGGAAATTTGTCGCTCACAATCCAGGAATGTGTCACAGTCCGGAGTCGCGTTGCACTCGTACAAGAACAGGGCAAACTATCACGCCATTCGTCCCATGTACAAGACATCTACTTACTCTGACAGACCCTCGGCCTTCACTGCCTCCGCTAGCTTGGCGTGGAACAGATTCTCGGCCTCGACCCACACGCGCGCGTTCTTGCGATTAGGAAGCTCGAGAAGCGAAGGAAGCAGGTTCGCGCTGAACTGCTCCGACGCATCCCTTGGAAGCAGAGAAGGCAGTTGATCGATGGACACCATGGCCAGTGGGGGGTTACCCTCGCTGCACGCATACGTCAGCCCTCCTTCATATCAGGATGTCATGCCAAGATGCTCACCCCACTTCGACCGGAACTGTCGGCTTCGCGAAGGTCGTGTTGATCGAGTAGATGGGTAAGGGGTTGTGCGGGTTTGTCGTATCGCAACTGACGTCGGCGGCCACACGCAACCTTCTGCCCTGTCCCGCCGCAGCAATCTGCTCCTTCGTGATGAACGGCGGGACGGGCGAGCTGAGGTATATACAGTTGACGAAGATGTCGGCGTCCAGGATCTCCTGGAAGGGACCACCCTTGGCGGTTTCGGCCATGTCCCACTTCAAGATGTCGTCTCTGTACGTGCCGATGTCCGTAAGTCTTCGTCAAGCCGACCAGATGAAGTGAAAGCGTACTCGTCAACGCCGATCCCACGGAAGAGGTCTACGGCTCCCCGTCCGCACCGACCGAGAGCCCCGATGACGATGACCCTCAGGCCCTTCCCACTCCCTCCAAGCGCCTTCCGGACCGCCTCCACCATCGCCTTTTCATCCTCATACGGCGCCAGCTCACCCAAGATGCTACCCCCTTTCTCAGAAGCAAACGCGAGCGCACCCACAGCAGCTCCAGCAAAGCCCGCATGGTACCCAAAGGCTGCGACGCGCCGGCCCTGGTCGTCCGTGAGGAACTCAATGTCGTACAAGGTGCCGCCGCCCTTGTAGAAGCGCGTGAGGGCCTTGGACCATCCGGCCTGCTGCTTGTAGGCATGGGCGAATTGCATGTGCGCATGGGAGAGGGGGAAGTCATCAGAGGCGGGGAACTCCTTCAGGCCTATGATGGGGGTGTCTGCCGGGGCGCTGGGCCAGGAGTTGTTCTCCACCAGCTGGCATCCTACACTATCCCCATGTGTCAGCATGAGCCGGGAGATCATCTCAAAATGTCACTCACGCCTCGTATTCTTCGTCCTTGAATATCCTTTGGTCGTCACGCTCGACGAAGAGCTCGAACCCAGCGTTGATGAGCTTCTTGGCGGTGGTTGGCGTGATGGCGGTGCGCCGTTCGAACTGCTTCTTTTCGCAACGCAGCCAGAGCTTCTTTGCCGACATGACAGGGTATTGAGATGGGCGGGTATGAGGTGAGGTTTTCTGTATCCCAGTTCGTTGACCCATACATAACCCTGGATAGACGCTGAAGAGTCACTGCCTCGGGTAGTCTGACTCGCGTTGATTCCAACACTACTTCTTCGACGTACCTGGTATTGGGTCAGGTCCACGCTTACCTTGTTGTTGTGGGTGGAGAATACATTTCAAAGTGAATGAACTCACAGTATAGCAGAGACATCACTATCTACTTCAACTGTCTTGGAAGTAGTCCTGGACCGTCTTCCATTTCCATAGAGACTTGTCAGGGTTTATCAACTTGTTTGAATTGTCCAGGATGTTGAGCTTCCCTCCACCATGAGGACGCGGCAGGCACATGATTGGATTCTGGACGGGAGGAGTAGTGTCAGAATCGAGGTGAGCGGGGGACCTGGGCGGCTGTGATGTTGCTTGGCCGCGCTTTTCAAGGTTGTGCTCAAACCACCAAGCGGTCTCGCCTTCCAACATGGCCACTGCCTCCAGGTATGTAAGTCACATCGCTTGCACATACTGTTATGAACATCTTTTTAGTCGGTTTCACCCTTACGCTACCCCGGAGGAGTGCGTGAAGGGGAAACCCTTCCCTGCCACCCTTCCCTACGAGACGACTCCTCCCGTCTACCGTACGATCGTGAACAACCGCATCACTCCTTGCTATTATCTCGGATGGTAGGCCGACCAATATTCGTTGGTTGCGAGGCTGGATCCAGACCGCAAATGGTCATCTATCTCGTCCGCCTTCCGCAAGAGTAACCTTCTTACAGAGTGGATGAAGGAGTGCGGTGAGGAGTGGTATGTCTTCGGTGGTTCGTGTTTTCATGTTTGCTCACCTTGTCTTTCAGGCCGACTGCGAGGCCTGAATTCTTCATCTGGGGCCGCGATGACGTGCTGGTCTACATCACAGACAACTATAGACAGCGCGACATCGACCGTTCGACAGACGAGGATATGATGAAGAAGGTTAAGGACGTTGTTGGTGAAACAGATGATCCAGTGTGGTATATGGTGCCTGACAACTAGGTCATCCGTCTGAGGTCCGAGAGGATCGTCTCCCACTGACCAATCGCCTTATGTACAGTGGATCCGAAAGACAACGCAGTACGTTCTTGTGCCGGTAATATGACAAGCCGGCTATGGTTATATCCCGCAGTATCATCGGCGGTCAGGGTGATTACTACATGCGTGGCAAGTTGGCGGAGTAGCCTGACATACCCTTTTTCTGGTCTGTGACATTGTATCAGGAACGGAGGATGCCTTCTTGGAGCCGGTTCAGCAAATGGCACGATATGGGGTTGCATACGACTTCTACCCTCATCACCAACCTCACTGTCTTCACCATCCCCTCCGTCTTCACTGTGACCATCCTTGCCGTCGTCATTGCCCTCGCTGTCCTCACTGCACCACTGTCCTCACCGTTAACACCGTCCGAGTCACCACAGTCCTCACCTTGTGGCGTGGCAATGGCACTTGCACGCAGTGCTCACATTCTTGGGAGACACATTGCTGATACTGTCCATCTCGGCAGAGCCTCGAGCTTTGGGGTATACCCAGTGTTGTCTTGGGCATCCTGCAACTGAGCTACTCGTATCGGTTCAACCCCCGGCTGACCAGTGCCACCCTTCCCACGAGACGACTCCTCCCGTCTACCGCAGATCATGAACAACCGCATCTCGGAAGACTGCATGTACGAATAATGCCAATGTATTAAGAAGATGTTGCTTACTCATTATGAACTGGTGTAAAGCGCGTACTCGGGGGAACATGGGGTAAGCTACATGATCTCGGGAGAGGGCTTGACCGCTGCCCCCTCCCATCAGCGAAGGAGGTTCATCTGCGTAGAACTCGTTAGTGTGCATATCTCGTGAAAGAACTGGGATAACACTCATCTGTAAGATAAAAGACGCGGGGGAAAGCCCGAAGGCCTCCCCCCGCACCGGCTCGGCGCACAGAGCTAGACAGGTTTGCGGAAGAGGAGCCACACTCGACCGCGCCCCCACCGAGTCCATACACCTTGCCGGCTGGCTACCGAGACGTCCTTCCCCTCCTCCGGACATCCCGGCCACCCACCCGCCACCGCTCCCACAGCACGCGCCTCCATCAACAATAAGATCCCCGGCAACCGACCCCCGACGCAACCGCACATCCACAGAACGAAGAAGCCCAACCAAAAGACCGAAACACGAAAGCAAATCCAAGACAGAGAAAGAATCCAGAGCGAACCCGACCCAGAACCCAAAGAAGAGACTGTCCAATGTCAACCCAAGGAAAGACCCAGAAGAAAAGAACGCAAGGAACCGATGACCCCGAACCCAAGAGAAACCCAACCCGAATGCCCCGTAGACCCAAATGAAAAAAAAGAAACCAAGACCCCGGAGAACCCCAGACATAAAACCCAGAGAAAACGAGACGGAAATGTCCAATGGTAACCCAAACCCCAAACCCCAAATCAAGAGAAGAAACCGAGACCGACAACCCCTGGAAACCCGAAGCCTGAAACCCAAAAGAAGAAAGGAAGAGACGAATGTCCAATGGCAACCCGGAGACCCTAAAACCCAAATACGAAAGACAGAGCCCAATGACCACCAACCCAAGACCCAAAACAGAAGAGAGAAACCGAGAAAATTGTCCACTGGCAACCCAGAACCCGAGAGAGAAGAAACCGAATGAAATGTGAAATGTCCAATGGCAACCCGGAACCTTGAGACTCGGAGAGAAAGAAGAACCCGAAGCCCAAATGTCCAATGTCAACCCAAGGAAACGAGTCCGTAACCACGAGACCGAGACGAAGCACCAACACGCGCGCGAAAAGTCCAACCCAAAAGAAACACAACACAGCCTAGAGGAAGGAGATGACGCAAATAGCAAAGAAGGTCGACGCAACCGTCACCATGAACGGCTGCCACTCTACAGGCACCATCACGAACACCATCGCCCATGCCGCCGCGCACTCCAAGAGAGGCACCATACGCGGATCATCGTACCGCGCTGGGCTCTCAACAAGATCTATCCACGACCGCCTCTGACTAGGCGACGTGATCACCGGGCGGTAGCCCCAGCACGTCTCAGGAAGCTCAGGGGGCGGTTTGCTGTACCGCCGCACCGCGTACGGCGAGTCTACAAACCGTGCCGCGATCAGGATGAACTTGTCTGAAGTCTCCCCGGGAGAGCGTATGTACGCGGGACGGAGACGCCGTCCCTGGTACCACTCCCGAGGCCCGAGCGAACGCAGTCCTCGGAACTGAGACCCCCCAGGAGGTTGCAGGAATACGTTCGGCGGCAGACTGCTCATCGGAGGAAAGGCGCAAGACGACGGACCCGGGGGAGCGCGCGCGAGGTCACAAAGCCCGTCCGACATGGATGGCGAGGCAGAAATCAGCGGCGAAAACGGAACGACCCCAAGACGAGGATAGAAAGGAACGTCCGGAGACACAACCCCAAATCCACTGCCCAGCACAGGAGACGCGGGAACGTCGCCAGCGACATGAAGGACGATCTTGCAGAAAGTAGCAGAAGTCATCTCAGAAGCAAGAGTAATGCAAGAGCGTGGCAGAACTGAGGTGTGCAGTGGGCAGTGGGGGTATGAAGGAAAGCGCGATTCTGGAGGATGACGGGCGCGGGGGACGGTTAATATTCCAGATGGGATTGGCATCGAGACCGGCTTGAGCTTGCCAGCCCTCGATGTCAGCCTCGGCATTGCCGCAAATGGAAGAAGTGGGGACGGATGCTGTCTTCAGCAATCCATATTGATCTACATACCGCGAGGCGAGGCGGAGACGTTGCAGAACCGTGCCAAGGAGGCGAGGAAGGAGATGATATAGATGAATCGTACTGTAGACATGCAAGCTCGAACGACGAGCGCCAATTTTTGAGGCGACTACAGAACCGGAGGCCGTTCCCATTGAGTACCATCGGTGGGTACTTTCTCTGACGCATGCAAGGACATGAGAGAAGCCACTACAAGAGAAGCGTTGCACATACCGAGGGCCGCAACATCCGTGACATCTTCGACATTGACTGCACTGATAGAGTCAATCCCGAGCTCATATGGACCCTCAACGCCACTATTTCCGCCTAACAGAGAGACACCGATGGTCCGTACGCGTTCCCGATACATCTGTACCTGGTGCGGTACAAGCTCTCCTGCATTGGTCAGTACGAAGTCCTTGAATGGAATCTGCGCATATACTCAGCCAAGGTGTCAGAAGTTCACATGCATGTATGCACTCACAAAGACATCCTCCCAACCGCCGTCGTCTCTGCGGAAGAACAGACGGTGTTGCCACAAGTCCGTCGTAATGGGGCCATCCGTTTGCAAGTTGACGAAGTACGAGTTGCGTGTGCGCGGATGTCCTAAGGCGCGAACACGGAGTGCAAGATATTCGTGATTCGAAACATCTTCTGTAATTTCTCCAAATAGCGTAGTCCGGGGCTGCAGGCCATGTCCATATAGGAAGTCGCGGTTAAAGGATAGTGGTCGCACCTTGCTCCGGAAGCCCGCGTAACCCCCTCGTATTTGACCCTCGAGCCCTTGACGCACCGCAAGGTTCATCTCGCCCCAAAACTTGCCTGTCGGTCTGTTCACGATGACTTGGTGGGGTGACGGTGGCTTCTCCGAGCTCGCGGGTTTGGCGGTTGACTCGTCCAGGGCAAAGTTGACAGTAGAAGTGCCTCCGACATCCGCATCGCAGCCTGTTGCAAATTGTTGGATGTCTTCGTGGCTGTTGAAGGTGAAGAGCGTTTTGGGTACACGCGAAGGCTCTTCGGCACCCTCCATGCGCAAAACTGGGTGAAGACCGTACCTCAACGGGGCGTCCCGGTGATGCAAAACGTTTGCGTACTGCGAGAGGCATTGTCGCGAAGAAGCTTGCTGCTCCTGTTGAGGTATGAGCCGAGAGCACCGAGACGAGACATGGCGCAGATGAACTGGAGATGGTGGTCCGGAGACAGGCAGCGCTGCCGACGCGCTACTCAACGTCATCGCGCACAATGGGCGCTTCCGAGTCCTAGCACTAACCGCAACCGTGCTCACCATGATCATTATTTGCAAGAATCTGTCCGCCAAGTATCGCAACGATGTACGTGCATGCAGATATGGTCAGCTATGAATGTTGCGGACGTGGCGGGCGAGCAGAGCGTCCTCAGTGGCCTGCGAGACATGCCCCAGCCAGCCTCTTCGGAAGCGAGGTTTGTGCCGGTGTATGTCGGTTCGTGCTCCTTGGACTCGAACCACGACGTTCACTGTACTCACACATTCTACTCTCCACGCCCGCACGGCAATCCCATCTCTCAGGATGTTGCACAACCAGTCTATCCTTGGCTTCTCTCTTCTCGTTCTCTCCTGTGCCTCCCCCACCCTTGGCGATGTCGCGGCTTCCCCACCGTCGTCTTTGGATCCCCTCTCACCGCCATCAAGTCCGTCGCTTGGTACGAACACGGGGCATGCCTTTAAGGATATCAACCCTCCTCAAATGCGCGATGCTTCTGCTGCCCCCGCTTCGGTCACTGGGCTCGCTACTATCATCATGCCGAGTGCTAGTTCCGTTGCTGCGGGATTTAACCCTGCTGTCACGCCGGCTCCTATTGTGGCTGAGGTTTCTCCAGCACAGACAAAGTCATCACTCGATGGATCATCGCATCGCTCTGCGAAGTACCGCGCCAAGGTTCACTCCAGCATCGCTGCCCATTTCAGCAGTTCGCTCCAGCTTCAAGCTCACACTCTTGCCCTCACGACGTTATCATCGAGTTCCTCAGCCTCATACACAAGTCCTTTGTCTGCAAGTCCAACTGCCTCGACCACGATCTCTGAGACGCCGGCGACGACGTCTCCATCTTCTGATCTGCAGGTCTCTACCTCGATGGGTTCGAGTGCTACTCTGGCGATCTCTAGTCACACACACTCAGTCTCGGTGCTCTCGACGACGGCCTTGCATGCTCTTCCAACCCCGCACGACCTCGACGACCCCAACCCGGACGTCCACTCCTCGGCCTCCGAAGGTTCTCAGCGCGCACGCAAATCTGCAGTCCTTGCCGCCTTGTTGATTCTGGGTATGCTCGGAGCCCTCGGAGGCGGTATCCTCTGCTTCCGGTGCGGCGTCTTCCCTTGCTGTCACAACAGACGGCGTCAACGCGGACCAGCCTCCGCAGAACGTACGGTCGAGGAAGGTCTCCGTGGTCTGGCGAAACTCTCACCTTCTGCATTGAGCGAGAAAGGCGGCTCCCTCATTCCAGGACAGCCCCCGGTCGCAAATGGCCCCATCGTTGTGCCCCCTCTCCCGCGCAATATGCACGCGCACACACTGTCGTGCAGCACCTGCCCCCCAGACTCTCTCAACGGGGTCAGGGGCGGAGTGTCTGGAACTGGCATGGGAAGCACGGCGGACATCCACTACGACACGAACGAAGATAGCGGGTTCGAGGACGTCACCCATATCCTCTCCTCAAACGTGTTCTCCTCGGACAAGCACATCACCTCGGAAGAATCGTCGACCTCCACCAACCTGCGTTCCCCTCGAGACTCAGGAACCTCGCGGGCGACCCGCGCGTCAACGGCGAGCGGGAGCGACATCATGGCCAGGTTCAGCACGGCGACGACGGAGAGCGCAGCCGCCAGCGTGCACACCCGGACGAGCCGCATTAGCGAGGGCGCGGCGAGCCTCACCGCCGAGTCGTACACGACCTGCGAGAGCCGATACTCCACTCCCAGCATCGACCGCGGCGCGCACGACGGACCGCCGTCCCCGATCGTCGAAGAGTCCGAGGAGGAGTACTACTCCCCGGCGTCCCCGCAGTCCTCGACGTCGACCGCCTCGGGCGGGTCTGTGTCTGTGCTGCTCATGACACCAGAGCAGAACAACTACAGCTGCTTGGCGGACGCGGCGCTCCCTGGGCCGAACGTGAAGGTCGTGAGTGCGGCCTCCGGCTCTGGCTTCAGGACGAGCGTGGACTGCGACAGAGCAGCGTCCCCAGCGGGCTCGGACATGGATATCGACTACGAGGGCTCCGATTGGGACGTTGCCCAGGCGTATGGCGCCCCGCCTGCGATCCCGCTCCCTCCTGCCCCTGCTCCCTCGATGCAGGCGACGCCGACGCCGAGCGGAAAGGGGAGGGGCATGAAGCCAGTCAAGGGGCGGCCCCAGACCGGGGTTGGGCTTGTGGGCGGAAGGAAGGTGGTGTTCATGCATGGGTAGTATGAGGGATGCGGACATTGTGCAGGTGTTCGAACGTAGAGGTTCAGGCCGGTGCTGATATCGATGAGACTCAGACTGACGAGCATACGGACACGAGCCCCGTGCTCACGACATGTCACGTCTGCAAACTGGTGGTTCACGGGCTTCCGATGTTTACTGTCACGGTACATGGTCGGTAGATTATAACGATCGGGAGAAATACTACGCCTCCGAAGAGTTGATTCCCTCTAAACCGCACGATACCTACCTGCAGGGGCTTCAAAGCTTCACCTTTCAACCGCTAGTGCGGCCACAGTTCTTAATGTCACTCTCATTCTTCGGAGCGTGCGCGTGAACCGTGGGCACGCACGCTCGAGAGAGTTGAGGCCAGCTCGTTATAAGCTCATATGCATTCCAGAGCCGCACAGAGAGCTCGAGAGCTCCCTTCAAGGTCGCGGACAAACCTACAGCCCCTCTGGCCCTCGACTGGGATAGGGACAGGAACAACTTGGAGGTTTCGATGCCGCAGGCCCGTAGCCGCGCGGTGATCCTGGGGGTGCCGCCGGAAGGTCATTCCGAGTCCGAATGTCCGAAGAGGTACTCTCTTAACTGTCGCCGTCGGCAGCCGGGCGGGCAGCAACAGAGTCCAGAATCCAGATCGAAGGTACTTATCGTGCGCATGAACAGTAGTGACCTTCACAATCATGTTGGTTGACAGTGCGACTGGCTACTAGTAGTTATTACATGCCGAGGTCATCGCGAACCAACCGTGTGCAGAAATCTGATGACCTGACCACACACTTCGGCACAATTGGTGCTGCAGCTGCAGTAACCATGTCCATGCACTGGCAGGTACTGGCCGCGGCGGAGTCTTCCTTGTGGTCCCGATATATACAGTCGCTCCACCAGACGTACCGGCATTCATTTAGCCGACTCGATCGTGTACTGAACGCCACAGGGTCCCGGACAAACGGTACGCGGCGCAGTAGCACGCACTGGGCATCCCAAGACTCCCAACGCAACTTGTGCTGGGCTCATAATCACGGCATGTGCCGGGTCTCTTCTATAATGCTGATCCGACTGTAGTACGCCTTGTGTGTAATCCAAGGCGAGCAGCACGACATACGGACGGATAGCGCGACGGTAGGGACAGTACGATTTACCTGCGGGAGCCGCGAAACAAACGGGCACACGCGCCGGGAGGGGGAGACAAGCTAGAACTAGACACAAGGGAGAGATATAATCTGATGTATGGATGCGAGAGAGACAATCGAGACTCTGGAAAACAGGAAGACAGGCATGTACATAGAACAGGAAAGCAGATCGATGAGATGAGAATCCGGGGTGGAGATTTGTGTGTATGCGAGGAGACGACAGAGGAGACAGCGGCAGACGGTGGCGGCAGGGCGAGTGAAGGCAAGGTAACGCAGGAAGACCCAAACCAAGGAAGAAACGGGACGTGTGTGTGGGGATGAGCGAGAAATCATACAACGACACATCCACAGCATCCGCCCGCACCCTCGTCCGCCGTGTGCCCAGCGCCATATACACCAGGAGCGCTTGGCGCGTTGGGCTGCACACCCGGGCGACCAGTCTGCTGCTCCTACTAACTGTGTAAGTACGAGATTCTGCCAAGAATACGCAAGATGTACGCACCTTGTTGTACTTGCGGATCTCACGGACGAGCTGGCTAAATGCCTCATCGACGTTGATGCGCTGCTTGGCTGAGGTTTCAATGAACTTGCAGCCGAAGTGCTTTGCAAGATCACGGCCCTCTGAAATGGTACCGAGCGCCTAACGTAAGCGAGCGATGCACATGGCGCGGCAAAGGATTGGTTTGGGGGCAGGGGAGGCAAAGACGTACCGTTCATTCCCACCTGCCGTTCGTACTCCAAGTCGCTCTTGTTGGCCACGACGATAACTGGGAAGGAGTCCTGGTCCTTTACGCGGAGGATTTGTTGATGGAAGGTGCTGATTTCCTCGAAGGAGTTGCGCGAAGTGATGGAGTAGACCAGGAGGAAACCTTCGCCCGTGCGCATGTACTGCTCGCGCATAGCACTGGTGGAAGGGAGGTGAGGAGGCGAGGGAGGGGAAGGGCGTGTGTGGACGTACCCGTATTCTTCTTGACCAGCAGTGTCCAGGACATCGAGGAGAGCGACCTCGTCGTCAATGACGCATTGTTTCCGGTACGAGTCTACAAACAAGACGTGAGCAGGTCGCGAAGGAGAGGACACAAGGGACGGGATGAGCCGCATTCGCACGTCGGCTGGGGGCACTGGCAGGGATAATCGGGAGAAGATGTGCTCACCCTCGATAGTAGGATCGTATTCGTCGACGAAGTGGCTTTGAATAAACTGGATAGTGAGCGCAGACTTGCCGACACCTGTAAATGACAGGATTATGACAGGGCCGCGGGAGGAGACCCGTGCGACGTACCACCACCGCCGACGACGACGAGCTTGTACTCGCGGAGGAACTGAGACTGGGCGGAGGTGAGCGGAGACAACGCGGGTAACGCGCGCGACGTACCCTGGACATGGCTGGGGTGTAAGCAAGAAAGCGGGCGAAGGGGGGAATATAAGGGGAGGAGGTGATCCGTCAAAGGAGGACGAGGAACGAGACGCGGAGGCGCCCTCCAGGGAACATACCGCGGCCTACAAATAACCCACAACATCCGCCCTGGCGTCTCCGTAGACGCCCTCATTGCCCCCGTACTATGGAACGCTGCTCATGATGCCAACCTTGTGCCATCCTGATGCTCGACATGTCCACCTTCCTCCACTCCCGGGCCTGTTTCTTCCCCACCCTGTCCTCGGATGCTGTCTGCATCGCAACGTGGTGCCCACGCTCGTGCTGTGAACGGGAGTACGACAGCTTCTTCTGTCGTTCCATGGCAGCCGCACCTGTATTCCGTTGACGAGGACACCTCCGGGCTGTACACCGTGCATCTCCAGCATCAGTATCAGCACCCATTTGACATGTGCTCCCCAGATCCCGTGCTACACATCTCAGACGTGTTACGGCAACGCGATTCAGCACGGTTTCCTCGGATCGCAGCCTCCATGATTCTCCTCCTTGGGACACTGATTTACCTTCTCCTTGGTATTGGTTCCTGTCCGTCGAGAATACATAGGTCATGGCCCGGCTACCCGGCGAGTCCGGTACATGACGCACGTCGATCACTCTCCTTGTCGCCCCTGCAACGACTCCGACTTACACACCCGGCATAGAGTCCTTTGTGCGATCAGGCCTGACGTCCACCACCATGCAGATCACCGCCCGGGAATGGTTTAGCTCTCCCTCCATGACGTCCCGGGACCGCTGTCTCGTATCGGGAGCTGCGCTCAATGACATGCCGCCCATCCAATGCACACGGCGCCGCCTTAATTAACCTTGACAAACCAGCAACGATATCTTGACATCTCTGAACGTAGATTTCATCGGTCGGCCGCCGCGTTGCAGTGCGAGCCTCGACTAGTTGCAAGCTGCCTAACAAGCCAAACTTGCAGCTCACTAGAACCTAATTACAAGTGCATGTGCAGCGCAAACCGCCTCTGACAATACTACCGTGACTGACGTTCCTGTGGCTGTCACCGACATGCCCGTAGACGGTAGGACTCAGTCTCCCTTCTAGCACATCGACCTCGACTCGAACGCAGCGACCACGGCCCGGAGAACAGAACAGGATGCGAAGAAGCTGGAAGGTCCCTAGATCCTCACAACCATCCGTTTTCCTGGCATTGCTGATAATCCCACCCCAGATGCCGGCATGGCTCATCTTTCCCTGCAGCTGTGCCGCAAAAGGCGAATTGCACGCACGGTCCCACTCAGGATCATGTTTATACTTCCCGACCTCTCGAGATGTCGTCAATGCGGCTTCTTGGCTGCTTCTTGGACAGCTGCGATCTCCTAGTAGCGCCAAGACGCGAAGTTGATCCATCTCTGGGTTCCCACCCATGTAGCAGGCTGCATCGTGCGGCAGCGTGCGACGGTTCCCCCCGATCGTGTAATTACTGGTCGCGCCCGAGTTGAAAGTGTGCATGAGGCACATCGAACGACTAGATGAGTGGCTACTACAGCGATCACGAGAGTCCGAACGCTCATGTGCATGATTAGGCACCGCGCACCCGCAACTAGGTTAAGTTCAGGCCCGTCTCATTAAAGCTTGTTAGGGTTCTGTCATCCCATGACGGTCCGAGAACATCAAGGTCCTACTCGCGGCGATACCCTCCAGCGAGTTCTCGACGGATGCCTTTCATGGCGAGCTTTGCTGCTCTTCTGGGTCAGTGTTTGGGACTTAGCGTGGTCCGTATCTCTCTGCATCGCTTCGTACGAGACAGATCTGGGGGTCCTGTCGTACATTCTCGAGAAGTCAAGATACTGGGTACGATATCTCTTATGAGTCCGTCCCAATATCCCATGATCATCCTCCGAATATCCAGTGCTTGGTCTGACTTGAAACTTCCTTCACAGCAGTGCTCTCGTGAGCGATTATTGACATACAGCCTGCCACAGTAGTGGCAGCAGCTGCCGCCGTCCATAGCGTCCCGGCGGAGAATCGGAACACTGGCAAGCATTCAAGCTGCCAGCATCACCGAGTTGTAAAGCCATGACGCGCCATCCAACGTCGACTACGTTTCCAGAGCGTAGCCAACCTGGTCGGGTGCATCTGTATTGTTCCACATGTCGATGTCATGGAGTTGATTGCACTCGACAGATCCCCGTAGTCATCAGTATATATACCCTACCCCCCTCACAGTTGGTCATGTCCGCCAGCCCAGCATTACTGTACGTATGTACAACCCTAGATGATGCTCCGACGCCCCCACCAGAGCTTCACCACATCTCCCAGCGTTCCGAGCTTCAACTCGCTCACCGTCATCATTCCCGGGTGCAATAACGTATACGGTCACACACACTAGTTTCATGCAAGCTTCCAGATGCAGAGGCTAGGAATACATAAGATTAAATAGAAACGAGCGTGCAGCAGCGAGTAATCGGTCGACTACAGGTCGGATGTAGCACCAATCTTTGCGCGGGGGGGCGGCCCTTCCACGTCCATAACGCACAGTCCAGCTATCACATTACAGATGAAAGAAGAGGCAAAGAGAAGAGTCGTCGAACAGGGACCGTCCGGCTGGCCATGCAGGCGCGGTCCCCTATGCGGACGACGTATGTAAGAGAGTCCATGGGGGCCACATGTGCACAAAGAGACCGGGAAATGCGTACGTGAGTGTCCAAGATTGCGTGATCGTACATTGTCTATGTCTGTGAGCTGGGTCCGTGGACGCCGCCGAGAGAACGTGCCCTAAATCAAGAGGACGTCTCCTATGTCGGCGGCGGGCGGTCAGTGGCGGAGTGGGGACGGGAAGGGGCGCGCTGCTGCTGCACGGTGGGGTTCGTCGTGAATCGTCAAGGGATCGTCATGGGGTGTCGCTCAGGCTTAGAGGTAGCCATACGCTCCGGGGGTGGTGCTGCCCGAGCGGCTCGGGGTCGCCGGGAGGCGACGCGAAGAGGAAGGAGTGCGAGCCACAGGCGTGCGCGCAGAGACCGCGCTCAGACTCGCATCGCGGCGCGGGGTGACGGCCGTCATAGGCGTACCAACCGTGAGTGAGTCGCCGTACATCGGCGTGCGCATCGCGGGGGTACGTGGGAAGGCCGCAGTGGCGTTCAGGTCGAGGGACCTGGACCGGCGGCGCTCCGTCTTGACTGTCGCCGCGGTCGTCGGCGTCGGCGCACCACGGCGGACACGCTCGGCCCACTCGTCGCTCGCAAAAGCCGCCTTCTCCGGGGCGTAGCCTGCAGGACGGGCGGACCGGAGAGAGGGAAGCGGGGACGGCGCGAACGAGTTCTGGCTCACCTGCGGGCGGGCGGAGAGCGGCATGGGCTGGGGACGGGGCTTCGGCGGGAGCGGCTTAGGTGGCGGCGCGGGCTTCTCCATCTCTTCACCCTCCGGAGTGCGGGAGAGGTACATGGAGAGGATGGAGTCGTTCGCAGACGTGTGGCGGGAGCCGCCCTCCGAGCTTGCAGCCTTCGTCGGTGCCGCCGACTTCCGAGGGGGCTCAGGCGTTTTCAAGCTAATCGTCGTGTACTGTGCCTCAGCAGGGGAAGGATCCGCGGTGAGAGTGGGTTGCCTGACAACCGGAGAGCGAGTGTCGCGACGAGGAGCAGGGAGGCTGGGGGAGGCACCGGGAAGACGAGGAGACGAGGGCAATGTGTTCTTCCTGAACGCAGGCTCGGGAACCGTGATCATGGCATTGAGCTCGGCGACGGGCGTGATGGCACGGGAAACGGGGTTGAACTGAGGCTCCTTGTTGCGCTTGAGAGATACGGACTGGCTGACACGGTTGAGGCCACGAGCTACCGTAGCGCTAACAGCCTTGGAGACGTTGCGCGGAGGAGGGCTCCATTCGGTCTTCTCGCGCTTGTTGACGAACGCCTTATCGGGGTTCTTCGGCGTGCTGGGAGACGGAGTGAAGCCCATGGGCGACTTAGCACCAGCGAAGAAGCTCTCCATGTCTGCATCCTTTGGCTTCTTGCTGTCAATACTGGTAGAGCCGACAGTCAAGTTGCCCTCGAGGAAGGGACGCAGGATGCGAAGAGTGTTGATCAGAATGAGCGCGTTCGCCGTCCCTGCGTATGCCAGTCAGCATCTACAAGCACACATTCTCATCGTGAACATACCGAGCAAGGAAGCAGTAGCACTGGCGAACACATTCGCCTGAAATGGCACGTTGATCCCTGACGACTCAGTAAGACTAACAATGATCTCTGGCAGAAGCAGGATGTTGTAGGCTATGGATGTGCATTCCATCGATCAGCGGTTGGAACGGAGGTATACCACGGGCAAGCTCACCAAAAGGATACCTAGAGGAGAAGGCGACTTCAGTGATTGGCTCTTTCGATATACTGCGTTACCCACCACAACATGCTCCGAGCGACAGCAGCGATGAAGCGCTGGTACTCCACGGTGGTCACACTAGACATGCTCCACCTATGAGACCGGTTGAAGTTAAACTTGATACCACCGTCAATCGTCACAGTTCCGCGCAAGATGAGGAACACCAGCGTGTAGAAGATAACGGAAAAGACGGATCCCAGGAGGAGCTGAGTGGAGTGAATATTAGGTATGACGCCTCACTCAGGGATCATTCCAAGGACGCACCGGAACAAGGTGAAGTGTTAGGCTCAGGATAGGGTGGCCCAATGAGATCCCGCATGAGAGGCCGTCGAATCCGTAGACCGGACCAAAGGGAGACTTGCGGATCCAGGTGGGCGTGGCAGCCATGAGGATGGCGAAGAGCCAACCAAAGGCAGTTGTGGACATACATACCCAAACAGGGACCTTGTTGCGAAGCACGAGGGTATTGAAGGTGTGGATCGCAATCGTGCCAGTGAAGTATGCCCCTGCCGTGTCCCCAATCTGAGAGAGAATCCCTGTAACTTCAGTTGAGCGTGGCGTTCATCGGTATATATTCCCTAATCCACCGTACCTTGTGTGTTGCACAGAATCCCTGCATGTCCAAGCGTCTGAGAAACGAACCTAATCCGCCGGAACAAGACACGCACCTTCTGTTACGGCTCTCGCACCCGCCCACTCCCCATTAATAATCATAGAGCTGCTACTCAACGCATTTCCAAGCATCAGCGACGCGATGTACGCTCCAAGTTGCGTGTGGAAGAACGCTCGTGAATGGTGCTGGTTCGCGTTCGATCGGCGCTTCACGAGGGCCACGAGAGGATCCCATGAGTAGCGCAGGAAGACGGCAAGGATAGCAAGTACGGAGATAGAAGCAAACAATACAATAGCCTAGAGCCATGGAAGCTCAGTTCGGTGTGATATGACAGAGAAACTATGATAGAACTCACGATGAGGGACGAGGCCTGACCACTTTGGTACACCAGCGTTTGCGTAAACGAAGACATGATGTTCGTCAAGCTCTTGAGCGGTCACGTAGCAAAAGGAAAAGAGGGTGCGCAGGACAGAAGAAGCAAAAGAAAAACACAGGGCTCAAAGCACCGAACTGTCCCGGACAGACTGGCCAAAATTGCTGAGAACCGCAAAAGAGGTCGTCCTGCGCCTGTGGTCGAAAAAGGTCTGACCGAAGCAGACGGGAACCGGTCCAGGAGAAGAACGAAGAGAGGGGAAAGAAAGAACGGAGAGAAGGCAAACGCGAACATCAGCCCGGAGGGGGATGTCTTCAGTGCGCCCCGCCATAGCGTGGCAGTGCCGCGACACCGTTTGATCATGATATTTGATGGGCCTGCTGCTCGTTGCCGTCGTCGACTTGGCGCGTCTCACCATCGTCCCATCCGACGATGATGATGCCCTTACGGCTAACGCGGCGCGCATACCGCGCGGTGTTGGAGAAAGGACTTGAGGCGCATCTCACCCTCGAATCCACCGTCGTCTGACCGCGACCGCTGTCCCAATCACGCGCGAACTTCGGAGTCCTACCCTACACACGATAAATACAACAGCAACCATCCAATCAAAGCTAGCGCTTCTGAAAGAACTTGGCAATGCCTTCATCTGCTGGTTTCTTCTTCCGTTTCTTGCTGGCCACCGACGAGGGCTTATCCGCAGGACGAATGACGCGCTTCGGAGCATCGCCGTCTCCTGCAGCGGCGAGCTCCTGGGCGAAGTGGAAGTCAGCATGCTCAAGGCGCAGAGCAGCGAGAGCATCATCCCTGATGGCGTCGTCACCGTCGCTGCCCGCGCCACAAGTTGAAGCAGCCATCCCGTCATCCGCATCACCCGCTGTATCTGATCCAGAAAGCGCTGTCACGGGCGCATCCTCCAACCAAATTCGCCTGTGGCACTTGTCGCAAATAAATGAGTACCGTTCATCTCGCGCCGACTGCGGCGTTGAATTTGAAGGCTGTTGAGTTACGGTGGCATTGCCGGTGGGACGGTCCTCGTCGCTTCTCTTGCGTGCCTTGCTTCCACTCCCGGGCCTAGCGCTGGAACTCGAAGGCGAGCGTAGCCTCTTGGATGGTGACTGGACTGTGTGAGAGCTCGCGGGTGCAGCAGACTGATCGTCAGACGTGCTGCGCGTGGTGAGAAAACCTTCAATGGTTCGCTGCCCGGTCTCCATCACACCAATCCCAGAGAACGACAACTGCACATTGGTGACCTTGAAGGGTGTCGACCCACTTGTGCCGACGAGCTCTTTCCAGAGCTTATCGCCGAAGGAGGCGATCACATCCACGGTGACGTTTTTAGTGAACGGAAATGGTGTTTGCTTCGACCTGAACGTGTCGTAACCTGCAGAAGAGCGTCAGCATTGCGCGGAAAAGATGGATACTGCGGTTATCCTCCACATCTCAACTCGCAGTCCAGAGTCAGAAACCACTACCGATGTCCGGGAGACGTGGCGTCAGAGGATGGTCACGATCAACAACTCACCTTGTCGTATATGTAAGACGACAGTCTTTGGCCAGAGTGCTGGATTGTTATCCCGCGCCTCGTTCAGACGTAGCGCGAGTTCTGCCGCCAGAACCCGTATCCAATGGTAACCTTCGGTGGCCTTCGTGATTGGTTGCGGCAGGTTCTTGGATGCCAACATGCTCTTGTTCACCGCGGACTTCTCCTTGACTACCAATGGACAGTGTCAATAAGTCACTTCCATCGACGGCTTGGTGACTAAGAGAACGCACCTTCTGTGCGGTCAATTCCGCTGCACAATAGGTGCAATATCAGCGATGGGAATGCACCCGCCATGCGAACGCACACTCACCGTAGTATCTCGTACACCCATATCGATTCTTCTCCGAACTTGCGCTGCATCTCATCTATTGACCATGCCGTTGAGGACTGATTCCAACGCACAATATGCTTGCTTACCCAGGCTTATCGTCCTGAAAGTCGGCGCTCAGAGAGAAGTTATCGTCAAACTGCATGAGAAGATGACATACAGCAGGTCGCCGACTGTGGACACATCATACTCTTCGGCGAGGGCCTTCCCAAGCTTCCCGCCCAAGAACCTGATCTGGGCGACAAGTGAGCAACCGACCAAAAGTGCGCTGCGACGCGCGAGACACGCACCTTCTGGAAAGCCATTGGCCTGAGATAGTTGGGTATGGCGGCGTTGCGCAGAATGGTCTGTAGTACGTCAGATTGTTGCTGTCCGCGATGCTGCACAAACCAGATGATGGACACGGACCTGATTCATCGGTTTCTTATACGACGCAGTCAGCTGGATGACGGATGGTCAGCATTCCTTTCCTGGGTCTGCCATCCATGGAAAGCTTACCTTGGCGAGAAACTTGTTTCTGGCAAGACCCTATGTGACAACTCTTCTGAGCACATTGTGCAGTAGCAGATGCGGCGAGGATGATGCTTACAGCTGACGTCGTGTAGCCAAGCTTGGTTCTGATGTCCTCCCGAATCTTCATCATGAGTTCCGCCGCAATGGACAACGCGACGTCGTGCCAAGTTGCCTGCTCGTCATCCTCCTCTACAACGTTATCTTCCTCCTTATCCTCGTCTTCAAGGTCGGCAGGGTCGGAAGTACTCGCCTCGCCCTCAGGCGGCGGGGCCGAGGATGGGGCGCCGTCTCCCTTGCTCTCAGGCTGCTCTTTGGGGGGATGAACAGGCACTATGGTGCCTCGGTCCTCCCAAGATATAGGAGGCGGTGGTGGTAAAGGGCTGTCAAGACCATTCGGCGCGTCTGGGGGCACATTCGCAAGGTACGGGTATCTCTTCAAGATCTCCTCGCGCACCGGCCTCGTGAAGTCAATGAACGCCTCATCAATGGACGCCTTCTCTAGCACGTCCGCTTCAGAAACCGTCCCCGCGTCCGAGCAAGGTGCACACTCACCAACTTCGCCCGTCGGCAGCCCCTCCTTGAACAACTGGATGATCTTCATGCTCTCCCTCCTATAGTGGTCCAGTGACACCTTGTGCGTGCGGGTGTCGGGGTTCTCCCAGTACCCCGGCTCGGCCTCGCCCTCCTTGTACGTCGCGACGTGCACAACGACGAGGTTCGGGCACCGCTTCTTGGCGTCGCGCACCTTGTCCATCCGCGAGATCCCGAACTTGCGCGCGGGGTAGTTCACAGCAATGAGTGAGTCCCATTGCAGGACCACCAGCGGCAAGGCGGGATCTATGCCCAGCCGAACTTGCTCGCAGGCGGCATAGAACGCGTCACTGTCGCATAGCGCGATGACGCGCAGGGGGTCGCGGACGCCGAGGTTGTTGGACAAGAGGTGCCGGTATGTGATCGTTGGGTTGAGGTCATCGAAGTCGTTCGCTGAAGCCCGCCCTTTGCCCTTCCAGTAGGTCTTCGAGACGGGCTTCGAAGTACTGGCTCCTTCGGAGCCTGACATCGTGAGCAGATGGCCGCAAGAGCAAGTGTTATGGAGGGTAAGGGTGGTGGTGGTGGTGGCTGGATGAGACGCGCCCGCCCGCTTAGCCTTCACCGACGCGTCTGCCACGGTCACGTTCCTCGCGTCAACGGGACTTCCCGTCCCCCAGCTGGCTGTTGCGACTCAGACCTTAGACCAAGACGACGAGAAGACGTATGTATATTGAAGCTTCCTGTTGACTCGTTCCTGTGCTAATCATACAACAAATAGTCCAATATTTCCTTCCTAGTCGATACGCATGATCCCTCTTCAGAAGCCGTCGGCCATTGCAGCACTCAAGCAACCTTCGGCTTCGCGCTAACGCTCGCGATGTCAATGGAAAGAATATCCTGATGTTGTTCAGATTAGGCCTCATCACGAGTTGACAGAGAAAGGAGTGGACAACTGCTTACCTTGCCACCCTTGATCTCCGCCGCGGACGGCATGAGTCCCAGCCTGAGCAGTTCAGAGGCCTTGGAGACAATAGGATCCCTTTGCATGCTCGCGACTGCGATGACGCTACCGTTCTTGACGTAGTATGCAGCAAACTGAAGGAGCGCAATTCAGACACTTGGATGATATTCAGACAATGTGTGCGTACCTTCATCTCCTCAGGGTTGCCGTCGATGATGATGTCGTCAAACCCTGCACCGACTCCGCAGTACCGGAGTTGTTGACCCTCTGTACGTATTTCGGCTTAGTATGCTGATCGCGTACCATGGCTCCTGGACTCACGTGCACTCCAGAATACAGGGACCTTCACGAAAGGCTGGCCCTTCCCTTCAGCAATGGTCTTGCCGACAGCACGGCCTTGGTTCCCTGCAACCTGTGCGTGTTGTGAGTACTACTCCCATTGGTTATGAGTAGGATGTATGACTAACGTTCCAGTGCTCGATCCTCCTCAGCTCACCCGTGCCAGGCTGAGGATACATAGCAATGTCACCTGCAAGCAATCTGTGAGAAGCAGTAGATGGTACCGACACGCCGGAGGTACGTACCAATTGCGTAGACGTTCTCGAGACCCTTGACCTTCAGGTACTCATCTACATGCACAGCCCCGGACTTGTCAACAACGTTCTCAAAGCCCTTGCTGCTCTTCAGAAATTCCGTCGCCGGTGCCACACCGACGCCCATGACAACAACGTCTGCCTGAAGTGTGATGTTCTGACCACTGCTCAAGGTGACGACCACAGCGCTGGCCACAGACGGATCGGACTCAGAAGGAATGATCTTGTCAACTTTCGATTCCATGTGAAATTTGACGCCCTTCGACTCATGGAACTATTACAACAGATCAACCGTCATTCGACGCTGTAGAATCTGGATACGACTCACCTTCTTCAAACCCGCACCGATCTGCTTGCCGAGGACCATCTCGAAGGGGAACTCCTCCTGGCCGATGACGTCGATGGACGCGAGCTTGCGGTTCGTTACAGCGACAACAAGCTCCATGCTAATGAACGAGGACCCGATCACGACGAGTTTCTTGCCCTCCTTCACGGCTATATGAAATGAACAAACACTCAGTCCCAGCTCTAACCTCACATAGATCGATTCGCTCACCTGCATCGATCTTTTTTGCATCTTCAACACCGCGCAAGGTGAAAACGTTCGACAAGTCCTTCCCCGCGATGGGGAGTCTGCGAGACACACCGCCCGTCGCCAACACAAGGGTCTCGTATGGTACCCGCTCCTGTGCTGCACCGACGAGGACCTCCTTCGCTCCCAGATCCACTCCGGAGACTTCGATACCCTCACGGAAGTTCACGCCATACTTCGAGCGGAGCTCTGGCGCGGATCGCCATTCCAGTTTCGATGCATCCGTGATCAGGGCCTTGCTCAACTTCGTCCTTCGCGAATATTCCATTACAACTTTCCATTCACAAGCATGACTCTCAGACTCACCTGTCGATCGGGGCGTAAGGCTCTTTCGAGAGCACGGTGATAGAACCATTGTATCCGTGCTGTGAGAAGACATCAGCCAAGTTTGGGTACGAAATCGGCAAACGCACCTCTCTCAGGCTCTCGATACACATGAAGGCGCCACTACCCCCACCAACGATGACGACACCCTTGCCTTGGCCAATGGAGCCGGTGGCGAGCAGTTTCGGCTGGCGAGACTTGTTCGCACTTAGAGTCGCATTGGGATCCGCAATCACTTGTATTTTCCCATTGACGACCTCCGCCTTGAAGCTGTGGAGAGCAGAGGGGGCAGGTGCGTCCTCTGTTATTGTTAATCAATTAGCTTACTGCATTCATGCGACCAGGAAATTCATACCGATGTCGCCAGTGCAGACATTGAAGCACGCTGCGTGAGCACAATATCGTCAGCATATAGTCTTGCTTGGTCACGGCAATACGGCGACGCTGGGAATGCGCATATTTGGAGGTGAGTTGTCTTACTCACCGCCATGCCACGGGCTATCCGATGAACTGTCAGTTCCGACAGTGCGCGAGAACGTGAACTTGACGCGTACCAGACTACACGGCCGTCCGCAGTCAAGACACCCTTCGCGAGCGGGGCGCCGTAGTGCGTGCAGAACGCACTTGTCGCGTGAACCTTGTCTCCAAGACGGGAGAGGAGGACCTTGCCCTCCCCCTCAAAGTCTACCTGCTTCCTGTAGAGGCAGTCAGACCCTGCTAATGCGACGTCGTGTCGCTCGGTGACCCTTGACTGTGTCGTGACAACCTTCTCGTTGTGCGATGGATGCCATCCGCGAGTGTAGCAAACGGACGGGGGTAGACTAAACAACTTGACACTTACATCTCCCCATCCTTAAGCTCGGACTCATCGAGCACAGCGATCGTCTTGTAGGACATTGTGTGGTTCAGTAAGCAGCGTCGGGGGAGGCTCGATGGTGGTCGGAAAGAGAGAGCGCTCCTGTTGATGAATCTCAGGATAGCGATTCTGTGAGAGAGCAGACCGGGCATGGGTCCCGACCGCAGCCGCGTCTGGAGGCCAGTCTTTGAAGCTGCGCGAGTCCTGCGCGAGACGCGCTGGGAATGACGTCGTTCTCGCTCTCCCGCCCCACCCAGCCAATCAGAAGCTGGGAATTACCGTCCCAAGCGGCTTCGACTGTTGCCAAATGCAGCACTTACTCCTACTACGCCACTCGCCAGCACGGCTTGTGTCTTTGCGATCTCTTGAGCCACGAAACACATGTTGCTGCATTTCAGTGCTCAGGATTTACTTACTCGTGATTGTATCTTGCGTCGTCAAGCCTCCTAATTGTATGCATCCAGTG
The DNA here is from genome assembly GCF_003813185.1 of Lentinus tigrinus ALCF2SS1-7. NCBI lineage: Eukaryota > Fungi > Basidiomycota > Agaricomycetes > Polyporales > Polyporaceae > Lentinus > Lentinus tigrinus. The sequence goes on from NW_027137920.1 coordinate 205,173, forward strand.
TGAGCTCTGTCTGCAAAGGTTGTTGATCACTGACTTGACTCTCGCAATCTTGCATTGACACCAATAGGCCGCTTGAAGCCACCGCATACAGAAACTGTTGTCTACAGCGGATTTTTGATCCCTTAAGACCGTCAGTATCCATTACACCTGCGGCCCTGGCTAGCCCAACTGATACATAACGGTAGCAGGAACACCAACCGCATTGCAGCTGCCTCTCGCATCGCATATGCTAGTCCAAGACTTGTCCATGATTATCGCACTGCATTTTGGCGATGCGCCGTACCATACACATCCAACAGCAGCAATCACGCAAGATATCGACTCGGACGTGTCCTGAATCCTGATGCATGCATGCAGTCACAACAATCCATCAATGTATGTATCCGATCCGTCCTGACATGCACTCGAAGCGGACACCGCGTGTAACAGTGCGGACCTTGAGGTGAGCTTTTGGAATCGCACATGGAAGCCCTTGTAGTAACGTTGTTTCATATTTGTCCTTCAGCTTATCACTGAACGCCTGCGTCGGCGGCGCATGTTCTCGTGTACTTTGAGGCACATATGTCAGTGCTGCAGCTGACCGCTGTCAGTCCGTCCACGCAGTGCGCCGCCGGAACATCGGGGCCACCGATGTCCGTGGGATGATCGCGATCGCCCCGCTGTGAGGACTTCGGGTCCGAGACGACGGCGAGATGATGGTGACATCACTTTCGGGTTTACTTCTCAGAACTAACTACTTGAGCCCATTTATTGCAACCGGTGGGCACTCTTCTAGCTTCAGTGAACTCTCTTCAGACTATTATTGCCCCGTGCAATTCCAGGCTCACTTGGATACCAACGTCCCATCCGGCATTGTGCCCAGCCATCAATCCTTCCCTGCTAGTCCTCGCGCGGACTTGAAACGGAGTATGTTAAATCGCTAGCGCCCGAGATTGATGAACTGGGTTGGGGACCATTGGACCGGGATGGGCAGGGAAAGTACGTGATGCGGACACATGGCAACCTACGAAGAACGCACACAACACATTTCCATCCACAGCGGCGCGCGACCTGATAGTACCTTGCTATCCGGTTGATACAGCATAAAAGCACCCAGCTCGGTGCAATTGGCCCCGCAACCGTTTTGCGTCGTCGGTCTGGTCTCCCGTCTCCCCATCCTCCCCCGCCTGTCGGACTCGTCCTATCGTCCTAGGACCTCAGGATGTTGCTCGTCCCCCGCCTGCTCGTGGCTATCACGCTCGGCCTCTCGGTCGCGGCCTCTGTCCCGCAGCTCTCCCCCCGCGTCCTCCATGAGTCTCGTAGCGCCATCCCGAGGGGCTGGACACCCGTCCGTCGCGCAAGTGGCGACATGGTCATTCCCCTCAAGGTCGGCCTCGTCCAGCCCAACCTCGCGTCCATTGAGGAGTACCTCATGGATGTTTCGCATCCGGAGTCGTCAAACTACGGCAACCACTGGTCTCCTGCCAAGGTCGCGCAGACCTTCCGCCCAACCGTGGAGTCTATCGAGACGGTCCGTGCATGGCTGCTCAACAGCGGCATCGAGTCGCACCGCATCAAGCTGAGCAAGAGCGGCAGCTGGATCACCGCTAACGTGACGGTGGCGGAGGCGGAGGAGCTACTTGCGACGGAATACCACGTCTACGAGCACGAGAACGGACACAAGCAAATCGCGTGCGACAAGGCGTACCACCTTCCTGAGCACGTCTCCAAGCATGTGGACCTCGTTACGCCTACCCTGCACTTTGATGTGAAGGTCAAGCACGGCGCGCCGCTGGAGAAGCGGGACGGTAAGCTTCACAGCGTCGGCGCCCCCGGATTTGGCCCCGTCTCGCCCAAGACGACTGGTACCATCAAGGTCGGTGTGACTGTCTGCATGTCAGAGTATTGCATGTTTGGATCCTGAAAGACCTTGTATAGGACATCTTCGACGAGCTCGACCAGTGCGACTCGCAGATCACGCCCAACTGCCTGCGCGCGCTCTATGACTTTGTCTATGTTCCTTTGGCACCTAAGAAAAATACCATTGGCATTGGTAAGGCTATGTCTAGCATGTCATCGCGTTCTTTTATTGATAGCGTCTGCGTTATAGTCGAGTATACCCCACAGGCCTACGTCCCCACCGATCTTGACCTCTTCTTCACGAACTTCTCGAAGTCCCAGCTTGGCCAGCGCCCAGTGATGGCAAGCATCGACGGCGGTATGCACTCACACTTCGTCTGCTGTAAGGGCAGAGCTGACAATGACTTGATGTTAGGCACTATCGACGTTGGCGGCAGTGGTTTCGGCTACAATGGCGAGTCTAACCTCGATCTGCAGTACGCCATGGCGCTCGTCGGCCACAAGCAGAACGTTACGCTGTACCAGGTCGGTGACGAAGTTCAGGGTACGTACAGTTCCGGTTACTTTGCATGTGTGGTTCTAAGCTCTATACCAGGCGCGTCCTTCAACAACCTTCTCGATGCCCTTGATGGGTCGTTCTGCACCTATGAGGGTGGAGATGACCCCAACCAGGATGGCATTTACCCGGACCCGTATGGTGGATATCAGGGTGAGTATCGCATATGTATACCTCGCAACACACTGCTCATCAGGGTTGCAGGAGCTGAGGATTGCGGCACTTTCTCGCCTGCTCACATCATCTCGACCTCCTACTCCTACGACGAGTACGAGCTCACGCCAGCCTACATGGAGCGCCAGTGCGCCGAGTATGCCAAGCTCGGTCTCATGGGTACCACCGTCCTGTACTCCTCGGGCGACTACGGTGTCGCCGCATACAGCAACAACTGTCTCAACCCTGACGGATCCGTGTCGTCCGATGGCAAGATCTTCGCGCCTGCGTTCCCCAGCACCTGCCCGTATGTCACCAGCGTTGGCGCGACGCAGGTCAACCCTGGCGCGAAGGTGACGGACCCGGAGAGCGCGTGCGCGCAGGTCATCTACTCTGGCGGAGGCTTCTCGAACGTGTTCAAGATGCCGGATTACCAGAAGAGCTCCGTCGAGAAGTACTTGACCAAGTACCCTCCCCCGTACTCGACCGACATCTACAATGCCACTGGTTCGCGCGCATATCCTGATCTTTCCGCTAACGGGTTAGTTCCATTCTATGTACCTCTACTCAGAGACCTCGGAGGCACTGACCAGCGTCCTTTGTAGTGCGAACTATGTCGTCGCCATCCAGGGCGAGTACTACCTTGTCTACGGCACGTCCGCTTCGTCTCCCGTTATGGCTGCCATCCTCTCTGGCATCAACGACGCCCGTCTTGCCATCGGCAAGAAGCCCATTGGCTTCATCAACCCTACGGTACGCATCAAGACTAACCGCACGTCATGTTTGAGCAGCATGTTGATAGTCTTCCGCAGATCTACTCGAGCACATTCCAGAAGGCCTTCAACGACATCACCAATGGTACGAACCCTGGCTGTGGCACGGCAGGGTTCTATGCTCAGCCCGGTTGGGATCCCGTCACCGGCGTCGGCACTCCTAACTTCCCCAAGCTCCTTGCGCTTTGGCTTCTCTTGCCGTGAGAGGACCGTCAGGCAGAAGAAATTGACACTGACCGCATGACGCACTACTTATTGAACTATACGAACGTGGTTTGAACTCTCAATCGTTGTAGTAGACACTCGTTCGCGCTTGTACATACCCTCGTTGGCTGTACCGCTCATTTATTTGGTTATTGTACATTTCCAGAGACCTCCCGGGACTCGTAAACCAGAGTGGTCCATTGTATTTTTAGCGTGTCTGCGGGCTCACGAGCTCGAGGCTCCAATTGAACGGGGCAATGTCCCCGGTCGCAGAGGCTAGAGCGCTTCGGGCCCCACGCATGCAATGTCAACGCCGACGTAGGCCGACCTCGTTCAGTACCCCACGGCGGGCTGCTTCATTATGCTCGCGCTCACTCGTTTTGCCTTACTCGTACTCGTATCGCTCCTTGCCATGACACAGACGACTAATACAACCCAACTGAACACCGCGCGCATCCTCATATACTCCGCGACGCGCGACTTCCGCCACGACTCTATCCCAACCGCAGTGGATGCGCTCGTGCAGGGTGGACCGTCCCACCAGATCGCGTTCGACCACACGGAGGACCAGACGTGGTTTACGGACGAGAGGCTCGCACAGTACGATGCTGTGCTCTTTTTGAGCAATACCGGGGAAGGTGCGTAACGGTGAGTGGTTGCGGGGAAGCGGCGGCGTTTTTGACTTCTGGCTTCGACATCGGGGAGCAGTCCTTGACGATGCAGGGAAGGCCGCATTGCAGCGCTACCTCGATCTCGGAGGAAACTTTGTCGCGGTGCACTCTGCGTCGGACGCGCTGCGCAACACAACTTGGTTCATCCATGAAGTTGGTGAGTCCTCGCCATAGAACCACTCCTACTCATGCATCCTCCTTCCTTCAACTCAATGTAACCTCGCAAACCGCGCAGGGGCTGCGTTCGACTACCATCCGGAAATTACGAATGCCGTAAGTGCTCGTCTTGACCGCGCCCACGAATTCAAGAAGTTCGAACTGAGCCGTTGCCGGCTGTTATCCAGACTGTTGACATCATAGGTCCATCGCATCCGAGCACTGAGGGCCTACCGAATCCATGGCCAGTGCAAGATGAGATGTAAGTGCGTCCTGGTGTTGAAGAGCATTCAGCTGACTGTGCGGCATGATGCAGGTACAACTTCAAGTCCGATCCCAGAAGCATAGGCGCGGTCGTCGTACTGTCCGCGAACGAGTCTAGTTACACAGGTGAGTGTTTCCTTCTTGATATCAGATATGTCTCCTTCAATGCCGTGCAAGACCCTGGACCGCGCAAGTTTGACCAAGGGACCCCTCACCCAACCGGTATGTATGCAATTCCACATATTGAGTCTAGCTAAGGTCAACCATCCCCACAGCCTGGTATCAGGAGCACGGCGCCGGGGTCGACTCTAATGGTACCGCCGGACGTAGCTTCTACACCAGTCTAGGACACTTAAACGAGACATGGCAGGTTAGTCGCGCATATACCTCGCTGCATGTGGCACCGCTCACTCACCGCTAACTCTGGCAGAATCCGACCTTCCTGGGCCATGTCTTTGGCGGCATCCAGTGGACCTTGCAGTCCAACACAACCCTCGCATTCAACGCGACCGCGAAAGTGGGCAACGGCACGTCGGAATCAATTTCAAGCACATCCGGCTCGGCGACTGGCTCATCTCCTAGGTACGCAGAGCTGTGACATAGGCAGAGTTAGCTCTTCTGATGCTCCACGTGACACAGCGCAACTACTTCTTCACCATCGAGTGCGACTCCTTCATGGCTGTCTCCCAAGATAATACTCTATGGAGCCCTCGGTGCGATAGTCACTTTATTGGCCCTGTAGCGGGCCATGGACACACATTGTTCTCGCATGGACCTTTGGCCCTGCATGTAATTATACAGTCTACCACCACCGCTTCGTTGGTCGCCGTGGTTTCAATTCCTGCGACCCGGAGGTACTACCAAACACACCAGGCTGCCTGAGGGCGCCTATGTCTGCTGCAACTTGCGAGCGTCCACCATCATGTTCTCCGAGCTCCCGTCTGCTAGTAGGTGTATTCACTGTCAAACAATATCGACCTGTTTCAGACGGGTTTTCAGCTTATGTACTAACTTCGTCAATATAGGACATGCCAAACTGCAACGCGCCGATCTCTCCTGCCACGGGGCAAAGTCGGGATCACGACGTTGAATTGCGGTCAGCCTTCTTCCAACGTGCTGCATTGTTATAGAGGCTTGTACGTACTGCCGTCCTGAGCATCAGTAAGGACGCGCAAGAAGCGTATCATGAGGCGCAAAAATGCGGAAAATGTGAGTCATCATCACGATCATTCCATTGATAACTTCGAATTCATGCATAATCCAGACACTATGTAATCGAGACACCCCGCTCAGTGGCGTTCTCGCGGTGGGTGCGGGGAGAGCGCCTCTCCGATCATTATCTACTGTGTAGTCCTCATGCACGCCCTCGCGCAAACCGGATCCCCCATATCGACATGGCTGACGCAGAGGTCGCTACAGAGACTCGGAGGTCATCCTCCACCGTGGAAGAGATCGCACGAACTCCTGACCAAGAGACATCTGGATCGACACGCGCACACGCCTCAAACCCTCCGCATGAAGAGGTGGAGGCCAGGGTGACGCCGCTTCCGAAACTACAGCTGTTCATTCTGTTATACCTACAACTTGCGGAACCGATTGCCTCCACGGTCATATACCCGTTCGTCAACCAGCTCGTCAGGCAAACCGGTGTCACGGGAGGAGACGAACGGAAAACTGGCTACTTCGCAGGTCTCATCGTACGTCCACGTCGCAAAACTTTGCATTGCTGCTGTTTATTGACTCTGTGGATATCGCAGGAGTCCTCCTTCTACGCTGTAGAGGCCGTGTGTGTGCTCCAATGGGGCCGCGCATCAGACCGGATTGGCCGGAAGCCAGTTCTCCTAGGCGGTCTCCTTGGCCTCACTCTGTCCATGATAGGTTTTGGCCTGGCGAGGCAGTACTGGGCACTCATCCTCGCGCGCTGTGCGGAAGGTGCGCTGAACGGAAACATCGGCGTGACCAAGAGCATGATGGCTGAGATCACGGACCCTACGAACCGCGCAAAGGGCTTCGCTTTCTTGCCCATGATCTGGTGTCTGGGTGCTACCCTCGGGTGAGCTGACTGATCCTACTCGAGTACGCTTTGCTCACGGGAGCTTGACGCCTTTCAATCTTTTAGCCCGGTTATCGGTGGCGTTTTCGCTCGGCCTGCGGACCGTTGGCCGACTTTCCGAAGCTCCTCTTTCTGGCGGACATACCCATACTTCCTACCGTGTGTCGTAGCTGCTTGCTACTCAATCAGCGCGTTCACATTAACCCTTGTAGGGCTCGAAGAGGTCGGTGACCACTCGGCCTTTGCACTATCTGCGCTGACAGGTACCGCAGACTTTGCGGCGAGTGCGCCATGACCATGTTCAAGGACCGATCAGCGAAGAAAAGTCTCCACAGACGAACACCAGTGTCCCAGGCGAAGTTGAGCCTGGGCTGGTCGAGGAAGGAGGTCGCACAAACGTATCTGGCTCCAAAGACGTGATCGACGTCACGACCAGCTCTGTCGTTGATCCTGCCCTCGACAAGCCTGTCGGCCTTCGCTCGATTCTCATACCGCGCGTTCTCTGGCCAATTTTCAACTACGGCTTCCTCGCGCTCGTCGACCAATGTTTCGTCGTCTTGGTGCCGCTCGTGTACTCAACCAGCATCCCGCTTGGCGGTCTCGGCATGGGCTCCTTCACCATTGGAGTCATTCAGGGTGTCGCCGGATTTATCAGCGGCATGATCCAGGTCTTCACGTTCCCGTGGATGCATCGCAAGCTCGGCTCGAAGCTGCTGTACACGTTGTCCTTCGGGATGTACCTCGCCACGCTAGCGCTCTTCCCACTCATCAGCTTGGTCACCAAGCGGGCGGGGAGCGTCGGGCCCTCGACGTGGGTCCTCATTGTCTTGCAGTTCGTGGCCTATTGCGCGACGGCCATGACTTGGGGTAAGTACCCTGGTACGGTTCATAACATTACCACTCATCCCGCCTTATCGTAGGATGCATATTCATATATATCAGCGACGGTGCACCAAACCAGAAGGCCCTCGGCATGACGAACGGGCTGGCGCAGACGACTGCCTCGATTGTCCGTGCCATTGCGCCGGCGGCCTCTTCCTCTCTGTTCTCCGTATCCCTCGAAAACCAGCTGGCTGGAGGTACCATGGTTTATTGGATTCTCTGCGCGCTCGTGGTGGTTGGTCTCGTCGCAACCCGACGTCTTCCGAACCGCCTGGTAACACATATAGAATGTGAGTGAACGCTATATCTTGTAGGGACACCAAACTTACTCGACCATCAGGAGTATCAATGTTGTACAGTAGCATCAATATAGATAGATACGATAACTTCGAGAACTCAAATATGTTTGACCCACTACTCGTCAGCAACGACCAGACGGCCTGACTGACTGCGGATGGCCTTTTCTTATGTACTTGATCTCCCCGCATGCATCACGTGGATGGCAATGCCTTCGTGCATTGGCAACTGGACCCCAACTGTAAGGAAATACGGGACCCCAACCAGCCGGACAGATTTGGCGTCGATACAGTAACTCATGTTGGGTTGATGCTAGAATGCTAGAAATGCTACAGATGCTGTTGATCCAATGCACCACAGTCCTTCTTCCCTATTTGTCCTCCTCTTCCTCTTCCTTCTTCCATCACTTCTTCGCTTACCCCTCCCCTTGCCCACACCACCCACCCACACCCACAAATCTCACAGACTGAACCCAGACGCCGCCAGCGCCTGCACAAACGGACCCGTAACGCTCGCATCCGTCGCAGACACCCACTGCTTCACCCTCGGGTCGCGCTTCGCCAGCCCCGACAGCTCCTGCCCGACGTACGACCTGAGGTCCTTGATGTGCGCGACCGGGTCCACAGGCGCAGCCTCCGCAGCAGCAAGCCGGGAGTACGCAGCCTGGTACCCGGCGGTCTGCTCCTCGTAGTCGATCTGCGTCAGCCCGGCGTCCGGGTCGAGCTCCTCCTTCTTCGAGAGCTGCTGTTCTGTCTGGAACAGCTTGGCGAGCGCTTGGAAGGCAGGCGGCCTTGATTGAGAAATATGGTGAATATGGTGAATAACTTGTCTCTCCGCCGCACAGAAGGAGAGATCGCGACGACTGGACTCACCATGCTTGGATCAGAGCCTGGTTCTGCAGCATAAGCGTGCTCTGGGTGAGCAGCCGCGTGATGCCGACGATGACGACCTTCCTCTCCTTTGGCGGGGACTTGGGCACCTGCGGGATGACGAAGTTGACCAACAGCTGCGACCAGAGCCTATCGCAGTCCCGGGTGTTAGCACATAACCAAGCGTGCAGGAAGAAGACAGGCGTACTGTGGCTGGATCCCCTCGACCTCGCCGACAATATAGTCGGGTGTCAGGCCCTCCGAGCTGAGGGCGAGGCAGAACCCAAGGAAGTAGACAAAGTGGTACACATATTTGTCCGTCTTGCTCGTCTGCATCCGCGTCAGCAGTGTCACGATCAGCCCGCGGAAGTACTGCTGCAGCGCCGCCCTGAACAGTTCGCGTCCGTCAGCACACACGTCCGACCCGTTCTCACACGCTGAGATGACACGCACGCAGGCACATATTGCACGACAGCCTGGAGGAGCTCAAAGCCCCACCCGTCGTTGATCTTGGACGGGATCAAACGCTGCTGGATGACACCCAGCACCTGCGTGATCTGCCCCGACTCGACGATCGACCTGGCGTCGTGCGAGAGGAAAGCCTTGAGCAGTTTGACGAGTCCCGGAATGCTGCCCTTCTGCTGCCACGCGACAGGAGTGAGGATGAACGGCAGGAGGCTGCGGTACTGGGCGGGTACCTCGCCCGTATGCAGGTCGAGCATCTGCGCGAGGATCTGGAACACGTAGGGGACATACTCTGGAAAGCCGAAGGTGGATAGTAAGCGCAGGTCCCATGAAGAATAGAAGGGGGAGGAGGAAAGGAGCGAACGTACGATCGATGTCCTGCTGCAAGATAATTGTGAAAGGCCCGAAGAGCGCCTGCTCGAACGTCGGGAGCGTGCTCGGGTTCGCTTGCACGACAAAACGCAACAGCGCAGCCATACTCTCGAAGATGTACTGGTCGAAGTTAGGGTTGCTCGGGTTCTTGGAGATGACACCGAGGATGGCGACGAGTCGTTGGAGAATCCTTTCGTAGCCAGTGGCGAATGTCGAACGCGCGATGACAATTACTCGCATGACACCTAGAGGAAGAGCCTCGCCATCAGTTTCCTCAGCATGTAGAAGGTAGATACGCGACATACACTTCATGAGGTAGTCGTTCTCCGCGACCTTCTCGGGAGTGGGCGCCTTCTCAATCTTCGAGAGCAGAGCATCCAACAGCTGTGGCGCGACTTCGTGCACATCCGCCTGCGTGAACCTGAGTCATGCGGTGGTCAGCCCAACACTAGCAAAACGTCCATCGAGAACCTACATAAGCTGGTTGCCCTGCCGGATGAACAGGATGCGCTCAATGCTAATCGCAGCGTACGTATAGCACACATAGTTGTCCGACGAAAGATGCTGCACGAGCGTCGGCAACACGCTCAACAGCTGCTGCTTCGTGAGCTGGTTCCGGAACGTGTACAAAAACCGTATCGCATCGACCTGCAGGATTGGGTGTATGCTCCCAGGGCGCGCCTGCAGGTCCGCAAACACGTTGTCCGAGAAGAACTGCACGACGTCGATGAGCGCATTGGTCGACGTCACGCCGTGCTGCGTTGTGCTTCCGCGAGTAGCGACGGCCGTGAGGAGGTAGATCGCCGTGTCTTTCGCACGCCAGTTCTCGGCCTTGTTCGTATTGTACTCGTTCAGGCCTTGCCCGATCCAGGCGCCAGTCACTTCTGTCGCCTCCGCCTCGGAACCAGATGAGACCAGCGCACGCAGGACATCGGCAGCAGCCTGGCGACGAGTGACGGCGTCGTTAGACACGCCAATGCCACCCATGGCAGGGAGTGCAAGGTCCAGGCGGATGTACTCCAGTGGGTCGTCTTCGAACTGCTCCAGGTCGTGTTCTAAGATTTGCAGTATCAGAGAGAAGCAAGTGAGACACTCTTTAGGGCACAAACTTACCCCGCAGTGCTACGTTCGGTACGACCACACCCTGCACGAGTCCCGAGATCGTCTCTTTTGCCGAGAACAGTTGCTTGTAGTAACCCGTCCGGATAGCAGACGCGATGAAACGAAGCGATTGGGAAACGAGCTGGGTCCGCCGGGTCAGATATCTGCCCCCTGAATCGCCACTGTTACCGAACAGCTTACCCCGTCATCCGCAACGCTCGACCGCTTGCCGCCACCGATGATGTCCCATATGGCCCGCACGAATGCCTCGACTGAGCCGGCGGTCTGCAGAGTCTCCGGATAAAGCTTGACATATAGCTGCGAGGTAACGCGCGTTCAGGACAAGTTCCCACAACAGCATTTGTGCTACACACCTCAACGATCTCGAGTAGTCCGGTTTTAATTTGTGAAGGGAGGGACGGCGTAGTGTCGTCTGGCTGTTATGTCCGGTCAGAGCTACGAACATAGTGACAGCAGAGGTCGCTCACGTCACTCTGCAGTTGAGGGGGATCCCACATAAGCAACTTGAGGAATAGGCCATCCGGAGCCCCGAAGAACTGCGCATGAGAGTCCTCAAAGTCTGGCGGAAGGTCTTGGCAGGTGAGGTCATAGAAGATGTCGACAAGGAAGACCATCGCTTGCGCAACTTGTGTCAAGTTGGCGGTCGTAGGGGTGGAGAGGAGAAGGGAGGCTGTGTGCATGAAGAGTTGGAGGAAGGACGGGGTGAAGCGAGAAAGGACATAGTTGATCTCAGTGAAGAGGGCGTCGGAACGGGCTTCTGCACGCCATGGTCGGAAGATGGAGTGAGCAGTCTCGAGCACACCAACGTTGACCTCGAAGTTGGACTCGGAGAGAGAGGCGACAAGTTTCTACAGGCGCGGTCAGCACCATGATAGAATAGATCTCATGGACATGGCAGCAGGAGACTGTGTCGGATAAAGAACTGGAAAGCACAATGAGACACTCACATCGACCAAGTCCGGCCACTTCTCAGGGAAGTCGACCTTTGCGACGAGAGATATCGACTCGGCTACTTGTGCTCGCACCGCCTTATCCGTAGCATTCGAGAGAGTGATCATGGCAGGCACGAGGGCCTCGCGCAGAGCGGCCCTATCCGCTTCGGCGATTGGTGGCTCATCCTGCAAGGATGGGTGGGGTGGTGAGATCACGGAAGATCAGAATTGGCACAGACGAGGCTCACATCTTCCCATCGCGACTTGATGAGGTTTTTGAGGTATACACTGGCGGCTAGACGGACTGCGCGATCTTGGGAGGATTGGAGGACGAGGGTGAGGAGGAGGGAGAGGAAGCCTGGCTGGAGGCTGAGGGCGTGCAAGTTCTGCTCTGCCTGCTTGCGGGTTGCGGGGTTGAGGGAAGCAAGGAGGAGAGAGGGGAGCTCGGCCATGGCGAGGAGAGACTTTGAGTCGGACGCGGACTGCAGCCACAGACAAGATGGACGCGTTTAGGAGCGCGTCAAAAGCGCGTGCACGTGCCCATCTGATCGCGTCCATCTGAAACGCCCGACCGCAGCAGGCCTCGGAGTCCAAGACCTTGTTGTCCCTGCCCATGTCGACCTCGAACCATGCGCTCAAGCTGCACACTCAACTGTACAACCAACCGCCAGAACAGCGCCGCTGAAGCGTGCGGCTGCGAGCGGAGGACGGTTAATATTTAGTCGATTTAAGAGCGCTCTGAGCCCTTCACACCGACAGCGTTTCACATAAGAAGACCGCTTAGTTCCGCTTCCCGTAGGCGCAGCGGTTTCACTCCACTCAAAGGCCTAAGCCTTCCGCTCCTCGGGGCCGACTCGAGTGCGCCGGCAGAGCTTGAGCTTGTGGTACGTCCATCCACCTTCGCCCGCTGCCCTCACTACTGATTGCAAACGCGTAGCTTCTGCACGGTGAACGCATGCAGACCGCAGCTTCTTACGAGACATCTCCATACATATCTGCAGCCCGCAGTGCCGCCGCGGAAGAAGACGTAACGCAATTAAAATCTCGCGTTCTCTGATGTGCAACGAGCCGAGGCCGAGGCGGGCACAGACTCACTCCCAACCCATGGCACGTCTCGAACTCTAATAATGAAGGGCGTCACATCCTCGCCGTCCGTCCTATATAATGCCGTACATCCCGCTGAACGGCCGTTCGCTTTCACCCCCCGGTCCTCCAAGCCTCGCCTCACCCTCTCGGCCTCGCGCCCCCGTCGCTCTTTTCCCCCAGTCACTCCTTGCTTTCGGGTTTCCCGAACCAATCCCTTGCGGCCGCCGTCACTCAGTAGTTCACCATGAAGTTCACCTACACCGTCGCTGCTCTTGTCGCTGCTGCCGCCTCCGTCCAGGCCGGCGAGACCAACGCCCACCGCATGGCCCGCGGTCTCAGCCCCCTCCCTCCCCGGGACATCCGTGCCCACCCTTCCCGCACTGACAGTAAGTTCATGCGTTGCCATCTTCCTTTCTCCGCCCAACCCGCGCTCGCTCCTCCGCTGCGCTCAAATTTCTGTTGCTTCCATTCCGTTGTAAATCCATCTGTCATCTCTCACGCTCATCTCCGTTTCTTCTTGTGGCACCTTACAGACGCCAAGCGGTCATCCCCATCTGGAACCCCTCCCCAGGGCAGCGGCAGCTGCACCACCGGCCCCGTCCACTGCTGCAACTCTGTTGAGAAGGCCAACGATAGCGTCGTCAGCACCATCCTCGGTCTACTCGACCTTGTCTTGGACCCCGATGTGCTCGTCGGCCTCCAGTGCTCGCCTATCACCGCTGTCGGTGTTGGCAGCGGCAATTCTTGGTATGTCACTCGTGTGCCGAACAACGTAAAATGTATTCACCGGCTTTTCGTGCAGCTCCGCTCACACCGTCTGCTGCGAGAACAACAGTCAGGGCGGCCTCATCTCTATCGGCTGCATCCCGAGTAAGTGTGCTTCCATACCTCCGCTAAATGATTTTGTCTCTAACGTCTGACTTTCCATTCTTGCAGTCTTCCTCTGATCGCCTTGCTCGCTAGAGAAAACATAGACACTTAACTTGCCGTACGACCCTTGTCCGGGAAGCCCCCGCGGTACCCTCATACACGTTTAATAACCTAAACCATACTTACCCTTCGGACTGTCGCCTCGCTCGGAATGTATTAGCTCTCGTTTTCGTCTCCCTCTTGCTGCTTACCCTGGGTCTTTGGGGTGTCCATGTCGATGGGATTCCTGATCACGCGCTATACCCGATATCTGCAGTCAGGCCCCGTGTATCCAGGACTGTCTTGTATGTGCTGGACGGACTCGTCTGCGAGTCTTCGCCGTATGCTCTAGGATACACAGGCCTTCCTCAATTCCAATACCGTGCGCTCTCAAACACAGGCCTGCGTGCGTTGCTACAAGTGCATAGTTTCCATTACGGTGGCGGGGGAAACTCGGCGAGGGTTTCTAACAAGGTCATTAACAAGACGGCTTCAGAGAGTCAGTTAATTACGAGGTTAATAACAGTTTCTAACATGGGTGTCTACTTACGAGTAGGCTACAGGCGATCTCGCAGGCCCGTCCCGCCTCCGTGAGCACCGTCTTGCTGCTCCCCGCGGCCTCAGATGATTTCGTCTGCGATGCTGGGAAGCACTTCGAGCCTCTTTCTCAGTTACATCTGCTCCGTGCACCGTGCGTCAGGCAGAACCCGACCTAGGCTTAAGTGATCGCGAGGCGCTCTTGTAAACGCCGTGTTAGAAACATGCCCCCTCACATTACTAACCGAGGTTACTAACTACGTTACTAACATTTGCGAATGTCTAGTGAGTTACGTATCCCCGCCACCATAGTTTCCATCGACTTGCAGTTCCATACAGCGGACACGTGACTGTGCATTCCCATCCGCTGGCAGTGGCACCGAGTCGAGTTGAATCCAACTGCAACGCTACTTCCCCATGTGTCAGTGTACTCACTGTTCTATCGTGATTTACAGGATGTCTATGCGTTCGTGTGAGTCTGACCCTTGAAATATGGCACTTGCACTACCATGATTTCGAAGCTTTAGTACCGCCGCGGTGCTCACTGGCAGGCTGCGCAGCCCCACCCCGACCCTGCAGTGGTTCCGAAATCCACGCATTCTGAAACGCATTGCCTTTACGTATCTCAAGAACTTCATGAGTACGACGTGCAGCCCACTATAGAGGCATGAAACTTTCAAAAGATCCATAGCTTCATCCTCGATCGCCCTCCTTCAAGTAGCTCAAGCTCAATTGCGACTCGCTAGCATCGATGTTAGCGAATAAAGCAGCGCTGGGATAGGTCCCCACGCAGCTTTACGATGAAGGTCGGTGCGCAGCAGGTGTTATGCTGCTGACAGCTGTACACACATATCCCGTTCCTGTTCCAGGGCACCGGTACAAAGGTCCCGCGGGTGATTGACACTGGGGTGGGAACGATCTGCAAGACACTGCTTGGCAGTCGCCGGTGCCAGTGCCAGCGGCGGGCGGGCACTGCCGCGGATCTTTGGAGCGAAGAGACTAGCGGCGCCGGGCACGCTGCTCGGACGTCGAAGTCGTACTATCTGAGTCGCGCTGAAGCTGAAGGCTTCTGAGCGTGGTCAGATCTGCTACCCGGAACTTGCAGCTTCGGGCTCGTGAGCTTCCTAGTCAAGTTAACAAGCT
The DNA here is from genome assembly GCF_003813185.1 of Lentinus tigrinus ALCF2SS1-7. NCBI lineage: Eukaryota > Fungi > Basidiomycota > Agaricomycetes > Polyporales > Polyporaceae > Lentinus > Lentinus tigrinus. The sequence goes on from NW_027137920.1 coordinate 220,456, forward strand.
CCATCACCGTGTGCCCAGACCGTGGTGTGTACCTACGAGCCAAGGATACGAACCTGAACATGGTTCGGTTCACACTCGAGAACCGGGTGTGGGGCGCACGCAATACGAGGTGGGAGTTCCCGGCCCAGATATTACTTTCTTTCGCTGACACCCACCCACAGACCTGAACTCCTCATGCCCACCACAGCGGCCAGCTGGTCGACCCCACCGGCTCAGCATTGGCGCATACCCGAGGACCCTCCGTCTCCCATTTCGTCCACCCGGACACGCAGCGAGGGAGGCAGGTATCCATTCCTGTTGCGTCCTCGGAACGGAGAACCACGAATGTATAGTACTGGTGACAGCCTCGGATCCGTGCTCGAACCCCACGCTTGCGCCCGCACGCGTCGCAGATGTGATCCTGTGCCCGCGTGCTATCTGTGCTTGTGTCCCAAAGTGCGGGGTGAGTTTATGCTTTGGCTCGGGTTCGGACGCTATGGCTTCCAGGACCCGCATGGGGCCGGGGGGCGTATATATACTCCAGTGGGGGTAGACGTGGCGGGTGGGAAGCCACTAGCGCGTTCCAGGTTCTCGCACTCACTGTGAGGGTCAGGTCTGCCCACTCTGCTACGCATGGCTGACGACGAGCAGGGGAACCCTCAGACCTTAGCAGGCGCGGCACTAGTACTATTATGATCAACTTCTCGTTCACCGACGGCTTGTAAGTCTTCTCCATGCAGGATCGGTGACGTTCCGTGATCGCTGACACGACATGTCATGAACAGTGCCCACGTCATCGACGGCGAGAAGGTCTCTTCTCCCACCGCCAAGGGCGTCGTGGACCCGGCCACAGAGGACGTGTTCGCTCATGTTCCGGTCGCGACGTGCGAGCAGCTCGAGGACGCCGTCGTTGCTGCCGAGCGCGCCTTCCCCGGATGGAAGAGCAAGCCCTGGGAGGAACGCCAGGAAGTGCTGAACGATATTGCTGCGCTGTTGGAGAGACATGCGACAGAGTTTATTGAGCTGCTCATGCGCGAGGTCGGGAAGGACCATGTGAGCGCGTGAGTTGTCCTTCCACTGTACCTGCCCAATTGGCATTTGGCTTACCCGGACTGTGATCAGGGCTTTTGAACTGAGTATTGCGGTTCCTTGGTTGCGCGCGGTGGCGAAGCAGAGGCTCGACGACGAGATCGTCCACCATGACGAGAAAAGGATCGTGAAGAACCGCTTCCGACCATATGGAGTGGTGAGCTTTTTGAAAACCTATCTCTTCTTCACGATCACTCATTCGGTACTAACTCCGCTATAGGTTGCGGGAATCACCCCATTCAAGTGAGCGAGCTCTCCTTCAGGCAGAATCCTTACTCACATCGTGCAACGTAGCTTCCCGATTGTCCTTACCATAACCAAGTTAGCACAAGCCCTGCTCGCCGGTAACTGCATCATCATCAAGGCGCCTCCCACGGCCCCTTGCTCCGTCATGAAGTTCATTGAGCTCTCACAATCTGTCCTCCCACCTGGCGTTTGCTCCGTCCTCTATGGGGGGAATGAGCTGTACGTTCAAGCTTCCTACACGCACCACGAACGCGACGCTCACTATGTTCCACAGGGGCGAATGGATCGTCCGGCACCCGCGCATCCTGCGCATATCCATGACAGGCTCACCAGGGGCGGGGAAGGCGGTGATGCGCGAGGCCGCGGAGGAGCTCAAGAGCCTCACGCTTGAGTTGGGTGGAAACGACCCTGCAATCATCCTCGACGATGTGAACCCCAAGCAGATGGCACAGTGCGTTCGCGGCTCATCTCCGTCGCATCGCATATCATCGCAGATGGGCTCACTTGCTGGTCTGACAGGCGCATCTTGCTCGGAGCGGCCAGCAACGCCGGACAGACGTGCTTCAATATGAAGCGGATATACGTCCACGACGCGGTGTATGACGCGGTGCGCGACGAGCTTGTTGTGCTCGCAGAGAACATGAAAGTCGGCAATCCTTTCGACTCGGCAGTATCTATCGGCCCAGTGCAGAACCGAGGGCAGTACGAGCGATTGAGGTCAGCGACTCCATCCATCATTTCCATCTGACTCACTGCCGCAGCGACCAACACAATAACATCTGTTCACAGCGGGCTGATCTCTGACTGCAAGGAGAAGGGATACAAGATCGCTTTCGAGTCCAAGCTTCCCGCGTCCGGGAAAGGATACTATGTTCCGCTGGTGATCGTCGACAACCCGCCGGACGAGTCGAGGATCGTCCGTGAAGAGCGTGCGTGCCGCGTGGGATTCAGAAAATGTTCACTTCGTTGACGAGGTCTCTGTGCAGAATTCGGCCCTATTATTCCGCTCCTGAGATGGAGAGACGACGACGATGTGATCCGACGAGCGAGTACGTCGCAATCACTCTCATCCACCTTCTCAGCTAAGTCTATTACTATGCATAGACGACTCTGAGTTTGGCCTCGGATCGTCCATTTGGGGCCGAGACGTCGACCGGATGCAGCGACTGGCTGACAAACTGGATAACGGCATGGGTGAGAGCCGTCTCTGCATTGCTAACGGTCCCGCCTACTGAATCATCTACTGACCTCGACCGGTCTCGCTCGACAGTGTGGATCAACGACTGGGGTGCGGTTGGAGGAGACTTTGTGAGTACACATTCAAAGCAAACACACCCATCAATGTAGAGGTTGACGGCTATCCCTTCGCAGCCGTTGGGCGGCACGAAGGTAAGCGGCCTCGGCTGGCATGCATTGCTCGTGTAGCATGACCACTCACTGATGCGTCATTCGGCATCATTCGGCGTCGACGGTACAGCACTCCGGAATGGGCGTTGAAAACTCAAAGCATGGCCTGGCGTCGTGGACGTACGTGCAGTCGTTCGTTTGCAACAAGAGCTTGTGAAGTGCAAGAGTATTTGTGGTCGCATCTAAGCGTTGTATATATGATCAAGTATGAGCGGTTGACCGGCCCATGTCTGCTCGTACATTCTACGTACGCCTGGAGCGGCGGGGTGGCGCGCAGGTTGGTATCTCGATTAGTGCGATCGGCCAGAAATAGCAACAGGCCTGCCTTTTCGGGAGCAATACTCCTCGGCGATATTCGGCCGTGCCAGGTTGCGCCGCCAAAGATAGATGCCGAGGGTGCCGAGGGTGCCCCACTTATTCGCCGTCTGGGAGGATCACATTGACGGCAGCAGCCCGCTGACAAGAGCCATTCCCATGGTTCCGTTCGCATCGGCAGCCGACACGGCTCATATACTCCATCATCCGCCGTAGGACCCAGGTCTCTGCTCACGAATCTCCTCACGACACTCGCCATGAACGACTCGGACCGTCCAACGTCCTCCGCCCTCCCCTCAGCGACACCCACCATGCACGACGAGCCAGGAATATCGACCCCAGTCGACGTCTCCACCCGCAGCGAATTTGACAACTCTCTGAAAGAAAAGACCATGAAAGCCACCCAGGACGACCGCGACTCGTCCCGCCTAGACAATGACGGAGTGCTTGTAGTAGACTGGGAAGGCCCTGACGATCCTCAGAACCCGAAAAAGTTTGTGATTTTCATTATGTCCTTGATCCCAGCAGAATCTCATCAGTTGTGGGCGCAACGCCTGTCCTCCTCTCGTAACAGCTGGAGTACCAAGAAGAAATGGGGCGCGACGCTCATCGTCTCCGCGTTCACCTTCATCAGCCCCGTCTCGTCCTCCATGATGGCTCCTGCAAGTGAGCAGATTGCAGGCGAGTTCGGAATCACCAACAGCAGCGTCATTGCGCTACTCACATCCGTCTTCGTCGCCGCATATGGCAAGTTTCCTCACATGACATCATGCGATCCGGAGACGCTCATAAACGTGACATGACAGCTTTTGGGCCGCTGCTTCTCGGCCCTCTCAGCGAGCTGTTCGGCCGCTCTAGGGTCTTGCAATTAGCAAACCTTTGGTATCTTGGTGCGTCTCGTCAGGCTTCACCAGAACTGCGTGAGCTGACGGCATTCCTGCTTAGCTTGGAATCTTGGTTGTGGCTTCGCTCAAAACGAGGGCCAACTCATTGCATTCAGGTTTCTCGCTGGCCTCGGCGGCAGCGCACCATTATCAGTAGGTGTCACGGCTCTATTTCTGGCTTTGTGACTCAAACGACTGCACAAGGAATGACATGCTGACGGCGGAATCAGATAGGTGGTGGTGTGCTTGGCGATTTGTGGAGGCCAACAGAAAGAGGGCAGGCGATTGCTCTGTACTCACTTGCACCCCTCCTCGGACCAGTAATTGGGCCGACATGCGGTGCTTGGATAGCCGAAAGGTCGACATGGCGCTGGGTGGTATGTCTTGCCCTGCTCTCTCTGCTTCATCTGTAGCTGACGCTGAGGGTCGTAGTTCTGGTCCACTACGATAGTCGACGCCTTCATCCAGTGTCTTGGCCTTATCTTCCTCAAAGAAAGTACGTGCGCACTCCTTCGTCTCCACGAGGCCCTGACATTCATATATCGCCTTGCAGCATTCCCGCCGATTCTTCTGGAACGCAAAGCAGTGCGTATCCGCAAGGGCATGGATCCAGAGAAGGGCGAGTTCCGTGAAGTACGCACTGTGTTTGACGGTGCTGACAGACAGTGAGTAGCGTGACATCTGTCATCCCGCAATGAACTCACGTCTCTGCAGATGGAAGACAATTGTAAAGAAAGCCCTTGTTCGTCCGTTCGTGCTGTTCGCGCGCGAACCTATTGTGCAGCTTCTCGGCATATACATGGCGTTCATCTATGGCACTTTATATCGTAAGTGGACCGACCCCTTTCTGGCTAATATCATTCAGTCGCTCACCGATTTATACCTAGTATTCCTGACGACCATCCCGGCGATCTTCCAAAATACTTACGGACAACCGGTCGGCATCGCTGGCCTCAATTACTTCGCGCTCGGTGTCGGTCTCACTGGCGCATCACAAATCAACGCCCGCATGCTCGACAGGATCTACAAGTATTTCTCAGCCAGGAACGGTGGCATAGGAAAGCCTGAATACCGACTGCGTGAGTACCCCACCACGTCTCCGCCCTCTACATCACACTGACGCGACGTTTGCATAGCGTCTATGGTCCCCGGGTCATTCTTGCTCCCGATGGGCCTCCTCATCACCGGCTGGACGGCGCGCGCAGATGTTCACTGGATAGCACCTGACATCGGCATCGCGCTCGTGGGCGCAGGCACCATTCTCAACTTCCAGTCAATTCAGACATACGTCATCGATACGTTCACCCTGCATGCGGCGTCTGGTACGGAACCTTTCTTCCCCTTTCCATGTGCTTGCAAGTCGTACTGACAGAAGGTTCTGGCTAGCTCTGGCCGCGGTGACGTTCCTGCGCTCACTGGCAGGGTTCGGCTTCCCACTGTTCGCGCCTGCTATGTACAACGCGCTGGGGTACGGCAAGGGCGACACGATCCTTGCCTGCTTCGCCATCGCTGTTGGCATCCCTTCGTACGTGCACTGTCCCCTCTCGGAGTCCTATCCAGTACTGATACTTACTTGAACGCTTCGGACAGACCATTCCTCCTCTGGAAGTATGGAGAGCGCATACGGAATGCCAGCAGATACGCACGGCGATCCGCTGCGGCGCATCAGCTTGAGCAACCACCAGCGAAACCGCAGTAAAAAGTTAACCCATTCGACAACGACCTACCGGACACCTCTTTCACGCACGTTTCATCCATGCCCGCAGCATACACAGCTACTGTGGTTCCGCACATGCACTCCTGTCTCATTACGCTTTCGCACCACGCTATCGTCGTTTCTTCCCTCTGTATACACTATTCACGTATCCTATCCACACGCATCATCATATCGTCATCATACCTGTCTTAGGTCTGCATCACATAGAGCTCGGGTGTAGTATTGTACATTCGGTGATACCTCCGCATAATGACATTTCATCACGAGCTGATGAGTTGGATGTTACATCGTATGCTAGATGTACATTCGGGATACACTTCTGCGCGCACGATGGGGCTTGTGGTCAGCGGAGATATGCATATATTAGCGCTATCGCGAGATGACTTACTAGGATCGTGTGCTGTCATCGCGATTCGCCAGGGTCAAGCAAACAGAGCCACCCGTACGGCCAAAGCTGGATCTTATGTATGTGGTTCCGTGCCGGGCTCGCGAGGGCCACCACGCTGAAGGCGTTCGAGTTCAATGATACACGGACGAAGGCCGGTACAGGTTCTCGTCATAACGCTACGTACTTCCCTCCCAACGAATGTACGTACAGTCGCTTAGGAACGGATGGTAAATGAGGAGGACGAGTGCCAGAGAAGCGACAGGCAATCGCGGGCTTACGCCGCGGTTCAGGGCAGGCCGCAGTGTGTCTGATCCATTGGAATCAATAATCCAAACCTCCTTCAGTCTCAGACGTTCCACATCATTGTCCGACCGCTGAATTGCTTGCTCGTCGCACATGTCTACTTGCTCGTGCGTTGTTTCTTTTGACCGTTATATTGGTTCATGAATATGTAGCTCACTAGTATCCTGACGTTGGACGACTACTCGCTTCTTCGTGTTCTCGAACACATAACATCCAGTCACCTTCAATTTGGTCGTGACACGGCCATACATTTGTCTTGCACATGCAGTAGGCTACGCAAGTTGGCAATGCCGGTGCTCTTTGGTCGATGCCGGCAAAGTCTAGCTCGTGAATTCTCCGATGATTCGTTGGTACCGTGTACTCTATGGCCTCATATTCGGTAAGTTCGTATAGTTCTGTGCTGGTGCTTGCCCTGAGAATTCATAGAACGATGACACTGTCGTGTCGCTGCTTTGCCAGCCTCCACCTACCAGACGAGTTGGCACGGCAAGACTCGAACATGATTTGCTATGCACTAACCATCCCGAGTCTCTACCATGCTCTACAAAACATGCCCCGTCTGTCCGAGGCTGTGGTTCGCCCCGAGTGGGTTCATAAACGCGGACACGGCCTCACCTGGGAGACTCTGTGCGGTTTACTATCTCTCCCACATCTCTCACATTTGGTCCTAGATCAGGTAAATGTATGCCCGATACCTCCGGACCCAGAGGCACTCCCGGTAAACCCATGTGCGCCTCTCACCCGCCTCGAGTACTGTCTTCCCAACATACGGTATCCATATAGTCAACCATCGGAGGTTGATGCACTGGATCGCATACTCCGGTCTTTCCATCTCTCGTTGGAGACGCTGTCACTTCCTTCCGAGCCCGCGCCCCTGTATACCATTCCGCTGCTCGACTGGCCCCGCCTCCGTGAGCTCCGATTGCGGGGCATCTATTGGACCTCCCCGCATGATCCCATTGTCAAATTGTTCGCATGCATGCACAACCTACGTGTCCTCACCCTCGAGTTAATGGAGCAGGAGAGCGCGACTCGGAGTGGTATTGCACTCTGGCCTAGCGGCACCCGTGCCTCATACCCCTGGCCCTATCTTGACAGTCTCTCAGTTTCGCATCCCGATCCAGACGACGAAATATACGCACACCTGCCGTCCACCATGCGCACGCTCGTAATACGACCTTGGCCGCATCAGTGCATTCGACGAGGGCAGGAAGTAAGCTGTGTACCTGAAGAACTGAGATCGTACTCTCCCCCTCCGTCACCGTCGGTCTTACTACGCATTCTGAGCCGCTGCTACATGCCTCGTCTGCATACGCTTGGAATCGAGTATCGTTCGGACAGTACGGAGCTGTCGCTCCTGTCGCACATAGCGTCCAACTTCGGTCTTCTGAAGACGCTCGAGCTTCATCGCTACCGCTCCGATGGGGATATGAAGATTCCGATGGTACGTGGCTACTTATACTCCCGAGTCAGGCACATACACACAGCTCACGGTCGCAACAACCAGCGTAACATCGCCCGACCCTTGGCGTCCCTTTCCAACCTGCGCACCCTCAAGATTCACTTGGACCTCCCAGGAGCGCCTGTTCCCTTGTATGAACACCCAATGAAGAGGTATTTCCTCTATGCTCGCGGACTCTCGGCCGAGTTCGAGGATACCTTGCTCAAAGCTGCAACGATGTTGGCACGCATGCTTGGGCCGTCCCTTCAAGAAATATGGCAGCTACTGCACCACGACTTTGACATGAAGTGGCGGATCTTTGATATGGATGGGGAAAGGAAGGTGCGGATGCGCGCACATGTCCCATACGGGTACGCGGTGAGTATGCCCTTGGCTACTCAAGATGATGTGTGATGTGCTGATATGATTTCAGTGGGTATAGAGACCACGGATGCAGTGTAGACATGGAGCTCAAGATGTTGTTGTACTTCTTCATCCAATCGCTCCCAATAGATGGCTCCTCGCGCTCGAGTTAGAAAACCAGGAATAAATATTGGCGCTATTGCGACAACCTATGATCGTGTGCTGTTTCCGCTGGGGTCGAGCAAGCCCAGGAACCCATACGACCAGAGCTGGATCGCATCTGACTCCGTGCCGGACGGGGAGAGGCTCGCGAGGTCCACCACGCTGAAGGTGTTCGTGGAGTTATCAAAGGCGTACGACCAGACTTCCGAGTAGATCTCTGCATACACGGACACGAAGGCCAGTGAGTACGCGCCGGGTTGCACGGAAGGTCAGAAAGGGAGAAGTAAAGAAGGTACTAACCGCTCTTCGCGCCCTGTATTGACGTCCACAGGCGCGTCTGCGCATCGCGCAGGGATTGCACGAAGTCTGCGTCGGAGCACCACGACGGCGCAGGTGAGGGCGTCGGATTCGTGTCCACGGTCGTCGTGTTGTCCCGCGAACAGAACCCGAGCTGCCGCGCGAGGCCGCTTGCCATGAGACCTTGCTGGAACGACCTGGTGGACCAGTCAGCTTGGCCCCGCACAGATAGAGGTACTTATCTTACCATACCACCGTACCGTGGTACGCCGCACGGTCAAGGATATCGATGTTCGTCGTGTTCGAGTCGTATGCGGGGTTGGCGACAACCATGCCGATGTTTGTGAGGAGACCTGAAGCGAGGTCAGCATTCCAACCGCACTCCCTGAGGCACCAAGTTCCACTCACCACGAGGATACGGCTGGAGCGCGTCCACAACATGCTGTAAGAACTCCCGCGAGACGTTCGCACCATACACGAGGTTGAAGCTAGTATCCGAGTTGAGCACCTCAACCGGCGTCCCATCCTCCATCAGCGACAGAGCATAGAACGACACGCCCCCACTTTCGCTCCCCGCGCTCGAGTTACCAGAACCCTCCAACAGCGCACTGCTCAGATTCGCCGCCCGGACGAAATTCTGCAGCCTCGCCTCCGCCTCCGTGCCGTTCACCGTGACATCGAACAGCGCTGGGGCCTGCGCCTCCCACACGCTCGCGACCTCGCCGATCTGGCTCGCGTCGAGCCGGGAGAAGTTCAGGAGACCGGCGGTGACGAGCGCCTGCGTGGCACGAAGGGACGCGGGGACGAGCGCGGTGTTCACGTCGAATGGGTAGAAGCCGAACCCGATACCTTCGTTGCTGTCGCGCCAGTTCCCGACGGGCTGTCCTGGGCGGAGGCCGATGAGGTTGGAGATGTTGGGTGATTGGGAGAAGGGCGTTGCGCGCTCGAGGTTGTAGAATACGGTTCTGAGAGGGGAGGGGGGAGAAACCATGTGAGCTATCGGAGGCGAGCTTTGTGGAGTACTACTGTACCTGTTCAAGATTTCGGCGTAGGTGCCGTTTTGGAGCGTAGCGTTCTGCGCGAAGAACTGCTCCGCTCGACCTTGACCCTGAGGGAGGTCGAGGAAATAGTGGCTCATCGCGGGTAGCAGTAGGAGGTCTGTGTCAATCATCTGCATGGAGGTTAGGCAGGATGCCATTGAGATCTTGCACCATCTGGACACACTTTATAGTCGTAATACGGCTCGTTGCCCAATTCAGGATGGCCGTTCCCCATATTGACCTATGCAGTGTCAATACTATGTCCGTATGCCAGTGCCCTGATGGCTGTCACCTACGAATGAAGCGTAGTCACCTAGACACACGTTTAGCAGCGAAGACTCGCTCCATACTGAGTTGTCACTCACCAATAGTCTCTTCATGACACAAAGCCCCAGTCGAGTTCGCGCGCTCAATGACCGCCCCCAGCGCAGACTCGATAGCCTCGGAAGTGAGCGTAGGCATCAGCAAGCGGAGGGCAATGAGCGAGTCGCGCCCGAAGTACTGCCATGTCCGCCGTCAGACTCGGATCTGTACGGTCTCGTACGAGCAGGCTTCCACCCACCGTCAAGAATCGCCATCCGCCGGCCGTGAACTTGTCAGTGTAAGTCAGGAACGACACCTGCTTCGCAGCGGCAAGGTCCCCGCTTGCCAGCCCTTGCAACGCCGTATGTAGCGCCTGAGTCCCATTTGTGCCCTCAGGCAAGAACAACTCCTGCGTATCCAACCCAGCCAGGCTCGTCTCGTTCGTCACGACCTTCACCGTGACAATCCCAGTCCCAGTCCCAGATCCGTTCTGCGGCACGAGGATGTGCACCGTGGGCGGTGTCCATGTCCCGTTGTTCCCCGGGATGACCGACAGCCGCGCCGAACTGTCCGCGGGAACGGACAGGTAAAGGTTCGCGCCGTTGTAGTCTGACGAGGACGGGGAGGTCGTGTTGATCCACTGCCGGTGCAGGCGCACGGCCGTCTCGTTGTACTCCCCGAGCGTGTAGTTGAAGATGTCGTGCATCACCCCGCCGCCCTCAACATAGTCTGCGAGTGCAAGGCCATTCAGCTTCCTCCCTAAATGTACACGCGCGATGGAAAGACATACCCCGCATGGCGCGCACTGCACCAAGGATGGTAACACCCAGTGTTGCATTGCCGTCGAAAGCCAAATCCACCTGGACGCCTACATTGAAGTAATCCGCCGTCGCGCTCCTGAGCGAACCATCCACCAGGCTCACGCCAAGGGTCCCGTTCGCGCTCGTACCTGCAGGGAGGAAGTACGTGAGCGCGCCCGAGTTCCCGGCAGGAAGCGCGACGACAAGCCTCCGGGACACGCTCGTGCTGTTCGCGCTCGTCAGTAACATCTGTGCGCTGGTGAGGTTATCCCGGAGGAAGTAGTTGTCGTTCCCGCCCGAGACGACTTTGAACGCGAGGCTTGGGGTGGTGTCGTTGATGATCTGTGCCGCTGTGGCGCCTAGTAGCTGCAGGAGCCCAAAGAGGCCTATAGACGCTACGCGCATATCGCTGGCAAGACTCGACACTTGAAGATGTTCGTGTACTGAGCGTCGTGAGAAGGTGTGAGTCCATGGCGGGGGTGGGGGCTTGCTGAAATACCATGGAGGGGTCCTCGCTGGCGTCATACCCCAAGGTCAGCTGGCCAATACTACCCGACGTCAGCTGTCGCATGCCGGAGAGTATGCATCTGTTGAGCATCGCTTGGCTCAAGCCGACGTGGGTGTGCATGTGGACAATTGAGTGAAAATACGAAAGGGTGTTTTGTGATGGCACGAAGCATGATATACTATCCTTCCATGAGTCGTATAGGTGGACTTCCACTGAGACGCATACTGATTCCTCATAACATTACAGCCTGACCTGAGCGCAGAGCGTAGACATACATGAAAGAAAGCTATAAGATACACGACACCTGATTGAGCACATTAGGCACCGACGGCAGCGGCGGTAACCACCGGGACGGTGGCCGGAGATCCCAGGACCTTCTCAGACACCGCTGCGGCGGACTCGACGACCTTCTCCGCGGCAGCAGCTACAGTGGATGCAGAGCTAGAAGACGCCTCTGCGGAGGGACTGTGGTCCTTCTTCGCCTTCTTTTTCTTCTTCAGCATGGCTGACGGGCATACAATGAGTACGCGAGGTTGTGTGCATCTCAACAAGACATTCGACTTACCGACCGAAACAGCGCTCTTGACGTTGTCCACGATCTCCCGGCTCTGCTCAATGTACTCCGTGTCTTCTAAGCGGCGTTTCTTCCCTGCGCCTGGCTCCGAAGACGAGCTGCCAGAGGCAATGCCGAGCTTCTTCTCCAGTGCCTCAAGTTTGGCCCTCTGAGCCTCCTGTTGCGCCTTCTTGCGAAGGGGCTCGCTCTCGATATACTCGGCCAGCCTGAATCGGACCATCAGTGAGTGATAGGAACAAAAGACGGATTGTGGGTGGACGTACTTCTTCGCCTCCTTGATAGTGCTCAACCTCCGGCCGCTCAAGTCCCTGCAGGAGTCGTTGTTGCTAGTCTTCTGGCTGCTCATGCGACCGCCCGCCGCACGCAGCTGCGATCCGAAACCACCCTTGCCACCGCGGAGACGAGGCACCAGACGCAGTGACACCAGACTGTGCGCGCCCTCATCTTCTGCACGGAGGAGAGTAGCAATGGATGCGTCGGCTTGAGGGACTACGCCCGAGGTGGGAGTGAGGACGAGGTCGGCGGCGCTGGAGTGGAGGGGAAGAGACGGATAGCGGTCGGCGAGGAGCTCATACAGGTCGGCGAAAGAGGTCTCAGACGGAACGGCAAGGGCAAGAGTGGAGAAGGGAGCAAAAGTCGAGATGAGGACAGAGGTGGACATGGTGTGCGACAGCGCTGGAATGGGATGAGACGGTGAGCGAAAGGCTGAGGACGACGTCGAGCAGTCCGAGCGCGATGACAAGGCAGACGCCCAAGCTCAAGCAGAGACAAACAAAAGGCCACGTGGGAAAAGACGCTCAATCGCAGGTTTGAATATGGCAAGGCTAACCCTAGGCAGTGGCTAATCGCGGTGGGGGAGATCGAGGACTGAGACGACGTCAAGCCCCGCGTCCTCGATCGCGCTCCCACCCCCGCTGCGTTCATCTTCCCACTGCAAGCAGACAGAGTATAAAGTCCGTCGCGCACAGACGCGTCTCCTGGCAACCTTCTTTCCCCCCTCCTGCCCCGCGCGAAATGGCACCCCTTCCCTGGTCTGCGTTGATCTACAAGGGCATCCCTCCAACCTCCCAATGGCCGGTCAAGTTCTGTCTTTACAACGCCGCCGCAGCATGGGTGCTCGGAATCGTCACTGGCAACGTCTCTCAAGTTGACAGGGTGTGGACCTTCCTTCCCACTATTTACACCGCGTACTACGCTTTGCTCCCCCTCTGGCCAACTAAACCACCCTTGCCGATGTTCCCATACGTCCCAGAAACTGTTCACCCGGAGGTTGTCCAGAGGTTCAGTCCTCGCGCGCTGCTCATGTTCGCTCTGACGGTGAGCCTGCTGGCCAATGCTAATTGTACGCGTGTGGCTGACCCTGGACGCAGTTCACATGGATGTGTCGGTACGTTGTCGCGTTTGCGTGAACGTACCCGCCTGCTTATACCATTTAGCTTGACATATAACACGTGGAGACGCGGTTTGTTCAATCTGTGAGCCTGACCTCTGCACCCATCATCTCCTGTCATTCTGAGAGCTCGGCAGGAAGGACGAAGACTACCGCTGGGAGATTCTCCGCCAGAAGTTGCCAGCGTGGTTCTTCCAAGTCGTACACCTTGTATTCATCGGTGTGTGCTTGCCACCATATGTCACAGCTTTGCCTCCCATTCTGACCTAATGGACCGAAGCATTCATCCAGAACATCATGTTGTTCATCTTCGCAGTACCCGCGCAAATCGCCGCCCTCCAACAACCTGAACATCTGAGTACCTCAGACTATGTTCTTGCCGCTCTCGCCATTATCGACATCGCGGCTGAATTTACCGCGGACAACCAGCACTACTCGTTCCAGACATACAAGCGCACAGGCTCTCATGAGAAGAACGATTGGCCCGGAGCGCGCATCCAATGGACCCCTGCAGACGCGAAGCGCGGCTTCATTACCCGCGGACTGTGGGCGTGGTCACGTCACCCGAACTTCTTTTGCGAACAGAGCTTCTGGGTGAGTCCGCCTACCTATTTGCGCAGGAGACGCCCACTGAGTTCTGTTCTGCGTGCGCGTACTCATAGGTGATCATGAACCTCTTCCCTCTGCTCGCGCCTGAGAGCCCTCGCCTCCCCAAGTTACCTTTGCACAGCATAACCCCTCTCTGGCCTCTCATCCCGACAATCACCATCTGCTCGCTCTTCTACTCCTCGACGAAGTTCACGGAGAGCATTTCCGCCCCGAAGTATCCCGCGTATGCCGCGTATCAACAGCGCGTCTCAATGTTCGTGCCGTTCCTGACGCCCGTCTGGGGGCTGTTGCTCAAGCTGTGGGGCAAGAAGGAGCAAGTCGACACGCTGGTGTATGGCCAGCTGGAGCTTGAGGAAAAGAAATCGCAGTGATGTCGTACAAACTTCGTGTATTTTGTTACCGTGCGTCTTGGGCTTAATCTTGTTGATTTGCTCTAATTCGACGTATAACCTTCCGCTTGTCACAGAGATCAATCGCACTCTGCGCCCGACCTCAGGATGTATCGCAGGGCAAATGAGAAATCCCGAGCGCGATGGGCAACTCGCACCACACTCCCTAAGGTCGGCATCGTGCGATGGCTCAATTTGGTCGACTTCGATGCAGAGCCATACACACGAATTTGAAGTTGATATTGGTCTTCGTCTGCCCGAGCTCTGCCGGATGTCGAGTTCCGAGAGTAAGTGAAATCGTGCCAGCAATGGGGTACGAACTCCCGAGCACCCCGACTCCTGCAGGCTGCCAGACCTTCGCAATAGGCACGCCTCGCCTATTGTGCCTCAGTTGCTAATTAGTAAAACCCTCCCAGTACTGGAGTCTAGAAGAGCTAGACGTACATGCAAGCGATAAAGGCGCCGGCGCGACCGTGTAACGTGTAACACCGCGCTGCGTCGATTCAACCCGGCTCAGTCGTTCACCGTTGCCATTGCCAATTCTGAAACACGCTAAGATCCAAGGGCCAAGCGCGGCCGGCAAGATCAGACTTATACTTTGACCATGGCCATTGCATATATAAAGCACGGGTATGTCTGATGATTGGTTACGAGTAATCACTCGCGATCGTAGGTTGTCGTGCACGCCCGTCTTTCGTACCTCTCAGTGTTACTGCCGTCTACTAGTACCTATCCGACGACTCGAGATGGTCTCAATCCTTCTGGCCCTTGCACTCGCCTTTGTGGCGTATTTCGCCTTCTTCGCGAAGGGCCGCGCACGGGGTAGACCGTTTCCTGGTCCTCGGCCTATCCCGATTTTGGGCAATGCGTTGCAGATGCCACGCACGAAGGTCTGGGAGAAGCTGTATGAGTGGGGCCAGATCTATGGTGAGCAGTCACTATGGTTTGCCATATACCGTGCATTGACGCAGTCATTCATAGGACGGATCTACTCGATTAGCCTGTTCGGGACGCCTCTCCTGATACTGAACACCGCAGAGGCTGGCCGCGAGTTACTGGACAAGAAGTCTGCGCTATACTCGAACAGGCCGTTGCCGAAGATCATCGAGATGTAGGATGATTCGCACAATAGTATATACTGGATCCAGCATTGCGCTGAACATCGTCTCTGGACTGTAGGGCAGGATTCGACAAGGGCGTCGTCCTGGAACACGACCCGCCACGCCTCCGCCACGCCCGGAAGCTCCTGCACATGGTACTCCAGCCGAGGCAGCTCCCGGAGTACCGCAACGAGATGGTCCACCACGTTAACGTGATGCTGCAGAACTTCCTGCAGGACCCGGACAACTTTGTGCAGCATATCCGCCAGTGAGTCTCTCGTGCTTGGTATCCGCATTGCCAGGTGACTACACACTCATCCCACCCCGTTTCGACAGCGTGACTGCAGGCGTCGCGATGGAGATATCGCACGGGCACCGCGTGACGAGCCGCGCCGACCCGTACGTGCGCAAGGCCAACGAGTTCGCGGACAACTTCGCGGAGGCGAGCTTGCCGAACAACCACGTTGTCGACTGGCTGCCTTTCTGTAAGCGCACATATGCTCTCCTCCCAGTCTGTCCTCCCATCGCATGAAAGGCGCTGACCGCGCCGCTCGCAGTGGCTGAGCTGCCGGGGTGGCTCCCGGGAATGGGCTTCAAGGAGAAGGCGAGGCAGTGGCGCGAACAGTACTTCTCACTCGCAGAGGAAGGACATCAGATGGTAAAGGATGAGATTGTGCGTGACGCTCGTGGTGTCGGTTTGGCTTGCTCGGGATGCTGGTAGCTGATGATGGTGCGCACTGGCAGGCGAAAGGCATCGCTCGCCAGTCGCTCACATACAAAGCCCTCGCCGAATCCAAGGCCGGCGAGCACCCAGACGACATCATCATGTTCACAGCGACGCAGGTATACACAGGCAAGTCCTGCGAAGTACTGGCTAGTTCCGCGTACTGAATCTGTAGTGTACTTGCAGGCGGGGCAGATACAGTAAGCAGTTCATCTTATTGTGCGATTACAATGCAGTTGCTGATCGATACACAGACGGTATCCACACTGTCGTCATTCGTACTATTCATGGTCAAGCACCCGGAAGTCCAGAAGAAGGCTCAGGAAGAGATCCTCCGCGTCATTGGCTCGGATCGTCTGCCCACGTTCGACGACCGTGATTCCCTGCCGTATGTCGAGTCGATCTTGATCGAGACGCTACGGTTGCGTCCGCCGGTCAGCGCTGGTACGTCATAGCTGGCCTCGTGCAATCCCATGATGTCCTGACCACAATATAGTCACTCGTGAAGCGGGCCAGGACGACGTGCACAACGGATTCCTAGTGGAGAAGGGAACTATCCTCATCGTGAATTTCTGGTCAGCACACTTGCACTTCGAACCTCGATGGGGAACCGTGAGGCTAACAGGCGCAATAGGGGAATGTTGAGAGAGGAGAAGTACTACCCGGATCCGCACACCTTCAAGCCGGAACGCTGGCTAGCGCAGGACCGCCGGCAGGAATGGCATCCGTACAATGTCACTTTCGGCTTCGGACGGCGGTACGTCCGCCCGCATCTCAGCTGGTTCTCGTGCCCGACTCATGCCATCGCGTTAATGCAGAACCTGTCCGGGGCAGCATCTGGCTGAGGAACTGTTGTTTACCTCGATCGCAAGGATACTCGCGCTGTTCGACATCTCGCCCATCCGCGGCGCCGACGGCAACCCTATCATCCCTTCCGACGACAGTACCAATGGTGGCATAACGTGCGTTCTATCCTTGATCACGGGCAGACCTGCATGAAGGCGAGCTGACATCGTTTTCCTTAGGTTCCCAGTTCCTTTCCGATGCTCGATACAGCCGCAGTCCTCTCGGACGAACGAGATCCTCCAAGGTCTTGTCGGACAGCACGAGTGACCCCTGGGGGCGATGGTGCTACTTAGACTGTTGTATACATGCACTGATTTCATATAAGCGCGGTATAACTGGCGAACAAGCCATAATCTGTCGTCTTCGTCAACACTTTCGGGCCACATTCAAGGCAGGGTGCGATGGGACTCACGGATCCTTCACGGCGCCAAGTACACGTACCCAGCAACGCCCTGATCGATATAGCCATTGTGCGCAATCACCTCGTCTCGCTCCGTAGCGTCCGTGGTATAGAAGTGATCCTCGATGACCTCGTTGACGAGCCTATACAGCGGGACCGACCCACACGCCTGAGTCGGGAACACCCACGCCGTGATGCCCTCAAAGTCGTACTTCCCGCCCGCGATCGCCGCATCGCGCTCGGACTCAGACGTGGTGTAGAAGTGGTCCGTGAACGTCTTGCTCCAGAGGCGGTAGAGCGCGACGGACCCCGGGACGGGGTCGAAGAGGACGAGGGCTTCGTTACCCTCGGAGCGGTAGGTGTCCTTGGCGATCGCGTGCTGCATCTCTTCGACGTCGGTCGTGTAGAAGTGGTCGGTCTGCTTGGAGCTGTAGGCGCGGAGGAGCGGGACGAGGTTGAGGTTGTCGCAGCTCTGGCGCGTCTGGGCACAGGAAGTGAGCAAGCAGGTAGATCGAGCGGTGTGCTGCGAACCTCGAGCTCCGGATCCGGCTTCGGAGTGGGGAGACTGCTGGTCTGGAGGATGAAGAAGGCGGTGAGAGCGGTGATGACGAGCTTCATGGTGGTGTATGACACGGAGCTTGCGGCCAAGTCCGAGGAGGATATGGGCCGACCGCTCTTATGCTCCTGGGATGGCGAGGTAGAGAGAGGTCTGCCAAGAGACCTCTTTCTTGATGTCGCGGTTGCACGGATTGAATTCAAATGTCCCTGGCCAGGGGCTCATCGGGAACAGCCAGCATGAGATGTGCCACGCGAAAGGTTGTGAGAAGGAAGTAGAGGAGGAAGTATGCATGTATCGTATGCGGCTGTGTTCCGCCAAGCAACTGGGAATGGTGCACGCTGAAGACCAAGCAAGGAACCCGGGGACGGCGTGGACGTTCTAGTTCCTTTGAGACAAGGCACCGAAAGGCCTCCCGCAGACTATACTTCATTCTACGAGTCCTTGATCAAGCTGATTGACAGAACTTCACGGCGAGACTCACCGATAGTGCGAAGAAGTCACAGCAAGAGGTTAGCCAAGACATAATATGTCCCACACCTCTATGCCCCAGCACAAGCACAGCGGTGATGACGGTGGTTTACGCAAGGCCCGGAGGTTCAGGGGAACTGCAAAGGAATATAAACGATTCTAGCTATAGGCAGGTGATGAAACCCTATGAGTCTCATGAGGGCCGTAAAGCCGCCCATCGTGATGGGACCTGTAAAGTTCACATACTACTGTTACTGGATACCTGTAGATACTATGCGAGGGCAATATCAACAAGGCAGGATAGTACCGCAAGGGATGCACTGACCCACCTGAACAACATGCAGCTCGAGTTGGTAGCGGAGTACCCATGAGTACTACCTGCGGAAGAAGCCCCCTTCCTTCATCGCCAAGTCCTCTATGTCATGCCCAAACCTCGTACGTCTCAATGGGCAACCTGTGTACGCGTTCTCCTTCAATCAACTCCGTCCTACGCAAGACTGGGTTCCACTCTGTGCGCTTGATGCGCCACCAGATCACGTCAGCGTCCAGGGCATGCAGATTGTAGTGAGCCAAGATTCTGATTCTTCGTTGAATCACTGTCATTCTGGGGTCAATAGTATAGCACTTTGTCACGATAGAGATGGCGAGATGTTGTATAGTGGCAATGGAAAATCTTTGGCAACGCAAGGATCGTATAGCCAAGGTCCGGGGTACAAAGAGGTGCGACGGACAACTTCAGAGTCCAATGCGCGGACATCGTCGTGAGAACCCAAAAACCTGATGATGACATTTTTGCGGGTTTATAGCGTCAAAGATGGTGGCAATCGGGGACAGAGGACTTCAACGCACTCTGTCCAGACTCCAGTTGTCTGGGCGTCTCCAGTCTCCTCGGCGATTGCCGGTCACGGCAAGCACTCGATAACCGTAGGCGACGGGCCGCCACAGGATTCTCTAGCCTTGTCCCTCTCACTGGGCACCCTCGGCATCTTTTGTAGTGCAACATTCAGTGCGACAGAATATCGCAAAGGAGTATAGCTCTCGAAAAGATATCATACCTTATTGTTGCGGATCGTAGTACTGGTCGATATACAAAATTGCGCGCCACCTCGTCGCTCCAGGCTGGTACTCGATTGCGTACAGTAGAATGTATTGAGTGGGCATGATGCATGACCTTCATACATACAACGCCTAGATACAGAACCCTACACTCTTGTACTCCAGAAGTTCTTGTTACAGACGAACGACTGGACATACGTCCACGACGCCAGGCCATGCTTCGAGCCTTCAACTCCCATTCCGGAGTGCTACAGGTACGACGCCGAGTATGCACATCAGTGATTCGTCAGTGATCACACAAGCGATGTCGAGGCCACTTACCTTCGTGCCGCCCAACGGCTGCAATGGGATAGTTGTCAACTTCTGTATCCACGGTGTGTTTGCTTTGGGAATCATGTACTCACCATGTCTGCTGAGAGCGCAGCCCACTCGTTGATCCACACTGTTAAGCGAGACCGGTCGAGGTCAGTGGATGTTTCAGTAGGCGGGAATGGTAATAATGCGGACTCACCCATCCCGTGATCCAGTTGATCAGCCAGCCGTTGCACCCGGTCGACGTCTCGGCCCCAAACGGACGATCCGAGGCCGAACTCTGAGTCGTCTATGTGTAGTAGACTTAGCGAAAGAAGGGTGGATGAGAGTGACAGGGTCGTACTCGCTCGTCGGACGACGTCGTCGTCGTCGTCCCTCCACCTCAGGAGCGGAACAATAGGGCCGAACTCTGTACGGAATCGTGATCAACGAACCGAACATTTTGTGAAACCCGGGTAGCACGCACGCTCTTCACGAACAATCCTGGACTCGTCTGGCGGGTTGTCGACGATTACCAGCGGAACATAGTATCCTTTTCCGCACGCAGGAACCTTGCTCTCAAAAGCAATCTTGTATCCCTTCTGCTTGCAGTCTGCGACCAACCCACTGCGAACAGGTGTCAGTGCGTTGGCATACCCGGCAGTGAGTCGGATTGAGATGATGGTGAGATGATGGAAGGGGTTGCTCACCTCAACCGCTCATACTGCCCTCGGTTCTGCACCGGACCGATAGACACATCTGGGTCAAAAGGATTCCCGACCTTCATTTTCTCTGCGAGGACGATCAACTCGTCGCGCACCGCGTCATACACTGCATCATGGACGTATATGCGCTTCATATTGATGCACGTCTGTCCGGCGTTGCTGGCCGCTCCGAGCAAGATGCGTCTTATCATGACCAGTACGTGAGATTTGTGTACAATGCGACACGACGGAGATGAACGAACGCACTGTGCCATCTGCTTAGGGTCCACATCGTCGAGGACGATTGCGGGGTCGTTCCCACCCAACTCGAGTGTGAGGTTCTTAAGCTCCTCCGCGGCCTCGCGCATCACCGCCTTCCCTGCACCTGGTGAGCCTGTCATAGATATGCGCAGGATGCGCGGGTGACGGACAATCCATTCACCCCTGTGCAACATAGTGAGTGTCGCGTTCGCGGTGAGCGTAGGAAGCATAGACGTGCAGATCATTTCCTCCATAGAGAACGGAGAGAACACCAGGAGGGACGACAGATTGTGAGAGCTCGATCAACTTCATGACGGAGCAAGGTGCCGTGGGAGGCGCCTTGATGATGATGCAGTTGCCAGCAAGGAGAGCTTGTGCCACCTTGGACATAGTCACAACGATCGGGAAGCTGCATTATACAGATGTGAGCATCACTGCTACCCAAAGGAGAGGTCGCTCACTTGAAGGGGGTAATTCCCGCAACCTGTAGAGGAATTGCCGAATGAGTAATCACGAGGAAAAGATATGTAGGCTTGCACAGAGCTTACCACTCCGTATGGTTGCAAGCGGATCTTCACGATCTTGTTCTCGTCATGCTGGACGATCTCCTCGTCGAGCCTCTGCTTCGCCACCGCGCGCAACCAAGGAATCGCCATACTCAGTTCAGTAGCCCTACAAACGCCCAAGTGAGCCAACGCTAACTGGGGAGTGCAGTGAGACGGCAACCCACGCGCTCACATGGTCCTTCCCGACCTCGCGCATGAGCAGCTCGATGAACTCCGTCGCATGTCTCTCCAATAACGTAGCGATATCGTTCAGCACTTCCTGGCGCTCCTCCCAGGGCTTGCTCTTCCATCCGGGGAAGGCGCGCTCCGCGGCAACGACGGCGTCTTCGAGCTGCTCGCACGTCGCGACTGGGACATGAGCGAACACGTCCTCTGTGGCCGGGTCCACGACGCCCTTGGTCGTGAGAGAAGAGACCTTCTCGCCGTCGATGACGTGGGCACTGTCCAAGACATGCCGTGTCAGCGAACACCGAATGTCGTCGATCCTGCAAGGAGAAGACTTACAAACTGTCGGTGAACGAGAAGTTGATCATGATGCAAGTGTCCTCGCTTGCCAAGTTTCCTCTGCTATAGCGGTCAGCCATGCACAACAGAGCAATAGTGGGTGGATCTGAGCCTTACGATGAGTGCGAGAACCTGGAACGCGTCAGTGGCTTTCCACCCGCCACGCTGACTCTAGCGTATGTATATATACGCCCCGTCCCCAGGCGCGTCCGGACCCGAGGCAAAGCGTAACTCGCCCCACAAGCTGAGACAAAAGTCAAGATGGAATGCTGGGTACAGGATCATATCGCGACGCGGGCGTGGGTCGGAGCACGAATCCGATGGCGTGCCTACGATGTTCAGTATGGTTCGGGGCCCGACAAGTATGGCTAGTTTCCTCGCTCTTCGTTCGCCACTGCCTGTCCGGGTGGACAAAGTGGGAGGTATATGGGGATCGGCGGCGTTCCTATGTATGAGGCGATCAGGCCTGTCGGTGGGTGTCAGGGAGTTCTCACCTCGTATTGCGTTCGCACCACACCAGCCTGAGTGTGCATCGTGCTTATTGAATACGAAGCTCACTAGCCCAGCGGTAAGTTGCTGTATATGGCAAGACCGATCTGTCCCTGCTCAGAAGCTCCGGTGCGACTTGAATGTCAGAGGAGCACGCGCGGTGCCACTAGTCTCTTCGCAGGCCCGGATGCCGCCCGCTGGGTGCGATGACGAGGAAGGCGATCGAGATGAGGCTTCAATCGGGGACAGAGGATTCCAACGTACCCGAGCCTCGGTTCAGTTGTATAGAGGCCCACGTTCGGCCTCGCTTGCTTCTTCCAGTTGCGTCCGAGATTGTCGGACAATTTCAGTACGTGCCCGCGTCATCTGTTTCAATGAGGGACCTCCAAACACCTGTCGCGTCTGTCATCCCCATCCTGTGGAAAATTTGATGACCTCCCTCGCGCTCGATGCGCCACCAGGTCACGTCAGCATCCAGCGCATGCAGGTCGTAGTCCGACTCGTCGTTATACCAGTCATCCACGACAATTGGATAGTAGTCCGCCTGTGTCGAGATGGCGAGATACTGCAGAGTGGGGATGGCGGCCGCTATCGTGCCCGGCAATGCACGGATCGCGTGTGCGACTGGACGCTCGTCTTCAGCGGACTCTTCTTCATTAAACCACGCCCTGGAGCTGAGGGGGACGCCGAAAGCGGAAGAGAAGCTCATCCCGACGCGCAAACATCGGATGGGAAGGGATACATCGTCGCTCCGGAAGGAGAGCTTACTCTGCATCGGAGAAGCGTTTCGTCACAGCGGTCACGCGAGTTGTGTAAGAAAGCTACGTACCAAGTACAAGGCGATCTCTTGGTACATATCGCCCACACCGGAACGAGCATACGAGGATGATGGTTCGATAGCGAGATCAAGGCACCTCAGCTTGGGAGCAACGGCGGCGAGACCATGCCAGAACGCCGCCATATTTGCGTCAGCGGAGCTCATGCTGATGTTCAGATGAAGAGCGACTGGTGAAACCTCTCGTATCGCATCCAGCGTGACTTGAAGGGTGACACCGGTACCATGCACCAACAGGATACCGTTGAACAGGTGAAGGTATCGGACTCGCGATAAGCGACCAGCTAGCTGACCCATCCTGGTAGCGTGCAGCTCGAGATGTCGAAGAGAGGGGAATTTGTATCGTATGGGCTGTACCCGGATGTATGGGAAGTTGATGACTTCGACATTCGGGAAGATAGCGGACAAGTCGACAGAAGGGTGATAGTAGGCCTGGGCGAGTATAAGGCGACGACAAAGAGGGAAGCGAAGTGGTCGATCATGGTGAGATCTGTCCAGCGACACATGCGGTAGATGTGAACGCCCTGTGACGCGCAGAACGCGAAGACTCGGCTGGTGAGGGGCAAGGGCAACCAATACATCTAGGAACGGGGACGCCCTGTCTTCGTGTGCGCGGAGGGAAAGGACTTGGAGCGGAGAGCGCAAGGCTTCGATCGCGGCGAGTGCGCGGCTGTCAAACCCGCCGAAAAGCTCGAGGTGAACAAGGTGTTGCAACGCTTGCATGGCTTCGGATACACCCTGATTTCCCATGAGCGACGCTCCTCTTAGAGAGATGTGCGAGATGTTTTGGGCCTGGAGCAGCAGGTCACGGAATAAGATGTAGGGATCTCGCCCATCGAAGGAAGCCGCTGCAAAGGACTGAATGTTACCGGCCCGCAGTGTACGGACGTGCCGTGCGCGGTCTGTGTCTTCCCCAGTAAGAAGTTTCCATGCCGATATGAGCTTTCTGGAACTTGTGCAGTTTACAGAGGCCGAGACCTGGTTGATTGCAAGATGGTAAAAGTGTCTGGAGGTGAGAGAGAGGTTCAGAGCATCATGGGAGTCCAGCAACATGATGACCGACTGGATGGCATCGTAATGGAGAGTGTTGAGAGCAATCATTCCACTGTGGATGAAACGACACGAGGAACGCTGAGAGCAGAGTACTGAAGGACTCAGAGTCCAGCCGCGACTCGGGTTTCCTGGCCACAGGCGCTATGTCGGTGATTGCCGGCCCACCCGGTCCGAACGGATCCAGGCAGCAGTGGACTGCCTGCGAACAAGCGCGAACATGGATATTCTGCACTGTGTCTTCCTCTCAGCTTCACAACATCCCCTGTGCACTTTCTGAGGGTGGACTACTGAAGGCAGTACTGTGTCTACTCCCACATTAATCCCAACATGCTCCGCTGCTCACCATCCACACGTTTGAGCACCGCTGTCAGCAGGACTTCCAGCCTGAAGATTATTGCACAAAGACGGAGCAAGGTTCGTGCGTAGCTCAGTTAAAATATGTTCGTACATACTGACACGACTACAGTCGTCCCATGGTTCCGCTGCGCCGTCTTCAGCGTCGGTTTCTTCGTTCCAGGCCGGTCATGAAGTCCAGTCTGACGCCAAGGAGCTCCCGAGTAGTAGGATAGACGACAAGAAGGTGGTCTTGGGCTGGGATACGACAACCTATTCGAGATAGTGAGTCCAACTAGTTCGTCTATCAAGCATCGCTTCATCTATCCCGATAAAGTCATCACATATGGCTCCGTGATCATTGCCGCTGTCCGCAATGCTTCCATGCACACACGAAACAACGACTTGTGAATACATTCGAGGTATGTCGTGCCGTTCGTTAATTCGTACAGGGTACCAATGGGGACGCAGATCCCACCCGAGGTCAAGCCAATTCATGTCGAGTCCAAGCCGGAAGGTCTGGAGGTGCAATGTATGCCACTCCTTTCACACCGGGTTCCGATGCGCACTAAACTTACGGTCCGATGCAGGGCCATCCTCCCATCCACATACTTCTCTATACCCATGGTCCTGGCTTCGTTACAATTCTTACGACCCGCCGATGAAGCGAGCGGAGAAACCGGAGTGCGTACTGGGCCGTCTTTAGGTGTCCTACCGGAACCCTCGACTAAATTTCGCTTCAGGAAGATATTGTGGGGCTCTAAGATCTTGCAGTCTCCGCCCACAATCACATATGAGGAGGCTATGGCATCGGACGATCGTGGTCTCTTTAGGTGGCTATCCAACGTCGATAAGTTCGGGTTTTGCTTCATCTCCGGCGTCCCACCAACTCCGGAAGCAACAGAGGAGCTGTCGCGGAGGATAGGCTTCATCAGGGAGACACAATGTATGTCACGAGCTTATCGAGGTTAAGCAGTTGTGCTGACCACTTTCGTGCAGATGGAACCTTCTGGGATTTCACGTCCAATCTCGCGAAGGGCGATACGGCATATACGACACTAGCTTTAGGAGCCCATACCGATACTACATACTTTGTAAGTGGGTTCGAGCCACTCTCTGATGCATCTGCTGACGCGTCTCATCCAGACCGATCCCTGTGGACTGCAACTCTTCCACCTCCTGGAGCATACAGGCGGCACCGGTGGGGCCACCTTGCTCGTAGATGGCTTCTACGTAGCATCGATACTCAAGGAGCTGCACCCCGATGCGTATGAGCTTTTGTCGACCGTCTCGGTGCCGACACACGCTGCAGGAGAGGCGGATGCGCTCTTCACGCCCAACACACGCAATACTCCGATCCTCAGGCACGAAGCGGGAGAACTCACACAGGTCCGATTCAACAACGACGACAGGAGCGTGCTCCGGGACCTCCAGCCTGACCAGGTGGAGCCATGGTATGACGCCCTTCGGACATGGTACAAGCTTCTCACCAGCCCCGACTCTGAGTATTGGGTACAGCTCTCCCCGGGTACCGCAGTAGGCAAGTGCCCTCCTCCTATGTTGCCCTCTACGCATATCACTGACCTCATGTTGAATGCACTTACAGTGGTGGACAACCATCGGGTGCTGCACGGACGCTCGGCATTCGACGGCAAGCGGCGCATGTGCGGCGCGTACATCGGCATGGACGAGTACCGCTCCAAGCTTGCGGTACTCAGCGAGAAGTTCGCGCCTGATACGGTCACGCAAGACACTGCGGCGACATACACTGCGAACGGGCGCAGCGTGTGGCATCCCGCGCTCTAGCTTGTGGTCTACGGAGTGTCGAGGAGATTATGATGTGAGCATCGCAAATGGTCAGTAGGCAGCCTATGAATATCGAACACAGTGTATTGCAAGCATGTCTCTCATGCGCTTGACACTTATCAGTCGACCGTGAAAACGGGCTCGAGATTCTATACCAATTGTACCCAGGTCTCAGGTGAGTCTTGACTCTTCCTTCAGATAATCTCCAATATCCTGTCCTTGCGGAGAGCGGTTTCGCAGCATGCTTAAGCAGTCTGAGTAAGGACGAGTCGAGGTGAGTATGTTGGAGCGGGAGTGGTCCGCCAAGCACAATCGTACCTCTCTCTCCATATCGGACAGCCGGTGACGATAAGCAACATTGGTCCCTTTTGAGGATTCCCCTGATCTTCCTTGACTCTCCCACAATCTTCCGCCAGCTCCTCACTGCCTTCAGACACTGCCCGATGCGTTTGGGTATCATAGCCGCAGTGCATGGCATCTGAGACATCCCGCCCGGGGGGGATTTGACCAGTTGCCAATGATGCTGGTCCACTGCTCGTGCTGATCGGCCAATGGCTGATTCATTTGAATATCGCCTCCGCCCTCCAGACACTCCGGTTTGCCATCCGGATGATATCAGTTTGCATCAGGTACGAGCTGGTTTCCATGAAGCGCCGGAGGTGTTTGACTCTAATTAACTTGGTTGCGTGCAGATCTGTTCGTTCCGCAGCAGACGGGGCCGCATAGTTTAATAACTGCGTATACCTGCAAGAGCAGCTACGTGCATGGAGTACTTACTTGCAGCACCAAGTTGCACAGACATCGTCATCATGTCAATGCTTAAGGCATTACGCCGTTTTGATTTTGTCCATGCAGACGCTGAAACACGAACACAGCGCCTTCCGTAACGCCGTCTGGCCACCGGAAGTTGATGAACCCCTCCCCGCGTTCGCCGCCCGCTTTTGCGCCCACGCTGGCGATGTTTGTGCGGAAGATTACGCCCATCGTCGACGCTGTCTAGTGGACCGCTTGCGGTTCCCGACTGCCTCCCATCGCGAGCACACACCGCCCAGCATCGCGAACCACGGATGAGATTCCTGTTTCCGCCGTGCCGCGGACTCTGAACGCACTCCTCGGCTAATGACCGCACTAGCTCTGAGATGGGCCGGACGGCACATGCGGTTGATCGCCGCTTCATGTGTATTGGAGTGGAAGATCTGTGCCAGCGACCAGTACGTCGCATCGCGATGGTGACCGCCCTTGTTTTCAGCGCCGGTGTCATAGCCAGGAGGCTTTTCGGTCGGAGGTAGGTTGAGAGATATAAGACGGGCGGGCAGATGTAAGGGCGTTTCACCGTCCTATTCGTCTTCGTCGTTCTCTGCCTCCGTTGTTCGTGCGCACTTGTGCGCCAGCCGTCCTTGCCTTTCTTTTTTTCTATCTATTTTCTTCTATACAGTCGGGCAGCACTTCAGCACCTCCTTTGCGCAACGTTCATTCTTAGCTGCCCAGTACACACTCATTATGATTTCCACCGCCCTTCTGCTGACCGCTGCCGCGGCTTCACTCCCTCTGGCGACCGCCCACATATGTAAGCACCTGACTCGCTTCTACTTAGGCATCTCTCGTTGACACCCGCATTTACAGCGCCGTTCCATCCGAGTATGTACGGGTTCAACGTAACGGAACAGACTTTCCCTTACGACAACCGTCCTGTCGCACCTCTGCAAGACATGACCTTCGAGCAGTGGTGGTTCCATGGGCACCTCGACTTCCCTCCCCACCCAGGCGACACCTTCGATCTGCCTGCAGGCAAGGCGGCGACGATGGAGCTGGCATGCAACAAGGGGCTCACGAGCTTCTTCGCATCTTCGGAGAATGGTGTCGACATCCGCGCAGGCGACAACCCGTGCACATCGGACGACGGCAGCTTCCCCAGCGGCGCGATGCACACTACGGGCTTTGACGACCTCAAGGGGTGCGCACTCGCGATTGCGTACGAGAGCGACGTCTCGAAGATCAAGCCGGAGGATTTTGCGGTGTTCAGCGTGAACCAGACGTGCGTGTGGAACCGTTTCACGGATTTCCAGGTGCCAGACCGCATGCCGCCCTGCCCTGAGGGTGGATGCCACTGTGCGTGGTTCTGGATCCATGCGGTACGTGCTTCAGCCACTGTTGTATACGCTGTGGTTATCTGATCTCCGCTCGTGTATCTAGCCTGACGGTGGTAGCGAACAAAGTGAGCGCCCCAAATTCTGAATTGCTTGCATTTAACTGACCGACCCTATCAGACTACATGAACGGCTTCAGGTGTGACATCAGCGGCTCAACGTCCAACGTAGCCCTGGCCAAGCCCAAGGTTCCTCGTCGTTGTGGTGAGGATCCCGAGCACGGCCAGCCCCAAGCGACACCTGGAAACTGCACGTACGGTGCGAAGCAGCCCTTCTACTGGTTCCAGAAGGAGCGCAACAACGTACGTAGTCATGTCCTTACAACCCTGCGTGTCTTTTACTTAGCTCGGACGTCCTCGCAGATGTTTGAGGACGCGAGCGCTCCACCGTTCTACACTGATCTCTACAATTTCCGTGATGGCTCCCAGGACGACATCTTCGAGGACTCCTACCCTAACGGTATCCCCGACCCCAGTCCGGACCAGACCGCCGTCCCTACGCCGGTGTTCCCTTCCACTTCTGCCTCTCAGCCCACGTCGACAGCGGCGAGTTCCACATCCAGCTTCCCGCAGCCTTCTCGCCGGGCGATCAGCAGGCCAAAGAAAAACGGCCACGACGTCGCCAAACAGCTCTACACGAAGATGAAGCTCTCCCGGTATGACCTCTTGATTCCCAGCCGAGGAGTTGGGGCTGACCGGTCTTTTAGTGACAGGACCGACGTGGACGTGAAGGCCCATTTGCTGCAGGCCCGCCGCGCACAACACTGGATCCCAGACAGCAACTAGACTCGAGGAAACATGCCATAGATGTGACGCCCCCTGATGACACGGATGCTATAATACCCACCCTCGGCGCGCGGTCGCCCGAGGCTTAGTGAAGCCGCTTTTGATTTTACTTATAACTTATTTCCTTCATACCCTTCACACATGTATCACTAGTTCAATGCAAGACGGTGATTTTGGCTGAACGAACTTGTCTGCATGGGCGTTAACGTTAAGGACCAGTCAGTGTACGAGCCTGAGGCTCAAGAGGCTGACCACAATGTGCACTGTACAGTGTACATCATACATACGATGCGGCCGAAGCATTTGCAACCTGGAACGTTGAGCTATTAGGTATATCAATAAGACATTATCGCGATTTGGCGATCACCAGCCTTTGCTCCTCGTGCCTCATTTTTGGATTGACATATTGGGTGCGAACCATTATGCATAATGGTGGTAATACTACAGATCCGTATTTGTATGAGAGCTATACGTGCGCAACTAGATGACGAGATGCAGATGCAGATGCAGATAATAAAAGGTCCCTCCGAGCCACAATTCCCAAGATGCAAGATCTATGACACGAAAATTGCAGGACGGTTATGCGAGGATGATGAAAATGCAACGAGTATGGACATATATGAAGTGGAACATATGAGAAGGGGACGAATACGATAACTGAGAGATAACAAGCAGGCAACGACTGATGTCCTATGGTAAGTGAGGGGCAGGATCAGGAACGAGCGAATGCGATAAGTATATATGCGCAGCAGCCCACAGCTGCATGCAAAACGAGAGGCGAGCGGTGATGGACAGGCAACAACCTGCGAGAGGCAAGATGTACAAGACAACAAGGGTGGGTGACCGGGACGGCCGGCGTAACGATACACATTGAAAACAACAGGGAATACGAGGCGGGAGATGTGGCCTCAATTTTGGCCGGTAAGCCGCCGCTTGAACCGCGCGAGGATACCATGTTCCGCAGGATTCGGTTTTGAATCTGCCGAATCTGCCAACATGATGCGCACATTGCCCTCGGAGTTGAATCTCTGCCTCCGGAAGGACCTCAACGAGAACCGCCGCTTGATTGTCCTTCCTTCGCCATCTCCTGCGCCCTTACTCCGCTCCAGGACAGCCTCCGGTGACTCCCAGAGATATCCGCTCATCGACGACTGCGGTCGGCTCTGGCTCTCCAAATCCGTGTCCGACTCGGGCACAGTAAGAAGCGAGGGCGACGTCAACCGTAACGACGAGAACTTGGAGCTACTAGACAACGGATTGTGCAGGCTCTGCGTGACGGATGCGCGCACGTGAGCGTTCGCGGTCGTCGGACGGGGACGTAATGGGGTCATCACCGGGTCAGCAGAGGCACCAGTTTCCGGCTGGCTACGTAGACGGTCCAGGATGCGAGAGGGTGGGCGAGAAGGAGGCGATGGAGGAGAGGTGGGTGTGGATAGATGTGAAGCGGTTTCGTCGAGTTCAAATGACGTGAAGTCTGGCATTGAGAGCGACGTGCGTGCGAAAACAGGAGAAGGGGTTAAGGGAGACGGGGAAGGGAACTGCGCGGCCGGAGAGGTAGAAGAAGGGTTGACAAGTGCGGGGAGGGTGATGTCCGCGACGAGCTCTTCTAGAAGGCCGATGGCGTAGTCAGGCAGGGAAACTTCACCGAGTTCTGCTTCCAGACTAGCCCGTGGACGAGGTGAGCCACTGTTCTCGATGCGAACAACGCCATCCAACCCCGATAAGGGAGGAGAAGGGGGAGTCTTGAGGTTGAACTCGGTCTGCTGCGCGACCGCAGTCTGTTCGTCTGACACGAACGTCGCATCACTTGAGTTCGAGCCCCGGCGAGAATGGCTCCCGTCAAGAGACTTAGATCTCTTGCGGACGCTGATGGGGACGCGCAGTGCAAGGTCCAGAGCAGATGCGCGCAGTCGCATAGGGCGGACCTGGGATATGGTCTGTCGTCTGTCACGAACGACGGGGCTTGTCGAGGCATTCCTGGCATACGAAGAAAAGCTGACACGGGTGGGTGAGAGCTGCATGAACTTGGCGAGGTTAATCTCTTGCTGGGTCATCGGGTTCGGTGAGTCGACGAGAGGTGGGGAAACTTCACTGATCGGGCTGCAGAGCTTCGTCAACAAGTCGCGAGTCTGCACCGACTGATCCTTCCGTGCACTGCTCCGCCGCTCCTCCAGCCAGCATTCACGCTGGAGCGTCTTGACCTCCTCCGGCGACATTCCTTTCTGGTTCTTCACTGCCTGGCGTAGCTTTACAGCGCACGCTTGGGCATCCCGCGCCTGTTCACTAAGCATTGTTGTCGCCTTCGCCAGTGCTCGTATTTGGAGTTCCTGAGGAGAGACCTCCGCGGATGATACCTCGACGGCGGACCGGAGTGCGCTCTCTGCCTGTGAGTAACGGGAATGTCGGCGCGCTATGAGTGCCGTGGAGGGTGTGGAAGAAGTTGAGGGTGTAGAGAGGCGGCTGCTACCGGGGTGTTTGGGCGAAACCATGGTGAGATTTGGGCGGCCAAAGGTATGGCTTGTGTCAGGTGTCCTGGAGGTACGAGTGCGTCCTGGGTGAGGCTGGTGGAGCGATGCAGACAGACGTCACGCACCTCACAGATAAATAGGACTGTCGGCCCGTGGGGAGACCCAGTGAATTGCTAAGACCCTGCGGCGAATAATGACGACGAGGAAAGAGATGTGAAGACGTGTACGCACCTTGGCCGCGTCCGACGGCCATAAAGCATCGCTCTCTGTGACAATCCGCAGACCTGCGGACTTCAGACGACGTATCGTGAGACCACCCGGCGGTTCGGGTAGACAATGCGGCTCCTGTGAGTCCTCCACATCTGAGAACGATTCAACAATCCTTTGTCCCAGCATGGTTGGAATTTCGGGACGGCGCGAGACAGCCAGCAGGTAATTGGTGATCACAGTGATCCAGAGAAGGTAGAACCCAGTTATAGAGGAGGAAGGAGTGTTAGATATAAGGTAAGGCGATCATGGCAGAAGGCAGTCGAGGCGGCGGGAAGGAAGAGGCATGGTGAGCGGCGCTGCGAGCATGAGTTGCCAGGGTGCGCTGCAGGCCGTCTCCCGATCAAGTTTCGAGGTTCTCGAACGCACACGTCACAACGTCCCGCCCGGCTGTCTGAGGCAACCCCGTCGCTTCAGCCTCTCGGTTACCATGTCCCCGAACTACCCGCAGCAACCCGCATTTCATTCTCCAAGGCGGTGCAGGGTAGAGCCTGAGTTCCCTGACTTTTGTGTCCGACATTGAGCTTTAAGAAGTCGCACCTTTGCCTCTGCGAACCTCTTCAGTGCTTGCTCAGTCCCATCATCTGCGCATAAACGATCTGCAAGCTGTGGAAGGGGGATCTTCAAAGATGGCACCAGGGGGCACCGCCATCATGATCACTTCTCATTAAGTACGGGGACGCTGTGGCGGGCTCGGCATGCCGTTTCAGGCGTGCTCTTGCGACGACCCGCCGGCACGCACTCTCGAACCTTTGACGTCCACTATGTAACAAAGCAGGATGGGAGGCTGCAGGCTGCCAGCAGGAGCAACACCACCAGTGGAACAGGTCTCTGTATCTGGTACGAGTCTGAAACCTCCGATGCTCAAGTCGGACTGATGAAACAACGCACCTTCTCCTCATGGTACCGGGCCCCGGCACCAAGAAGAGCACTTGCAGGCTCTCCCACAATGTTGCTACGTTCTTGCGCTCATGCCATTAGATGGCACAGAGGCGAATGAGAAATGGCGCTGCATAACAATTTGGGACCAGTGTGGGTATCCTATACCCGATCGCGTCGCTGAGATGACCGGCAGGGTGACTCAAGAGTTGAAGATGAACGAGATGAGTTCCAGATCACAGCTCCAACGGTACTCGCTGAGACTTTGAGTAAGCAAGAGAGTAAGCAAGAGAAGGAGCAAGGAGATGGTACAAGGCAAGCGCTCGAGAATCTCGGTCCTCTGCGTGTATCTCGGTGTCTATACATCAGCATGCTTCAGGTTCATGATAACCTACGCCTGACTTTTACTGGTCAGTGTCCCTTGTTTCTAGAATTGTGAGAACTTGTCTCATGCAGAAGCCTTCAGAAGCGCGTTCACGACAAGTACCGGCCGGTACTCCATGCGGTACGGTGGTCAGCGCTTCAGCCACGGCATTTCCAGAGGGTCCCATGCTTTGTAGAGCTGACCATACTCACCAAATCAGCAGCATCTTCGAGGTCGGAGGCCAACGTCTCTTAAATACGATGCACATCCTCAGCCTACAAGTCGGTACCACTTCCTGCCAATAACCCAACGCGGTGCCTAGCTTGTTGCAAGTTTTGATGCAAACTGACTGCATCCGTGCCGACCATGGGCCATATGCCGGCAACGAGTCAGCTTTCAATCTGTCGCGCACGCCATTTGCCCTACTATTCCGCACAATCAGCCTTCCCCGACTCCGCCACTTCTCGCGGAACGCAAGGGGCCCGGCGAGGTCACGATGGCCCTGTTTCCTTCTGCATCCCTGCGGTCAAATACGTTCTATCATGCTTCTTAATCGCGTCATTCGCGCAATATATAGAGCTCGAAAGATGTCGGCATCGAAGGCCAGTCCCTCATACTCGCGGGGTGAAGGTCCCAACTTGTTACCTCCCTACAGCGATGTGCGCCTTTGCTCCGCTGTTGACTGTCCTTACCCTCGTGCTTGGGATTGCCCCGACCGTTCTCGGACAAGGCAACTCGGGCGTACCGAACACCTTCCCTCACGCATGGCCTGGCCAACCCAAGGGTAACTTCAGCACCGAATGGCAGAGTTGTACGTCCCCATTTCGTCGTGTCCAGCGTACTAACGTTCACCAAGCGGGCCAGACTTCGAGGTAACCCAGAAGTTACCCAACATCACGGGCTCCCTACCGCGCACCTTCGCAGGCAATATCCCCGTAAACAGGGCGGGGCACCCTAACGACACTCTCTTCTTCTGGGCATGGGAGAAAGTCGGGCAGAATGGCTCCCTAACAGCCCCTGCGAGCGCGAACAACACAGATCCGTGGATTATCTGGCTTCAAGGAGGGTGAGTGCGGAACGTGTTCGTTCCTCTGTCACGTCAACCTAAGCACGCGTGTGCATCAGGCCGGGGTCGTCAGGAATGATTGCCCTGACCACCGAGGTGAGGATATCCACTCTTATGTTATCCAAGTACAGAACTTGCTCACCGGTGCTCGTCGTACAGAATGGCCCCATCCATGTCTTGCCCAATGGCTCCTGGGTCCACAACAACTTCAGCTGGAACACCCTCGCGGACACCATCTGGATCGACCAGCCAGTGGGTAAGCATGCAATGGAAGAATTGCATGGCAGGTACTGAGCGCTCGTCCTCCTACAGGCACCGGCTTCTCGACAGCAGACTCGACAGGTTATGGTGCGCGTCCTTCAGGCCCGACGAACGATCATTGGGTGCTGATACCTGGAGATATACAGTTCCCGACGAGGATCAAACTGGGGAAGACTTCGTACGTCGCTCTAAGATCACCATCCGCGTTGCCGGCTGACCACAGAACCGTTGAACCTCTGGACCTCGGCCGCGATGGTGTTCCTGCACTGGTTGCGGTCTTCGTAGATCGGCTTCCTGTCTAATCTTGTGCAAGTATTCCCAAGTCTCGCAACACGGCCCCTGTTCCTGACCGGGGAAAGTTATGCTGGAACGTATATTGTGAGTAATGCCGACTGTCCACCTTCCATGGTTCGGACGGTCCATCCATGGCCTGACGGATCCTCTGTTAGCCATACATCACGAAACACATTTTCCAGCACCCAAATCCGCCCGTCAACCTGACAAAGATTGCTATTGGCGATGGTTCGTTGGGTTCTGAGGCGACCGTCGAGCACCTTCCAGTCGTGAGTGGTCAACTATATGCATGGGTCTTGTACCGGCGAGAATTCTGACTGCAGACGGGACATAGGTGAACGTGATCGAAACATACCCGGTACTTATCGGCTTCGATCACGACGTGTTCAACTATTTCCGCGAGCAGTGGGTGTCCACGTCTCCGTACCCATTGCCGACTGGACTGGCTGACATGTAGACTATGAAGGACACACCTGTGTGGATTCGACCTGAACCTCACATACCCGCAGAACGGCCATTTCCCAACTCTGAACCTCGTCCAACCGACCGAGGACTCGGCACTGAGTCAGTCCCTGCTCAGCCCAACGGAGACTCGCGTGAAGTCCCTACATGCGACGGTCGCAGAGAAGTTCACTGCAGTCCATGGCAGACCCGACCTGACGAAGAGGTCCGGGTTCCACGAACGTAGGGAGGAAGCACGACAGTTGTGGAAACGCGACTTGTCCGGGCGCGCGAACGGAACGATCGACCCGTTCTATGGATGCTTCCTGCTCGACGAGCTGATCGATTACGCGGTCAACTTCACATTCCCATGGTGTGAGTATGATTCAGAAGGTCAAAGACAATACGTGCATGGATGCTGACAGTGTCCGGACAGCGAACGGGGACTTCGACGTGTACGACATCCCCGACGGGACGAACCCCGAGCCCTTCAAGAACGCATCAGCCTTCTTCAACGACAACCGCACGCGCGCCGCGCTC
This sequence comes from Lentinus tigrinus ALCF2SS1-7, assembly GCF_003813185.1. Taxonomy (NCBI): domain Eukaryota; kingdom Fungi; phylum Basidiomycota; class Agaricomycetes; order Polyporales; family Polyporaceae; genus Lentinus; species Lentinus tigrinus. Next base: position 256,167 of record NW_027137920.1, read on the forward strand.
CATGCCCCAACGTCCAAGGACTGGATCCGCAACTTCAACTACCCCTTCGGCTCCGTGCACGACCGCTCCAAGGGGAACCAGTACGGGGACCCGTCCGTCGAGCCCATCGCGTTCCTGTCCGAACTCGCTGCGAACGCAAGCGCGCACAACGTTTCGATCGTGTTCTACTCGGGCAACGACGACTCGCTCGTCCAGCACCGCGGCACGGAAGTCATCATCCAGAACATGACGTTCGGGGGCGTGCAGGGCTTCACGCGCAAGCCGTCCACGCCGTGGTTTGACGATGACGGCGCATTCGCGGGCATCGTGCACCAGGAGCGTAACTTGACGTATGTGCTGTTCGACGGCGCAGGCCACCTGGTGCCGATGTGGAAGCCCGCGCAGGCTCTCGTGTTCCTGCGTGAATTCGTGCTGGGCTCCAACTTGAACGGTACGGTATCGGGAACGGTTGTCGTGGGTGGGGAGAACGCGACGCTTGGGAATGACTTCCTCCCTGGAGGAAATGTGGTGTACTTCGGATCGTCGGCGACACAAGGAACTTCGACCATCCCGGCTGCGACGCAAGCCGCGTGGAACTCTTTCATAGCGACAGCGACAGCAACGAGCTCGACATCGGGGACGAATGCTGCGTCGGAGAGGAGGGTACCGGGACTGATGGGCATGCTCGGGTTGTTCATGGGCTCGTTGATCGCCTCCATGGTCATGGCCATGTAGGACGTTCGCCGAGATACTAGAACGATCACCAATTATCAGGATGATGGGGCGCACATAGCGCAATGTACATACAGATGTCACTTTGAGCTGTATCCTAGGCATCCGCGTCGAACGAGAGCAGCTTCTTCTCTTGTTTCTTTGCTTTCTTTTTGGTACCCTTCACGGCGGGTTCAGGTTTGTTTGCGTCGTCCCGACCGTCTCCTACAGCTTTTCGTTTTGCGTTCTTCCCTTTCGTTGCGGCTCCCATAGTGACCGAAGGTGCCTGTTGCTTACCGGCCTTCGCCTGCAGAGACGTTCCCTCCTTCTCCAAGGTACCATTATTGGATGCTTCCTCTGCCTCAGGCTCAGGTAATGGAGACAGGCCTTTGGCTGGTGACAATCTCTCGATTATGACGATATTTGGACATAGTGTATGTGTATGCGTACCCTTGCGTCTCTCGTTCTCCGCCTCCCTTTCAGTGAGATGCTTTCCCTCCTTCAGCACCACGACCTGCGGCTTCTCGTCTACATCGTCTTCGTCCGCACTCCCGCGCTCGTCGTCCGGACGCTCCGGGATAGCTGGCCTGCGAGGAATTGGTGGGCGACCTGAGCCGTCGTACTCAAAGTCATCCTCGTCGTCGTAGTCGTCGTCCCCTCTGCCGCCTCCTGCCCCACGTTGCATTCGCTGCAGGAATGCGGGAATCTGAGCTTGATATGTGAGCCGGGAGGAGAGCTGAGCGCGTGTCGGTTCTTTCGGCATTGTGTGCGATCAGCAGCAGCACGATACAGTGAGCCTGGAGCCGGGGATGGAGTGAACGTCGGAGGTCGAGGTGCGAGGCGAGTTCAAGCGCTCGCACATCCTGCCTATTGACCTCGACGTCGAAGTCGGCTAGTGTCAACAACCCCCTAGCCCTTCGTTACCCTTGAATTGGCCTCGGCTCCAGCCCTTTACATACGGAACCACAGGGACAAAATGTTGCGATTAACTGCTGTACGCCTCGCCGAGTCTGTCTCGAAACAACCTCTGAACCTCCGTGAAGCCAGCGCCGCTCTCCTGCCCCCATTGCCGTATGTCTATGTGGTCTTCGGCGGAAGGAAATATGACTTATTTGATCTTTGAACAGTCTATACCGTCGCATATTGCGCGCGCATAGAAACCTTCCATACGAGATGCGCTCACTGGGGGACGACTACGTGAAGGCTGGTGAGTGATCCCCGTTCGCCGCCACACACTACTAGTTCTTACAGGTCAAGTAGAGTTCCGACGGCATAAGGAAACGACAAACAAAGTTCATATCATTGGGTTCTTGTCGCAATGGAAGATGTACCTCGACCAGCTGCCTGCGGGTCCCGACGGAGGCAAGGCTTTCAGGGGGGCGCCCCTCGACCCGACCACACTAGAGAAGGTTCGTGGTCTTGTTAGTGATTGGCCAGCCTCGCTGACACGTATTCTATGCTCTCAAGATGTCTGCGGAGCAACTTGGACAATTGTACGAGGTTATGCACGTAACGAAGGATGTCTGGAGACCTGTGACCCCGGAGCAAGATGGAGAGACGGGTTCGAGCCGGTCATAGCGATGGCTGCTATGCTCCTTGGCTGTTGGATCATATGGTGAGTGTTCGTGTCGGGCATGCATGATAATGTTGACCAATAACCATCTGGCACGAGTAGTACATTACTCTACCATATGCAATTGCAACACGACTTTCTCCACTCACGTACCCGTATAACACCCCCGCGAGCGAACTCTCCCGGCATTCTGGCCACTCGGATACCTACTCCATCGCGAATGCACCACGGTCGAGACCCGGTCTCTTCCGCATCGAGCAGTTACGGTCTACGACGGGTATACGTCGGAAGCGCGCGTTCGCACATTCTTTCATGGCAGGCTAGCTCTCCCTGTGCGGCTCATATCCTTTGCATGTTCTCTTTTCCGTTCTCTTCCGTTCCGCATTCGCATGAACCCACGTCGGCCTCCTCGATTGTCACGTGGGCGCTTCTCATCGTTCTCCATCAAGCGCCGTGAGCAACTGTTCAGGCTGACTGTGCGTCACTCCCGCGGTATATAAGGCTAGCTCGACCTGCTCTAGTTCTCTCACAGTCCTCCAGTTCCAATCCAGTCCTCTCATCGTCTCTCACACCGTCTTACAATGGCCCAAACACTCGTATGTGCTCGCTGTATCATCATCATCATCCAAAATACTGAACACCATGACATCATCAACAGAAGCTCAACGCTGCCGCCGAGCCTTACGCCGATCTTCCGCAGATCTGTGTGCGGCTGCAGGAGGCTAAGGCCAAGAAAGGTCGACTTCACAGAAACGCGCTCTTTAACACGAGTCGCTGATCTTGCCCTTGCAATACAGGCCTGACGTTCGATGCGATCGGCAAGGCCATCGGACACGATGAGACTTGGGTCGCTGCCCTCTTCTACGGTCAGGTTCGTAGACTTTAGCCGTCACTCGAACTTGCTGGTCTGATTACATCGTCCAGGCCAAGGCAACTTCGGAAGAACTTGCCAAGCTCGGGGACCTCCTTGACATCCCGGCCGCCAACTTGACTGCTGAGATCGGGGAGAACTGGTTCCCGCGGCGCGGACTCGGCCCGGTTCCTCCTCAGGACCCACTCCTCTACCGTCTTTTCGAGGTTCGTGCGTGCATCTCCTTTGCGTGGCCCCGTCTGACAGCATTCGCAGGGTGTACTTGTCTACGGAACCCCGATCAAGGCTCTCATCCACGAGAAGTTCGGCGACGGCATCATGTCCATGATCGACTGCAAGGTCAGCGTTGACAAGAAGCCCGACCCCAAGGGCGATCGCGTCGTTCTCACGTTCGAGTACGTGGCCCATGTGCTCTTGTGTACCTGGTTTGCTGAGACTTGACTTCTTCACCTTGCAGTGGGAAGTTCCTGCCCTACCTCAAGTGGTAAACGGTCAGGGGGACGTCACGCAAGTGTACATACAACCTCCACTCAAATGTATCATTGTACAACAAACATGCATTATGAACCGCATACCTCTACAGTCTCTAGTCGTACATCCAAGCATCGAATACATTTTATCACTCCCGCTTAAGCCACCTCGATTGCAAAACCCATAGCCTGCTTGCCAATGGGGTCCACGATATCGTCTGCCAAGCCGACACCGACACAGTTGATCTCGCCTTTGTTCACTGGGAAGTCAGGTGGGGCCACGCCCTTGAGGAAGCTCTCCTTCTGCCTCTCGATGTATGCAGCGTTGATGGGCGTGTACGGCATCGCGGGGATGTACATGACCGTCGAGTCCTCCTTTCCGATGTGCTGCTTCTCGACCGCGTGGATGACGTCCTGCACGCGGAGTTGACTGTCAGGTCCACACAACAGAGGAGTGCAAGGATACATACGCAGTGCCAGAAGACCATGTCGCCTGGGTACACTTTCGGCACGGAGGCCATCGTCTCGTCCAGCTTTAGGTGGGGGTGAGTGGTGGTGTTGGGGCGGGGACCAATGAACGCCTCTCCGAATGAGTAGATTCCAGGAAAGTCAGGGTTCGAGATATCTGTCCGCACAACTTAGCTCTCGCGCCCTTACAGCAGAGCAGGCCGTCTGATTACCCACCGAACTGCCAATCACTAGGGGCGAACGACTCCGCACTGCACCCCTCCTTCGGGGAGAAGAAAGGCCGGAGGATGGTGTACGCGTTCGACAAGATGACGTTCGGGAAGACCTGCAGCGTGCCTTCATTGGGCGCGGTCTCACTCAGTGCGAGCCAACCCTGGTACGTCCGGAACACAGTCGCCTTCGACTCATCAACTCAGCTTTTCGCACCGGGTGTGACGGGACTCGGGAGGGACTCACCTGGTTCGGCCGCTTGTAGAGTGAGCTCCGCGCGTGGATGCGGTTCTCGAGGTCGTATGGGTCATGCTCGCGCCAGTTCCCGCTGAGGATGTCCGCGAAGCAGCCGCGGAAAAACTTGTCCTCCCAGCGCTCGATGCCTCCGCCTGCACGGAATATCGCCCTCTACGGTCAGCATCAGTCCCGCCAGACAATCTTTGAGCACGTACCATCGACATGCGGTGGGTGCGCGTCCCACTGGACACCAGGGTGGCGAATCCGGAAGCGGTCTGCGTACATCAACGGTCTCTCGAGGTCGACGTCCTCGACCTTATTCCCGCTCTTCGAGTGGTACATTTTGTTCAACCAAGTCGTCGTCGCGAGGACGTTCGGGTGCGAGCGCGCACGGATCTGAGACCTCGTCCAGCTACAGGATGCGAACACCGTCAGCTGAATCTCTCGTAATCCGACTGCACACTCACTAGAGCTGGAAGAACTGCTTGTCGTTCTCCGGGATACCTGCAGTTGGGGCATGTCAGATAATCTCCGTGTCCTTGGGGGTTATGCGCGGCCTACCATCCACCGGGTTCTGCGAGACATACTCGCGTAACCACGCCTGCCAAGTCCTCGCCTCCTCGTCATCCACGACATCGCGAATAACCAAGCATCCCTTCCTGCGGATCTCCGCCTCCTGCTCGGAGCTCAAACTCCCAAGCTCGCCGAAGTTGACCTCGGGCACTCCCTGTCAAGTTGGCGCTGGTCAGTACTCGTGCGCACATTTCGTCCCTCGTGTCCCCGGGCAGATGCCGCACAGACCTTTGACCCCTCGCTCGCGATCTCCTTGGTCACTCTCTCGGCCTCCACCAGTATTTCGCCCCACGCCTTGGTCACGTTGGCCTCAAAGTCTGGATATGAGGCCGCGATCTCCTTCTTGAGCTCCACGAATCGAGGCGGGCAGGGTCCGAACTCAGGCGTCGACATCTTGAATCTCGAGTTTTCGTTGTCCAAGTCCCGAGCCTAGCAGCGTTCTGTCCGGGGAAGGTTGGACTGGGGCTGCAACGACGCAGCATAGCTTTAAGTACGCCGCAATCGTCGACCGCCGAGATAGACATCGACGGCATGCCGAACGCCATCCCACGATTGACTCAGTCACAGGGCTTCCCCTGTGTTTGGGAGAGAAGATCACGAGGGGTGCTGTACGAGACGTAGGCTCTGATAACTCACGTCAGAAGGAGCGGCGTTGTCGCGCATTCCGGGTTTTGTGTGTGTGCATGCGCACTAATGACGCATGGTTTAGGTCTTGATACAGCTGCTGGTCAAGAGGACGATGCTCGGTGGGAAGAAAAAGACCTGTTGCCTGCGAACGCCAGAAGTAGTTTGTCGCCTCGGCGATTCATCGGCAATACCTAAGTGGTGCGTTAGCGGTGGCGTAGGGGGGACCCAAGGTAGCACTCACCATCGCGGAGAACTAGAACAATGCGAAGATTGAGGGTGTCCTCGAGGAGGAGGCATGGCCTCCGCGCGGCCGATAGTGCGAGAAAGAATTCACCGCAGGACCAACTGAAAGCTATCTGGATCGCACGCTCAAGGTGCCCGCAACGTTTGTGTCCATTGCATGCGTAAAAAGCATGCAGCAGTATACGATTACTGGGCAGATAGGCAAGGGAACGTCACAAAGGAGATTATACTCGTAACATACAGCGTAGACAAGGCGAAAAGCTAGATGTAATGGTCATATCTGACATTCTGTTATTCAGCTTCTTCCTCTTCGCCCTCCATAGGGACTTCTCCTTCTTCTTCGTAGTACGCTTCGTCTTCGGCCTCAGCGGTGGCCTCTTGGTACTGCAGAAGATGTCAGTTAGTCTGTGATTGTATGTCCATCGACGGCATCGACGGACCTGCTGGTACTCGGCACTGCACGGCTGGTCAGTATGTATTTAGCTGCGTACGACGGAATGTGCTCACATGAGGTCGTTCGTGTTGCTCTCGGCCTCCGAGAACTCCATGGTGTCCATACCTTCACCGGTATACCAGTGAAGGTAGGCGCGACGCTTGAACATTGCGGAAAACTGCAGACACTCTTCAGGGGACATGACATCTGTATGCTCAATAAAATCATACCTGAGAGAGCGTACGCTTGAACAACTCTTGCACAGCCGTGGAGTTAGCCAAACACGTCGCCGCCTGAGTCTGGCCAACGGGAGGTACAGAGCACAGCGATACTGACACGTTGTCGGGAATCCATTCCACGAAGTGCGCTGAGTCCTTCTTCTGAAGGTCGTAAACGGATTGCTGTGGGGTAATCGGTCAGTGAGAAATGTCGAAACAAACGACCTAGACATACCTCAGCCTCCTGCGAGGAGACCTTGCCACGGAAGATAGTTGCAGCAGTCAGATAGCGCCTGAAATATTGATAATCAGCAACAAAAGATGCTAGGCGGTATCCGGTTGACTTACCCAAACCGTGGGTCGCAGGCAACTAGAAGGTTAGCGCGGTCAAAGAGCCTATAGTCAAGTGAGTAAACCGGAAGGCTCGATGGAGGTCATATGGACACATACGCATTCGTCAGATCCTTCGTGTTCCAGCGATGGTAAGCCTTCGCCTTCGGATCGTAGAAGGGTGCGTAACTCGGCATAAGGAAATGAAGCTGAAACCATGATGTCAGTCGCATCTAACGGAGACGAGCAACGAAAATCCCTACACGAGGGAAGGGGACGAGGTTCATCGCGAGCTTCCGCAAGTCTCCGTTTAGCTGTCCGGGGAAGCGCAGACTCGTGCTGACACCGCACATCACTTGCGCAACAACATTGTTAAGGTCATCGAACGCGGGCTGTTTGATCTTTAGTATCCTCTGTGTCAGGTCGTACAACGCTTCGTTGTCGATACACATTGTCATGTCGCTGTTCTCGACAAGTTGGTGGACCGACAACAGCGCGTTGTACGGCTATAGAGATGGTCGGTGAACATCGCGACTTCCTCTCTGGTCTAGGATGCCTACCTCAACAACAGTCTCGGATACCTGGGAAGAAGGAAGCTGTCAGTATGCAGAAGCGAGGACCATAGAAGCGTGTGTGGCACCTTAGGAGACGGGAGAATGGAGTACGTCGACAGCATCCTATCAGGGTATTCCTGCAAGATTCAAATCAGGGGGCAGAAGCCACGAATAGGAGAGCACACAACTTCTCGGAATTTTGACAGCACGAGTGAGCCAAGACCTGCTCCGGTACCACCACCAAGCGAGTGAACGAGCTGGAAGCCCTGGAGTGCGTCGCAGTTCTCCGTTTGCCTGCGGACGATTTCCTGCATGAAATTAACTGAGTAGTGTTCAGAATGCACCAAACAAGAACATACGCACAAGGATGTTGTCCATGAGCTCCGCGCCTACTCGTATGCATTGAGCGAACAGGTCTGTTGTGTAGCATGTCCGTACTCACCCTCCGTGTAAACTGCGTGGAGAACATCATGAGCTTAAGGACACTACTCCAGGCAGGTCTGACTTACATCCTTTCGCCCAGTTATTTCCGGCACCACTATTACCCGTCACATAGGTATCGGGACGGTACAGGTTGCCAAGAGGTCCGGATCGAATCTGCTCACTAGCTCAACTTACCGGGGACGCCGGAAATTATGGTGGATTACTCACGCGATCACACACACCCTCCTCCAAGTCGATCTGCACACTCCGGGGAACATACTTGTCCTGCGTTCCCTGGACCTCCGTGAAGTAGACCCCAACCTAAGGGAAGTAAGCGGGAAGCGGGGATCGGAAAGCTTCTTCAGAGACCGGATGTAACGCAGAATTTGAATGCACGTACCCTTGCGAGCTGTAGAGGGTCATTGCCGTGGTAGTGCTACAGCCCCCAACATCGCATGAATATTGAATCCGGGTAGGATAAAGACAGACAATAATGCGCACCCCTTCCTCGTCCAGGCCATGCTCGGCGAGGAGCATCCGCCAGAAGCTCTCTCCAACCTGATTACCAGCCTGCGAGTCGCAATTGTGACCTCTCAGTCTTGACGCATTCTACGACAGCAGCCCGGGACAGATTGCATTACCTGTCCAGTCTGCGCAACAAATCGACCGAGTGAGCACGACGTGGACACGAACGAGACACCGGTGCGCGTGTACTGACTTGCACATTCACAATCTCGCGCGGCATGTTGTGCTACGCTTCGCTGGTGCTGTTGACGATGTGTTCGAATTGGGGATTGCTGGGGGAAACGTTGCGCGTACTCGGTGGGCGGGTATATGCGACGTCGATGAGCGGGTGCGGGGAGAGAGAAGGATAGGGTATGGGGTCGGGTCGGGCGCGGGGACAATTTATTATGTGACGTCTGGGACGAGCTCGGGAGCTAAAGCCAGTGACGCTCTGGAGCTCATCTTGATCGGCTTGTCGGGAGCGGCCGAGTCGTCTTCACCGCTTCGCCCCGTGCAGCCTGAGCCTTCCCGCAGACCAGTCCCATGTAGTCACACACCAAGCCAGCCTGAGTGCTCAGTTCGACCCGAGCCGCAGAGTGACTCTCACTTCCACTTCAAATACGCAGGCATGTCAGGAGAGAGCGTTGGGTATTGATGATGTAAGCTACCGCTACATAGTTTCAATTGCTACAGTTTCTATGTACAAACGAGGGCACAAGGCTCGGAGCAGGGAGAAAGCAGGTCAGAAGAACGACCACAGCCGGCTGCGGTTGCTCAATTTCCTATGTCTGCGCACACCAGGAACGTAAGAAAGCAGGGAAGGCTCCTCGGCCTGGCGTTCCATAGGTTCTTGCGACGAAGGTGACGGGATCGCAACGCGCCGACGGAAGACCTTGTGCGCGCCAACTGTGCGTTTGCTGTTCGCGCAATGAGGCGCAATGGGTATGTCAGCAGACGCTCTTACCGCCTCAAGACCGTGTATGACTCACCAGACTTTTCCTGCAGTTGTAGCGTCCGCAGCGAGAATCGCAGGCCGGACAACCGTGCTGCTACCGGTGCTTGCGGCCAACACTTTGCCCCCCGAAGCGCCAGAAGAGGGTATAGGTCCCAAAACGATCGTTGACGCTGCGACTATGGACTGGGTATCGGCGCTGATAGGAGCCGAAGAGGCTGATTGGGTGGCCATGAAGGTGGATGAGGATGTTGTAATCCCTGTGTTGACTCCGACCGAGTCAGATACGGCTATCGCAGACTTTGACAGAACGGACGAGCTCGGGATTGCGATCGACGATGATGAAGATGCAGTTGCGGTCCCGACACCATCAATCGACGTTGGCGCCGGTTGGGCAGTCACAGTGACTACGACCGTGCTGACTACTACGGAGGTCGACACGGCGATGGAACTGGATGTTGGTGCGGTCGATGATGTTGAGAAGGAAGGTATTGACGACGAGTCGGTGGACAGCGGGAGACTTGGCTCTGGAATCGATGAAGATGCGGACACCGAGGCGGTCTGCGACAGCGTGGAGATCGTGAGTGAGAACGATTGGAATACTGTGGAAGAGGTGGCGCTGGAGGATGCGATTGCACTGGAAGAGGGGGTGACGCTGGACTGTGAGGGGGCACTGGATTGCGCAACACTGCTGGTAGGTGCGTCCGTTGTGCCGGACGACTGGATCGCAGAGGATGAGGTAGCCGAGGGTTCCGACGAAGCAGAAGACGAAGCCCCTGGAGCGGGACCCAGGAAGGGTGTCGGCACAAAGGTCGAGTTTGCGTTAGGTTCCGGGAGGTCGGCGGGGTACGAATCCACAAAAATGTCGTCCTGCGCACCATCCTTGAAGTTGTACAGGTCCGTGTAGAATGGTGGAGCATACTGGCCCTCGAACATCTGCATCGAATGGATGAGCGACGTCCATGTCAGCATGAATACAGAGGACGTACGTTGTTCTGTTCCTTTTGGAACCAGTAGAAGGGCTGCTTGGCTCCGTATGTGCAGTTGCCAGGCGCGGCATCTGGTTTATTGTAGTCTGGATCAGCGCCACAGCGGCGGGGAAGTTTGGGCTTTGCGAGCGCGACGTTGGACGTCGAGTTCGTGACTTTACACTTGAACCCTTTCATATAATCTGCAAAAGGGAGCGGTCAGCGCGATACCAGCAGGACAAGACGAATCAACGTACTCTGTTCTCCTCCGCTGTCGTCCTAGATTGCATTCTGTCAGTTGTGGCACTTCAGGGAGAGCCAGAAAAACCTACCGCGTGTACCCAGAACCAGGCACAGTGGCATCCATCCTCAGGGCAAGGGGGCATCCGTGCCGGGACTTGGAAGTCTGTGAACCGCGTCCACACACAAGTCTGATTGATGCTGAACACGGTAAAGTCTTCCGGCTTGATCTTCGTCACGTCGCTCTCATAGGCAATCGCTAGTGCGCAGCCCTTGAGGTCATTGAATCCATTCGTGTGCATGGCGGGATTGGGGAATGGAGTGTTGGGGTCAGAGGGACATGGATCGTTGCCCTTCTGGAGGTCGAAGCCGCTGTCCTCGGCCTTGGAGGCGAAAAATGAAGTGTGAGACTTGTCGCAAGCGAGCTCCGTAGTGGCGGCCTGGCCTGCGGGAAGCTCGAAGAAGTCCCCGGGATTTGGAGGGTGATCCAGGTGTCCGTGGAACCACCACTGGTCGAAGGTCATGTCCTGCAGCGGTGCCACGGGACGGTTGTCGTATTTGACCTTTCCACTATCCGTATCAGTCCAATTGAAGCCGTACATGCTCGGGTGAAACATCGCTATCCGTCGAATAGACATTCTTCAGTATCCATGTTGCAGTCCGGAATACTACTGCACTCACCAATATGAGCCGAGGCGAGGGGCACAGCACCCGCTAAAGTGAGCAGAAGGGTAGGGAGCATGATAGTCGTTAGTATGCACTTGTAGACAATATAGCAGTCTATAATGAGTCCCAGAGTGCAAGAGAGATGAGTTTAGTGTGTCGGACCAGCCTAAGTAGAGAGTCCTGAGCTCGAGAACCTGTCTCGGAGGTACGAAGCCGAAATGAGAGCCAGCTGAGAATCGACCAGGTCGATGTCGGGTCCCCGACTGCTCCTCGCACGCAAGCATGATATACGACGGCTCGGCAACGAGAGAATAAGGAACTATAAAAAGAGTAGCTATTGTTCACGCTAGAGACTGGGACATCCTGGAAGTCAGAACAATAAGGCACTTATGGAGACGTCACCGCACTCACCTTATATATGTGCGCTCTACTGCCCAAGGCCGGAGTCGAGTCTTCCTATCAATGCAAAAGTTGTCGTAAGATGCAAACCCAAGCCGTAGTAAGTACTTATAGCGGACGGCGGTCCGCGGAAATTGGAATGCGAAGAGCCGTCTGGTCGTCGCGACACGTTAGGCGCTGGCATCCGAATGGCGTCTAAAGTGGTGGCCAAATACGGACAAACATACAAACGATCATGTGATCGTCGCGTCCGAATATTAATTTGTACCAATGACGCGTTCTTGGTGTCTTGCCACTATTAAGCAAAGCATCGCCTTGCGCACCTTGCCGGCCTGGTTTGCAACCACAGTACTGCTGCCCTTTGCGTCACTTACGTTCATCTCGCAATATTCCAGAATCAGCCCAAACGGATTCACCCGTCTTGTTCACGACTCTACCCAGTGGATACGCAATGCAATCGGGACTGATGACGCACAGAATTCTGATTTGGACCAGGAAGTATGGATTAATTAGAAGGTTGGTCAGTCCCGATCTCAATTATCCGCGAATGCATGCACAGGACTGAGCCATCGAGGGGACATACCCATTCGAATCGGGACCAAGTCTGCAGTGCATAGACTCCACCGACTTCCGCACTCAGAACACATATAAGAAGCTCGTGCAGCGCTCTGAAGTCCTCACAAACATCGCACACTCAGAGCGCACTATCCACAGCACACGTATAACTACTGCTTACCTGCACTACCCAAAGACCTCATCTTTGACGAGCAATCATGATGGCCTTCGTCGAGAGCAACACCACTACCCTCGGTCTCGGCATCTCCTCTGACTCGGATGGCTACAGTACTAGCTCTTCCACCTCGTCAAGCCTGGCCAGCGTAGAGGGCATATTCTCGGACGTCCAACTCTCGTCGTCCGCATCGGACCTAGACGAGTCTTCGCCCACCTTGGCCGGGTCTTCGGACGAAGACAATTTCATCATCTTCTCCGATGATGAGTTCAACATCTACTTCGTGGACCGGCGTGAGCTGGCCGACGAGCAGATCCAAGTCGCCGACTTCCTTCCGTGGCCGACGTAAGTCTGCAGTGCTTTGCCTGCATCTATGCAACTTATACTGACTTGATTAAAAACGTAGGGGCAACCCGCCTTCCCAGCTCTCCCGTAGCGTCTCCAGAGACTCGTACGAGTCTGACGCTGCCGATGTCACGGAGGGATACGAGAGCGACGCAGACGATCTGCTCGATGACCTGCTCTGGCGCCGTGGCCGAGCGAAGAGACATCGGGCCAATCCTTCACGGGCGCAATATCTCATAGACCCCTACGAGCCAGTCTTTGAGATGGTCGTTCCAGTCACACGTGCTGAGCGCGCTGCACTTGCTCCCCCCACCGCCTCGCAGGACCCTGGCCCCCCTCCTACGAGGGCGGTCGATCCTGTCGTCGTGGAGGATCCAACCCGGCACTCAGTGGACGAACGTCTCTGTGACATGTATGGATCTCAGGAGTACGTTTCTGAAGAGACCGGGGCCTCCCAATTCATGGGACAGATAGACCTTCCCTCCGACGAGTACGAGTACGAGGAGTTGTACTCCTCAGACGGAGAGCACCCCCACCCGAAGCGCATCCGCTACACCTCAGAGACCCGCGAGATCACCTCCATCTACCTTCCCGCCATCACCGAAGAGCAGGCCGCCGAGCTTCGCCGGGGATACGCACTCGGCCTGCCAATGGAGGACATCATGCCGACCGTGCTTCCCGCGACACACAATGAGCACAGTGAGGTGGAGATTGCAGAGATGCCCTTAGGAGACGCGCACTCGTCCGACGAAGTGCAGAGCAACGGCACCAGCTCGGACAGCATGGAGACGATCGATCTGAACACGAGCAGCGACGATGAGCGGACCCTCGTCGAAGTTGTCGGCCCAGACGTCTCGGCTTCCGCACCCTCAATGCTCACCTCTCGAGTTCAGCTGGGGCCCTTCTGTGTCGCGGAAGGCCCCTTCCTGCCGCTCGACCCTGCACCGGCGATCCCCACGCGGTCTCGGTCACTGGAATTCTTCACCCTCGGGAGGGGACATCTATCACTCTAGACGTTGAACATGCATGATCATATGGACATTGGACGAGTATTGTAATATTATAGTGATGCAATTGAATGATACACTCTAAGCGGAGCTAGCGATACATAAAGATCCGGTCCCATATCGTGAAGGTTCGTCAAAACAACGTAAGAGCGTAGAGAACGCATGGGCTCAGAAAGGATGCCAGAGGCTAAATGACCTCCCTTTCTTCGAGTGTGCGTGTAGCTCAAAACCAAACAACGAGCGTTTCCGGACAGCTGTGCCGTTCGCGCGTCGCAGTTTGCTATTGAAGACGTCAGTATGCATATAGCAGAAAGGTGTCTGATCGGACTGACCAGACAGAACAGCGACCAGGAGGCGTGCCGAAGGGAGCCTGATCCGTGGGCTGAGACGTTGGGGCAGAGGGCGGCACAGTGGACGACGTAGTAGTGGCAGCCGATGTGGACGACGGCTCCAACGGTGTGGGTATAACAGTCTGGTTCGCGCTCGGAGTGGGAATCTCGGCGTACGAGTCGACGAATATATCGTCCTGCGCGCCGTCCTTGAAGTTGTACAGGTCCGTGTAGAACGGTGGCGCGTATGTCCCTTCGAACATCTGGGCAGATGCGTTAGACATGTATGCATGCTGGCATGGAGGAAGGCGTACGTTATTATCCTCGGCCTGGAACCAGTAGAATGGCTGCTTAGCGCCGTAGGTGCAGTTGCCCCGAACAGCGTCTGCCTTCCCGTTGTCAGGGTCGGCGCCACACCGTCGTGGTAACTGTGACTTTGCAAGAGCGACGTTGGAGGTCGAGCCAGTGACGTTGCATCTGAAGCCGTTCATGTAGTCTATCATTTGAATGTCAGTCTATGATCAATAGGAACCAAGACCTGTCGACGACGTACTCTGCTCCCCGCCACTATCTTGCTGTATCCAGGTGTCAGATCATGGGTGTCTATCGTGAGTCCCAGTACGACTCACCGAATGGATCCAAAACCATGCACAATGACACCCGCCCTCTGGGCAAGGCGGCATCCGCGCCGGGACTTGGAAGTCCGTAAACCGCGTCCACACGCACGTCTGGTTGATGCTGAATACCGTGAAGTCCTCCGGCTTGATCTTCGTGACGTCCGACTCGTACGCAATTGCGAGCGCACAGCCTTTCAAGTCATTGAAGTCCACCGTGTGCATCGCGCCGCTGGGGAAGCTCCCGTCATCCGATGGGCACGGATTGTCGCCCTGGCGCACATCGCCACCCTCGGACGAAGCGAAGTAAGACGTGAGCCCTTTGTTACACGCGAGCTCCGTAGTGGCGGGCTTCCCCGCTGGGAGCTCGAAGATGTCGCCCGGGTTCGGTGGGTAGTCGAGGTGTCCATGGAACCACCATTGGTCGAAGGTGTAGTTCGTGAGCGGCGCGACGGGGCGATTGTCGTAAGGAAACGTCTTGTCGGTGACGTTGAAGCCGTACATGCTCGGATGCCAGATCGCTGCGAGAGGGTGTCAGTCTTTGGCCTAAGGTACCCCACTTCGTATTCGGACGCACAGATATGGCCATGGACCTCCAGAGCTGCAAGAGATGCGATAACAACTGAAAGAAGAGTGGAGGGTAGCATAGCTAGCAATGAAGAAAGAGCACCAGGCTCAATGGAAGAGCAAGTTGAACCGGAGATGCGAAGTAGTGTGCAAGGAGCAGGCGAGGGGTTTCCGCGTCTTCCGATGCCTGGAGGCTGACTTATGTCAGTCTGGACTGGTGCCCAGGGGCGGCTGACAGCGTGCATGGCGACGGCGAGGCGGCCCTATTGTCCGTGATAACAATGGGCAATCTATAGAATTTCTGGGACAATGAGCACCGTGTTTACCTGTGCTTCATCGCCTATACTTTAGCAGAAACCCCCAGTGTCGCATGTGTCAAGCAGGTTGTTGACTTGCATATGGAAACCGTAGTGGATGACGACTCTGGAGCAATAGTCACTAGCGCCGGCGGGTAAACCAGGCGCGATGTGTCCATAATCGGTAGAAGCCGACACCCGAACACCCATAACCGACGCGCGGGCGCTTTTGGCAAAACTCCGTAGCAACGACGACGGGCATTTGTTCAACATTAGCGCAGTCGAGTGGCCTATGTTGCCAGAATACGAGCTGGGTAATCTTTTTGGATGATGTTTCCAAAGCTGAACTGAACATAGCGAAGGAAAAAGCGACGCTAAAGCGACAGCGATGGGGCATACGCTTGGCTCTTTGTGAGCCGGAATGGGTATTTTCGCTTTGCTCTCTGTTCCATGCTATCCTCACGTGTCAGTCCAAGCCAAGCTTTACCATAGATTGTTATATAAGAAGGCTCTCTTCTGCGAGGCCATCTGTATCGTGTCCTCGTAAGCCTTCTGCTCTCAGACCACTATCCGACACCCATGCCGAAAATCCGCAACCGTGGTGGCGTCCCTGACAACCACCGCTCAGGTATCGATAGTTATGGCGGTCCTCGTGGAACCACCGTCAGGTCTCAGGCGTTTCCGGACGTGCCACTGAATCCCCAGGTGAGTGTCAACGTCGACCCAACCACCCACATGCAGCTCACCGCCATCCCTCTATACTGCAGCATCGCTTTTGCACACCTCCACCTCTTGATCCTCAGTATGCGACTCCAGTCCAGGCTGAGAAGGACGACTTTCCGCAGTTCACCTCTCGACCGCCTTCTCCCGATGACTTCGATGAACTCACCGGAGCTAGGGCGCCTCTTCCACCGCTGCCTGGCTCGAAGGCTAATCCGATTGTCATCGAGGACGATTTCTCCGAGTCGTCTAGACGGTCGGAGCGACGCAATGCCACGGATGCTGTTCCAAGGCGTCGTACCACAGCTTCGCTGCGTCCCATTTCCTCCACCTCTCAGGGACGCTCGTCGCAACCTGCAGCAACTCCTACCCAGGGAACTGTTGGTAACTCGTCCAGAAAACCAAGCACCAAAGTCCCCAAGCTCTCAACGAGTCCCGAGGTGGTCAAGAAGACGATTCATGGGTACAGCCCTACGAAGTCTTCGCCTCTCAGCAAGGTCGCGTATAAAGCGCCTTCGGCTTCTCCCACCCTACCCCCGCAATACCGATGAACATTCAAGGGTACTAAGATTCGTCTCGTTGGAGTGGCCGCCTCCCTTCCTCAAGGATCGCTGGTGCAAGGCGCGTAGCGCCCATCCGACGGGTTGCGCTTTCACAGTTTCGTCGTCTGGAGGCTTTGCTTGGGATCTGGGTATCGGTATTCTCTCATGTAATGTAACTTCATCTCACTCTCTGCCATACTGAACGCATATATGTCACTCCATGATCCTGTGTTCCACGCTCAAGCTCAGCAATGCACATGTTTCTTTATCTCAATCAGGCACCAAATTACCGTTCGACGATCCGATGTCTCGCTTCGCGGGGATCTGTCAGGTTTGACTGTAGCGACGAGGTCATAGCTGCAATTCTCAGCCCATGAGATGATGACTTCCCTCCGCGTATATCGGAGTCAGGACTGACATATAGGTCTACAGGCGGGCTTCAAGAAGACGGCTGATTATCTTACTCCTTCCGTCCCATCAAGGTAGGGCTGTGTGATGTACTTTCGGTATAGCGTCGTACTGACGAAGAACACTCGTATGCTTTTAGCCTTAGCCGCCTGCCCCACGAAGATGCCTACGTTACCTCTTGAACTGACGGATAGGATAATCGATTGCCTGCATCATCATGGCGATCCGACCACGCTTTCGGCTTGCGCCCTAGTGGCCTCCAGCTGGGCTGCTACCGCCCGATATCACCGATTTGCTCGAACGTCAGTGACGTGCCACGAACTCGTCGCATATCTTGCACTCCTCGACTGCTCGCCCGAAGCTGGACGACGCGTACGACGACTCACCGTTACCAGTGTACAAGACTGTGCTTGCCACCGGGCGATCGAAGTAGAGACCCTATTATGTGCCAGTCCAAACCACGATCCCGCCTTGATGCCACAAATCTTCGCGCGCATGCCCGCATTGACGGAACTACATGTTGTACGCATGCCACTCCTCATGTTCATCGATTCGATCCCATCCACCGTCACAAAGCTCCTGCTGCGCGACGTCCGCTTCCCTAGAGTCGCGCACGCAGTGCAGGCCTTCCGTCTTCCAACTATCAGTTCTCTCCTGATCATCCATCCGTTCGTTGCGGACCGCGACTCTGCGTCAGAAGTCACCACCAATATCCAACCCATCCCGGATCCAGTCTCGTTCACCGAATTCGGACTCTGGGCATACGACGGGGTAACCACCACGGCGTGCAAATGGCTCGCAACGCAGGGCGTAGGGCGTCGTCTTCGAAGTTTGGCAGTCTACCTCTTCGACACGGACATGCTTGGAGCATATGCTCCGCTCTTCAGGACGTTAGGTCCCTCTTTGACTCACCTGGAAGTAATGATCCAGCCGTGGACCAACATAGACTCGGGTACGTACAGGAACGCACTCTCTGCAGCCGCAGCATGTACTGACTGAGCGTCTCCAGACTCCGAGCATACGGCGCCCGTGGATTGGGCTCTCGAGAACTGTACGAACCTCAAACATATTCGCGTTCTCAATTACATCAGTTGGACGATGATCCCCATGGACAAAGCCCTCGTCTTCCTCCGGAACCTTCGCTCACCATCCGTATCCTCGCTCACCTTCGTGCTCGACGTCAGCCGGTTTGCGGAGGGGTCGACCAGACTCGGTGGCATTGAATGGGTGAATTCTGCCTTGGAACTGCTGAGCGAGGACACATATAAGAGAGTGCGCCGGGTCGCATGGGAGTTGCACCACAGGGATAAGCCGGAGAGTATGGGTGGGACGACACTCAGCGAGCTCGCGAAGGCTGCTGCGGTTGCAATCACCAAGAAGTGGGAGGGTCATCACAAGCCCGGCGTTGAGTTCACGATTACCCGAGTGGCCGAGCCTAGCGTTCCGTGCGCTTGGGATGACGGCAAGATACATCCTCTTGGAGCTGAGACGATTGTGGTAAGTCCCGTTGTCTACGCCACTCGATGGGACCTGTCCAACTGAAGATCTTCCTCGAAGACGTACACTCACGATGACCGACACTGCCGTTGGCATCTGACATGAGGGATACGCATGCTCTTTGCCGACACCGCGCTCTGGTCACGTCAAGACGAAGCACTAGCACTAGATTGGTATTGACCCGAGGATTACGTTGACACTACATGCCGCTGTCGCACCATACAAATAATACATGTACCCTTAGAACCTAACCTACATAGGCTCAGACGAAAGTACACTAGCTTCTACACTTTTGACAACAAATGACTAGACTGATGCCAGAACGCAGGAACATAGAGCAACCGGTACTAGGGTATCAAGAGGTGACGGAAACGTCCGATATGCTAGCCAAGCGGGTCAAGGAGGCTTTGCGCCCTTTGTGAGTGTCGAGGGTGCGATCGGAGAACGCAGTGGGTGGACGGGACGGAAGGGAAGTGACGATGTGGGGCTCTATGGGACTCAGCATAATCGGGGATGTCTGAAAGCGGTTGAGGTAACTCGACCCGTTGTCAGAGAGTGGTACAGCTGGGGGCAGGCGTGAGATCGAATGCCGACAATATCTAAGTGAAACCTACCTTGGATAAAATCGTCTTGGCTCTCGTTCGAGATAACTTCCAACGACTTTTGACTGGTCTCCGGTATCAACATGGTCGAGAGAACCCCGGTGAGCATGAAGAACGCGAATATTTCGAGGCTGGGAATGCGCAGGTGTCAGCACCCGAACCGTGGATTCACAAGCAAGCGACCACGCGGTGAGACGTACATATGGTTGAACTTATTCGGCCCCCCTGCGTCCTTGAGCCATTGGAAGGCTAGCTGTGCGATCACGGCACCGAACTTCCCACTCGCTGCTGAAATCCCATGTGCCGTGGCCCGATACCGCGTGGGGAACGCCTCACCGGGGATGATGAAACTTGTCGTGTTCGGTCCGAAGTTCTGGAAGAAGTTCGCGATGCAATAGAGCACGACGAAGGCAGCCTTGCCTCCTGAAGAGGCGATCATCTTGTTATACGCCAACCCTGACGACAGGAAGGTATGGAAGCAAAGGGATTCAGGTTTGGCAGAGACGATGAGGGACGAGACCACAAGACGCACCCATGATAAGGAACAGGACCGTTAGCACGGAGAAGCCCATGAACTGAATGGGCTTCCGGCCCCACCTGTCAATGAAGACGAACGCGGCCCAGTAGCCGGGTACTAGGCCGGCAAGTGACAGGATGAGGTTGCCGAGACTCAGGTTCCGCAGTGTTTGATACACTACCGCAGCGGGTGCTGCCCCGTCCTTGCTAGGAGTCCCGAACCCGATGGCATCGAGGATGATGGACGAATTCAACCCTAGCCCATAGAAAGCGATCTAAAGATGTCGTCAGTAGGCTACAAAATAGTCGCACGCAACAGGATTACTCACGTCGAGTGCTAGCCAGCTGTAGGACGTGCCAATGAGCACCTTCAGATTTTCCCATTTAGAAAAGTAGGAGAGGAAGTCGTGACTATTGGCCTGTCGTGCGCGCACCCTCAGCGTGAGAGCGTCCGGATCGACAGTGTAGGTTTCGTCTAGACTTAGGAGTGCGTGGACGTCCGACGAAGCTTGCTTGATATCGCGCTCGATGTCCATGGTGAACCGGGGCGTCTCGGGGATAGTGAGTCGGAAGTAGATAGCCACAGCAGCCGGAACGCATCCGAGACCGATGATGAGTCGCCAGATCTGGTCAATGGAGCGGAGGACAGAGAGCGGAGGGTCATGCAGGAAGGAATGTTTGTATGCGGAGATGATGATAAATGAAAAGAGCGTAGCGGCTGGGTATCAAGTCAGGACGATAACAGACACTTTGAGAACCATCAGAAACATACATAGCTGTCCCCATCCCTGATTAGCGAACACCGCAGCCATCACACGACCTCTTATATATACGGAGGAGAACTCGGAGGAGATGACGGCGCTGATGGGATAGTCTCCCCCAATTCCGATACCCATCTGTAACATACATACAGAAGCGCTGAGCGTAAGAAAGGCATGATTGACGGTAGAACTTACCACGAATCGCCAGAATATGAGAACACCGATCACGTTGATGGCTGTAGCAGGTGCGCATAAGGCCTGCCCGAACGTGGCTACCATGATAACTGCGAGTTCCATGCCATCTAGAACGGACAATAGGGTCATAATACAGGCCATCTGAGCAACGACATGCAACATACAGATACGTTTGCGACCAAGCATGTCGCCAAGCCATCCAAATAGAAGTTGTCCCAACAGGACGCCTACGGGGGTTGCAATCTTGATGCCTATCTCTTGCCCAGTGCTCAAGGACCGTCCGGGGAGCGACGTCAGGGTGGAGTCCAGAGAAGCATTGCCGTCTGAATATAGCATTAGGTTGGTGGAACATTGATATGCTGAAGAGGAGGCGCTTCACCTGATCCATAAAGAAGACCCAGCATGACGGACACGATATTGATGGCGAATATGTCATAACTATCACAGCCATGCATGGATGCTTAACCAGGAATCAAAGAGCGACGCTACTGAGAAGAAGACTCACGCATCTGTGAAGAAGCCAGCGCCAGATACGAATGCAACCTTCACATGAAACCACCTGTATCATACCCAAACAGCGATCAGCACGCATACGATGTCCACAGTATAAGGCTTGGTACTCACGAGAACTTGGCGTTGTCTATATCCTGAAGCAGGACTTGACGTCTCTTGTTCAAGCGGCGCACAGTTGCTGCGCGGTCCGGAGTGACTTTGCCGACCTCGTGCGGGCGTCCGCCATCCCAAGTTGGAGACTTGCCGATGTCATAGTTCGTCGAACCCTCCGACGCGTGTAGGAATGGCATGGGCTTGCAGGTGAATGAGTAGAGGGGCAGGGTCAAGCCCTCCTCGAATGGGAGAGTGCGCGCGCTTCAGAGACAGTGGAGGCGTGTAGTGTGAAGCTCGACAGGTCTGCCTCCCCAGTGCCCCGACGCGCTAACACTTATACGAGGCGAGAGCGAACCCTGTAGTCACACAACCGCTCGGATGGAATCGCGGCCGGTACCTGGCGCCACTAGCGGCCAAACCGGGTAGATTCCCTCACTACAGATGAATTGGATCGAGAACGTACCAAGAGTTTGGGTGAGTGTTCTGGATCGCTGCAGATGGAGATGGACATTTCAGCATAGTATTAGACGCCACCCGGATTCCATCACGACTTAACTACACGTTCCTTGCTTGGAGGACCTCCAACGGCCACATGAAGGGAACTCGGGCCACAGCGTTTGCCTGGCACTGTTTGAGATGGACCTGGCCGATCCGATAGAACGGAGCGTCCTTGGGAAGATGCGATAACTCGACGTTCTTCCGGCACGCACGTGCGACGGGGACTACCGCTCATCGGGGCTTGCGCCTATTACGGACTGAGAGGGCGCGAACCTAAACTTTTTACAGTGCCGCAACAGAGCTCTTGGCGTGCCTGACATGGTGTAGAAGACGGTCAGATACGCCGCAGGATGCAGTTGACATTGGATGGCATCCACCAACATGGGTACCTAACAGGGTCCAGGGGATTGTGTTAGTACCTCCCTGTCAAGATACTACAGCGTCCGGTGACCAAGACATACAACTTCGCAAACCCGACGTCTACAGAGGGCGGCTGGCGTCCCACCAGAACCTTGCAGCCTGATGTAGTTCTCATATCCCGGCTTCCCGATCGCGGCGTACTGGGACGCCCACAGTCTATGTCAATTTGAAGTACTGTGCTGCCTGCAAGTGTAATCCTCCTTTGATGAGTGAGATGTGGCAAGCTCGTAAGAACACATCATGATGACGCATAGGGCCGTGTGCTTTCGACATGCGGCTGAGCTGAACAGGTGAATGTGGTGGCACTGCAGTGGTTGTCGCCGGTCGGGCGACAGCGGCAGTTACGGGCGCCTCCTGTGGCCTCGAGGCTACGGACTCCTTCCACCGCTTGACAGTACTTGGACACTTGACATGCTTAACAGCTCTACTATCATCATCGTCTGACCACGCACAGGGTAGCAACTTGGAATCATGCATTCTGGAAGGACTAGCCTTCGATGATATAGACACCGGCACGTTTCGGACTTCTTCGCGACATACTACTAGTGAGTACGATATCGGCACGTTCGCGCGATCAGAGTGCAGGAAGTGTGGCGTTGCGATGAGAAAGAGTAGCTCAGGTCCTAACTCATCTGGAATGTGTTACGTTAGGGAAGGGCCGCCGAAGCGTTCGAGACGGCGACCGTGACGACCATCGCCGTCGAAGGTTCTGTTCAAATTTCATGGGAGGAAGAATCCAGGTGCAACATAACTCTGAACGCGCCCTAGGTTTATCAGACGCTCTCGAACTCGGAACCACTGAGTACGTGCTTCCTGAAGATGGTAGGTGCGGGTTATAAGGCCAGTGGCAGGTCATCTATCCTGTCCATCTGCGCATCGGGCTGCGCGAACGCCAACTCTAAAGCCTTCGCCCTGTCCGAGCTTCGTCTTTCAGACTTGTGCCCACAGGTTGGCAGTATAGACTCACACGACATGCCATAAGTACAAATGGGCGGTGGCGCCGGAGCCTGCTACCAGCAGACATTCCATTCAGCGAAGAAGTACAGTACTCTTAACGCAGCGCCATCACTTGGGCGGCGCCGCCGGAGCCTGCTAGACATTCCATTCCCCTATCATCGCTAACAGCGGCGAAGAAGTCTCAACGCAGCGCTGCCGCTTCTGCTATCGGGACTCCGATGCTCGTCCGTCCAAGGCACCCCCGCCTTCGCGATGTCTTCCGCTTGGTTCTTCACTCACACCGCGCCCGAGAACCTGACGCAATCGCGTCTGCGGGACCTACCGGCGTACTGGTACGGGTCCCAACTGACTGGGTAGAAGATTTGGGGAAAAACTGGGAACAGGCTGGGGATGCTGCGACAGCTTGAGAGCGAGAGCCTAGAGGTCCCACTGGAACCCAGGGCCCAACCCTACTGTCGTCGCGCAGCAGCCAGAAGGCCCGCTCCGTCGGAGGGAAGGTGAGGCTGTCAGGCATGGGCGGTGCAGACTGGGTGCGGACTCAGCTGAGGCACCGTGATGGTTGTGGAAAGATCGTGGATGTACGAGGATTGTGCCCGACTTCCTGCATATCGTTTGACGACCACGATTCGCAGACACTTGCGTCATAGGTAGCGCCGGCCATTTTCCAGTATGTATCAAAATACAGCCGGATGCCTCCTGAATCAAGAGTATGCTATAGCATCGGCGGAACAGTGAAGTGGTATAGTGTCGCGTGTAGTTTCATATATCTGTCCATTGTCGTCTGTTAGTGTCCAGTGCATGCAAACCACTCCGTCCAATATATCAACATTAAGAAGATGTGGGGCAATCTCGAGTGTCTTCACCCCTCCCGGCGCTGATCGACAGATATCATCGTCGTATGGCACCAGAGACACCTACATAGGCGAATCCCGCGCTTTATCAGCTCTAATCCCAGAACAAGAACAACAGAGCGAGCGAACGAACCTCCTACGAAGGTATCCTGTCTCTCATTCGAGAGGTCCTCAAGAGTCTTCTGATTCGTCTCCTTGATGAGCAGCGTCGACCCAACACCAGTAAGCATGAAGAACGCGAGTATCTGCAGCCTGCGCAGCGCAGCAACACGCCCAGTCAGCAACCTGCTCCGGATACGCAGGGAGGACGACGAAGACGAAGGGGGGGGGGACGACGCAACATACAAGTGACCGAGGAAATGGTTCGACTGCGGGGCTCCCCCGACATCCTTGAGGTTCGCAAAGCCGACCTGGGCGATGATAGCGCCGAGCTTCCCGCTCGCAGCCGATATCCCGTGCGCCGTCGAGCGGTAGCGCGTCGGGAACGCCTCCCCAGGGATGATGAACGTGCTCGTGTTGGGCCCAAAGTTCTGGAAGAAGTTCGCGAGGCAGTAGAGGAACACGAACGCCTTCGTGCCCGCCGGCGTCTCCCTCATCTTGTCGAATGCAGACCCTGCGTCCCCGTATCCGAGTCGTCGTGAGCATCGTATGTGACGAGGCGAGGCGAGCGAGAATAATAATTAATGGTCAGAGGCTTACCCATGATGATGAACAGGATGGTGAGCACGATGAAGCCCATGAGCTGGATAGGCTTCCGCCCCCACTTGTCGACCACCAGGAACGTGGCCCAGTACCCAGGAACATACCCCGCCACAGACAGGATGATGTTCCCCACCGCAAGGTTCCTCAGCGTCCCATACACCGCCTGCGGCGCGAGGAAGCCGGGGTCCCCGGGCTTAGCCACGTCCCCAAAGTTGATCCCCTCGAGGATGATCGGGGTATTGAGACCAAGCCCATAGAAGGCAACATCGAGCGCAAACCACGAATACGCCGTCCCAAACAGGAGCAGCCAGTTCTCGCGCCTCGCGAAGTACGCCGCAAAGTCGTACCGCGACGCGCGCGGCGCCTGCACGCGCTGCACGACCGCGTCCGGGTCGACGTAGTACGTGCCCATGGTGAGGAAGTCCTCGACGTCCTGCGCAGCCTGGTGCACGTTGCTCTCGACGTCCATCGTGAACCGGGGCGTCTCGGGGATCGTGAGGCGGAAGTACAGCGCGACCGCCCCCGGGACGCAGCCGAAGCCGACGAGGAGGCGCCACATGTAGTCGACCCACTCGATGTCGGTGACGATGCCTGGCCCGGTGGCAGCGCCTGGTGCTACGGAGTTCAAGATTTGCTTCTTGTATGCGGTGACCACGATGAGCGCGATGATGGAGGCAGCTGTGTAGGACGACGTCGCGGCCGCTTAGGGAGTAGGGACGCAGGTAAGCGCCGGATGTACTCACTGAGCTGGCCCCACCCCTGGTTGGCGAACACGGCGGTCATCATTCTACCGCGAATGCGCGTCGAAGAGAACTCGGAAGAGATGACCGCGGACAAGGGGTAGTCGCCTCCAATCCCGATGCCCATGACGAACCGCCAGACGACAAGT
Source organism: Lentinus tigrinus ALCF2SS1-7 (assembly GCF_003813185.1). Lineage (NCBI taxonomy): Eukaryota > Fungi > Basidiomycota > Agaricomycetes > Polyporales > Polyporaceae > Lentinus > Lentinus tigrinus. The sequence goes on from NW_027137920.1 coordinate 281,868, forward strand.
ACCCCGATGATGTTGACGGCGCGGAGGCCTGAACCTGCCAGTGCCTGCCCGAATGTCGCTACGATGATGATCATGAGCTCAAGGCCATCTGCAAGGAGAGCGTGAGGTGAGATACAGCACATTGCGTAACGCAGCGGAGGCAAGCGGATGGGACGCACACATCCGCTTGCGGCCAAACACGTCGCCGAGCCACCCAAAGAGTAGTTGGCCAACCAGCGTCCCGACAGGGGTCGCGACCTTGATACCAAGGTCCTGCGCGTTTGTTAATACCCCGCCTACAGAACGCGCTCTCGTCAGCAACCACTAGACCTTTGCAGAAGAGACAGATCTCTGGGAAACCGTGACGTACCGGGTCCGTAGCAGTAGCCCAGCATCGTGGCCACGATGCTGATCGCGAATATGTCATATGCGTCGGTGAAGAACCCGACACCAGCAACCATGCAGACCTTGATATGGAACCAACTACGGATTCTGGTGAGCACTATCTGCGCGGCCTCTATTGGACACACTCACGAGAAGTCTGCCTGGTCAATCTCTGCGAGAGCCGCTCGGCGCTGGGAGTTAAGAACGATGCTGTCTTCCCGCCCGAATGTCGAGAGCGGCACATCCGAGCTGCACCGGAACCTATCATCCGAGTCCCCGACAAACGAGTCCTGTGCGCCGGTCATAGGATACTCCCGGAGGGCTGGTAGAGTAGAAGAACCACGGAAGGCCTTGTCAACTTGAGAAGAGTTACAGTAAGGTATCGCGAACGTGGGGTATGTTGTGGAAGAAGAAGGCCTGCCAGGCCAGCGACGAACATCATTTTATTCTGCCTAGAGGCGCACTGTCGGCGAGGGGCACGGCGGACAGTTGGGCGTGAGTTGTCTGTCAGGACATGGGTTACCGATAGACGTAACTTACCAGGTATGTATCTACTGGCTTTGTTCTGGCTGTGATACAGACCGCAGTGCGTGCTGGTTGCCCCGCGTGGCGAAGCGCGCACGCTCTGGATGATGGCTGTGGGAGCACCGCCCTGATATATGCCATGGTCTTGCTTTTGCGAAGGACGAATGTTGGTCGTTCGACTGGCCGGGATGATGACACGTTGGAGAGCCTCATGGCGGGGCCACCGTACAGAGCCAAGGCAAGATGAGGTAGTTGGATACTAGCGGCGGAAGCTGAGGCGAGGAAAGTGCCAGCCCCAGAGGCTGTGCGGAATTCCATGTTGGGGTGAATGGTTACAAAGTACCGAGAAAGCAACCGGCGCACCATGCACAGTGCGGCAGAGCGCAGAATGACGGTCGTGCGGTAGCACCACAGCGGTGATGGGTCCTAGGGTCCTTCGGATACGTTGCAATGCAGCCCAGAACCCCGTAAACGTGATAACCGCGCCTGGCTGATGCATCTAGTACAATGTCAGGATGATACTCGAGCAAACCGAGGAAGACGGATGTGGCTAATAACATACGCTGCAGCCTGCGAACTCCCGATATGACCGTGATCTCCCAAAAGCGAAAATGAACCATCGCGGCCGTGCTTCAGTACAAGGCGATGATGTAGAACATAGCGGAAGCAATGCCGTCGACTTCTGGAGGCGTCATCAGGAGGACCGGGGGCCGTGATGACATCCGTGTGGGGGATGAGCTCGTTCAGAGAACACGGTGGGAACCGATATGTATATCGCTTCTGAGGCGGGCAAACGCTGCGTTGTTAGTTGACCGGACTCGGCGTGCCAATGTAGGTTCTAGGGTTCGTATATAGAACGCACCTCATGGCGGATAGGGAGTGTTTGATAAGACTGCCGAGATATCGACTTACACAGGCACGTCGGCATTGAACAAGAGGAACTCGAGTTCACAGTGGCGCAGAGTACCGGTCACAGGACGGTAATCCCGCTGCTGCAAGGTCTCTACAGTCGAAATGTCGAAACCGCCTTAGCAGGCAGAGAAGGAAGGGGCATGACGCGGACAGGCAAGTACACATTGCAACTAGTGCGATACACACAATGAGGCTGTTGCAGAAACCCTGTACTTGACTCCGAGTCGCGCGGGGTCTTAACAACACAGTTAGTGCCTCGATAAAACGTCTCAATTGACGACCGCGCCAGAAGGCACGACTCTAAGACATGCTCTGGCCAAAGGGGTCCCGCATACACGTTCTGGGACTCGGAATCACCACGAGTGCGCCAAGAGCACCCGCGCAGTGTATTATATCCACCGCGAAAGGTACTATCGCGATCAGATTGGTGCAGATGGGGCCAGAGATTCGGCGGAGAAGCAGGGAGGGACCCTCTAAATGACAAGGCACCCGCGGTCTTCTCGCGAGGGCTTCTTGCGGCTTCCCGCACAGGCGAGCCGGAATGCGCGACAACAAGCGGACAGTCTGCCGCCGAGATACACGCGAAGGACAGTCTCCCGCATGAACAGATCTCACCTGGGAGAAGATGACGAGGCGGCAGGCGGAGAAAGGCCCAGCACCTTGGAGAGTTGGCGAGAAGCACCCACGGAGACGTGGGGTCGCCTCGTCTTTACCCCCACGCGCCTCCCTCGCGAGTCGCCGTCACCCGCGTCCCGCTGAATTCAATTTCGGAGCCCCGGAGAGACGAACTAGTGCAGATCCGAGCGACCGAGGACGGCGAACTGTTCCGCCCAGAACCTCTGAGACGGCGGGCGATCTCAGACGTCTGGGACGGCGCAGCATGGTCAAGCTCACGTCGAGACCTGTGTCGCTGTCATTGTACGAGTGTCGACTGAACCAAAGAGCATGGCAGTATAGGGCGATCGGACGCATCCCGCAATGGTTAGAAATTCGGAGGCCACGACGCACCGGCCAGTGTGGGGCAGTGAACACAGTTACGAGGACACTAGGTGTCGTCCAGATCGAAGACGTTCTGCCTCCGGAGCATGGATGCAGAAAACTTCACGAAGGCGGCGCACCGTCTGGGCCATCGGGCGGTGCACCGCTATGGCTAAAGTAGGCCTGCACATGGAGGCGAAGCACGGTCGTCGGGAGAGGGGAGAGACCGCGACGAATCCGGCGCAAAATGATCTGATGCCGATTTGTCTGCACACGTCTGGGCCACATACGGAGCGCAGAAGAAAACGAGCGTACTTCTTGAGGACAGACGCAGCAGGGCGCATCAGCGGGGTGGATTCCGTTGGAGAGTGGCGGTCGGCACAGACGGGTAAACGAGCACAGTCGAGTGGCCAGGCACGGAGCGTGGCCTGGCGAGGGCCACGCCGGGCGACGTCGTTCAAGGAAAAGACAGGGCGTGAGAACGTGCGAGGGTTCCTCCACCTACCATATGCGGCAGTGGAACCCTGTGCGCTGATTGGCTCTTGAGTACGAACGTGCAAGGGACAGCGCGCCAGGCTCGCGGGGATGCGGGTTGCGTTACTTAGCCCAGGCGTCCTTCTTCGTTCCAAGCTTTGATGCATCGGAACAACGTCTGCCGATGGTCCTCCAAGCTAACTTAAAAGCTCCTGGCCGCCCAGGGGCACGCCAGCCTTTCCCCACGAGCCTCCCCTTGCTCTTCACCAGCCCCGAGCTCGCGACTCTCCTTCGCGATGGCCTCCTCGTACGTGGTTGACAAAGCCTCCACCAGCTCTGCAGAGGGCCCCGTGCCGCTCACAAAGGGCACAACAAGCGCCTATGCCCTCGACGAGAAGCGCAAGGCCGCTCTGGCCGAGATCGACTCGGCCAAGTTTTCGTAAGTCTCCCTCCGCACACAAGACAAGCATGGAGCGCGAAATGAACGAGCATCGCACAGGTGGTTCCACGTAAAAGTCTGCATGGTCGCAGGTGTGGGCTTCTTCACCGATGCCTACGACATCTTCGCTATCAACATCGCATCCACCATGCTCGGTTATGTCTACGGCCACGGTCCGTCTTCCTTTCTTTGATCATCATACCTCGCGTGCTCACCTCACAATCAGGTCAGAAGCTCAGCGCAAACCAGGACCTCGGTGTCAAGGTCGCTACTCCCGTTGGTACCCTCGTTGGACAGCTGCTCTTTGGTTGGCTTGCAGACGTCGTTGGGCGTAAGCGAATGTGTGCGTTCCCCTCTTTTGATCCTCCCTCCTAGGCCCAGTCTGAAGAACCCCATGCAGACGGTATCGAGTTGATCCTCATCATCGTCGCAACCTTCGGCCAAGCCGTCTCTGGTCAAGGACATGCCGTCAACATCATTGGCGTCCTCGTCGTCTGGCGGTTCGTCATGGGCGTCGGCATTGGAGGCGATTACCCTCTATCTGCTGTCATCTCGTCGGAGTTCGCATCTACCCGTATACGTGGACGCATGATGACCGCAGTGTTCGCAAACCAGGGCTGGGGTCAATTCTGTACGTCCAGACAAACATACGTGCTGCGGATTGGCGCTCATGAGGTTATGTTCTAGCCGCTGCCCTTGTTGCGTTCATCACCGTCTCCGCCTACAAGAACTCGCTCCTGCACGATGACCCCGCTGTCCTCGCTCACGTCGACTACATGTGGCGTATCCTCATTGGCCTCGGCTGTGTCCCCGGCGCGATCGCCCTCTACTTCCGTCTGACCATCCCTGAAACGCCCCGTTTCACGATGGACGTCGAGCGGAACGTCAAGCAGGCTACACAGGATGTCGAGAACTTCCTCACCACCGGCTCCTACTACGTGGACCCCGACGCGGTCATCGAGCGCGCACAGGCGCCCAAGGCCTCCCGCCGCGACTTCTTCGCGTACTTCTCCAAGTGGGAGAACGGCAAGCTTCTCCTCGGTACCGCGTACTCGTGGTTCGCTCTCGACATTGCCTTCTACGGCCTCGGTCTCAACAACTCGATCATCCTCCAGGCCTTTGGATTCGGCTCCCCGGACGCGTCGCTCAAGGGCACGGAGAAGGTGTACACCAACCTGCGGAACATCACCATCGGAAACATGGTCATCTCCGTGGCGGGCCTCATCCCCGGCTACTGGGCCACGTTCCTGCTCATCGACCGCTGGGGCCGCAAGCCGATCCAGCTCATGGGCTTCACCATGCTCACCATCCTCTTCGTCATCATGGGTGCGTGCTTGTTTGAGCAGGGCTGTACGGAGAGACATGTGGCTGACGTCTCGACTTTTTTGGGTAGGTTTCGCTTACGACAAGCTCACGGCGACCAGAGCCGGCACGAATGCGTTCACCTTCCTCTACTGCCTTACGAACTTCTTCCAGAACTTTGGGCCCAACACGACCACTTTTGTGGTCCCTGGAGAAACTTTCCCAACCCGTTACCGGTCCACCGCGCACGGTATCTCGGCGGCGAGCGGAAAGCTCGGCGCTATCGTCGCGCAGGTCGGCTTCGGTAAGCTCGTCAACATTGGCGGGACGAACAAGTTCGTCAAGCACTTGTGAGTCTTTCACGTCCACCGGCATGTGTTTGCGTGTTCTGAAGACGAGATTGAACAGGCTGGAGATCTTCGCGTTCTTCATGCTCACCGGTATCTTCTCGACAATGCTCATCAAGGAGACGAAGAACAAGTCTCTCGAGGAGCTGTCGAACGAGAACCAGGACGGCTTCATCGCAGGTCAGTCTCATTGACCAATTTCGTCCGATGCGTGCGTTCTAAGCAAACCTCTGCGTGCAGGTCCTGCCATCGCCGACGACAGCAGAGCATAAGCCCCCGCTTTCTCATCGCCCTCCTCTGTCATCACTCCCGCTATCTATTCTGCATGGCCCGATCATCTCTCTCTCTTGTGTCCCCATATCCCCACCCCTGGACCGTACTCTCCTTATACTTCTACAGTGCCCGCGATGAGTGGCGTATATGGTTGCTGAGTGTAATGATACTATGTGTGAAAATTCTGGGTTTCTAGTGCTATCGGAATGAGGCGCTCAGCACTCTGCAGCTGGGGATATGTGGAACTCGTTTGCTGTAGACTAGTAGATGCACGCAAGTGCGAATAATATTCCCTTGAAGCCTCTGCGGTGCGGGACCCTGGACGGTGGTTTGATGGCGGTATGCCCGATTTGGCAGGCGCTGTGGATCGACGGCGATTGTGTCCGCTAACCGACGCGTCGGACGACCAGAAGCAGCACCGCCCAAATTGGCCCCGCACTCCGCCGTCCGCCGTCGATGCGCCGCGCGATGACGCAACCGCTATCCTCCGCCGTATTGTCACTGTGATGGACGGGCACATAGTACCCACATCTGGCACCCAGCCACAATTACCGCAAACCACGACCATCACTACGCATCCCATCTTGAACGCGCTTTAGCCCCGTTAACGTTGTAACCACTGCGGTACGTCCACTTGGGCGCAGCGACTAAGTTCCAAAGACTAACATCAGAGGATCGTCCAGATTGCAAAGCAGCTACTATTACTACGCCTACGTATACGAACCCTCAAGCTACACAGCAGAGACGATGCCCCGCCTCCCCAAAGCCCAGCTCCTCCCGGACTCCTCGTTCTCCGAGCCCTCCGAGCCGTCTCAGATCCGCCCCGAGGACAAGCCAGCCGCCGCGCTCCGCGGCGAGCAGGAGGAGAACCCGCAGCTCGTCGCGCACAGCAGGGGCCGGCAGGCGGGCGACGCCAAGGGCACCAACGCCGACTCTCCGCCGGGCGCCGCAGGGGACGAGGCGAAGTGGAAGAGGGGCCCGCGCGATGCGGATGAGGAGAAGAGGGGGGACGTCGCGGGGGGGTTTAATGTCGGGCGGTCGAAGCTCTGAGAAGATGTGTGTTGTGGAGCGTAGTATGGACGATCCTTGGGATACGGATGGCTTAAGTTGAGATGAGGCAACACGATGGAGAATGGAATTCGTGTAGAAATTGTACCACCGTGGCGATATGGGCGCTGTATCAGACGTATCAGTGCACATTGTGCGTGGTTCGTTGTCTCAGCTATAGAGACGTTGTGGTCAAGACAGGAAGGACCCCGGAAACCTCGTGGGACACACAGCCAGACAGACGCCCACAGCCACAGTCGCGTTGTGGCACCGAACATCATGGCGACGAACGCGTCAGCTCAGCCGGGCAGCAAACGGTGGACATATTTCCACTCGGCATTACAGCTGGCCATACAACGATCTGCTCACAAGTGGTCGTAAGTCCTCTGTACCCATAGAACGCGTCGAAGTGACCAGACTGATCGTCTCCTGCAGATACGAGGACTTTGCCGAGTGTTTCTCGCTATGGTGCGACGAGCAGCCCGAGAACGCGGCTACAATCTTCAACCTCGTGTCTAGCCGTCTGGAGTCATCGATAACGGTGAGGATTGAAACGTTTGACGCGTCTTCTGCACGTACTCATCTAGCCATAGGAGAACTGCGAGGAGCTGTTCAAAAAGTACAACGTGAAGGAGAACCTCGACAACCTGCACGCTGTCGTCACGGCTGCACGTGCGCGTAAGCAAACCGGCTACGACGGCAAGGACGTGTGGCGGGAGGACCTGCAGCCGCGTACCGCCGTCCGCGCGCGAACCATCCCTCTGCTCGAACGGGAGCGCGATCGTCTCAAGGCAGAGCTGGCGCAGGTACGCTGCCACGTCCCTCTCGTCGATCCCCGCCTCCGTATCTGGCTGACACGTCATGCATACACGCAGCTCACGGCAGAGAACTCAGAGCTGCAGTCGGAGATGGAGCGGAATATCCGAGCAAAGGAGGAGGCGGATCGCGAAGCTGCGCGGCTCCTCGACGTGCTGGACAAGGTGAGAGCGGTCCCGGCTCCCCGCTAGCTTGTGAGCTTGAGGCTGACGTGCATGCTGCGATTTTGCCCAGGCACTAGCGAAGTGGGACCGGATGCCACTGGAGAAGGTTGAGGAGTGGACGTTGAAGACGGCGGAGGAAGCCGGGAGCAGAGCTTGACGCTCTTGGACAGCCGTTGGTTTTCTCGTTCCAGTACGTACTGATCGGTCTGTTGTGGAGAGCCTGGGTGCTGTACCACTTAGTGTAACTGTAACCGTACGATAGGGTGTATACTAGGCGTTTTTAGGTGGGTTTGTTGCTACGCAAGAGATTTTCTGTCACGACGTGGATCGCTGACGTTGGGTGGCAGGTAACGAAGGCCAAGCCACGTTTAATGGTCCAGCTACCGGCAAGATGTCGTACATCTGCACATATGATATTCAGGCATTGCGGAAGAGACCCTCGCTGACGAAGTCAGGGCAACTTGGTCGCGCTAGTTGCATAGCCTCTCACAAGGTCCGGCATGCACGTTCGTTCGTTCGTTCGTCGAACACAATCGACTTATCGGCCGAAGAGAGGCGGCAGTGGATACTCGTCAATTGACAATCGTGTGTTCTACGTCTGTGCACTTCTCATGCGGGTGCCGTGGATCAACTCGACATACACAGGCCTGCTAGTGCTCTGCAGCGCCGCCTACCATCATCGATCGCGGCTACGTCAATCGAACCACATGAACAGCCAAGGGGCGGCGGGGACAGTTCCTGTGTCTGACTCATGCAATTGACGGGGAGGATCAATGCATGGAACCAGCCTGTGTATGCCCAGGTCCAGATGTCGTAGCCTACCCACACGGCATCGGTCACGGGCCGCGAATCAGAGACAGCCATGGGAGGCAGTTTGACAGCACCGACATGCGCGGACCGGACTCTATAGCGCATAGATGGGACGTACATACCTGCAATTGAGCAGGTGGGGGACACAGGAGGTGGCGAGCACACACGGCACCAGTTCCTGGACGCGCAATCGAGAGACGTCGTTCGGGAAAACCTGCCGACGGACACGGCGAGGCAAAAAGGTTTGCAACGGGATACCAGACCTATACAGACTAAAGACCACAAGATCCGCGACGCCACAAGAGGAGAGCGGTAGGACTAGGACCCCTAGATTAAGCCGACTACAGTTGCAGAGTGGTTTCCACGTTCGGAGGAACCTAGGGCTCCGCAGTAGCAACGGCCACGCCGTGGAGGGTTATGCCTCGGTGGCTTTGGGCTTCTTTTTCTGTGAAGAGAGTTAGGTTAGCGGCCATGTCAGACACGGATGAGGTCAAGATGGAACAGGGTCGTCAAACAGACTCAAGAGAGCGGAGACACGTACGTATGCGACGGCCTCGAAGTCGTACTTGATGCCGGCCTCTTCCAATTTCCGCTTCCGCTGCTCCTGACGCTTCAGCAGCCGCGCCTCAGCCTTCGCCGTCTCGTCCTCTGTCCGAGGCTGAGGTAGAACCCGTATGAGCGAGCGAGCCTTGCGGTGCGTCAGGTGGTGCGAAACGTACCTTGTTGTGCGCAACTCTCGCTACCCGATCGCGGGGGACGGGCCGCCACTTCCTGCTCGCGCCAACCCAGAGCTCGGGGTGTACCTGGTCCTTCGGAATGACCTTGCAGGTGAGAATGTGGCCCATGAGCAGGTAGTTGTCCATCGTCTCCGCAACGATTTGGGCGACTGAGGACGAGTCAAACTCAATAAAGCCGTAGTGCTTCGGCTTTCCGGTCTGGTATAGATAGCAGGTCAGCCTACTCGATCTCGGCGGCGAGGAAGAACCACCGACGCACCTTTTTGTTGCGCGAAAGTCGTAACCGCGTCACAGTCCCGAACTGCGAGAAGTACGCGCGCATCTGGTCCTCGTAAAACCCATGGGGTATCCGCCCAAGGTAAATTACACCTCGGTCATCAGTCTGGGAGAAGGATGAACATGGGTGATAGCAGAGCAATTCGAGGACGAACGTACAGGTTTCCGCTTAGCCTTCTCCAGCTTGCGCTTCACCGTCTCGTCATCTTTCGCGACGGTCGGTAGCTTGCCGATGTCGATGCCAGGAATGTCTTCCGCCATCTCCTCGTCGGACGAATCGTCGTCGTCAGACTCGAACCCATAAAAGTCTTCCGCGTCCGCGTCCACCTCCGCGTCTGCGGCCTCTTCTGCCTCCACCTCCGGCTCGGGTTCAGGCTCAGGAGCAGCCTTGGCCTTGGACTTCTTCTCCTTTGCAGGAGCTGCAGCCGTCTCCTTCACGGGCTCTGGGGCCTTCACCGAGCTCGGCACGTCCTTCCGCTTCTTCTTCGACTTATCCACACTCTCCTCGCTCTTGTCCTCCACCGCGACAGACTTCCTCTTTTTCTTCTTATCTCCAGACTCTTCGACTTTCTTCTCCTCAACCCCCGGAGCAGGCTCGACGACACTCGCCCGCCTCTTCTTCACCTCCTTCGCGGGCTGCGCATTCGTCTCCTCCACAGCTGCACCAGCCGCCTTCCTCTTCCGCTTCTTCTCGCCCACCACCTCTGCCTTCTCCTCAGCTTTGGGCTGCTCGACCGAAACCGCGCTCTCCTTCTTCTTGCCTTTCTTCGCGTCAGCCTGCGCAGGCTCCGCTACCTTCTTCACGGCATCTTCGGACTTCTTCGCCTTCTTGGGCTTGGACGATGACGGCTCCGTAGGGGTGGTGGCAGCGGGGACATCCTCGACAGCTTTTGTCTTCTTTGCCTTTGCGGGAGCGTCTGCCTTGAGGTCCTGAGACTTCTTCTTGGCGAGCTTCGCAGGTTTTTCTGAGACAGCAGTAGCCTTAGCCATAGTTTTGTGAGGGAGGGATAGAGACAAGTCCAGCCACAGCAAGGTACAAGCCAAAATTTGGAGGGAGCGCGCGGCGATCGAGAATAGACGCCTGAGATTGAGCCACGTGGTCGAGATCGCGGACGCGCTCGTTCGCGAGCAGCGCGCTCCTCTCCTTGAACCCCAACCACCTCCGTTATTGCTTCTTCGTCGTGTTCGACGACGCGCACGTCTTGCCAATTGTCGACAAGGCGTGCTACATAGCGAGCAGAAATGGCAGCCACACCTCCCACAGGCTTCGCGATCCCGCGAGCCCCCTCTCCGTCTGGGTCCCGTCCCCGCCACTCTCTGAACACATCGTTCTCCTTCGGGCCACAGCCACTGCTCAGCAGCCTCGCAGACCCTAACACAAGCGGAGCGTCGAACCACAAGTCTCTCTTTGACCCAAGTCGGTCAGTGTTGCAGACCTCTCCCATCCGGTCACCTCGGATGTCCCGGAGGGCGAGGACAACGGCCGGCAGACACCCTCTCGCGAATGATACCACGGATGTCTTCCAGGACGATGCAGACGACGAGGGAGACGAGGAAGGATCAGAGTGGGGTGCTGTAGAGCGGATGCGGCTGTGGAGGCACGATGCATTAATGCAGCATCTCTACGATTCTGCCGCCTTCTGGGGAGACAAAATCCTAAGTTGGACCAGTGAGTGGCACGCGCGCTGTAGTCTCTCAGGCGACTTACGTCTGTTCCACAGACGACCCGAACGACGCGTTCTGGTTAGCGCAAACGTTCTTCCTAAAACACGAATACTCGCGTGCCGAAAGGCTCCTCACGCGTCCGTTCCCCACTCTTCCGCCACGTCCGCCGGCTGCCACCAATGGCACATTCCAGCCGCCTTTCGCGCCTGCATCTAACGCGAAGGGCAAAGCGCGAGAAATGCCTCCACCACCACTAGGAGGCGGAGCTTTGGGTGACTCGCTCGCGCCAGGTGTACAACGCCTTCCTGTGGGCCCCGGCGAGATGGTCGACGTTGCAATCCAGTGTGACGAAGGAGTGTCGCGCTTGGTGGATATGAGTGTCGCGTGCCGATACCTCGCTGCGCAGTGTCAGATGCGACAGGGCAAATGGAACGACGCGCTTGAAATGCTTGGAGAGACGAATCCGTTCCGCGATGGGGCAGAGGTCGGACTAGAGCCCGATGGAGGCATCAAGGTGCGTTCCTCAGAAACACGCTCGATATCTGACAACAATGAACCGAACGCGTAGATTGAAGCATCCATGTGCAATCTGCGCGGCTTGCTGATGCTCAAGTTGAATCGCGGTGACCAAGCGAAGCATTGTTTCATGGAGGCCCTCGCACTTGACGTCAGATGCTATGAAGCATTTGAACACCTCGTCGACGGAGAGATGATGACGCCGGAAGAAGGTTGGTGCACCATCGTTCCAATTTGTGACGGTGCTGATAATCGCACTAGAATGGCAGTTCGTACAGGCACTCACGTATCACAAGCAAATACCATCCGATGCCGAATTTGTCCGCCTCATGTATTTGTCGCGCTTGCGCAAGTACGGACATTCAGACGAGCAAGCTCTAGTACGAAGACAACTGGTTCAAGAATACAACCTTGGCGACAACCCAGACGTATTATATAGCTTCGCGGATGCCCTCTATACTCAGCTACGATGGGCGGACTGCTACGCAGTGACATCTCGGTACGTGCATATTGTTGCGAGAACAATGCCATCTCTGATGCATTTACCCACTAACCTGTAGAATCCTCGGCTTAACGGATGTGCACAAGAACACTATGCCGCTACACATAGCGTGCATGTACCACCTCAAGCACCTGAACCCCAAACTTTTCCTTCTAGCGCATGAGCTTGTGGATAGAGAGCCCGAGAACGCGATCAGCTGGTACGCCGTAGGGATATGGTATATGTGCATCGACAAATACCAGGAAGCCCGAACGTACTTCAGGTACGCCTCGTCACTACTCCAGTAACTATCTCGTTTATCTCACGTTGCACGCTTGACAAATAGCAAAACATCCCTCATGGACCCGCGTTTCGCTCCGGCATGGATCGCCTTCGCACACGCGTTCTCCTTTGAAGGAGAGCACGAACACGCAGTCACAGCGTACTCAACATGCGCGCGACTGTATACGGGCTCGCACCTTCCGCTGATGTTCGTCGGGATGGAGCATATCATCCTCATGAACCGGCAACAAGCCGAAGAGGCGCTGCTTGCCGCCAACCATATGTGCGAAGCAGACCCGCTCCTGCTCAACGAGCGTGGAGTCATGGCGTTCATGAATGAAGAGTACGTGCAATAGCCAATGTAGTCCTGCTACCTGGCGCCTTGACTAACGTCTCGCCCAATAGTTTTGAGACGGCCGCAAAGCTGTTCACAGAGGCGATCGACCTTGCGCAAGTCGTTCAAACGTCTCAGACGGCCTGGACGAATACGTTCCTTAACCTCGGTACCGCACTTAGAAGGCTGAAGTGAGTAGTGTCTTATGGATCGTTCCGGCCTCTACAAAACTGACCGTTCTTTCATCGGCAGCCGCTTGCCTGAGGCAAAGGCCGCGTATCAACGTGTCCTCGAGATTGACTACCGGAATGTCGAAGCTCTGTCCTACATGGGCGTGACGCTGCATCTCATGGGCAAGGTCGAGGCTGCCATCGTCAAATACCACGAGGTTCGCCACTTCTTCCCTTGTCGCGCTCTACCCCAAGGCTGACAACCATCATCTAGGCTTTAAGCATACAACCCATCAATGGCTATGTCCTAGAGCTGCTCGACATGGCGCTCGAGGCGAGCGCAGACATGGGCCCGTTCGGTCCCAAGGGTCCTCCGGGCGGCGAGGAGAACTGGGAGAAGCAGATGCGCGAGCATCGAGACAAGGGCAAGGGCAAGCAAATCGCGCAGGATATGGAGCCGTTTGATGACGAGGATACGAGTATGTAATGATGAGTTAGTTGCCTGCGTGTGTGTTGTGTGTATGCGATGTGTACAAGTACAAAACAGTGCTCTGGCGGAGGAGTGAAAAGGGCCGCATTGACTACTCGAACTCGAATACAGCCTTCTTCATGGTATCCCGTTCATACCCTCGTGGTGAGTCGTCAGGGAGCGTGGGCCGGCTGCCGGCGTAGCCCCATGCATAACCCAGGGCCTTTCCTCCAACCCCCGGTGACGGTCTCCAGAACGTCGCCTGTATGGCTGGCTTATCGCGCACCTTCCCTCTGCGACGCTTGCGCTTGGTCGTCTGGGCCATGGGATCCCGAGCAGCTAGCACAGGGCAACATGACACTTCTGGTTCATGCGGTGATGGCTCGATCTCAATTTCCGGATTGGACTGTGCGACCCGGGGTGGCTTTGGAGGCGGTTTGGGTTTTTCCAGTACGAGGAGAGGAGAGACTCGGTCTGGGACTTGCGCGACCAGGTGCTCTACCTTCTCACTTGATGCACGCGAGTACTGTGCAGCCATGTAATCAGTATCAGCTACGCCATGGGTAGCATGGAACTCACAGTCCTCGCCTTGCTTGATTCCACCACCCAAGTGTAATCGACGGCAACCTCCCTTGCACGGATAGCTCTCCTCTTTGCTTCTGCTTTTGTGTCCTCCACAGCAGGACCGTGTGAGCTGCAAGTCCAAGAGGGGTGAGGTTCCGGGCGGGATAAAGTGGTCTTATGGGGTACACGTACATAATTTTCGGCGGAGCCTTCGGTACAAGGACGATCGGTTTCGGCTGTGACACACTGGAAAGCAGACGAAACGCTACGCCATGAGAGGCGCGTCAGCTCGTGTATTGGGAGAGTTGGAAAGTTGACCAAGACGTACGAACGACAACCTCCTCGTTCGCAACTCCCTGCTCCGTACTCTGCAGCCCTCCCTCTTCGACCTTTCTCCGCTTCTTCTTCCTGGGAGAATGTTCATCTTTATCACCGCTCTGTGGCAATGATGTTTCGTCTATGGACCTCTTCAAGATATTCTCGAGACGTGCGACCAGTTGCGCGTGCTCGGGGATCGTCTCTGCTGGTTCCGCTTCATCTTCGGAGTCATCTCTCAGAGCAGCACGAGATACGATAGCAGTAGAGCCCAGTAGAACAGATGGATTTGAGTACTTCGGGATCATGGTAGCAGTTGCAAGCTGGTAGTGATTTCGGATGGTGCATTCAATTCAGCTCTGGATCTGAGATCTGAGATTTCCTTGCAGGGGCTGCCACGTTTTCTTGAGACTCGCGACGTCCCTCTGAGTCTTGAACTTCTCTGCGAAACGTTCTTCTCCTTGTCTTCCTGGCCCCGTTCTATGATTCGCATACTGAAGACTGTGCCAACCTATGATTGATCTACCCCTTACTTGCGAAGACCCCCCCGTCGAGATTGGTATGCAGCGTGATGTCGGTTGGGCAGTTCTAATCAAAGTGCCAGTGTTGCTCCGGATGCACACGCCAAGTAGCTGCGAGGATTACCAAAAGGACTGTCAATATGGATGCGCTGAGTGTTGATATATGTTCATCTAGTTGAAGTCTTCGCGAACCGTCTGACTTGCTCAGCCTGGCTGTTGGTGACACCCAGGAGATACATGTTCGTATCTCCTGGGTGTCTTCGTTTCTGCTTCTAGGCATCTTGATGACGTTCCGACCTTTCTTGCAAAAGCGCAGTCTATACGGGATACGTATGCTACGAGACGAGCTCGCGCAGTCTCCTGTGGATGACGTTCCGTATATGATGTGCGATCCAAGTTGACTCCGAGGCTTTGCCCTGTACGATGTCATATTCCGTTCTGCCTCTGCTTGCGGCAGTGATATAATCTCCAAAGATACAAGTTGACTTCGTCTTGCACCGACGTGACGTTGAGGTCTATGGGCCAACTTGAAATTATCCGTGTCTTCTTGCCGAGCACGTCCATATTCTGGTGTTCAAGAGAGGGCAATTGATGATCGACTGTTAATCCACCTTCACTATTCGTCTCCCTTCGGGGAAGTTTGCGCCATAAATTTTGATTTATCTTCATTGCATCTCCGTATGGGCCGTCATGGTGTACTTCTGCCGTGAAAGTTCCCCGGCGTGCAGGCACTGTTGGACTGAGGTCGGCTCGCCGGTATTTTTAGCTTGGCGGCTACTCCTGGGGAGCTTCGGCCAGTATCGATCAGGGTTTCAGGGTTGATATGCTGCCTCGACCACCGACGGACTAATGCCTCAGATGTGCTCTCCAGCTTGGTTCTCCAATGCAGCATATGTCATTGGCCGGCCCTCTGGCGCTCTTGTAGGGATCCTTCTGAACCCGAGTTCCACTCCTCTCTCTGTGCGGCCGACAGTCCTTGCTTCTTCGACAATGGCCCGTTGATAACAATGACAATATCGTCCGGGCATAGCGACGAATCGCGTTGTTTCCTGACCTTGCAGTCACTTGCGACAAGTGTGGTTGGTTCCCAGCCTGGCCCTTATCTTGTCCGCCACCTCCAAGCCGCTAGTTGACAGATACCCGCTAGTTGACGGAGGACGCGACTTCGTCGACGCCGTGGTCAGCCAACCACAAGCGCCCATGGACCCTGCTTCTTGCAACTGTGGCGTCGCAATCGGGAGGCCACTGAGCTGTGGCGGGCGGGGTATTGATGGTGAATGAGATGTATTGCGACTCACAGTGAGAGTATGGGCGTGTTTCGACTTGAGTTCCGAGGTGCAACCACCGTACCGTTGTGGTGGTTGCGTGTGGATGTGGTGTTGGCGACAGTCCTGGTGGTGGAAGGCTCGAGATCAGCGACGTGCAGAGGGCAGAAAGATTAGAGATGGAGGATATTGGAGAGAGAGAGAGGAAGTCTCGGGCATGCGATGTGGGAGAGGACAAGGTGCGTCTGAAGGTCCAGGATACGCGAGCGCTCTCTTATACTCTCCCCAGATTCGGACTCCGCGGCTGTGCGAAGACCCTTGCCCGCGAGCCACTGCTTGGTATTGTTCTCTCTCTTTGGAATAGCACCGCCATGCGTTGTCTACGGATATCCGGATATCCAGATATCCCAACTACCTTGTACCGCCTCCGCCGCGTGTCTGGGATATCTGATGTCCATGTCTCGTCTTCACTCGTAAGTCAGACATCTGAGAATGCGGTTGGTAATATTTGCCTGTTGCTAAGCTACTCTACTCCAGGACCCATCACCAGCAGGTGGTCAGTCAACGCCACAACGCTGTCAGCCACCGACGCGACGCGTTAGTCACGTGCTTGGGCATCTTCGAGGCGTTGGGCGCTGGTTCCTACCTCGAGCCACTCTCAACTTAGTGGGAAGTCCTCAGTGCGAATCACCTTGTAATTGTACTCAACCTCGAAGGAACGCCCCCTGGAGCCGCTGTGCGTGTATCACCGGAGAATATCTTGTTCCTCATCTGTTAGCACATACTGACGTGCACAATAGTACGGGTACATTAGCAGCACTAGACAAGCATAGCTATACGTCTATGTCGCAGTCTCGTCTCTGTGGCTTCCGCACGTCCGCCGCGTTTGCGCTTACGCGCCCTTACGCAGGACACGGGTCACCCACTCTCGGGCAAACGTGTTCGTCTCCGCCGAGTTCTTGAAGTGCGGACAGTACCCAACGCCGTCCAACAGCTACACCTCGACACAGTCGTACCCCGTCCGCGCAATGCCGATCATCTTCTCGTCCCAGCAGCACTGGTCCTCCCTCCCGTTGACGACCAAGACCGGCCTGTCATACCCTCTGCGAACTTGGAGAGGAGCGAGGGTAGGAGCTTCATGAGGGTGAGGCAGATGCAAAACGGTATATGGGCCGTGCTCCGCCCTACTGACGTAGAGAACCCCGGAGAAATACACATAGCCGAAGGCGGCGGCGACGATGTCGACGGCCCATGGCTCTTACAGGCAGAGCGGACGGCGACGCTCGCGTCACGACAAAGATGCTGGACGGAGATTTGCCTCCTACACTCCTGCCAAATCAGTCGGATTCGATGAGCGCATGCCTACTGATGGTATCGACCAAACTCATCAAGGCCAGAGGAACGGCTTCTTCACCCCGAAAGCGTAGCAGACAGTCTTGAAGTCTGCAAGACGGGTGGCTTCATATGCTTCCGCATTCAGCGGCTTGTCGCTGCGTCCGTGCCCGCGAAGCTCATAGAGCACAAGGTGGAGTCGTTAGGAGCTTTGGATCTGCGAACTGGTCGTCGAAGCCCAGCAAGGTGCCACAGAGTCCGCGAACGAAGACCAGAGAGATCTTCGACATGTCTGGGGAGGTGAGGATACGCTCTTGAGTACACATCGCAGGTCAGTCAAAGGTGTAAGTGTGGGCTAGATCGGACTGACCTCGCCAAGCCAACGCCTCCTTTATATTGTGACAGAGCTCCAAGTGTCTGTGTAGACGCCATGCCGATGAGGCCGTGCCATCCTTCAGTTTTAGCATCATTTGTCGAGGGGAAACACCGGAGACTCCTGGCTCCAAGAAGGATGTGAACTAGCCAAATAGGTGCAAGGCGATATGGACTCGATCTGCCACAACGCAAGTCGTATTTCACCACCGATGAACATCGAGGCGTTGGATTGTTCAACCTCACAGCTGAGCAATGGATCTCATTGGCAATTGCACACGGCCCGTACAACAAGAGACGATAACCTGTCGACGCAGATCGTATGCACTCCGAATCAGCGACCGCACGCTACCAACTGCAAGTGTGAGGCAGCATGTCCTGTGCTCTTCTGTATAAACGACGGCTACGCCTACCGGAGCGGAGCAGCCGTCGCCGGAGAGAGCCAGACTTGCAAGACTGCATTATAAGTGGCGCATTATCCAGGAAGGGACAACGTCGAAAGTCTGTCCCAAGAATGTGCGATGCAGCGGGTTCGGTGTCGTCGGCCAACCTCCCATCCATGACATCCTGACTGTGTAGGTCGGGGAATGTTATACTGGGGTACACCAACCGACAAACGTGACGCATGGACTTACTCAAGAAATGTCAAGCCAAGTCCGCTACTCATCTATTCCTCTCCTCCTTGATCGAGACGCGTTTGCGAAGCCGCGTCTTCAGAGTCGCGGGCTTGATCGCGCTCTTCTCCTTCGACTCCACGAGCACCTCCGCCTCTGGCTCCATCTCCAGCGCAGGGCGCGGTCCGAAAAGGACCTTCTGGAGGCCCGCTGACACGACGCGAGCGAGCATGCCTAGGACGAGGGCGCATATGACTGCAGACCCCACAAAGACGTAGATGGGGTAGACATTGCGCGCGACGGAGGTTATGATGGCATATGGTGTGAGAACGAAGACGTCCAAGAGCACGCGAGACAGCACGATGACCGGAGCAAAGATGTAGGCTATCGGGCCATAGAGCAGGGATACGGGCGCGAGGAGAGTCAGAGCCACGGCAACCGTTGTGCGCGAGAGGACGCCGTAAGACGCAGCGACGAAGTGACCGACGAGCTTCGCGAGTTCGACGATGGGAGGAGAGGTCGCGACGACAGTCGCGGGGCCTCTCTGAAGGGGTGCAGTCCGGCCACTCATGGTCGTAGAAGTCAAGAGGGTCTATCGGCGAAGCTGCAGCGGCCAGGTTGCCTACATAGCTTACGTCATCATACGGTTTACAGCGTCCTTTAAGCTTACAGCCACTTACTTACTTACGGTGATCACTTAGTACGCTTCAATAAATTCTGCCTTGAAAGTCCTTAGTTGAGGGTCGACCTTAGTACCCTCCTAGGCACTTCCCCGTCTTTCTCCTCAATGAGACACTCAGCGGCTCCTTGGTAACAGTCTCAATATCAGAAAACCAGCAGACAACCTATATAATGCGAGTATGATAGTAGTACTCATAGACATGCTCTAAACTCCTCCGTTGTGCAACTTATAATCCATCCCAACTACAGCGCTGAGTGCAGGAGCACCCAAAACATCTCCTGCGTTCTGTGATGTAGTCTCGTTTACCCGTCGGCCCTTTTCCAGAAACAGGAAGGACTCGACGACGAGGTCGCGGATCTCCAGTGCTCGCGCTGTGAACGCAAGTTGCGCTGGCACCTTTCGTCCTGACTTGTGGTCCGTATGCGGCTTGTAGAAACGCGAGACGGGCTCCTTGAAACCGTCATCTTCTGCGTACAGCTAAAGAGAAGACGTTGAGCAGGATGCAGGATTCAGACGAACTCCACCTAGGATCCACGTACCTCGAGTGTCCGACCAGGTAAGTTCCCTCGCCACCTGTACTTGCGTCCCTTTTCGTCCTTGAACGATATATCGCTGCCCAGGCAAGGCAAACGGTCAGTGGATATTCCAAAAGACAGTCTCGTAACTCACCCCTTGAAAGGTATGATGCTATAGTGCATCCAGTCGCGCAGGGACACAGGGGCGCCCTTGCCAATAGTCACTCGGTCTGGACGTGAATCACGCCACTCCAGCGAAGCGATGACCTCCCCGTCCGCATTCTTCACGTATGTCACTGTTTCTTTGCCGTGCTCTGTGTATACGATGTACAGGGCCTTGCCGTCTACGTCGCAGAGGGTCGCGTTACATGGGTTATCTGGGGTGAGTGTCAAAACCAACACGATGGGTGTCGACATAGCAGTGGGATATCGAGGTGCAGGTACGATGACTTTCTAGCACTTGAAGCTGGTAAGCTGGTGTTGCGCTTGGTCAGCCTCTCCCCCGCCCTTATGTGCTGCGCGGAAGGATGGAGGGCAGTGCTATGACAGGGCCCCGGCATGTACGCCGCTGTCAACTAGATGGATCATAGACAAGTCATGGGACGCGCGGATAATCGGGCGCAGTCCCCGGGTCCGTTGCAGGTCTTTGCATCCCCGAAGAAGGTTGGCGGAATCTCGCGCGTCGAAGTCGATAATCTCATGCTGCGCGATGTCAATGAGAGAATGTCCGAGGCAGGGTCTGCTGCTATGCTGGTACGAGCTTGGATGCTTCTTCTGCCGGGGTGGGAGTTGCGTAGTCGTGCGCGCGATCTAGAGACGAGGACGGACGCCTCAGGCTACATTCGTGAACTAAGTTGGCTTCTTGACCTTGATTGGTCCATTTCGGGGATGCCGCTCAGTTAGTAATATCCATCGAAGACGGTACGGAGCTCCGAAGCGCACCTGCCATCGGACGCCCCGCGCCCTGCCAATACAATGGTACTAAATCCAGGAATGTTGACTGTGCCTTTCAGCGATCTGACAGTCCACAGAGCTTGAGGCCTTGAGGCCTTGAGGGACGACACCGCGGGACTCGGAAGGTGACGTCAGCCGGAGTTTGCGAAGCGGTTGTTTGGTTCACAAGCTCTTGGTAAACAACCCCGTCCGCATATGGCAGGAGTGAAGGAACAACTCCCTTCACACCCATCTCTTCACATCCAGGATTTTTTCTTCCATCCGATATCGATGCATGTATACCTTCTTTACCTTTGACCGCCATCTCCTGCTCTCCAAGTCCAAGCCTCAAGCTCGCCCTGCTTTTGTGCTCGTAATGCTAGCCCTTGTCCCCGACAGAACGTACTGCTTTGCTATGAACCTCCACCAAGTCCCGTGCGTCTTGCCTTGGGAACGCACGGGGACACCGACATGCGTTGAGAAATCGTTGCCAGCGAATGCACGTCGTCCCGGTCAGCCACGCAGCAAGCCAATGCCCTCGAAGCCTTCATGCTTGGGGCGTCACATTTCCGGTCCGTACATCCCAGCCTTCTCGCCTTCGCACATGAGCTTCGATTGATTTTACCGCTCTCCCAGATGCAAAGACATGAGTTTACACGCGTGCACGTTTCTCAGGGATCCTGAGATGCCCCGGTACCTCTACGACAGAAGCTCCGCACAAGCGTTTCGCCCTTGTGTAGGCCCAAATGCGCCCGGACTTATGAGCGTTTACATCCACCGTCTTGTGGGTCATCTCCGCATATTCGCGCGTAAGAATGCCTCATGTGCTACGTAAAATGACGGGGGCGTACTGCTCAGCCGGCCGGACGAAGGTGGCAACGCACCGTGGGGTGAGTCATAGATGGCATCTGAGATGCTGGATGGGCGGGTATATGTACCCAGCCTTCGCCAGAATGACTCGCTTCCTTCCCCCTCATTGATCCATTAGCACGCTCACTCCGCCTTCCTCGCAAGCAGGCTAGGTAATGCTTCTTGCATACAAATCAACGAACAGTCCAGTACACTTGAACGAAGAGAATCCAGTGATAAGTATGCGAGACTACGGAACTCGTGACGCTCAACATCGTTCCCAATAATAAGGTACGCAAGGGAGAGGGATATCTGGGCTATAATACACACGTGGAGGCTGACAGGCAAGCATAGGTGGTAGGTGAAGCGGGGAAACATATTAAGAGACATGGCAAGACGGAGTACGTGGTCCTCGTTAATCGAGTACGCATACTGGAGTGTGTTATGTCCGCTATGACATATCTGTCAGCCGACTATATGGTCCCAGCCGTGGGATACGCACCACAGGTTGAGCTGAAGAAGGTGGCTTCCTTCCCGATATCTTACGCGTTCGCACTCACACTTAGGCCCATCGCCCGCGCACCGGCACCAACCGCACCCTCCCAGCCAAGGAATCGTTCGTTCGACACCTTGCCAGGCGACCCATAGGCGACTTCGCGTTCCATCCATGGGACCAAACCGACTCCCTTCGACCGTGCCCATATGGAGATGAAGAGGATGCGCTTCATCTTGCGGTTGAGGAAGAACCAGTGCGAACTCCATAACAGTGCGCCGCGCCGCCGGGGTCGGCCATAGGGTGGCTCGTCCGAGTCGTCGCTCGAGCCAGTACTCCGCCGACGCGGCTGCTCGTCAACGTCGTAGTCGTCGAACTGGAACTGGGTGTCGTCGTCGCTCGACTGCTCGTCTCCCACGGACGCGATATCATCCTCCTCGTCAGAGTAATCGTTCGCGTGGGGGTCGAACTCGATGTCGGGCGTGTACGAGTATACCTCACAGTCCGCGAGGTCGATGTGTTTATTGAGACACTGATAGAGCGAGGGATGGGTGCCTGAGATGGCCCGCGACGGTGCGCGGGGGCTCGGCTTGACGTAGAACTCGAGCGGGGAGGACGATGTGGGCACGGACTTTGGGAAGAAGTCGGACGACGCAGGTGGGTAGGAGGAGTACGTACGGGGTGCCTGCAGGCCAGCGGGGCGCGGGGATACGAGGGTGGTACTGAGGGCGTTGAGGACGCTCGCACCGCTTTCCTCGCGGTTGAAGTGGTACGGGCGGACGTCGGAGAACTCGTGGTCCGGGAAGGCGACATTAAGGGTCGCGATGAGGAGGTAAAGGGTCTTTCTGGACTGGCTCTCCTGCATAGGCCCGAACGGGGTCATCTCGGACTCGCGGTCGAGCGCCATGTCGGACGGGAGTGGAGGTGAGTGCGAGACCTCGTCAACGTACGCGTTCTCGAGGTTTCGGAAGAGCTTCTTGTCGCGGTTGGTGTTCTTGCAGCTGTATGCCTCGATGCGGGTGTGGACGGAGCACTCGGGCCCCTCATGGGTCAGCGCCTGCGCGAGGCGCGAGAGGTCGGGAATCTCAATGTACTTCATGGCCGTAGGGACGCAAATGGGGTTTGGCAGTGGTGATATGATGCTATGAGGTGCGTGTAGTAGTCCTATATGCCGACGCGTGCTGCGGGAGGATGCTGCAGCACAGAGAACTCAAGCTCGAGATTGGCGGTCCGTCGGGTCGGAGGTGCTGCGGTATTAACGGCACGATACAGGTGGACGCCGTGGGACGCGACGTGAGTGCGTCGAAGGGCCTTGGTGAGGAGGGGCCGTCGGCAGGAAGAGAGATGCTGGAGGGTCGGGGACGAAGAGGCGGGGAGGGTGGGAGAGGCGTGTGGCCTAGCCGAGCGCCGCGCGGGAAACGAGCCGCCGGACGTCATGTTGATCCCCAGTTTGGCTCTCTCCGATCTCCCGTGCACGAACGCGCTGCTCTTCGCTCTCGCACGTTCCTCGAGTAGCCATTTGCATTTGTGGTGTGCTACTCGACGAGCTGATCTTTGAACGCCTCACGCGGGTGAGCCAATTTTTTTGCAGGCCTCCTAAAGGAAAAATGGGAACTTGAAGCACCACCCGGGGCTTCGCACTGCCTCCACGACTCGCGCTCTAGCCTCTGTACCAGTCTGTACCGCCATTCATCGACGCCTGGCTGATGGGCGGTGGGTACCAGGTTGTCCCTATGTTGGTCATTATATATTCTCATTTTTGATCTGTGTGAAACAAGGCCAGGGGCGGGAACCGAGAAGCCAACCGCTGTCAGAATAGGCAAGCTTGTTGGCGGCATCATCGGAGACAACAAAGCATAGAAAGTGATGTGCTCCGGCAAGGACGAATATTACAGCTCTTTGCGAAATCAATGTCGTTCGGACTCCGACGACGCGCGCGCGAATAATTCCAAAAATTCGAAAAAATCAAAAGCCGTGTCTGCACTGTTCACAACTACGTACTCATGTTAGCTGCACCAAATCACATGGATCGTTAGAGCACCTTGGGAACTACATGCTCAGGAAGTTTGAAGGGAATCGGACAAGAATTGAGGACGCAGCGGGCGAAGGAAGTCGGCTATGCACTGGTAGCAGGAAGCGCCGGACACCGCCCACCTCGCGCCACCGAGTCCCAAGTCTTAGAAATCAGTTGCGCCTCTTTCATTGACCTTGTACCCTGGCCCATTCAGTTATAAGGATTTCTTGGACAACTCTTCAAGCCTGTGAAGTCGAACGAAGGTAGTAGATGGCTCCGTTCGTGAGATAGCGCATCCAGCTCATAATGTATCAAGCCGTCTCCAAGGCGCAATTCTGTGCTAACGAGGCTCAATCGAACCACTCAGGTCTACTGTAGTACTCATTTGCACCTCTTCCGATTAATCCTCACAATCAAGAACGCTGTCTATCTGTGGTTATAGACAACAACATCCTGGCGTCAATTAGGCGCCTATTGCGAGAATTTATCGCCGCGGTCAGAGACAGAGATTTAGACATGCATCCCACAGATTCCTATGACTTTGGTCTCTATACACACCTTAGACAAAACTGCGTGTATATGGTTACAATTTCAGTGACCAGCTCATGAAGAAGCGAAGGCAAACTCTGGCCATGAACTGGTGACCTGCTGGAGACTCAGGCCCCATATCTCGTCATCCAGCCATGCTATTCGCCCCGTTCAAGCTCGCAGGCAATTTGG
This sequence comes from Lentinus tigrinus ALCF2SS1-7, assembly GCF_003813185.1. Classification (NCBI taxonomy): domain Eukaryota; kingdom Fungi; phylum Basidiomycota; class Agaricomycetes; order Polyporales; family Polyporaceae; genus Lentinus; species Lentinus tigrinus. The sequence continues at coordinate 306,437 of NW_027137920.1, forward strand.
AAGCATACAGGGTGGGTTCTATATCATTAAAGTGGGAGCAACAGTGCGTTCATTGGGACGTCTAGAATTTCTCGAATTTTTCGAATTAATCGCGTCGTTTGCGCGCGCGCGTCGTCGGAGTCCGAACGACATTGATTTCGCAAAGAGCTGTACATACAACGTTGAGAGCTCATACGACTCGGAGTCGACCAATACGGCGATCTTAGGACATCCTGGACGCTGATTGAGCACTCAGGGAACCTTTAGGTTTTAGCAACCGCAACTTACCGTAGTCCAGCCGTGTCCACGCCACTATTGCCATTGAGCTCTGCACTCTAGATAGAAGGAACGAAGCCGGAAGGGCAAGAGGTGGGGAGCGGCAACGCCTGTTACTTTGATGGCCAGCTTATCGCAGTCGGCGGAGTTAGAAACATGGAATCAGTTTCTTGATCTCATCTAAGCGGCGCCACAAGAATCTACGCGAGACACGATTGACGAGCCGTGTCTAAGCGAGATGGTCGTGGTCTCTCTGTGTCGCGCGTCCGACGCCTCCCACTTTGCGAGCCGTACATGTTCTGTACATCATCCAGGCTCCGATTTCTCATGATATTAGATCTAATTGTCTATATCATCAACAATAGAAACCAAACCAAATGAGAACACTTGTCTAAAGGTTGCGTTGCTCGTAAGCACCTCGGGCGCTTAGATGTATTGTGGGGCACAACATTGCGCGAGTTCTGCAGTCCGCTATACACGCCTTCATGCCATATTCTTAGCACAAATCGATTCAAATATGTTATTGCTCAAGATTTTCCGTCTCAAAATGAGATATCATCGCCATTTGACCACCGTACAGCAGCTGGTACAATTCGACCAGCTTACATAATCCACATAATCCTTGATTTCACCACCTTCTGCTCATCCCCAGGACAATCGGAATGGACAATTTACTCGATTATATCTATTGAAAGGTTGCGTGTACAAGATCTCCCAGATGACAAGCATTTGCGGACTGCAGAAAGGGCAGACCATCGCAGAACTCGCATCCATGACAAGCGGCTGCTACGCGGCGTATCTCAGATGCACTTCGGAGTTCGGCAACTCGGCAGCCCAACCCATCTCATCTCTTGCGCCGGAGACGCCTGTCCGCGCACTAACGAAATCTCGCAGGGCGTTGCCCCTCCCCACAAGAGGACCGGAAATAACCGCAAACTTATGAGGCACGTGAGGAACGCGTCGCGTCGGTGGCTGGCGGCGTTGTGGCGTTGACTCGGGAGGACCGTCATATGGTCATGGAGGAGTGTCAATAAGTAATGTAGCTATAATTGTTGAGTGAGTACACTCTTACGAGGTCTCTATCCTCGGGCTCATATCTCATCATCCCCTCCTTTGCGCGCTGTTCGAAGGCTCGGGAACGAGCAGTGAGGCTTCGGCCCTTGCTCTATTCACTTTCATGTCATGACAAATTGACTAGCGGGTATGAGCGGGTATGCTGTAGTACACAACAATCGCCAAGTTACCTCGGAGACGATAGACCTGATCGGGCTCCAACTCCAGTTTCATACATTGCAGCTTGCGCGCCCGTCTGACTGATCCTCCGAAATCTCGGGATGCAGCGTCAATTTGGAAGTAGGTACACTTATAAAGGGCTGGGCAAAAGATCAGTCCTGCAGTAGCCGTCTTGGTTTTGTTACCGTGATCATGCCCTCTCAGGAACGCATCCTGACCTCCACAGACGGGCCGCTGGAGATCCGTCCAAGCCCGCCCTGGTCCTCATTCACGGAATGTCCTGCACCGCGCTGGGCTTCGAACACCAGTTCGTAGACCCCAACCTCTTGGCCGATTTCCATGTAGTGCGCTACGAACTTCGTGGGCACGGACGCAGCGACAAGCCGCTCAACACCGAAGCATACGAATCTGTGCGTTTTGCGGAGGACTTCAAAACCGTATGCGATGCGTTCGGCCTGAACAAGCCGTTCCTCTGGATGTGGTAGGTTCGAAGATCTTGTCCCGCTTCCATCCAATGCTGATCTTGTTTGATGCCTTTTACAGGAGCTTAGGAGGCAAGTACGCTCTAGATCATCGCGTCATCGTAGTTGCAGCATCTCTCACTCACTTGCTGCTCCAGGAACCATTGCTGTGGATGTGATCGCGGCATATGGCCCTGAATACCTCTCCGGCCTCCTCTACATTGGGGGCGGAGTCCTCAGCACGAGCCACATCGAGACCTGCATCCAACCCTCTCTCGGCGCACTTATCCCCACGCTCCTCTCCGACTCCTCAGACGACATGACAGCCGCCGCGGAAGGGTTCGTCGACTCTGCTGTGGGTACCCCGCTGCCATACTCCATCAAGCTGCAGTGGATGGGCGGGTTCATCGCACAACCCCGCGCCACGCGAAACCTGCACATCTCCAGGTTGCAGCCGCATGAGGTGTGGCAGGCGAAAGCGAAGGCTGTTCCGGTGCTTATCATCAACGGGAAGGAAGACCAACACTGCGTGTATGAGAACATGATCGCGATTGCGCGGACGGTTTACGACGATATTGAGGTGAAGCTGTTGGACGGCGTCGGGCACAGTCCGCACTTCGAGAGTCCGGCAGAGGTCAATGCCCTTGTACGGGCGTGGACGAATCGTGTTCTGTGGAAAGGTGCGTGATCGGCCGATTTGTCAAAACAGTATTGACCGACGACGTCGTCAGCTCTATGAGTTTCCGCCTTGTATCATGTATATCATTTATTCTTACATTGTACACATCACTATGCGCAACTGGATGATATGCTACGCACGCAGAGGTCGCATAGCCCCCGATTCTGGTACTGGAGCGGCGCCGCGTCAGTCATGGCGGTATTGTCCATGGGAAGCAAGAAACACAACTACTGTGACGTGCTCGAGTACACAGCGGGCCATCGAGGTCAAGCAAGCCTAGATTTCTCGTTATATGCGCTCTCTACGACGTATGAGTTAGGTCAAATCTTCGTCACAAGACATGTCGGGTTGCGCACGTACCATCTATGAAACTATCTTGCTGCTCATTTGAAAGTTCTTCAAGTGTCAGCCGCTTCCCTTCCTTCAGGACCAATGTCGACATGGCCCCGGTCAACATGAAGAACGCGAAGATTTCAAGCCTGCGAAGTCAGTCTTGTGTGTCAACTTCGTTCTTGACCATATAGTACGGCGCACGATTGAATAGACTCACAGATGCGGCACGAAGGCGTTTGGTCCTCCGATATTAACCAGCTTTCCGAAGCCGACCTGGGAGACGACCGCGCCGAGCTTGCCGCTTGCCGCCGCGATCCCGAATGCAGTCGAGCGATAGCGCGTTGGAAACGACTCTCCAGGGACGACGCCCACCGTCGAATTGGGCCCGAAGTTCGAGAAGTAGTTGGAGAGACAATATAGGAAGACGAACACCTTCCGTGCGGCAGCGGTCGCCGTGAGCGGGTGGTATGCAAACCCTGCGTAAGGAACACGTCGTACATGCCTCGAGAGCAATATGGAGAGCAAGGATATACGCACCCATGATGAGGTAGAGGATGGTCAGCATAATGAAGCCCAGCAGCTGAATCGGTATGCGGCCCCATTTGTCGACGAGGAAGAAGGTGGTCCAGACGCCGGGGATAAGCCCCGCGACCGAGAGGATGATGTTGCCTACAGAGATATTCTTCAGGTTCACGTATACAGCCTGGCTGCCCTTCAGATCTGCGCTTGGAGATCCAAACCCAATGGCCTGGAGAATTATCGATGTGTTTAGGCCCAAGCCATAGAACGCGACCTGTCCCAGAGCGCATTGTCCATGTCAGAACTCGCCCAGTATCTGAGATACTGCCACACTCACATCGATCGCGAACCAGGAGTAGCACATTCCTAGAAGTGGAACGAGGTTCTCCCTTTTGCTGAAGAACTTCACGAAGTCCCTCTTCGTCGCCTTCGGTGCCCGGACCCGCTCGACCACCGCATCAGGGTCGATGTTATGTGTCCCCAATGTGAGGAAGTTGTCCACGTCCCGCGCAGCCTGACGCACGTTTCGCTCCACGTCCACAGTGAACCGAGGTGTTTCGGGGATCGTCAAGCGGAAGTAGAGGGCGACCGCACCAGGGACGCAACCAAGCCCGATGAGGAGACGCCACATCGCGTCAAGGTGTGGCAAAACTAGAGGATCGTCGCGCAACAGGGAAGACTTGTATGCGGAGACGATGACGAAAGAGGTCAGCGCGGCAGCTACAAAGCAACGAACGGGTGAGTGCCGTCGATCGATTTGATGACTGGCTATATGCACCTAGCTGACCCCACCCCTGGTTCGCCCCGACTGCAACCATCATGCGACCTCGTATCCTGGTGGACGCGAACTCGGAAGGAATGACGGACGACAAAGGGTAGTCCCCTCCAATTCCCACCCCAAGGATGAATCGCCAGACAACTAGCACTCCGATGATGTTTGCAGCATGTGCCTGTCCCGCCATGGCTTGCCCGAAGGTCGCGACGATGATGAGCATCATCTCTATGCCGTCTAGGATCGGTACGTAAGCCATCTCAATGATCAGAGCAGAGAGGAAAGGTGCATGCGGTACATACACATGCGTTTACGCCCGAACACATCTGCCAGCCATCCGAAGAGTAGCTGTCCGAACACAGTGCCCACCGGGGATGCCACCTTCACGCCCAGATCTTGGTTCGCACTAAGCTTCTGGTCTGTGATGTGGTTCGGATTGTGGTGAATGGGGCAGGTTACGGTGAGCTACTTACTATGGCCGTATACATATCCTAGCATGACAGCGGCAATGTTGATGGCGAAGAGGTCGTATCTGAGAATTCATCTCTGAGCTCGAGTGCACACATAAGCGGATACAAAGGAACCTACGCATCGGTGAAGAACCCGGCGCCTGCGACAAGGACGACTCGAACGTGGAACCAACTGTAGCGTGGAGATATCGCATTAGAGTCGATGCGTTCAGCTAGATATTATCATAAGACACGTACGATACTTTGGCTTTGTCCACCTCTTCAAGCATCTTCTGCCGCCTCTCGTTGAGGTTATACGTCCCAGAACTTTTAGGCAGCACAGGAAGCTGAGTAACCGCAATGCCAAGTGGGATTTTGCCTTCTGCGGAGGGAGCCATGACAGGTGTCGAAAGGGGGGGAGGGTACGTGCCGCCGACCGGCCAAGCAGTTTAAGAACCAGAACTTCAAAGGTTCAAACACTTGATTGAGCCAATCCCGGGTAAGTATATAGGACCAGATCGAATCTCCAGCATCGTCGAGGAAGAGGGGATGCCCAATTGAAGGAGGAAGATTGAGCCTACAAGACACGAAGACTGACGGTTCCTGGCACGTTTGTACGAGCATGGTAACAATCCAGAGACAGCTTGGGAAAGGGAAGCGTGCGGATAGCAGCCGTTATGATCCAGGAGTGACCTGAGGATTGCCCGTGACTTGGGAGCCGGAGTGACTTGAAGCATCAGAGCAACCGATGAGCAGCACGAACGACCTGGACTGAGAACTCCGAACCCTCGATGTGTTCCAGTTCTTGCCCGTACATTCACGGAATCGGCCTGTCTGAGAAGTCCTAGTCAGGGGCCGACGAAGTTCGACATGTGAGCAAACCTTACCTCTCCCGGGTGCTCTCTTCTCGGGTCTACAATTACCTCCGGTGTAGACACCGACGAGCACGGCCTCTGACTTCATGGTGAAACTTGGGGAGGTCCGCTCCAGAGTGGGCGCAAGTGTTCGTCGAACAACGAGGCGGAGGCCAGGATCCGAGAAGTACTTCTGAGAGTCGGTTTGAAGCATACCTACGAAATTCGGACCGTCCAATCACATTCGCCCGGAGATGTGCACCGTTGTTTGCGCGTAAATTTAACTACTAAAGCTGCCAGATCTTGGAACGTGCGGTTCTATGATGGTGCTCGTGAGGCGGCTAATAAGATCGGGGTGAACATTGCAACTTGAAGGTACCCGTAACATCACTTCAGTAATACTCACCACATGGCTCTTCCTCTGGTGCGTCGACGTCATGTCTCCCCAGGTTTTTCCAACCAGCGATTGGTCTCGCGACCTTCTGATGGGAGGGGAAACTAGTCAATCATGCGTTGACGGACAAGCAGCACCACCCGGGGTTCAAGTTTTCGTCGAGTACCCGGGTTGTACCGGGAGTAATTGTGATCACATATTCGATATCTATCTGCAGAAGTGCCTGTGACTTGTATGGAGCATGACATGTAGTGAATGCTTGAATGAGCTTTGCTTACCATGACTGGAGGTTGTCGCGGAACGAGGAGTCACTAGTCACTGTCGGGAGGACAGGTACCCTAGACGCTCGTGATGTTGGTGAATATCACATGCGAACAGACTTCCCCATGATCGCATACATCATTTCAGTGGGAGACCGCTGGCATCTGCTTCTGCTCCCGCGCGCACCGTATATAAGTCTTTCACGCCCTCTGCTACCCCAGAAAACCCCACATTTCGTCTGTACACCATGTCCGACATCAAGGTCGAAGGCTTCAAGGTCTGTCCGTCCCGCCTCATCCGCCACGCTCCAAGTCGCCAGGACATACGGGGCTCACACAACGTCACAGGCCTCTGAGATCCTTGCCGCGCTGGCGGAGGTCTTCAGCAACTACAGCGACCAGGAGAAGAAGTCGCAGATCAAGAAGGTATATTATCCAAACCTCTCGCTGTTTGCATCGGCTGACAGCAGCGACGGGGTTGCAGACGAACGGCATCTTCGAGATGCGCGTGAAGAACGCGGAGGGCAAGGAGGCTGTCTGGACAATCGACCTCAAGTCGACTGGTTCGGTGTACAAGGGCGCGCCTAAGAGCAAGCCCAACGTCACGATCATTATGTCCGACGAGACCTTCACCCAGCTCGCGGAGGGCAAGCTCGACGGCCAGAAGGCCTTCATGAGCGGTAAGCTCAAGACGAAGGGCAACATGATGTTCGCGACGAAGCTCGACGGCATTCTCAAGGTGCGTAATACGCGTGTCAGGATCGTAGCGGGTACTCATCTGCATCCCCTCCAGGCGGCGAAGACGAAGGCCAAATTGTAAGATTGGTGTTGTCGTCGCTATCCATGTTATGGTATGGTCATTGTATTTCGGGATACCCACAATCATACTATTACGCATAACCCAAACCCTTGCGGTGCTCCTACAAAGACTTCTCAAACGCGATCAGCTCCTCCAGCTTGGCACTCGCCGACGGACCAGCTGCCTCAAGGTCCCGGGGCGTAAGTGGCCCCCTCACATTCGTGCTCCCGTACCCGAAGTGCTTCGAGACCACCGCCTTGATGCCAGCAATGCTTCCTAATTTCTGTAGTTCCCAGTCCGCATGCCCCAACAGCGCCTGCAACTTCTGCGCTTCCGCCAAATTTCCCTCCTTCCACAGCCTATACAACTCCGCATGTGCCTTGGGGGCAACGTTCGGCAAGGCTCCGATAATACCTGCGCTCCCAACGACAAGACCCTGGAGGAACACGGAGGAGGAACCTGGGAAGGCAGCGAACTTGGATGCCGGGAGGGACGAGGTGAGTCGGTTCAGCTTGCCGACATCTGCGCAGGAAAGCTTGGTGCCGACAATGTTCGGGTGCTCTCCGAGCAAAGCGATGATGTCCGAGTCAAGGTTGAGGCCAGCCGTCACGACGGGGAAGTTGTAGATCATGATGGGTATAGGTGACGCGTCTGCGACCTTGAGATCGCGAAGATGTTTTAAGACCAGGCGCAGTCAACACTAATGCAAGACGTACGTCGCGATAGAACTTCAGAATCCTCTCCTTGGTCATCTGCGTCGGCCATACGCCAGGAGTCAAGACCAATGCATGGCTCGCGCCCGCCTCCTTCGCGTCCACGCAGAGCTTCTTCGTCTCCTTGGTCGACTGCCCACCAGTTCCTGCGATGACAAGCACATTTTGGAACCCGTTCTCGTCCAGAGTCTCGCGAGTGATACGAATGGCTTTCTCGCGCTCGTCGTGGGAGAGATGTTGGGCCTCGCCGTTGCTACCTTGGACAAGTATGCCAGTAACGCCACCCTGGATAGATATGTCAGGATGTCGCAAAACGGAGCATAGCATAAGAGTATATACCTGTGCTAATCGAAGGACATGCGCCTTGATTGCGGGGATGTCCAGCTCCTCGTTCTCGTCGAAGAAGACCACGGCAGGAACATAAATTCCAGGTGGAGGAGGAACACTGTTCGCAGCAGACATTTCGCCTCAAGTGAAAGACAAGCGTGGAAGTTGGCAAAGGAGATAACAGAGCTACCTAAGACCACAAGTCAAGGATATATATCGGATTCGTATCTCATCGCGATATGAGAACGGTGTGACGGAGGCCCGGCGTTCGTGATCATTCGCAAGACATATTTGTGTGAGACCAGAAGATGCGGTAGAGTTCAGCAGTCGTGTAGCCTGAGAGTACGAGTATTCCAGTCCGGAGCATGTAAGCTAGCAATCCAAACCAAGGTCACAGTCCAGTCAAAGGAAACCGGAGGAAGTTCATTCAGGCTCCGAGTCGCAACATCGTTCTTCCGCAGCAGGAATTTGAGTCGGCGCTTGACGTGTCATGCCGACCGACCGCGACGCGCATCGCGTAAAGCACTCCGACGTCTTCAGCTTTCTCCACCATTCTGCTCCCCGGACACTCTCGTTTGCTGCTCAACAGCAGCGAAAACTTGCTCTATACCCTCGCGGGCGACTAGGGTGCCACACCTACTGGACTAGGCGACCCAGAAGACTTATCTGCGTCAGGTCCCTCCGACCCGGAGAGCGCGCAAGATGTACTCGTCCTTCCGCCGTCGCGTCTCGTCCGTATTCACCCCGCGCAAGGCGTCGACCTATGGAGCAGCTGCTGTAGCCTCCGCGGCGGCGGCGCGCAACCATATTGCGTCGTCCAGGCCAGTCCATAGGCAGTTTGCGACGTTCATGACAAACACTTCTCTCCGGAGTCGCTCTCGGTATGGTGTGTCCCCGTCGTCCATGCGGCATGTCCACGTCCGCGCGATGTCGTACTCCTCAATTCCTCGGTTCGTGCTTCGTGCGTTCAGGGTCCCGGTCGCGACGGCTACCGTAGGAGCGGGAGGATTCACGTACGCAAACTACAAGTTTGAGGGTGAGTAATGTTTTCTGTCGTGATAGGTCGCGTTACTATGCGCTCGCATATGCTCACAAATTATGCTTGATAGAATTCAAGAAGAAGTCAAACGAGGTGTTCTCAACTGTGCAGGACACTATCACGGATGTTTTCGACACTGCGTCGGATGCGGTCAAGGCAGTCTCTGACCGAATGTCTGATGTCAAGCTGCCAGAGTTTGAGACCCCTCAGTTCCTGAAGGACCTATTCTCTTCCCGGGAGAAGGGACGCGGCCATAGTGAAGACGACTCGGGCTCATCGAGCAAACGACACCCTGACGGCGACGATGCTGCCGCTCTGGCAGCTATGATGGCAGCTACCTCCCTCTCTGCTGCCGACTCGAAGGCTGGTGACGACGATGTCACAGGCGATTCACGCCAGAACGGCTTGATGCATCTCACTAGGAAGCTCATCGAGATTCGGACAATGCTCATCAGCATCGACCAGAGCGACGCACTCAAACTACCAAGTATTGTCGTCATTGGAAGCCAGAGCTCCGGAAAGAGTTCCGTGCTGGAGGCTATTGTCGGTCATGAGTTCCTTCCCAAGTGAGTTTCCCAACGTATCCTATCTGGTCGTCCCGGCAACTGAACAGTTATGGGTAGGGGTAACAACATGGTCACTCGGCGACCCATTGAACTCACACTAATTCATACACCCCCGACAAACGGTCAGACGCTCCAGGAGTATGGAGAATTCCCTGCTCTGGGTCTCGGCAAGATCACCGACTTCTCCACCATCCAACGTACCCTCACCGACCTCAACTTGGCCGTCCCCGCGTCAGAATGTGTCTCCAACGAGCCCATAGACCTCCGCATCTACAGTCCCTATGTCCCCGACCTCACTCTCATTGATCTTCCTGGCTACATCCAGATCGCATCCATGGACCAGCCCGAAAGTCTTAAGGAGAAGATCGCTGGTCTGTGCGAGAGGTACATTCGGGAACCGAACATCATCCTCGCTGTATGCGCTGCGGACGTCGACCTTGCCAACTCGCCCGCGCTGCGCGCCAGCAGGAAGGTCGACCCGCTCGGTCTCCGGACGATTGGTGTGATCACAAAGATGGACCTTGTTCCTCCCGAGCAGGGCGCCTCGATCCTGTCTGGCAACCGCTATCCCCTGCACCTCGGCTATGTCGGTGTTGTTTGCAAGCCTTCCGGCAAGAAGGGCAATAAGGACATGTTGGGTACGCTTGCGAGGCGTGCCGAGCACGATTTCTTCGGTTCACACCGCGACATCTTTGGCAGCCAGTCGAATCTTATGACTGGCACTGACACGCTCCGGCGGAGACTTATGGAGGTGCTCGAGTCGTCGATGGCGTCGTCTCTGCATGGCATCACAAATGCAGTCCAACTGGAACTCGAGGAGACGCAGTACCAATTCAAGGTGCAGTATAACGACCGTCGGATCTCTGCGGAGTCATACGTCGCGGAGACCATGGACCTCCTGAAGGCCCGTTTCAAGGAGTATACTTCGGAGTTCCGCAAGCCCCAAGTCCGCGCGAAGCTCAAGGCGATGCTTGAGGAGCGCGTCATGGACGTGCTCGAGCAGTTGTACTGGACGGACAAGCGTGCTCCCGAGCTCTCTGCTCTCGGTGCGGACCCTCGGGCCACCCCGGACAGCATTGAGCCTTACTGGCGCTACAAGCTGGACGCCGCATCCTCGCTTCTCACGAAGTCCGGTGTCGGACGCGACTCCACCCTCCTCGTCGCGGACGGTCTCCGCGCCCTCATCGACTCCATCGCCCAGGGCGAGCCCTTCAACCACCACCCGCGCGCCGCCGAGCGCCTCATTGAGTTCTCGCACACACTCCTGCGCGAACGTATCGGCGTGACGTCCGACCAGGTCGAGAACTGCATCAAGCCGTACAAGTTCGAGGTCGAGGTCGAGCCGCGCGAGTGGGAGCAGGGCCGCGCGCAGGCCGTGGAGCTGTTCGAGCACGAGCTGAAGATGTGCGAGGACAAGCTGAAGGACATTCGGACACGCGTGGGCGGGAGCAGGAGGCTGAAGAACCTCATGGGATATGTGCATGAATTGGAGGAGAAGGAGAAGGAACGGAAGCAGCGCAGGTTGGCTGGCGAGGAGGAGGTCGTCCCGGAGATCCCTGATGATTACAGGTACCCCCCAGCACAGATCCTTGACGGTACGTCTATATGTTGCAGGGTTGGGTGGTCCATCTGACGCACAAGTTGCATGGGCAGCTCGGCATGCGATGTTGTACAACGACCGCGTTGGGATCCTTAAGCTCCGACTGGCCGCGCTCAAGTCCAAGAGGTGTAAGGCTGGTCCGGAGAACGACGTCCTCTGCCCCGAGGCGTTCCTGAACGTCGTCGCGGACAAGCTTGCCTACACATCAGCGATGTTCATCAACATTGAACTCCTGGACCACTTCTTCTACCAGGTGCGTTTCCTGCTCGGGCCGTCCTTTTCTTTTCGCCCTGACGCATGACCCATCCGCAGTTCCCTAGGGAGATTGACTCGCGACTGCTGTATGATCTCGACAGGAAAGAGATCGTAGAGTTCGCGCGGGAGAACCCCATCATTCGGAAGCACCTTGACCTGCAGGAGCGCAAAGATAAGCTCGAAGAGGCAAGTCCATGCCGTAATCCCTTGGAAGTCGATACTTACCCGTGTGTGCAGGTCATGAAGCAGCTAAACAGCTTGGCCACCCTCCGACCAGACGTACAGCCAACGCCGCGACGACAACGAGGGTTGTTCGGTGGTATGTTCTGAGTCCGATGATGGGTGCGCCTTTTGGCGGTGGATTGGATTGGTATGTCTGAGATATGGATTACTGTACTTATCCTTGTGCGTAGTGTCTTGTGTCGCATAATGCACCCCTACTCTAGTTACTCAATGACGTATAAACGGCTACAGAGGAGGCACAGGTCCAGTACACATGTAAGGCCGGGCTTGGCTTACATTGACTTAGGAAACCTTTTCCCGAGAATCACGGGATTGTGGATGTTCCAACGACGGCCCTCATTCGTCCAATCCACCAAGTGCCTGGGCCAAGCATACTCAGCGATAGCAGGATGAGACGATATGTTAAGTCTATGACGGTCGGGGCGCACTGAACGAGAAGAACGTGTTTTCGACCACTATCACCGCCAAGTCCTATTAGTACCCGCCTTTGGGGTTCCGGGAGGCACAACTGGCCGGCCGAAACCGGTCGATCCTGTCATTACAATTGACTATGTCATCCTCTCTGGGGCACTTACATACCCGTACACTCACTCGGAGATTGGGCACTCCGACTCTGCAGGATTCGGAATATAGGCATAAGCGTGGCTCAAGCTATAGACGATGCTTTTCTCCCCTCGACCGAGGTAGTTGTAGATATATATGCAACACGGCCTGCTGGATGCGAACAGACTGCGAACAACTTCCGGAAGCCTGCGACCCCACTCAGCATACACAGAACATCAAGCAGCTAGGCTCCTGAGACTGATCTGACGCACATTTGATTGGGAAGAGCAGTTGAAATCACCGAGCGGCTTCGACGGACTTCGTGTATATAATGGGCGCGTCTCAGGGAAATGCTGGGGAGCGGGCACCGCGGCGTCCACGCATCTCCGCACCTCTGCTCCTAACCACCATGGCTGTCGGGCTCGCCGTTGTTCTCCGGAGGTTCGCAGGGCTTTCTGCCACAGGTGCGCTGCCTCTGCTCTCGCGACTATGACGTTGTGCTCCCTGCTGACCTTCGCGCGTCCACGTGCCCCCCGCTAGACCTCGTTCGCGTCCTGAGCGCACGCTCGCTCCAGTACGCACCCAAGGTCGTCAAGTACTTTGTGCTCCTCCTCTTCCTCATCCAAGTCCGCTCGTGGCCGCTCGTCTGGCATTGTACGTGCATCCACCGCCCGTCAAAAGCTTGTTGCTGATAGTGTGCGCCACATCCCTGCAGGGGTAGTGTGGCGACCCGTCTTCGCTATACGCGGCCGATATCTTGTGCACCGGTTGTCCAACATCTTCTCTTCGGCGCAAGTCCGCAGACAGAAGAACTTGGAATGGTTGGAGGGGCTGTCAAAAGTTGGGTCGAACCCATTCGATCTGCAAGTCACGTATAGGACGTGGGCCGGTAAGTGCTTCCTCCACCCCGCTCGCGCGCACCGCGTTACCCTCCCTACCAGCACGATGCTCAGATATACCGTCATGCAGGTCCAGACGACTGTGACTTTAACATGCACCTGAGCAACTCATCATATCCCAAGGTACGTCTCCTCCCTTCCCCCACGCGTCGCGCGCATGGTCCCTCACGCACGCACCGCGTCCACAGCGCCTCGATGCAGCACGTTTCACCTTCGCACTCGAGTTCTGCCCCACCTTTTTCCGCGTCGGGGGATGGATGGGCCTCGGAGGTGAGTCCTCGCATCTCATCTCGCTTCCCCCCAAAGCACCAATATCCGCTGACACGCCTCCCCCTCGCGCGTGCAGCGACGCACTTCACGTTCCTCCGCGAGATCCCCATGTTCTCGCACTACGAGATGCGCACCAGCGTCATGAGCTGGGACAACAAGTGGATCTACGCCGTCACCCGCTTCGTGACCAAGCCCAAGAAGGGCAAGGGCAAGAAGGGCAAGCACGCTCCCGCCGAGTCCGTCGCGTCCGCCTTACCTCCCTCCGCTGAAGCCGCGCCCAACCCCTCGCTGCACACCGCCAACGGCGTCGCCGAGGGCACCTCCACACCCTACCCTCCAGCCTCCGGCACGAACTCTCCTCCCACCGGGGCAAGCGAGGGCGCGAGGGCTCTCGCTGCGCAGCTAATGGAACGCCCCGAGCCGGACGGCGCCCTCATCAACTGCCTCGCCGTCTCCGAGGTGTGCTGCAAGATCGGCCGCATCACCGTCCCGCCCGCGCTCGTCTTCGCCATCGACGGGTTCTGCGCAGATCCCCCTCAGGGCATGCAAGCGTACTCGCGCACGAACCCGCCGCCGCACTGGGAGACCGTACGCCAGCTGCGCGGGGACGCGCACGCCACCCTCGGGAGCCCGATCAAGGGCAGCTTGAAGGGACTTCGCGACTTTTACACCGGTGGCTGGCGCGACGTCCCCGAGGGTCAGCGCTGGTGGGAGACCGCTCTGGGAGCTGAGGTCGAAGAGCGCAGGCTCCGCGGCTTGCCTTGCATGCAGGCGTTGCGGAAGGGCATTGAGGAGGCCAGAACCATCTAAGCGGGGCATGGCCGACCACGTAAGTAGTAATAGACAGTTCACCACGGAGGTATGCTGTGTGTATATAAGTGATAGAGTGCATATAGATTTACTCAAATAATGCGTCTGTGGTGTACGCGACCATATGATATTGTCTACATGAAAAGTCCGTCCCAGACGGTAAGGTATAAGGAAGATTAAAACCCGAAGACGACCACCTCAGTTCTCCGAAGACACCTCTGCCCTCGCAATCCGGATCTCCTCGGAATCTACAGGCACAAGGCGTGGCACGTCCTCCAACTTCCTAAGATCGTCCTGGGAGATGCCCCCGAGCTCGAACAGCTCGTCAAGGTACTCCGGGTCCTGCACGACGACCCACAAGCTCTCCATATCATCCAGGCCAAGCCGTCTGGATAAGCAGCACGCCTGCACCTCAAACCGCTGCCAGACGTACGCAAAGCGCGCCGCGACGAGCGCGGTGACGATCGCGCCCCACTCGATCCTGAGCGAAAACACACCCGCGAGCGTGAAGAGGAAGATCTTGACGTAATCCGGCGCCATCTCGAGCCAGAACTGGAGGCGACGCAGGCCAGGGGCGGGGGGCGCGACGTAGCCCGAGCGGAAGACGACGCGATCGAGCTGGCGCGGGAACAGCAGGATAGTGCCGCCGACGGTGATGCACCAGGGGACGAAGAGCAGCACGCGGGCGAGGTTCTGGAAAAGTGACGACTCGCAGGTGCCGCCTGCAGGGGCAAGAGACTGTGCGGTCGGCTCGTCCATGTGCGAGAAGGTCTCTACGGCGGCCCCCGAGCCTGGGACGAGGGAGTCGAGTGATGGGTTGGGGGTCGTGTCCTCGGGCGTGTAGATGCCCGTGGTGGAGATGTTTGAGGCATCGCTGTGCATGCGCCTGCTGAGATGGTCCGTGGCAAAGTCACTGACGGTGTGCGACCGGACGAGGATGGACATGACCGGTCGACTCCGCTGAAAAGACTCGTGAGCAATGGATTATATGCGCTTTTGTAGACAAGCTTCACTCACCATCGTGTCTCTCCATTGGCCGGGGACGGCGCTGGAAGAGGCTGAGGCTGTGATGGCCTCACTGGGTTCCTCGAACTTGGGCATGTCCTGTTCAGACGGTCCTGTCAGCCATCACCAACTCTATGTATGCGGGTGATGAGTAGGTGCCCCACGTACCTTCCTCCTCCGCACGAGCGCCTTCACCAACGTCTTCGCCTTGCCTACCACACGCGACATCGTCCTGATCTTGGACGGAGACTCGAAGCCCGCCGACACGCCCAAGAATGGGATTTGGCGGGGACGAGGCGTGGTGAAGTCGTCCTCCGCTGCGGAGTACCGCACATCAATATTCCCCTGAGACGACCCCTCATCCATGTCCGAGCTGACCACCTCGATAACAGATGCATATGGGGAGTCGTTGGGGGTGTGGAGGGAGGCGGTCTCAGAGGTCATGCCCGAGCTGGTAGACATCCTGTCGTTGCTGTCGAACTCGTCCAGCGAGGTCGACTGCAGCATATCGTCAGTGAGGAGGGTTCACCAGAGGTTGGCGAGTGAACTCACCCAAGCAGCAACGTCCCTGGGGGCCATCTGGTAGTCCGTAGCCATCATAGCGAATGTAGAGCGATGAAAGCAAAGGGCGGGTAGGGTAGGCTGTGGGAAGGTGGGTATATGCGCACGAGGGTGGGAGGCGAGGACGCGAGCTCGGGGCACAAGTACTGTCGGCACCCGTCAGCCTCTAGTCGGCCGTGCGACGTCATCCGCCCAACTCTGGGTTTAAACCAGGTCGAGCGACAGGGAAGGCTGTCAGCATAAAGCGACCCCGGATCGCGTCACATTCCTCGGAAACGCCTGATGGTTATCCTTCCCGCCACCCAGATATACTGCAACATGCACCAAGTCAGTGTCGCCGTAGTACTTACTGTTTCTCCATCGCATTTGCTAGCCGCTTCGGAGGTCCTAATCAAGCCAGTCCGGACGATAGTCGCTTCATCCGAACTGCTTATTCGGTTCCCTCAATCAAGGGAACAAACGTTTGGGTCATCGTCCCGCAAGTACTGTCAGCCCAGCCTACTGTAAACATGCGCGGGCACGGAAGACGAAGATCGTATCTGAGTCGGCGGCCTGAGTAAGTCCACTTCGATACATAGCGAAAGATATGTCCAGTAATACATGGAGGCTTGGCAAGCAGGTCATTGCCTGTGCAATCTGGGTGCCGGGATCAAGCCAAGCAGACCGAATGAAAGTGCGTACAATCCTGAGGCTACAACAGGGCGGAGAAGTCAGTAACAGTGACGCGAGGCAGCGCAACGTGTGATCGGTGGAGAACAGGACATACCTGCTATTATACCCTCGATGTATCCCAGATCCGACCAATGTCCTAGCGTATAACTGAGCAGAGACCATCCAGCGACTATTGATGCAGTCATAATCTGAAAAGTTCAAGTCTGAGAATGCCTCAGAGCCAGATGTCGCTTCATGGAGACGCACTGGTATAACTGTCGACAGGACGCCTGACTGCCGCCAGTGTCGGTACTGTAGAGCAGAAGGGAAGTTTAACAGTGCTTCACGTAGCAGCCAGTATGGAGACTCACATTTGGTTGCCCACCCTGCAACAATGGCAGCGCCAACACGTACAGGAACAAGGAGACAGTGATGGCAGCTGAGAGTAGTGACATGCGCGCAGCGAACCTGGACAATCGGGATCGTCTTCGTCTGTCCGCGCAGCAAACCGCGACATGCTATACGCACCGACCCCAGCCCTGCACTCCGTTTTCTCCGTTCAATATACGCAGCAATACATGGTGGCTGTCGAAGTAGTATGTGATGAGACCACCGGGAAGCACGAACTTGAGTTGCTTGAGGGTATGACGCGAGAAAGCTGAGACGAGAGAAGACATGTCGGGCACCGTTCGCGCACAAGTTACTGGACAACGTCAGGGTAGTTGGGGAGCATGTACAGAATGCAGAGGCGAGCCCCGGACAGAACGTCAAGCTCAACGTTTTGAACTTGTCTCGAGCCTCGAGCTCGCCACGATCGACGACACACGCACTTTCACATGTCTCTGTTACGCGCCCGCGCCTTCATTGAGACTTATCGCGTTAACTGATAAGATTACGTTCGACAAGTCCCCTGGGCACAAATCACCCTGCGATACCGCACCTGCTCCTCCTCACCCTCCTCCACATACTCGCCTCGGCTGCAGCTTCTTTGTAGACCTCAGCTCGACGGTTATGCGCACAAGTGTCGCCCAGAGACGTTGAGGAGTTTTGCTTGCTTTTGGGCGTTAAACAAGGTGCGTAATCGGTGCCCTGCCCCACTGCGCCCAGAAGTAGCTGTGGAACTCGCAGTCTGTGTGCTCGACGGGCATGTTCACCCCGTTCTTTCTACCAGATCGCATGCTATAGCCCCGCCATCGCGCTCTCTCTCGACCATCATGTGGTCCGGCACTCCCAAGCTCGTCTTCGTGACCGTCCTCGTCGTGAACTGCGTCCTCTGGTCCCAGAGCCGTTACGCCCAGGTCGGCACACGATCATCTTCCCTCGCCCAAGGCCATGCCAAGCGGAGCGTGTCAGACGACACCGCGTTCGATCCGTTTCACACTTTGGTAACCGAGGTAAGTTCTCTCAACTCAGATCAGAGACGACTGCGAGGCCCATGGCCATCGACGGCGAGACGGGTTGGGGTGCAAGGGACCTCTGAGGTTCTTTGTCGTGCCCTTCTGCCAGCCGTTTCGTGTGCTAGGCACAATCAAGTTGCCAAGTCTTGCTCACAATTTCTCTGCAGGAATGCCATCCTCTCGCATTACCGCAGGACCAACAATGCATTCACGTCAAGGAGGTGTGCGACATGGAACGCACCTTCCTCTCGATTGGATACCTTGAGGACTACTTCTGCGCTGACCTAACTGCCCGCCCATTTCTCTTCATCGGTTATGCTCTCTGGCTTGTCTTCCTCTTCTCCACCCTCGGTATCTCTGCCTCGGACTTCTTCTGCCCCAATTTGGGTACCATCGCTCACCTGCTCGGACTTGACGAGAATGTCGCTGGAGTCACCTTTCTCGCGTTCGGCAACGGTAGCCCGGATATGTTCGCCACCTTCTCGGCCATGCGGTCCAACTCTGGAGGCCTTGCCATCGGGGAGCTGCTGGGGGCCGCGGCCTTCATAACATCCTGCGTGGTCGGCTCGATGTGCATCATTAAGCCGTTCAAGGTGGTCCGCGGGCAGTTTCTCCGAGATGTAGGCTTCTTCACCGTGGCCGTCACGCTGCTGTTGGTAGTCCTCTGGGACAGCAAGCTTGAGGCATGGGAGGCGGCAGCCATGATAGTGCTCTATGCCGTCTATGTCACAACCGTGGTTCTGGGGAGCTGGTGGAGGAAGAGGGAGGAGAATAGGAAGAGGTACGAGGCACTTGTTCGCAGCGAGTATGCTGAGGAAGAGCCCTACCATGATGAGCAACCTTACGTTGATGAGCGTGAGTTCAGCCAATTTGACGTCCTCGCCGCAACGCACTGACATCATGCTAGCCTCACCGACCCCTCCCACACCCGTGGACCGTCTCCAAGTGCCGTCTACATACTCGCGCTCGCGTTCTATCTCTCATCCTGATCCTCCGCGGCTCGGCATCCAAACGGACCTGCCGCGACGTCCACGCACGCGCTCTTCCTCTCCGTCGTCGTCGCCACCCCTCAGTCACATGCCGTCTTTCTCGCTCGTGGGCGCCCTTGAATTCAGGCGTGTCGTGTCGTCTCTGCAACGCGACGCGGCAGCGTCTACGCTATCTCACTTCGAGAGCCCACTGACGCCCTATTCATACCGTCGATCGCGACGCGGCACATCCTCGGCCTCGCGGTCGCCTATGCGCTCGCCAAATACCCACAACTTCGAGCGAGACCCATGGGACGCAGCGCTTGGAGTGCCACTCAATGAGCGTTCGCCTCCGCGGATCGTCGCGCCCCCGCTTCACGAAACGCCACAAGACGTAGGGGAGCTCACGCCCATACCGTCCATCTCACACACCCCAGCCTCGCCCACCGCGCTGTCCGAGACGGACGCAGAATCCCAGACGTTCGTCGCCGACACGCCACATTCGCGTGCGATGGGCGTCCTCGCGCACGTCGGGCACATTCTGTTCCCCACGCTGCACAATTTCGGGACAAAGTCGTTCTTGGGCAAGATCGCTGCCGTGCTCGCCGCGCCCGCGGTCATGGCACTCACACTGACGCTCCCCGTTGTGGTCACGTCGTACGAGGCTCCGGGGGCTTCGGAGAAGAAGCATGCGCATCCGTCCGCGGGTGCGGGAGAGAGCCGGCTGATCGACTTTGAGGAGGAAGGCATGGAGCGCACGCTCATTGCGGAAGAGGAGGTTGAGGAGGGACTGCATGACTTGCAGTTTAACAAGTGGCTTATGGCCGTGCAATGCTGTCTGGGTCCCTTGTTCTGTGTCGCTGTGCTCCTCGGTGAGTACATTCGTCTTACAGATGCGGATTTTCGCACCTGACTGGTGTACGCTGCAGATGGTGTGACGCACGAAGGCTGGCTGCTACTTGCTACAGGCGTAGCAGGATTCACCGCGGCCATCCTCGTATCCGTGTTTGCGGATGAAGGCCGTTCCCCAGCTGCGCAGCTTTCACGATGTGCAATGGGCTTCGTTGTCGCGGTGGTCTGGATCATGGCTATCGCCGATGAAGTCGTCAAGGTTCTGCAGGTACGCCACACGTATAGTTCTACCTCTGCACTCGTCTCACTCAGTCTCTGTCAGACTTTCGGCTTCATCTTCGGGCTCTCGGACGCCATCATCGGCATCACCATCTTCGCCATCGGGAACTCGCTCGCGGACCTCGTCGCGAACATGTCCGTCGCGGTCTTCGCGCCCATCATGGGTTTCTCGGCCTGCTTCGGCGGGCCCATGCTCAACATCCTCCTCGGCGTCGGCATCTCGGGCTCGTACATCGTCCGCGAGACCGGCGTCCCGTACCCGCTGCACTTCTCCCCGAGCCTCGTCATCACGGGCACGGGCCTCCTCGCGTTGCTGCTCGCGACGCTCGTCTTCGTCCCGCTTAATGGGTACTTCCTCCCCAGGAGCTGGGGCATTGCGCTGCTATGCGCATATACCTGCCTGATGGTCGCGAATATCATTGTGGAGGTGAAGATTGCGGGTTCATGAGAGATGGTGACATCCTACTCATCTTTTGCATACTGTCGGCGTGTTTTCGTTGGCTCTATCTATTACTCACATCGCACGCTCACATCTAGGTTAGTACGGACAAAGTAATGATGTATACGAGTATTTTTACTTTGCGCATAGAGGACTCCGAGTCGATCCACCCGCTGGGAGGTCATCGACGTTGCAATTCTCCGGCGTTTCGAGGAAGCTGCTCGACTAAATATGATATACCGCAATATCCGAGGCGAAGGTACCATGTGCCGTAAGCAACATCAAGATTCTGCGACTTCTAGCCATGCTTCTTCTCTCCACCCATGCGCTCTACCGGCGCGACGGTCACCAGCTTACGGCCTCGCTCACAGCTGCCTGGTCTGTTGTCTGTTTGACCAGAGTGCACTCATGGCCTCAGGGGAAAGGTGAGTGCACGCTACAGGTCAGAAGGTCCGGAGGTAGTCCCAGATGATTGACAAAGAGAAGGCGAGACTCTAGGGTCTTGCCAATGCAATCTATCATCTTCGACCGGTCCCGTGCGCACACACCCACGATCAGGAATCCCGCTGCGGGACGCCTAACAGGTTCCACGACCAATTGCGTTGCGAACGTCGCACACAAAGGCTCAGCGGGCACGCACGGAAGGTAAATAAAGCTTGATCGCGGATGAGACGGCACGCAGCCCACCCCTGGTCCCCAGGCGCAAGGAACGCGTCGCACACTGCATAGGTGGGGTATTCTGCAGCAACACTGTCTGAGTCCCCTATAGCTCTACGCTATGTCTTCTTTCTCTTCTTTCTCTCCTGACTATGAGTCGCGTGAGCGCATCCGCATGCTCACGTCCCCGGACGGCACGAAGATATGGGCCGAGTCCGCCGGGGACGCGTCCAAGCCCGCCCTCGTGTTCATCCACGGCCTGTCGTGCACCGCGCTCGGATGGGACGAGCAGTTCGCGGACCCGGGCCTGCGCTATAGCTTCCACCTCGTGAGGTACGAGATGCGCGGCCACGGGCGCAGTGGGAAGCCGGTCGAGGAGGAGGACTATGAGTCCATCAAAATTGCGCAAGACTTCCGGACGGTGTGCGAGGCGTTTGGGGTGGTGAAGCCCTTCGTGGCAGGCTGGTGAGTCTCGTTCAATAAGCATGAGGTTACTAGTAGAATCTAGAAGTGGGCGAAACTGACTCACTTGTGCCGTCTCGCAGGAGTTTGGGTGGTACGTTTATTGACACTGTCGCGCACCGGCTGCGCATGGACATCGTTCGAGACTGATGCTTATGCGCTCGCAGGTAGCATCGTCGTGGATGTCGTGACCGCATACGGTCCCGACTACATCTCGGGCATAATCTACGTCGGCGGGTCCATCCTCGCGCTGCACTACCACCCAGTGTGCCGACACCCCGTGATGACCTCCCTCTTCCCCGTCATCACCTCGCTCACCTCGGACGACCTCTCCGCCGGCGCAGAGGAGTTCGTTGAGTCGTGCGTCAAGGCCCCGCTCACGTTCCCCGCGAAGCTGCTCTTCATGGGCGGGTTCATCATGCAGCCGCGCGCGGCGCGCTACTGGAGCCTCAAGCGCAGCCAGGACCACGCCGTGTGGGAGCGCACGGCGGGGCACCTCCCCGTGCTGATCATCCAAGGGAAGGAGGATTTGCATTGTCTGTATGAGACGATGATCGGTATCGCGAAACGGATATATGACGACGTTGAGGTGCACCTGATGAATGGTGTTGGTCATTCTCCCCATTTCGAGAGCCCCATGGAGACGAATCGGTTCATTTATGACTGGTTGAGGAGGAAGACCGAGGTGAGCGGAGCAACATGCAACACAGCTCGTGGCGTACTCACCTATGCATCAACTCTCTCGCAGAGGCGCGCCAAGCTGTAGTTGAAGTCCGGAGGGACTACGGGAGTATCTGACGAAGGGATCGACTGTACTATATCTTTGCTGTTTATCACGTCAAGCTCTAAAGGTACCATTGAACCTGAGCCTCGTGAACGCAGTAAGCACACCAAGCGCCAGCGGTGCGACCAATTACACGGTTTGCTTATCGAGGCTGCCGCGGACATCCAACGGCGAGATTGCAGGGGAACATTATTGATTTTGGAACCATGTACAAACGCAGACGACTACTTTTTGCACGGTACCAGGCCTGGTAGAAGTACACAAATTCGTGGCGGATGGGAGTCTACAGTAGGCGAAACAAGAAGTATAGTACAAGTATACATGCAATGGGTCGAGAAACGGTATAATGCTGAGCCGAGTCGTCTGTTCTACAACAATCGGAGCCTTCAGACACTTAAACAGCTACACCACAACAGTCCTTCGAAACACGTAGCATCGAGCGGGCGGGATATGGGCCGAGCCAAGGACGAGCGCCAGGAGCACCTTAGTCGAACTTGGGGACGTCGAAGGTATCCGCCGGATCTGCGCCGTTCGCAAGGACGTAGTCCTTGGCCTTCTGCGCGAGGTGGAGGATGTGGCTGATCGTCTTGTGCGCGTCGATCTCGACCCGCGGGTTGATGAGCGCCGCGCTGCGGATCGCCTCCGCCGCAATGTCGTACCGACTCGTCTTGTTGAGGAGCATCATCATGAAGGGTGACGTCGTCGTACCCTCCTCGCGGTAGCCCTGGATCGTCATGCGGTCGACGTTCGGGCGGCCAAAGAGCAACCCCTGTACAATGAGAAGCCGTTAGTGCACTGTTGAACTCGTCCATGCAACCACAGAACGAACCTTGAGCTCGACGGGGTATCCGTGGTAATTGAAGATCACTGGCTTGTTCTTGGTGAAGAGCGAGTCGAAGCCCTCCTCGCTGAGGGAATGCGGGTGCGTGCCGTAGGGGCCGAGGATCATCAGGTCGGTGACGTTGACCACACGGACCCGGAGTGCGGGGATCTCCTTGCGGAGGAGCGCGGCTGCGGCAATGACCTCAAAGGTCATCTCCACACCGATACCAACGAGGACGACATCCGGAGACATGCCCTCGTCAGTAGAAGCGAACTTCCAGACCGACGCGCCGGCGATGCAGTGCTGTAATCAGAGGTATCAGTGTTTGTCCAAAGTAGTGATATCACTGTTATGCGTACCTGATCGGCCTCCTCAGGGCTCAGCCACACGGGCGTGGGTTGCTTGCTGCCGACCATGAGGTTGACGTAGTTCTTCGCACGGAGACAGTGTGCCATCGTCGAAAGGAAGCAATTGGCATCAGGCGGCAGGTAAACACGAGCAGACGTGGGCTTCAAGTTGAGGACCGCGCCGATGAACGACGGGTTCTGGTGCGAGAAACCGTTATGCTCCCTGTGGCATATCTTGAGTCAGATGTAGAAAGATCAAGAACGTATGCACTGACTGTCTTGTCCAGGTACTGGTCTCGACGTAGTTGAGCGAGCCCATGGGTTCACGCCAGGGCACCTCGTGAGCGGTCTTGACGAACTTGGCGTACTGAACCATCATCGTATGGATGATGCCGAGGAAGGCCTCGTAACTCGGGAAGAGGCCGGTCCTGCCAGTCAGGGTGTAACCCTGGAGCATGCCTTGGCAGGTGTGCTCAGACAGTATCTCGATGACACGACCGCCCTTGGCGCGAGAGGCAATATCCCACTGGAAGTTACGGCCACTGTGGTTGAGAATTGCGTCGAGCTTGTTCGAGACGAGCTCATCAGGGGAGAAGAGACGGAAAGATGACGGGTTTCTGAGGGTACTAGAGTCAGCGCTGCGACCGGGATGCAAAGAAGGGAACTGCCTACTGTTGAGAGACAGCGTCGACGAGTTCGCCGGTGATCTTCATGCAGCTCTGAGCGGAGCCCTTCTCGACAGCGAACTGCTTCCAGTCGGGGACATCGAGAGGTGTATACGACTTGTAGGCCTCCTCGCGCATGCCCAAGCGCTTGCTCTCCTCCTTGGGGATGATGGAGAGGATAGCGTCATTGGGAATACCGTCCTTGCCGAATAGTTCAGCAGGACCGTAAGAGCGGAGCCAGTCCAACAGCATTGCGCGCTCGTTAGCGTCGGTCTTGGCCTCGGGAAGAGGCACCTGATGGGCCTTGAAGGAACCCTCGATGTACTCGCCGTGAAGCTCCTTGGGGCCCGACCAGCCCTACGGAGTGGAGATAAGCGACATGTATGCGTACCAAGAGACATGTGAATGCGCACCTTCGGCGTACGGAGGATCAGAACAGGCCAACGAGGCTTGACGATGGGGTGGCCACTGCGGGCGGCATGCTGAATCTTCTTGATCTCACCCAGAGCCCAGTCCATGCTGGCGGCGAGGTCCGCGTCGATGTGCTCAAGGTTCTCGACAATGCGAACCTGATAGCCGTAACCGGTGAAGAGGGCGGTCATCTCCTTGTCGTCCATGGTACCGTAGATTGTACGCTCAGAGATCTTGAAACCGTTAACGTGGACGATCGGCAGGACCGCACCCGACTCAGCGGGGTCGATGTACTTGTAACCGTGCCATGCGCTGGGAATTATCAGTTCGTACCAATCTACAGATACTAGGATAAGTACTCACGTTGCAGTGGGACCAGTCTCGGCCTCACCGTCACCGACGACGCATACACAGACCAAGTCGGGCTTGTCCATGACAGCGCCGAAGGAGACACCAAGGGCATAGCCGAGCTCACCACCTTCGTGAATGGAACCCGGAGTCTCAGCGTTGACGTGACTGTAGGCGTAGTGATAAGCGTACGCTTAGGGAGGAGCAGCTAGCACACATACCTTGGGAAGCCACCGGGCGCACTGAAGGCCTTTATAAGTTCGGAGAGACCTTCACGGTCACGCGAGTACTTGGGGTAGAAGTTTCCAAGAGAGTTCTCTAGCCAAAGGCAGGAGAGGATGCCCGGGGCACCGTGTCCGGGACCGACGACATAGAGAGCGTCGATGTTGTTCTTGCAGATGAGACGGTTGATGTGGGCGTAGACGAGGGAGAGACCAGGGCAAGTACCCCAGTGGCCGAGAAGACGAGGCTTGATGTCATCGGAGGTGATCTCACGCTCAACGAGAGTGTTATCCTTGAGGAAGATCATCGCTGCAGATACACGATAAGAATAAGCTCAGGCTACAAGAAGAGAAGGACGCACCGGCAGCGATGTAGTCAGCAGCCCTGCGGAACTGCTTGAGGGCACTGATCTCCTCCTTGGAGAGAACATTGGTGATGTCGAGCTTGACACCGTAGTCAAGGATGGAATCCGGGAGCTGGGACGGATCCGGAGGCGGGTTGGGCTGGTAGAGGAGTTGTCCAGGCATTCCGGATGAGAGGTGGTGGATGAGGTGGTGGAGGTGGGTGGAGGAGTAGTGTTGAGTGAGGACGGGACAGGGGAGAGTCTGTCATATTTATACATTAGGGGGGAGAGCGGATGTAAGTAGCAGCAGAGAGGGTGAGCACACGCATGCGTCACAGAGAGCCAATCCCGTCCCCAAGCCGGGCCCAGCGATCTGGAGAGACACGTCCCGTCACGCGTTGTCACGCGCCCTGGCCAATGACGGGCCGCGTGGACGCCCGTGTTGTCACGCGTGACTGTTCCAGCTATGGACTGGACGAGACGCGTCTTGAGCGGACTCGCTGTCCAGACCGCCATGTTGATGCCTTTCTCGTGCTACCACTGCGCATTCCACGTTCTACTCCCCAATGGGCCATCATTCTGTCTGTCTTCCTGGCCTCGGCTCTCCCTTGCCTGCCGGCTCCCCATCGATATCGTCGACGGCGTATTGACGCGTCCAGGCCCATGCAAGAGCCACAAGTCTCCGAGTCTGCTGATATCGTCGCGTTTCTGCGGAGGTACCCAACCTTGGGTCGCAACATGATGAGACGCCATTCTGTCAGCATTGTTAGTGGCCCTCTTTGCTGTGCTTATCGTCGCATCTACAGGTACCACAGGGCAAGCACAGGTCCCCCTTTTCTCGCCAACTCCAGTATGCCGTCTGGCCGTCGGCCCATGAGGTCCGGTCATCACTAACATTGACTAAAATCGAATTACCGCCTCTCGAAAGCCCTTGGGCCGTCTGGCTCTGCGGCAGACCGGCGATATTGACTTTGCAGTACGAACATCGTGTAGTAAGCATGCCGGCGAAGTGGTCTCGAAAGCGGCGATTCCTGCTAGGAAGACCGGAAGACACTTGGTCCGACCACGGAAGAATAATAATGGGGCCGAGGGGAGAGCAGTGGGCTAAGCCTAAGTACGTGGAATGCAAAGGCACGGTGCTCTACGTGTGACAAGACGGACAGGTCACCGATCATGCAATGAAAAATACCTCGGCTTCTTGGAGGTAGGGTGATTCTTCGCTTCGCGACGTTCTACCTCAATCTCGAGCCTTGCGAAGCTTGACCAGATCTCCAGTACCTGATCAGCGCCGCCAAATGCGGGCCCGTCGAACGCACACGGGGTGGTAGGTTCTGTCGCAGCTACTGTCTGAAGACACCGCACCTGTCTGTGGAAGTTGGGCAGGAGGAGTTTGGGAGGTCCCGTGTAGCTGAATGCATTCTTGGTCTGTGAATAAGCGGGGATATTCTGAACTCTCGCCACCGCACGCTATGTTGTTGGACGGACTCCTTATGCCGTGCGGGACGCACGGTTCGAAATATGTATTTGTGTTCCATCTTCTACGCCATCGACGTCATAAAACCGGGCATGCGGGCGATCACATATGATCACATCCGTCCAACGTGCCTCCTCCGCGACAGGCTTGTAAGGCCACAGCGGACTTGTCGCTGACAGCGTTCCTCTGCCTCAACTGCCGTCCCAGTAATAACCACACGCATCGTTGAACCGACCCTCTGAGCCTCGGCAGGTACGACATCAATCTAGGCCGTTCGGTAAGTGCATCTCGTCTAGATTGCCGTGGGTCCATCGCGTAGGGGCTAGACGGGACCGCGAGGTATCTCCGCGCTGCGCGGAGACGCGCTCATCGCCCGCCGCGCACGTCTTACGCTGAGTAGTGCCGCCGTTCGCCTGTCTCGACCTCCCTGGGACCGACGAGTATCCACTGTGCAGCGTGGTTGACATCGTGTATCCGAGCGAGAGCTGACGGGGATATGTACCTCCAGACCGGATCATCCTACGAGCCTATCGTCCACACACCTTCAAGACCCTGAGGAGGTGCCGAACGCGCGTACCCCTCGTCCTATCTTCCCGCATCGCACACCTCGCTCTCCTGCAGATTGCAGCAGCTATACCCGCTACTCCTCTGACGCCATGTCCGAGACTCCCAAAAGTGGCTTCATTCTCTCGGTGAACGCGGGCTCATCCTCACTCAAGATCTCCCTCTTTCGGCGGGACGGGGTGGACGTGCAGAACCCACACGACATCGTCGACCTCCTCCTCGTCTCCACCATTCTCAACATCTCCGCGCCGCCCGCTATCTTCTCCTTCAAGTTCGCCGCGCACAACGAGGGCCACGAGGGCCGCGAAGCGAAGAAGGAGCCAGTCCCGAGCATCAAGGACCATGCTACCGCCTTCGCACACTTCCTCGACTATCTCAAGCGCGAGGCAAGTATCGATCGCGGACAAATCGTTCACATATGCCATCGGGTCGTCCATGGCGGCAGTTTGTTCACGCCTGTAGTCATCACGGACGAGAGTTATCACTACATTGAGCGCCTCTCTGATCTCGCCCCGCTGTGAGTTCTTTGCACGTACCTGCTATGAATCTGTTCTGACGCGCTCTGCAGACATAACGGTGGTGCGCTTTCGGTGATGAAGGCTTGCATCGCAGAGCTCCCGAACGCGAATTCAATCGCTTACTTTGATACTTCATTCCACTGCACAATGCCCGCGCATATATCGACGTGTGCCATCCGCCAGGACATCGCCAAGAAACGGGGCCTGAAGAAATACGGCTTCCACGGTCTGAGTTGTACGTCTCTTGTGTCATTTCCTTGCGGTTCAGTTATTCTAACCAACGACCCTCGCAGATGCGTTCATCCTGCAGGCGGTCAGCACGCACCTCAGGAAGGCGCGTGACGTCATAGCTATCACCACCAGTAAAACTAACCCTGCTATTGTTTCCTCTATACAGGACCCCTCGCAACTGAACCTCATCGTGATGCACCTCGGCTCGGGCGCGTCAATGTGCGCCATCAAGGAGGGCAAGTCGCTCGACACGACCATGGGCCTCACGCCCGTGTCCGGCCTCCCGGGCGCGACGCGCTCTGGCGCGATCGACCCCTCGCTCATCTTCCACTACACGAACCGCGCGGGCCGCATCTCGCACAAACCCTCGCTCGCCGTGGACGTGCACGTCACCACGGCCGAGGACATCCTCAACAAGCGCGCCGGGTGGAACGCGCTCACGGGCACGACGGACTTTGGCGAGATCGTGAAGCACATGAAGGAGGTCGACGCGCGCAAGGCCAAGGGCGAGGAGATCAAGGAGGAGGAGGGCAAGTGGCGCTTGGCATTTGACATGTTCTTGGACCGCATCTTGGGCTACCTTGGCGGGTACTACGTCAAGCTGGGCGGGAAGGTCGACGCGCTCGTGTTCGCCGCTGGTATCGGAGAGCGGAGCATCGAGCTGAGGGAGGCGGTCGTGGCCCATGCGGCGTGTATCGGGTTCGAGCTCGACCCAGAGCTGAATGCCAAGGTCGACAGCAACGAGGACGTTGTGATTGACATCGGAAAGTCCAATGACGGACACCGCGTGTTGGTGTGCCGCACGGACGAGCAGGTACGTCTCCGCTTGTACTGGCGTGGTTTGCAAATGTTGACTGCTGCGTCGCCCAGCTCGAGATGGCCAAGGAATGTGCGCTAGATCCGAGATTCTGGCAGGAGTAAACTTCAAATTCCGACTGAGCAGTATTAGCGTTATGGCCCCGTGTGTATCAGTTAGACAAGTATACCGTTGTATTCCCCCCTTGTAAGACAGCACTGTACCATGCTTAATTGACCGAGACTTGACCTGTCCCCCATCCTCGCACCGCTTAGTATGTCTGCGTAACGAGTGGCTGCAACATCTCCTCGGCCTCCGCCCACAAGCTATCGATACTCTCCGTCCATTGACACTCCCACTCCTTGCAAATAGCGTCCCCAAGCACATTCAGTTGCGCTCGCTCGTCCTGTTTCGTTATTGGGGAGCCGTCGTAGTACCCCGGCGCGTTGAATTCGTACATCAAGCCTACGTCGCGGCTGCACTGCGAGACAACGTTGACGAACGGGAGGCGGACACGCTCGTAAATCTGGAGTACGGTGGGAACGTCGGCGAGCGTGATATGTGGGGAGGCGAGGAGACGACCAAGGATATAGGCGTCCTCGATGGCTTGACCGCCCCCACCGCCGAGGTTTGGCGACATCGCATGCATCTATTGGTATGTTGGTTGTGAGGAGGTGCAATCTAAGGAAAGGACAACATACCGCGTCTCCAAGCAGCGCGACTCTTCCAGAGCAGGATACCACGAAGGGCAGGTTCTCTACCGTGTGGATCGCCCATCGCGACGGGTTCTCAACGCACTGCATGGAAATGTCCGGTCAGCGCGGTGTATTGGTGCATCCACACCCTTACGATAAGAGCTGACCTCGAGCATTTGTTGAACCTCGGGCTCCCATCCGACGAACTTCGACACAACCTCCTCACGTGAAACATCCACGACCCACTTGCTCGGGTAGGGTGTGCCCTCGCCACCAGGCACGCGACATATGGCGACGAAATTGAGAAATTTACCGCCAGATACTTGATATGTTGCGATATACTGCACACATCACGACAAAACCCTGGTCAGGATGCAAATACGATCGGAAGATCGGGACGCGCATACATTGTCTTTGCCTGAGTACTATGAGCACGAACGATAGTGAGTCAGATGGTTTAGTGCAATCGGGGATGAATCACTCACGCACAGGACCGCACCGATGCCTGCAGTAGTATGGTCAGGATTGATCTTGTAGAGTTTCTCCGTGGGTATCAGACACCGGTACGAGCACATGCCAGTCCATTTGGGAGTCGCAACTGCACAGCGAGGACACTCCTCCCGAGATGGCACGTTCTCAGCATGAGAATAGGGCACGCATTGCCGCGTATGTGCGTCTTCATACATACAAGTACGAGTTGTAGAATGTATCCCGTCCGCGCCAAACAGGACGTCCGCTTCAGCGGTTGTGCCGTCAGCGAAGTGGAGCGTGAGCGAGCCGCCGGTTGTGCTGTCAGTCGCGACCTCGGTGTATCGAACGAGACGTTTGGATGTGTGCAATGTATATGCGGGCGGGATGTGACGAAGGAAGACGTCCATCATGTCCCTTCGGTGCGCCGTTTCAGAACCAGCTGGCCGGCAGGATTAGCCTCGAGCTGGTTGCGATCGACGAACTCACCTGGGGCATCGACGCTGATAAAAGTATAGCCTTCTTCCGGTTGATTGGCCTTGCGCACTATGAAGGCCGGCCCTACAAGCTCATAGTGAGCGGACGAGTGGATGTGTTCAACTGCCAGAGTGTAACTCACGGTATTCGTCAGATTGACTGCCTGGAGCCTCCCCCGCAGCTCGAACGGCAACTCTTGCGAGGTCCTCGTGCACGCCCAGATGGCGCATGACACCCCATGTCCGAGTCCATATTGTGATGCCTGCACCGGCTGTGCGCACCTCCGTGTCCCCTTCATATATATCAACATGTAAGGGGGAGTCTGGAGGTGCATAGCGCTTTAGTGCAATAGCCAAGGTGAGGCCCGCGATGCCTCCTCCGCTGGAACGAAATGCTAGAAGTCAGCCTTCATGTTACGATGATTGAAGAAAAATGCCGTCATTCCTACCATATGGCGACTCTGAACTTGGGTATTGCCATATCTCTTGAAACTGCAATGTCAGAGACGAGGAGAACTGATAGTAGAGCTTGACGCTAAAACCTCGCGTCCTTGAACGTGTGAGGCTGTTAAGTGGGTCATAGTATCATACTGCGATCCGACTGCGATCTTTCTGGCGGTCCCACACGGAGCATTCCATATCGCCACCTACGTAAGGTGCATCCACTTATTGCTCACCTTATACGTCGCTAGGGCTCGTAAGTAACATCTGACGCTCGTAGAATCCAAGGCGGTTGTTTGGTCCAGAAGCTCTTGCCAAACAATGACGTAGATAATTCTGAGACTTCCGGCGTCTATCGCGGGTCCAGAGCCGGCTATCTACGCGGTAAAGACTAAAGAGCGCGATGATAAGTCAATTCATAAACAATGAAGGGACGCTGTTGGATTGTGTCTCAATGTTCCTATTGCGAAGATTCGACAATGCCACAACTCCAGTAGGCGCTTCACCAAGCCAGCAAAACCTTGAAGCGACTCTTGAACGATTTGATACACATTGTACATGGTTACTACTTCATGTTCCTCAGGAGAATTCGAAACGTCCCAATATAATACAGCGTTCGAGTCCATTAGCAAATGGTCCGTATCCGAGTCAAGTCCATCATCGTATCGACAACGCTCCAGTCCGCTGCGGCAGACTTACATACCACAGACGCTGGGCGCGACTTCCTTCGCCACGACCTGCACGTTGCCAAGCTCCTCAGCCTGGCCATTGGTGAGCTTGTTCATCGCCTTGAGGCCAATGTTGAAGCCGGACTGGGCGTAGTCAACAGCCAGGATGTTGACGGTACGGCCCTTGTAGGTCAGCTGCCAACACGAACCGCACTTGGGCGAGTTCCAGCCTGAAAATCGCGCAGAAGTTAGTTAACCTGTGTATGATTTCGTGTAGACGTGAAAGGAACGAACCTGTAACCGCCTGGGCGCCGCCAATGAACGGGAAGTTGGGCAATTGCCCGAAGGTCTTGTAGCCTGGGTGGTGCGTAAGCTCAGAGTCCACAGTGCAAGGACGAAGGAGCGAGCGTACCGAGATGCTCAAGACCATTTGCTCCGTTGGAACATGCGACGATGTCCAGAGAGTTGGTCTTCACATCGTAGACGGTGTCATAAGTCACCTGCACCGTCGGAGGGGCCGCCCTCTCCTCGAACTCGGTCGGGAGAGAAGTGACAGCGGCGACGAGGGAGAGAGCAGAGACGAGGAGGGTGAAGAACTGCATGTGTTTGCTTCTGCGAGTGGCTGTTGTTGATGCTGGTGAACGACGCGACAGACACATTTTATACCTTCTCCAAAGACGTACCAAGAAAGTCTTGGGACGCGGTGTCTCCCGAAAAGCGACGCACATGTCGAACCTAGGTCAGTCCAGTATGCCATCGCGCGCAGGCCAGGGCGACCGACATACAACACGGCGACATTCCCGGATCCCCAAGCATGTTAGGGGCGGCGGTATACAGGTTCGGGATCCCGTGTTCGCCTTGTGATATAGCAGATCGACGAACGACTGTGCCTCGGCTGTGGCATGGCACCTTTCTCTGGCTATGGCCGCAACAGCATCGTGACTAGGGTTTGACGAGCCAATCATGTGTCGTGGACGTAGGTTCCAACCATGTGGACCAGGGGTCGAAGCGAAGAGGAAGCCAACTGAGGATAGAGTACGCGGACGAGTCCGACGGAAGAGAACACGCTCGAACTCTGACCTGCGGTTCGATGCCGCACTAGACCGCCCGATCTTCATCGGGGTCCCAGTCGGGGCCAGTGGGCCTGTCACTTGGCGGCAGAGGAGCGGACATAAGTCGCCGTATTTGATGCGATGCCTGGAAGGCGGTCTACTCACCATGGTCAGAAATCTCTTGGGGAGGCCTGAGATGTACAGGTGCTGCGCTTAGGACTGCACTGAGAACTTCTGTGAAAGTTATCATTCACAATCTCGGTGGTCAGTAAAGCTTGGGATGGGCCAACCACGAATGTCTTTGAATTTTTGATGTCGGATGTAGGTTCCGGACAGATGATTTTGCGTATGATCGAAGACCCAGCGGACATCTGGTGGACACATGTGCAGTCTCTAGGCAGAGAGGCCAGAGAAACAGGCTTCGGTGTCGAGGTCCTTCTCTTCCCGTGATGTCACTACGACCTAACAGTTGATTCAAAGTGGTCAGCGACGGTATTTTTTCTTGTATCAAGGGTCACAAGATACACCGCTTCCCTACGTATCACCTCCGAATTCCTCTCGGCCTGCTTGTACAAGTTGAAGCTTTTCGTCCTCCAAATTAGGTTCGCTTGGGGTTGTCAAGAGATGTCATTGACGAACGGGAGGCAGAACGCACTCGTCACACGCACGATCGGGACGCAAGGGTAGCACAATCGAGAGCGAGAAGATGTAGTGGTGCTAAATGGCTTGTGGGCGTCCGACGTTGGAGTTAGTAGCATGTTTTGTATCTGTCTCGAAGGAGTGCCACCGTATGTCGGAAATTGTCCATGCAGATTCTCCAATCCGCACTAATGATACGACGTTTTGGAAGCGGTACTTGCCTGTAATCATTGCCCGGCGGTCAAAGTGGTGCATCAGCGCCAGCTACGACCTGTAGGGGAAGAGAGCTGACTTGTTTCCAATGAAAGTCAAATATGCATGGACAAACGGTCTCCGACTTGAGGGGGTCCCAATTCCGTGGCGGTTGTTTGGTCCTGAAGCTCTTGCCAAACAATGACGTCATCATATACCGGACTTCCAACCCCGGCGCTTGATCCCCATGCGTGTTAGTAAACGTTCAACGTTACGTTCGGGAGTAAGGTCGGGGCCTGAAACTAATCAGGCCAGATAGCTTCTACTGGCGTGTCTTCATCACCATAATTTCGGTCTACGGGCGCGTGTGGAGACTGCCAGTCAAGTTCAAGTGAGTGGGGGTTCAATAATATTTAGGTCACACATGACTAGTCCGATACCTCAAAGGCCGCGAAAAAGGTCATAAAAAGCAACAGTCCAATACGAGTCCATATAAAACGTCCCATACGTCGATGCATACATCCCGCTGCGATAACCTCACATACCACAGAGGTGGCGCGAGACCTCGTTGGCCACAACTTCCACCTTCCCAAGATCCACAGCTTGGCCATTCGTCAGCTTGTTCATCGCTTTGAGACCGATGTTGAAGCCGTGTCCGGCGGTGTCCACAGCCAGAATGTGGATGGTGCGGCCCTTATAGGTCAACTCCCAGCAAGAGCCGCACTTGGGCGAGTTCCAGGCTGACAGTATGAGATGCCGAGATTAGCGAGACTCGTGCGCTGAGTATGCATAGGGAGCTAGAACAGACCTTTGACGGCCTGGGCGCCGCCAATGAAAGGGAAATTGGGCAGGTCTCCGAACGTCTTGTACCCTGAAGATTGTATAAGTCATACACAGCTGGATGAACAAACAGGCGTAGCAGGGCACGCACCGAGATGCTCGAGACCGTGTTCTCCATTCGAGCATGCAACCATGTTAAGAGAGTTGGTCCTCACGTCGTAGACGGGGTCATAGGTGACAGCCAACTTCGGCGGCTTCGACCCCTTCTCGTCCGCTTCGGCTGGAAGAGAGTGGGAAGCGGCGACAAGGGTGAGGGCAGAGATGAGGAGGGCGAGAAACTTCATGACGCTTCTGCGACTGGCTGACGTTGATGTTGGAGGGCGACTCGACCCAGAGTTTATATATCTTTCCTGAAGTCCAACCAAGAGTGTCTTGGGACGTAGTATGCCTTGAGCGGGGATGCGCATGCTCAACCTAGGTCGCTCCAGTATGCCGCCCCTAGTCGGCCAGGACGACCCATTGTCTTGTGTGCGGTATAGCAATGGGAACCAAAGCCGCCTGTCTTGTCAGTGGCGCGGCATTGCCACCAGGCAGTAGTTGTACGACCATCATCTAGGGTCGGATCCGTGAGCCAATATCGGTAAGGTGTCGACCTTTCGGACCATGGCTGAGACCCTGAGGATGCCAAGTGAGGATATACTGCATGAGTTATTCGGACAAAATAGACATGGCTCGAACTCTCACCTGCGACTACATGTTGCATTAGAACTTCCGATCGTCATCGGGTAGCTGTCCGGGACCCAACGAGCCTGTCACTTGGCAGCAGAAGAGCGGCAATTTCCCTCCGCGTCGGGTGCAATCCTTGCACGGTGAATCTACTTTAGGTTAGGTAGCCGCGCATGTACTGCGGTACTGCCAGTGACCGTACCGCCAGCCGTGCCTCACAGCCTCGGTGGTTCTTAGAGTTTGCCAAGCGGAAGGTTTGCCGCTAACTTACCTTCTTGAGAGTCAAGCTGTGCTCCAATAGGGGGCGTCAGCTAGCGGACGTATGTTCACGTTTAGCAGGCAAAAGTGCTGGCAGTCTATTCGAGTTGTTGCGCCCCCGTGTTATTCTGGCATGATCTGTAGACCATCAGTCATGCTTTGCCTGTGGTGTCTGAATTGCACCGCTTACCTCTGAGACTCTACATAACGCCTCCTTGCTGGACGAGCGTTTCCAGCTCACCTTCAGCCTGCATCCACAAGCTATCGACGCTCTCCGTCCACTGCCACTGCCACATCTTACGGATCGCCTCGCCTAACGCGTTCAGCTGCGCTCTCTCTTTCTCCTCAGTAGTCGCCGAGCCATCGTAGTACCCGAGTGCGTTAAACTCGTACATCAAACCGACCTCTCGCCCGCGCCGCAAGATGTCGTTCGCGAAAGGAAGACGCACGCGCTCGTATATGTGGAGCGCCGCGGGGATGTGCGCAAGCGAGACGTATGGGTCTGCGAGCAGTCGGCCGAGGATGTAGGCATCTTCGATGGCTTGTCCGCCTCCGGCGCCGAAATTGGGCGACATCGCGTGCATCTGAGACGAAATCGTTAGTTGGTGCTAGTCAGATGAGCGAGGTCACAATGCGAAGAAACATGCGTACGGCGTCTCCAAGTAGTGCGACTTGG
Source organism: Lentinus tigrinus ALCF2SS1-7 (assembly GCF_003813185.1). NCBI lineage: Eukaryota > Fungi > Basidiomycota > Agaricomycetes > Polyporales > Polyporaceae > Lentinus > Lentinus tigrinus. Next base: position 342,578 of record NW_027137920.1, read on the forward strand.
CCGGAGCTTGACACGGCAAAGGGGAGGCAATCGAGAGCGTGGATCGCCCAACGCGAAGGCTTGTCCACGTACTACTTGATGGAGTCCAGTCGTGCTCATTCGGGCTCTGCGAAGGAAGTACGCACCTCGAGCATCTGTTGAACTTCGGGCTCCCATTCGAGGAATTTTGACAAGATCTCGTCGCGAGAGACCTCCGCGACCCACTTGCCCGGGTAGGGTGTGCCCTCCCCTCCTGGAGTCCGACAGATCGCAACGAAGTTCAGGAACTTGCCGCCTGATATCTGGTATATTACTATGTGCTGTGTATTCCAACATTGTGAGCCGGTCCGTCCGCATGTCAATGAGCAACTTGCTCACGTTGTCCTTTCCAGAATACTACTGGTGCATACCCGTGGTGAGATCGATGACACTGAGACGGGACATGAATACTGACGCATAATATTGCCCCGATACTCGCAGTGGTGTGCTCAGGGTTTCGGCTATACAGTTTCTCGGTGGGTATCAAATACCGATATGAGCACACTCCGGTCCACTTGGGGATAGCAGCCGAACAACGAGCACATTGCTGGTAGGATAGGACATCCTCGGGTGTTGAGGAGGTACACTCCTGTGAATGTGCACCTTCGTACATGTGCATGCGGATCGTGGAGTGGATCCCGTCTGCACCCACGAGGACGTCCGCTTCTGCGGAGGTACCATCAGAGAAGTGGAGGATGACTGGATCGCCAGGCGTGCTGTCGGTCACGGCCTCAGTGTATCGAACGAGACGCTTAGATGTATGAAATGTGTAGGAAGGCGGGATGTGGCGGAGGAAGACGTCAATCATGTCTCGCCGGTGCATTGTTGTGGAACCAGCTGGCCCAGGATACGTAGATCAGTGTCGTGCATGAATGGTCAGATCCTCCGGAGTTTCAACGACTTACCAGGGGCGTCGACACGAGCATAAGTATGACCTTCTCCCGGCTGATTGGCTTTACGCGCCACAAACGCGGGTCCTTGAGCATGGATGAATTGATTGATCCTATTCAATAGACGTGGAACTCACTATATTCATCAGTATGGATGTCCGAAACCGGAGTCCGGGAGGCCTGGACGGTGACCTGTAGGAGGTCTTCACGCAGGCCGAGGTGTTGCATGACGCCCCATGTCCGGGGCCAAACTGTGATGCCGGCACCCACAGTCCGTACCTCCGGGTCTGCTTCATATATATCTACTTGTATATGCGAATGCGGCGGTGTATAGCGGTTGAGAGCGATAGCCAAGGTAAGGCCGGCAATACCGCCTCCACTGGAGGGAACTCTATCAGCCTGCGTATGCATGAAAGCATCACAACGTACCATATTGCGACTTTGAACTTGGGTTCAGCCATACCTTCCTCGCCCAGCTGGTGGTAAGAAACGCTGTTGATAGATAAGATTTAACGCCAGAACCGAGCTCTGAGTCCTAAGATTGAACGTCGAAGGCACGTCGCTTCCCACGGGCAAGCTCCTTATCTCTACATCCACGCAGTCGACACACATATGTATAGACATAGAAGGCGCGTTACATCCTGGCCATGGAAGTAGCGAGCAGCGGACAGTACCACCCACGCTGTGCGCCTCGTGCTAAGTTGCGGACCGTCGAGCGTCGGGGAAACCAGGTTCTTGGGATGAACTGACGCCCACACGTCCCTTGCAGTCCTGTCCGATTCGTGAAGAGGACGTACCATGCCTGCAAGTAAGTACTCACCAGAACCGGTCATGAGCTTCTCGTGGCGAAGTCGAAGGCGAACTAGCTATGTTGACGCTCCGGAGTCAAAGTTTTGTAGCGATTGTTTGCTCTTGCCAAACAGAGTAACATACTGTATTAGCAGACTTCTGGCACGGCAAGCCAACGCGCCACTTCACTCTAATCAATCTCAACATCGAGCCTCGCATGCGCGTCGATCTTCACCTTTCGTCCAATTCACCCTTCGGGCTCATCACAGTCGGAGGCAGAAAGTATTAGGGTATTCGATTGAATGGTTTGCTATGTAAGTAGTCCGAAGTCATCAAGTCACCAACATAACGTCCGATAACGGCGCATTGTTCGTAGTCCGAAAGCGAACAGTCCATGTCAAGTCCATGAGGCCCGTTACCGGGGTGACCGCCAGTCGTGATAGGGTTACAGTCCACAGACACTACGGTCGAGTGTCTTCGCCACGATCTGCACGTTGCCAAGCTCCTCGGCTTGGCCATTCGTGAGCTCGTTCATCGCCTTGAGGCCAATGTTGAAGCCAGCCTTGGCGACGTCGATAGCCATGACGTTGATCGTGTTGTTCTGGTAGATCAGCTGCCAGCATGTGCCGCACTCAGGCGAGTTCCAGCCTGACATTTTTGGACGCAGAGATCAGCAACTTGTGCAAGAGGGATAGCTTCGTGGCAAGGACAACACACCTGTTACGGCTTGCATACCGCCAATGTACGGGAAGACGGGAAGGTCTCCGAACGTCTTGTATCCTGGAAGGCCCGTCAGCTCAGGACTCGTTGAACGGTCAGATCAATGAGACCACGTACCAAGATGTTCAAGACCATTGGCTCCATTAGAGCATGCGACGATGTCTAGTGAGTTGCTCGCTACGTCGTAGACAGGGTCGTAGGTCAGCTGCACCGTGGGGGTATATGTCGGCGCAGCGGCAACGAGGGAGAGAGCAGAGAGGAGGAGGGTATAGAACAGCATGGTGTTTCTGCGATGGAGCTGATGTTTGCTGTGGTGCATATGGCCATGTCGTACGCATTTTATATCGTTTCAAGAGATCCGACTATGAAAGTCCTGGACCGCGGAGCCTTTGATGGACGACGCACATGTCCAACTTCCCTAGGTCGGCCGACGGTCCAGGTGCCAATAGTATTCTGCGTCGGCCAGGGTAACCGAACGGCAAGGCGGCGATGGTCTCGTATCCCCGTCGTTCTCACTTCTGAGATGGCGGGAATCAGGCCGCGTGCTCATCCTGTGGTAACCGTACAACCGATTGGACGAGGAGGACATATGCGTCTCTGATTTTGACTTTCTGTGCGGTTACGGTCGCGCAACAATATCAGAGCGTATTAGGTTAGTTCGTGAACCAGTTTCGTTGTTTGCCACCAAGTCGAGCGTACCAACCTGAGAAGAAGTCATGGAAGGAACAACGTCCGACGGAAGCGAATTGGCTCGAACTCTCACCTGCAGGCTGTGTTCTGATGTTGCACTAGAACACCCGACCTTCATCGGCGTGCTGGTCGGGACCAAACGAGCCTGCCATATGACGGGCGGGAAGCGGAGATATTGCATCAGTACGGGTAAGCGATGACCAGGAGGAGATGCAAACGGAGTCCGGAACAGGCCCAAGGTCGGTCTGCGTGAACACTGCCGTGGGCCTGGTCGCGAAGCTGTTCACGCCCGGAGCTCCGCATAAAAATAAATTCAAACTCCGAAAGAACGGATAAGTATCGCCGTCGGCAATTGCCCGGCAGGAACGGCCGCACGGATCCAGGACGGATCTAAGTACGTTGGATTAACCAGCACATCCGTTGCGCTACAGTACTGTCGACGACTGTATCACCAGTCACACTCTGCAGCCTCTATTGGGTCATAGATTGGGGCACACACACCAAAAAGGCTCTCACATTGGTGCTCCCTGCAAGATGGAGATGGAAAGGGAGACGAAACGAGCGGAAACGGGACTATGCATTGGTGAGGTATGGACGTAATCACAACAAGTGAAACTAACCAAAATGATTGTGAGCGGGGATTATAGCGAGGGGCTGTAAGTATGTAGGTATGCATATGGGCAATGAAGATAGGGTCATAAATTCGTTACAGTCGTGAAAAGTAATTGCGACGCTTGCAGGACCCCGATTTACATGATAACGCACCACCTCTGCCTCTTCTTGTCGTCCACGTTGCCGTCGATGGGGGTATTCAGCGGCGCCTCGAGCGTCGGAGATGCACCGGAGTCGCTACTGGGGCTCTTCGAGAACTCGCCGGTTGCATGGTCCAACGACGTACGACCCTCTTCGTGAAGCTTGGTCGTACTAGAGAACCATCCTCCAGGGAAGAAGCGAGAGGACGTGGTAGACTCATGACGAGTACGGGACGTGGTCGGAGAGACCTCGCCAGGGACTGGAGAAGTCTCATTGATCTGGATCTGCTCATTCTCGTCGACGACAGCGAGACGTCCGAGACTAGGCCTAATGGTGCATGCCGTCAGTCACAGAGTAGTATGCGATCGGAAACAAAAACTTACTTCGCAGAGACCTTCTTGGGCTCTTCGCTGCTCGGGAAGTCGTGCGAGTTGAGACCATTGCCATTGGTCTCTGGAGCCTCCAGAGCAGCCTCCTCGACCTTCTCGGCGTTGGCAGACGCTTCCTCCTCGGCGCCGACGTCAGACCCAGGTCCTTGATGTGTGACTGAGTACGAAGGAGTCCAGGGACGGGAAGGTGGCTCAAGGGCAGGCTCTGCACTGACAACCTGGATGGAGCAGGTCAACATTTGATGAGTATGGAGAAGACGATGTAACAAACCTCTGGAGCTGCGGACTCTTCAACAACAATCGACGGCTTCTCCTCGACGGGTGGCGGAAGTTGCTCAATATCCTCCAGCTCCTTTGCAGCATGAGCAGGACTGGCAAGCGGGCTGTTGCCTTGTTGCGTGACCGAGTATGATGGCGTCCAGGGGGATTTCGGTCGCTCATCCGCGACAGGGGCGGTCGGTGGCGTCTTGGGCTACGCGACATAGTTCAGCGACATGAAATCACATGAGACAACGGCAATAGTCACCTCATCAGCTTCCGCTGCCGAGACGATGACAGGAGTCACTTCCGTCGGGATCTCTTCAGCAACAGCCTCTTCGGCGGACTCCTCGGCGGTCGCAGCGGGAAGCTCAGCTGCAGGCTCTTCAACGGCAGGGGCTGCCTCGACGGCGGCGGCAGGAGCAGGCGACTCCTCCGCAGGGGCGGTGACTTCGATAACAGGAGCAGGCGACTCTTCGGAAGGGACTCCAGCTACAACAACAGGAGCAGGGAGCGTTTCGATCTCTGCAACGTCGGCATCCGTCGTTTCCTGAGGCGAATGGAGAGGACTGGAGCCCTGCGAACTAACTGAGTAGGAAGGAACCCAAGGCGCCTTAGTTTCCTCAGTCGGCTAGTGATATCATGTGAGCGCGAGCAGAGATGGTCAACAGGCGAACGCACCTCAGGAGCATTGACTTCTTCAGTCACAATGGTAGGGACCTCAACAACAGGCGCCTCCTCAGTCGCCTCGACGTGGGCCTCTTCAACAGCTTCTTCCCCAGGGACAGATGCCTCTTCGACGGCGTCCGCAGGGACGGCTTCAGCTACAGGGGCAGACTCCTCGGCCGTCTCAGTAACTACAACGATCTCGGATTCCACTGGCGCCGATGTCTCCTCTGGGAGCGCGACCGCCTCCACGTTGGGCGAGTGGAGAGGGCTGGCACCCTGCAAGCTCACGGAATAGGACGGAACCCATGAAGGCGACTTGGGACGCTCGGCCTCAGCAGAAACAGCAGGCTCAGTGGTCTCCTCGGATGCCTGTTGATACATCAGTGAAATGCGAACACGTCGCTTCAAGTATGCCAACTCACCTCAGCAGTGACTTCAACCTGAGGGGTAGGCATGGCCTCGTCCTGCGCGACAGGAGGGAGCTGCTCGAGCTGCTCAATCTCCTTATCTTCTTCAACGGCATCGGCACCAGGTCCTTGGGTGGTGACGCTGTACGACGGAGTCCACGGCGACTTGGGGCGCTCCTGGGCAGACGGCGACGGAGAAGGGCTGCGAGAGACAGCAGCAGGTTCGGCGGCTTCCGTCTGCTCGGGCTCGTCCTTGACAGTGTCGATCGAGACGACGGGAACGTCGACCTCAGCTGGAGCCTTGGCCTCAGCCTCAGCCTCCTCCGCAGAGGTGACATCCTCAACGGGAACAGCCTCAGTAGCTGCAGCCTCCTCGGTGGCAGGGGCCGGAGCAGCGATCTCTGCCACGGCAGGTCCTTCCTCAACGGCGACCGTGTTCTCCTCAACGATAGCTTCGGCTTCAGCACCCTCGACTACGCCAGTAGCCTCCTCGACAAGCGGGGCCTCAAATTCGACAGCAGGAACCTCGGCAGGAGCCTCCTCAACTGTAGTAGCTTCGACGACGACAGGAACCTCTTCAGCGACGGGAGCCTCTTCGACGACAGGAGCCTCTTCGACGGCAGGAGCTTCTTCGACGGCAGGAACCTCTTCAGCGACGGAAACCTCTTCAGCGACGGGAGCCTCTTCAGCGACGGGAGCCTCTTCGACGGCGGGAGCCTCCTCTGCGACCGGAGCCTCATCGGCAGCCACAGGCTCGTCAATAGCAGGGACCTCGTCCACAGGTGCAGTTTCCTCAGCAAGCGCGACGGCCTCTTCGACAGCCGCCGGCGTCTCGTCCACAGGGGCTGGAACATTCTCCTCCGCGACAGCCTCTTCCTTCTCAGCGGGTTCCACAGAGGTAGCCTCCTCTTCAATAAGCGCAGGTTTCTCGGCAGGCACAACCTCCTCAATCTGGGGCTCCTCAGTAGCAGCCGGAGCCTCGAGCTCGGCGTCAGCGGGGACTGCAGGCTCTGCGGAGGCAGCGGGCTCAGGCTCCGTCTCAGATACTGCAGTAACCTCTTCGGGGACAGATTCGGGAGCGGCGGGCACCTCCTCAGCAGCGGCGACTGCAGGCTCTTCAGTAGCAGCGGGCGCTTCAGAAGCGACGGATTCTTCAGCAGCAGCGGGCTCCTCGACGGTGGCGGACTCCTCAGTAGCGACAGGCTCCTCAGAGACGACGGGCTCAGCGACGTCTTCGACTACCGCAACCTCCGCTTCCTTGATGGCTTCGGCTGCAGGGGCCTCAGGAGCCTCTTCCGGAGCAGGGAGGCTCTCGGCTACCTCCTCGATGTCAGGCACAACTTCAGTCTCCGGCTCTTCCTCCTTGACTTCGACGACGGATTCCTCGGGCGTAGGCTCGGGCTCGGCAGCAGCCGCGACGGGCTCAGGCTCTGGTGCCGGCTCCTCAGCAGTCGCAGGGGCATCGGCCTCGGGTGCCTCCACAGCGGGCTCGGGCTTAACGTGGGCAGACTCGGCCACGGCCTCCTCCTGAGGCTCGGCAGCATCGATGGTTGCCTCCGCAGCATCTTCAACGGTTGCAGGAGACTCTTCCTCGGCCTCCACAGCGATAGGCTCCTGGACAGCAGACGCCTCAAGTTCAGCAACGGGCTCCTCGGTCGGAGCGGCAGGCGCCTCCTCAGCCTCTGCAACGGGCTCAGGCTCCGCCTCTTGAGCGGCAGTCTCTGCAATTGCCTCGATGACAGGCGTTTCCGTGGCGTCTTCCACCACTTGAGGCTCCGCCTTTGTCTCTTCAACCGGAACAGGAGCTTCTTCCACGACTTGAGGCTCCGCCTTTGTCTCTTCAACAGGAACAGGTACTTCTTCTGCCGCAACGGCTTCCTCGACGGCAGCGGGAGCGTCTTCTACTGGCGCTGGCGCCTCATCGCTGGGAAGAACCACCACCTCGACCACTTCGGAGATATCTTCAGTGGGAGCCGATGCTACTTCGGTTGGCTCGGGGGTTTCTTCCACAGGAGCAATCGCCTCAGCCGCAGGTGCTTCCTCGACCGGAGCCGGAGCCTCTTCCGCCGCAACAGGTGCTTCTTCCGTCGGTTCCTCCGCAGATGGCGCAGCCTCAGCAGGAACAGGCTCAGATGTGGGCTCGGCAGCGGGGGTCTCTTCAGCTGCTGCAGGCTCCTCGGGGACGGCGGGTGCCTGTTCTGTGACGACCGGGTCTTTCTCAACCACAGCCGTCTCTTTGTCAGCGACCTCTCCCACATCCGCGGGAGGCTCGTCCGCATCCGGAGCAGTCTCCTCGGAAACAGCAGGAGCATCTTCCACGAGGGCAGGCGTCTCCTCAGCAGCAGGTGCCGCCTCGGCCTCGGTCACAGCGACGGCCTCTCCAACGGGGGTATCGGCTTCCTCTGCATCCGTCGCGGATACTTCAGGAACTTCTTCTGCAGACTCGGGGGTTGCGCTTGCTGCTTGTGTGGGTTCAGAGGCAAGACTCGCCTCATTGGTGGCTTCAACGACAGGAACCGCCACATCGACGAGGACAGGCTCGACAGGCTCGGTTGCGGGGGTATCTTCTTGAGGAGCAGTATCAACAACAAAGCTGGATGGCTCCTCCGGAGCTGCAACGTCAGCCGGGGCCTCGTCCGCTTGAAAGAAGTTAGTTGGCAGCACGCAAGCACGCTTTGTACATCGCAACGTACCAATCGCAATCCCGGTGGTTTCAACAGGCACGGTGGCCTCCAAGGTTTCCTCTGCCGTGCTCACGGCATTGTCCTCCTGTTTTGCATGGGATGAAGACATCGTTTCGGATGTTGGGGGAACAAAGACAACACCGCGTACCTCTGTGGCCGAGGCAACCGCCTCAGTGCCGCTCGCCTCAATCGCGTCATCCACGTCGGGAGAAGACGCGTCCGGTGCCACGTCCTTCTCTACTTGGTCGTCCACGGCACTGCCATTAGTGACCTCGCTCTCCACGGGAGGGACAATATCTTGTGTCGCTAATTCCTTGTCGCTGACCGCATCGACGGGCTTTGTGGGAGCCGTATCAACAACGTCAGAGGCCGGAACCGAGGTATCATGAAGAAGGTGAGCTGCCTGTGCTGGCTCCTCGACAGCAACAGACATCGTCGTAGTGGGAGTAGAGTGTGGTGGGAGGAGAGATAAGCAGTTAGAGTGGCTGTACTGGTTAGTGTATAGCAGGAGATGGCGGACGTGCTCACGCGCCCCTGCTAGAGAGAACCAACAGAATTCGGCCAAGGCGACAAAGCGCTCTTTTCATCTTCTCGCCAATCTAGATCCCCGGTCTTTCCCACCGACGCGCTCATCACGTGACCGTATCCTATTCTCTCCGCATCCCGCGCGCGGACACAGAGCTAGCACCGGTCACCGGTGGAAGGGCGGTTGTATACGAGCCACGTCGGTATGCTACTACATGTTGTGTACTATCAGGTGTGAGGTTAGGTTGTGGTATTCCGATTCCGTTCTCTCATATCAGTAAGGGTTCGACATCTCATCCCAGGAACGCAGCACCAATCAGGCCGAGGACTCCAGCAAGACCTACGGCGCCAGCGGAGGCGCGTGCAGAAGCTGCGTTGGTGCTACTAGTGCTGGATGCCGTGGCAGAGCTGGTGGCGGCGTGGATCCCCACGGAATTAGAGGACGTGGTTGTGGTGCCGCTGCGATGATGACATGCCGCTCAGCGACACAGCAACAGAATGGTGAACGTGGTCTTACCGCGACATTCCAGATGCAGATGGGGTGGTAGCCGTGTTCGTAGAAGCAGCCGAAGACATCATGCTCGAGGCAGAAGTGGTCGTAGCAGTGGACGACATCGTCTCGGAATTCGTCTGATTGAGACAGCTGAGGCGAAGATTGTGGGCGAATGCTAGCCAACGGAGAGCTATGTTACTCACCTGCTGTCCGGCCCACTCTGAACCTTCTGTATGTCTGAATACGCTTGCTTGCCAGTGCTGTCCTTGAGCGAGGTCGAGCTGTAGATATCCTGGTTAGTACCCGCAAGTATGCTGCCGATATGCATCTCACAAGGTGCTTCCGGAAGGCATGTCGACCGTCCAAGTCATGCTGTTGCCGTTTTGAACCGGGAACTGCTTCATCTGCATGGCATAATGTCAGTCCCAGATCGGACAGCTATAGCTATAGTCCGACATACAGCTGGCGCGCTAGGCTGCCCCGCTACGCGAAAGATGAGCAACGGGAAGTATCCCATCATGGAGAGAAGGGGACATACCAGGGATGAGGGAAAGATAGTAAGGTGGCGCTCCTCCCTGCCAACTGAACTGTACCGGTTCTAACAGGGACACCCAAATCATCAGCTAGACGAGGTAGGAAACTGACGATGACACGAACCACACTCGACGGGGCTCGACCTGATTGACGCATACAGTTAGAGGTACACCGACATAAGAATTGAGCGCCAAACGACTTACAAGGTGTTAATCATCAGGTCCCCGGTCTGGGCGAAGACGACCTGGGAGAGGGCGGCAAGGATTGACGCGGCGGTGAAGAACAACATGTTGTTTCGCGAACGAAGGTAGGGCGGTGTGCGCAGATGATAACAACGAGCGTATGAGCGTAAGGAGAGTGGGGATCTGAGGGTGCGGAAAGGAAGAGGACCGGCGTCGACCAGGGGTTCTTGAACAGGAGTATGTGAAGGGTTTCCGAAGACGACGCGGAGAACGAATGTTTGACAGTCTCGCCTAATTTGGAGACGACATTGCCTATTATGAAGGACGTACCACGTAGCACTCGAGCACTCGACAACCCGGAGACGCTATGCAAGCTGGCGTACAATGTTGACAACAAAGGAGGTTCCGGCAATTATGGATACATGAGATACAGCACCTGGTGGCCCCGAGACTACAATCCGATCCAGCTACTCCGCCCTCCAGGATTATGCAATGCCGTCTGGCTGATCTTGACCAGGCTCACACCTTCTCTCTGCCGATCTCCCATCATCGACATTGACCCAGGAACCTCCAGGGTGAGATGGGGAACGTCAAGCAGAGGGCTAGTTACGATCGTCGGCGTCGAAGCGACCGGGCTAAGGAAGCTGCTGTCTGGCGATGGGCTCATTGGCGAGAGGGCGTCACGCCAGATAGGCGACGACACAGACGATGTTGGGACAGGTAGAAAGGCCTCCGCGTACCATTCGTACCACACCTTGCGCGCATCTGTCAGTCGCCAGACCGATACGGTGAGTTCTGCATCTGCGGGAAGGTAGAGGGGGTCCTGTGTTTCGGCATGTCAGCACCTCCATAAGCAAGAGGTAGAAGTTAGATGTACCTTGAGCGGGAAGAAGAGAGGGAACCAACTCAGCATATCCTTGGAGATCAGGGCCATACGTTCTGGGTGTATGCTGATGCCAACATTCCCGTAGAGTACCGCCTCGAAGTATCCACCAAAACCGTGCAGGACACCAGCATGTGGGATATGGAATGTCAGCTTTGCAGCCCTGACGTTGTGGCTGTTGGTGAGCGGAAGGCCTGACATTGAATGGTCCATGTCAGAGAGCGCATGACTGAGGGATACAGACACACACCTTGCTCGGTGAGCACCGCGTCTTTCCTAGGATGCTCGAACTCCCAGCACTCTTGGACTCGCGGACCACACGTCCCACTTATACCAGCCCCATTGTCGCTCAGGATGTTGATCGCATGGAGCATAACAACGTAAGGGGTCTCAGACGACTTCGAGTCCTTGCTAGGTCTGGTCTCGTTGTACAGCCTTGAAGATGACAGCGGTGCGATGTACGCCGTGTACGAGGCCGGTATTGAGATCCCCTCAGCTGAGACATTGTGAGCGACACGTTCTCTGATCACGAACTAAGAAAGTCCTCACGCTTCAGGAACCTCATCGCGCCGTCCAAGCACTCTGGACTGAGTTCGTTGTCACCGAACGACCCAAGCAGCTCGCTGATGAGGATGTCGACCTGCTCCGGCACCTCCAGAGCACGCATGTCGCCATACAGGAGCTTGACCTTCTCGTCACCCCATTCTGTCTTGTGGCGCTCCTGCAGACTACGTACTGCCTAGATCAGTGACATTCGGGCCCAGAAAAAATGACTGTAGATAGCCTACGTGACGTATGCGTTGGGGTTCTTCTCGACGGCGTATATGAACGCGTCGGCCTTGGCGCGCTCGACGGCCTTGAGTGCTCGGGCGACGAGTGGTCCTCGGCCAGCTCCGGCTACACATAGCGTGCTGCGAATCCCTACCCGTGAGCGCTTTGTCTTACGGTGTGACACGAGCTGACGCACACTCGTCCAGGTTGAGTACGATCCTTTAGCGCGAGGTAGATTGCTTCCTCGTAGTTGCGGTACTTCACCGGGTCCTGTTCGAACGTCTGATACGTGATGCTTTGCAGGTTGTCCATAAGCGGCTGCCAGCAGTGTCAGCATCTACGAAATCGAGCCGACGCATAGGCGTACCTGCAACGGCGCCTGCAGGTAGTCTTGGTACCCCTGAGCAAAGTTCTCTACCGTGCCGGCGGTATTGGCAGCCTTGATCGATGGGCTCGTCTTTTCCAGGTGTTTGACGTATTGGATATACGCCAGTTCGCCTCCTCGAGGGTGCTTCTTCGCCTTTGTTCCGGAGAGGATCACGTTCGGTTGGAGCTACACACGCGTGTCAAATTAGGTGCACTGGCAAGGTCGCCGGCATGAAACTGACCTTCATGATATCCCGGATAAACGACTGCGTGCCCTTGGGCAGGACAGGGTACCCCTTCGCGTTGGCGATGAAGGTCGACGCAGGCAGCCAGAGGTTTCGGACCGGCTCGGCCTGCCACTGGTCGAGCACAGTCGAGGACAGCGGCAGCGGAGGAGTTAGATCGAGCGCTGTTACGTTGCACGCCCGTCAATTGGCGGCCTTCCAGTCAGAGACATGTTCACACCACTCACTCAGCGTCAGCCTCGGGTGATACCCGCAGATCGTCCTGATCGTGTCCCACATTTCCCAAGTTGTCATGTTCGACTCCGGCGGAGAACCGTTCGTCTCCACAGACGCAGGCGAGAACCGACTAGCAGGCTCCACAGGAGAGGGCACTGGAGATGGGGACCGCGAGGGCACCTGCATGACCGTGACGGCGTCGTATATGGGCACTCGGATCGAGAGCTCCATGAACGAAATCGAGTTCAAACAGGCGTTGACGGCTCGCGCATACGACCCAACTTGCGTGCGGTTGCTGGGGGGAGGGAGGATCACGCATTGCGTGTTAAGGTAGGACGCGTAGGCGAGCTCTTGCTGGAGAGCCTGGGGGATGCGGCGACGGATATGAGTGTGAGGGCCACGTCATAGCCAAAAGACCGCGGAGAAAACCTAGCTCTCCAGAACGCCGCAGGGGTGTGTCTATATGGCAAAGAGAGTGCTAACTCACGATCTCGGCATCATGACGGACCCAATCATCCGCCGCGTCGAGCTCTAACCAGTCTGATATTAACGGGATGATATACTCCGCTTCATCTAGGGGTTTTGGCCATCCGTTAGCCTGCAGATATGAAAGGCGGTGGGGGACTCACCAAGGCGAGAGATGGTCACCTCGTCGCGGAAGAAAGCAGGCTTCGACCTCCAGGCCTCAGCCCGCTGCTCAATCTCCGCAAGCTTGTCTTGGGGCTCATTCGGGTTCAGGATGCAAAGCTCTCTCCAGCGTGCTTTCCATTTGTTGTTTGTGAGGGGAACGCAGATTGTTTCATACACCGCAGTGCGCGCGTCGGTTGTCGCGCGAAGCACGGGCGTGTCGTCTCCTAAGTCATCGCGTTGCGAGAGTTGACCAAGATCGTGGAGGGTATAGTGGCTACAAAAGACAGGCATATGAAGACCAAAGCTATAGCATGGACCTGAGTAAGAATATACAAGAGATCAGTGAACAATATTACCCGCGTCGTTCAACGCCAAAAAGCGGATTCGCGTTTAGCATCTTATCACCGCAGATTGGCGCTCGCTTCGATCGAGGCTGCACGATCAGATCGAGGAAGACTTCGCGGTCGAGAGACTTGCGGCGTACTCAGTACAATGCTGCTAAAACGTTTCGATCACGCGCCGACAACAAAGGAACTACAAGAGTCGGATAGATATACTCGTACACAGTACTGAATGTGCGTTGCTGACGACGCCTGCACCTAAACAAATTGACTGCTTCTCAACCGCCCTCCGTTCGCGGCCTCTTTGCATCGTCACCGTTGCGCTGCTGAGGCGTATCTTGGACAGACTGTTCGCTCATCCCATAACCGGTTACGACACCCTCGATGACTGCCCTGCTGACTATCTGGCGCAACTCGTCTTCTGAAGCTTCTCTCCCCTCGGCCTCCGCGCGTTGCATGATCGCTTGTACAGATTGGAGCAGCGACGAGGTCAAATTCTCGGATGCGACGTTCTGGGCGTGTTGTGAAGGTTGTTCAGGAGTAGTCGTGACAGGATTTGTTGCGACTGCTGGTGCTTCAACGCTCCTCAGATATGCGGCCACTTCAGGGAACTCTTCGTCTTCCAAGTGTTGCGCGGGCTGATAGAGTTGTGAGCGGCAGAACAATCAATCTAGGTCAAAGATGCTCACGGAAACTCCCTCGGCATTGTGTCGATTGACCACTGCTCCATGCTCGACAAGAAACTGTGCAGTCTGGATGTTCTCGACGACATACAGTGGTGTGTCACCGTCCTCATCCGTGACGTTGACGTCGCCGCCTGTGGAGTGTTCAGTATTGAGGAGGTCAAGATTTGACAACACTCACCGTGAGATATCAAATACTCAAGGATATCTAGGTGTCCGTAGGATGCAGCTGCGTGCCTGAAGCCCAAGTCAGCCTGCGAAAAGCCTGCGGCGGCGGTCGTGATACTCACATGGGTGTGTACGTGTTTGGGTCAGGCACATTGGGCGATATCGCTGTTGAGACGAGGTTTATTCTCATGCCCACCGAGGTCGGTCAACCTTACAGACAGTGTACTTCAATCAGTTCCTGTGGGGTGAGAATCTCAGCGCAACGAAGCGCCGTAAGACGATCTCTTTCGTCTTACCCGCACACGTTCGATGTCTCCATCTCCAGTTGCTACCCATATGTTCTTTTCATGCTGTACGACCGTAGGGACCGGCATGGTGGTGGACGTCCGAAGGAAAGCGGCAGATGTGGATTCGAGCGCCCACGAAAACGACCGGAGCCCCACGTGGGATTCCAATTCTGGATATGTACCTACCACCATTGGCCGCCGCGCGCGGAGGTGTGTTTCGTGCCTGGGTAAACCACATACATACATATGAGAGGCACCGTTAAAACTCTGAGTCTACGTACAAGTACAGACCAAGAAGTAAGTACATGGCGACGATGTCGAGAAACACGTCTCTGATGAGCTCTTCCAGGATTATTACCTGGCTGTTCCAGAGCCTCGGACGAGACCTTGTCGGAGCGTTGAGTATTCCGACCACCACTAGGTCTGCGTTTCCCGAAAGTGGCGTGGGTAATGGATCCGCACCCGTGAGCTTAGCTTGGCGCGAATAAAATGTCAATCAACCTGCCTAGCCTGCTGGTGCAGGAGGCTGGCTGGCGAACCGGTTGCAAGGATGAAACTGACTACTAGATGGCGGCGGTGCAATGACTCTCCTTGATTGCAGCCCAAGCCTCCGCTTACTCACGTCAAAGTACAGTGATTGGGTGGGGCACCCCGTCCTGGCCACCACAAGCGCCTGCGGACATGAGACCGTACCAAATACAGGAATGGAAGAATGATTAGCTCACATGCGGGTGTTCTGAGCATCACGCACGTCTTACGCTCAGCTCGGTTGCGACTGACAGCCTGACAGAGCGAGATGCATTTTCCAAGCCACTGTGGAGGACTTTGTCGCTCAGATTTGTTCGCCGACATGCTCATGATTGAATCTCGAGAAGCGGATCTGCGATCGGATGGTGGATCTTCGGAGGCGCGGGCAAGCGCCGTTCCGTCCGGGGACAGCGCGCGTCCGGCATTCCAGCAGCTCGTGTGTTTTCCTGGTCTGTGCTGCGAGCTCTGCAGGCGACTGCGGCTGCAGACGTGGGCCGGCCTGGGCTGCGGAGAAAGGAGAGAGGGCAGAGGGGCGCAGCGGAGTCGGGGCTCGGGAGGCGGACACCCAGTGTATGCATGTTCTGGATCTGCGCAATTGAGATCAAATTGGGGGAGGGCAGGCTAACCATATATGTACATGTCCGGGTCGTGGTGATGGCGGCGGCGGGGCGTCGGGGGGCGTGCGTGCGCTGGTGTCGCTGGTGGGCACGGCGGGAGACGGCGGGGACGAGGGCGGGGGCAGCGGGGACGCAGAGGGCGGGGCGAGATAGGCTTTGGTGATCGAGCGTGCCGAGCGATATGCGACTTTGACAGAGCGAGCGCCTGGATGGTGGGGAACCTTGTCCAACGCTGCAGCGGCAGGTGGCGGAACCCGCGCGGGCGCCCCTGTGTCGCACCTCCTGTTCAGAGTGGGCACCCGGCCGTCCTTTCCTCGCCATCCGCTCCTTAACCACGATCCATCAGGATCGCCTCCCGCTCGTCTCGTTCGCCCGCCCTACCTTACGCCTCGTCCTAACCACCACGCCCCGTATCTTATACGCCACCTAGTCGTACCTTATCCTCAAGCCATGAGTTTTCTGGCCTCCCATCAACGAGGCTACGACTCTCTTTCCCACCCCGACCTTTCCCAGCAGCCTCCGATCCACCCTGCACACCCCTCGCGCCATCCCATGCACCCCCTGTCTTCCTACGACAACCTCCCGCTCCCTCCCTTCGCCTCCGTCTCCGCGTCCTCAATGGCGTCCACCCCGGCCATCTCGTCCTACCTCTCTGATCGTTCGCAAATCGGTCTGCCCAAGTTGGGCCAGACACGGTGCTGTGAGTCGTTCCCCATATGCCCCAGCGATCGTTCATCGATCGAACTTATCCCCGAGCTTTGTTCCGTCCCCATGCTTACCCCTTTCGCGATCACACAGACTGGTCGCTCCTCACCCCGGAGTTAAACTTCCTTTACCTCGATCCTGTCCTCGCCAGCCATCTGGGCGAGCAGGCCGACCTCCTCGTGGGCAAGTCTCTCCTAGCTTATGTCCATCCGGAAGAGCAAGACTCGGCGAAGCAGGATCTCGGAGCGGTGCTGGATAGTCGGACATTGCATGGAAGTGTCACTCGGTGAGTTGCCCCTTTGTCGGAGCATCCATTTCCTTTGTCGAGTGCTGAGCGCCGACGTGCAGCGTGCGTTATTCCCGGCTTTCGCGGGTACGCCGACTGCTTGGCTACATCGGACCTGCGCCGGAATGGATGGACGCAGACAAGATTGCGCTGGACGCCAACTATATGGCAGTCGACATCGTCATCAACTACGCCGCTGATGGTCTGGTGCTATGCTTCATGCATGCAGTTGTCGACCTTACCCCACGCGACAATGACGAGCACAACAAGACCGGCTGGACTAATTGGTGCGGAACTCCGGCCATGGCCTTGGAGCAAGCACAGCTCCTTTACAGCCGGCTGCAGAGCACGTTGTCCCAGCCCCCTACCGTCTCGCGCGTGTTTCAGATTCTCCTGAACCAGCCTAACAGGCCACTTTGCTTGAGTTGGCCGAACGAGCGTCCCGGCGAACCTTCCGCGAAGGACTTCGCGCGGCTCGCGGAGGAGGTTCAAATTAGCAGCTCTGGTACTGACGCGAAGACAAGCTGTACGAGAAGGTACAAGGCATGCCAAACAGTGGCGTTCGGGATGGGCGACAAGCGGGAAGTGGAGAGCATATTTATTCCTCATGGTACGTGCTCGCTTGCCTTCCTCATGGTAAAGTCGCTTTACCTCCACCGCCCCAGGCGCTATTATATTCGCATGTCACAAAATCGGTTCATATCCTCGCAACGGTGTCCTCAGCGGTAATGGTATGCCGCAACTGGGCTACCATTCGAACGGTTACGCTCCTCAGGGAAACGCCCAGTACTATGACCCTCATCCTCAAAACCTCCCTCACAACCCTCACATTCAGTCGCTTCACTCCTACAACAACTACAGTCCTCAGCCACAACCTGCCATGTCGTCTTCGTACCCTCCCAACCCTTGGGTGAACATGGACGCACCGACGCCTAGCCAGTATGCTCAATGGGCCCCTAGCTCTCTGCCCAACGGTACTCCAGTCAGCAGCATGCGTTCGTCGTCCTATACGCCTCAGGCGAATGGTCCTCAGCAGCACTGGTCCCAACCGCCGCCGTCATACCTGGATACGGGTTCTCCTGTTTCCCCGGTCGGTCCATCAGCCCCTAGCCCGAGCATACCGTATCCTTCGTCCGCATCTGCGTCGGCTGCTCCGGAGCACGAGGATCCGTCACCACCCTCGCCTACTAACGACTTGGTACCTGCACCGAGATCCGGACGACGGAGCAACAGGGAGCAATACAGCAACGGGGGTCGTACTGCCGGCAATCCGCCCGTGGGCGTGACGAAGTGCGCGAGTTGTAAGGTGACTCATAGCCCAGAATGGAGGAAGGGTCCAAGCGGCAAGAAGGATCTGTGCAACGCGTAAGTTCTGTCCGGCTTTCATCTTGTATGCTTGCGGATTCGATCATTATTACTTTCACGTATAGGTGTGGCTTGCGTTTTGCGAGGTCGCGCGCGAAAAAGGAAGGCAGCAGCCAGCGCCGCCGGAAGGACCGCGCGATGAGCACGTTGTCCGTCAAACCTGAACCGTCCCCATCCGCGTCTCCCGTCAGCGCCTCATATCCCACCATGCGGCGAGGCAGCTACTTCGAAGAGGGCTCTTTCCTATCCACGTCCTCGGCAGGATCTGGGTCTGGGAACGACAGCTTCTCACATGGTGCCGGCTTCGAAGCCATGACGCCCTCTCCTTCCCCGCCGTCAGGAGGCATGCACTATGTCTCAGGTCAGTCGGTCCACTACAACCCACACATGTCAGGCCAGGGCCGTCCAGGCTTTGGCGCACACCCCAACGATTACTACTCCCTGCCGCCTGCCCCTCAATCAGGCAGTCTTGCGCAGTCAGGCGTGCAGCACGTGTCGGCCAACGGACATCCTCTTCCTTCGCGTCTCGATCCGATCGTTCCCTTCCCCAACCGGCTGCCGCATTTGGAATCGCCGTCGTCGCCAGTGGCAAACTCACCGCTCAGTGCGAGCTTGTCCGCGGCGTCGTACGAACGCGAGAAGCGTCACGAGCGCGAACCAGACCACCTCATGATGGGAGCACCGCTCGAGCAGTCGTACCGCATGGGCAAGCCGGCAGCTTACATGGCGCGTGACAGCCCATTCTGACCTGCGGGCTCCCTCTCTCCGCCTCCAGCTTCACACCTTCCTTCGCCCGCTGTCTCTGAACCGCTTCGAAACTTGCAATCTCCGCACTTTCCACGCTCATCCGCGAAATTGGTGTCATTTGATGGATTGGGACATTCCGATGTACGCATTACGCCCCCGGACGAATGTCCCGTGTAATATGGCTGCCCTTTCCCTTGCCCACGGAGGGTCGGCCACTTTGCATTACTTCTTTACCTTTGACGGTATTTATCTCCTGTATTTCAATCACGCTGTTCCGCTATCCACTGTCACGCTAAATCATGACCGCAAATGTTGTGTCGCAGACCAGTCCAATTTTCCGGAACCGTACAACCCGCTACTAGTGCATGACTGTTTTGTATTGTATTAATCCTCGCAAATGGTAGATGTTGCCACATTCCTCGTGCACGTATATACGTGCGTGCGTGCGTGCGTGCGTGTGCTCGGGAGCAAACCCTGCTCCCTGCGCGCCAACCGCGGTGTGCGCTCCCGCCTCGACGCCCGACGGCGCTGTAGGGGCTTGTTGGTCCAGTATAGCTTTACGGCATCGCTGTCGCTCCACCACCCGCGCTCGCAGCGGATCGTACATAGACATAGCTTGTCAGAGCTGACAGTGACAGGAAGCGACGAACGTCTGCCCATGTATAGTCCACCTTGTCGGCTGCAGTGCGTACCTCAGTTGCCTATGAATTGTTGCCGAGCATCCGAGAGATGCAAGCAGCGGATGGGATCGGACCCTGGCCCTGGGACTGGTCCACGATCGATATCGTGCCGCGGTCAGCAAGCAAAAAGAGCAGAGGTGATGCCTGACCTGCGGCTGAGTGAGAGTTCGCCTGACAGCGTGTGGGACGACCGCATGCGCGCCGTGCGGTTACACGGCGGCGGCGAGCCGTGGGCGCGAGCAATGTAGACGCGTCGCGACGCGTCTAGTGACTTCTATCACGTGCTTCGCGCGCTGGTGGCGTTCCAGCGGGCGCTTCGCAGCACAGGGACATCACTCGACTCATCCCAGACGTTGTCCAGGACATCCACCTGCGTACTGCGTCCTAGCTGTGCCGATCGTTACTTCACTTGCTGGCTAGATCATGTCTGAAACCTCTGCTGTGCCAGACACGACTTCACCGTCCGCGAACGCCACCAATGGCGCCGTAGATGCGGCTGCGGCAGCGCCGGGACAAGCACGGTCGGTGGACCTGTATCATGCGTCAGCCGTAAGTTCTTACATCATGGGGTCAATGTAGCGAGAGGAACGCACGGGTGGAGGTTGTGCAAGCACCCGCTCAAGGCGACTCGAGTGGCGAGGAAGAGGAGGAGGAGGACGCACAGGAGGACATCGAGGATTCTCAGATACTAGAAGACCTCCCGGATGAGACCGAGGTACGTTGTCTCCTTGCTATTCTCCCCTTTGAATGCACATGCAAGCGAGTATCCGCACAGGATATTGACTTGAACCACTCGCGACTGAACTCCGCGAGCGTTGACAAGCTCGGACTTCCTCGATTCCGCGAGCATCTGAAACGGCTCTGCCTCCGCCAAAACCTCATCTCCCACATAGACCCTGCAGTCTTTACTCCCCTCACGGAACTAGAAGACTTAGACCTGTATGACAACAAGATCAAGCACGTCGGTACCGCATTCAACAGCCTTGCGAAGCTAACGTGAGGAACAGCCCTGTCCGGTGCAAGTTGCCTGCATTGCCATACTCACCCTAGACCACGTCTAGTTCACTAGATCTGTCATACAACCTCTTCAAGCATATTCCGGAAGAGCTCGAGTTACACCTTTCCTCCTTGAAGACCATCTACTTTGTGCAGAATAAGATCTCGCACATCCGGAATCTCAGCGGTCTCGCAGCTACTCTCCGCAGTATTGAGCTCGGTGGCAACCGCATCCGAGTAAGTCTCGAATAAACTCATCCAGTCGTCGGTTGGTAGCTGACTCGCCTCAGAAAATTGAGGGATTAGAGGCACTTGTCAACCTTGAGGAGCTGTGGCTCGGGAAGAATAAGATCACGAGACTGGAGGTAAGTTGGGTGCATGCTGGAGTCCTCGAATACGTCTAGGATATGGGTGGCCCAAATTGCACCTGCTGCGATGGCTGCAGCGGAGCTCTTCATGGGCACCCGACTCTCAGTCGAACGAGGTCCACACAGCCGCGTGGCCGTTCACCATCTTGCGACATGTACTCATCAATCTTCCGAACAGAATCTGAGTACTCTCAAAAAGCTCCGTATACTCTCGATACAGTCAAACCGTATCACCAAGATTGAAGGGTTGGAGGAGCTTGAGAACCTCGAAGAGCTGCTTCTCAGTCACAACGGTATACCACGGATAGAAGGTCTGGAGAAGAACGTGAGTCAAGCAAGGCTGAACCCTGTGCATGATCGAGTCATTCATCGCTTTGGTCCAGCTCAAGCTCCGGATGCTTGATCTTGGGAACAACTTCATCGAGAGGCTGGAGAACGTTTCTCATCTCACGCAACTGGAGGAACTATGGGTACGTTCTTATTGACCTGAACTGCGACTTTGTGTCACTCAAAGTATGCCATAGATCAACGATAACAAGATCACGACTCTTCAGGACGTCGAGCAGCAGCTCAAACATATCCAGACCCTAGAAACGATATACCTTGAGCGCAATCCTGTGCAGGCTACGGAAGGCTCTGCGTACCGGCGGAAATTGATTCTCATGTTGCCGCAATTGCAGCAATTAGACGCGACGTACGTACATACACGCCGTTACCTTGCTGTTCGCTAACTCTCGCCTCAGGTATGTGAAACAAGTGTAGTCTCCTCGGCATGACGTTGCGGCACATACTCCGTCAGCGAAGAGGATACCTGTCCACTCCACTGCGAAACCCTCCCCGGCCTTCCCCAGTCCGTTCCTCCCACTGCCCTGCCGTCTGCTGCCGTTCATTCTACTATACATACACACACTGCCACCAGTCTTGTACATCAGATCTCCCAGGACGATCGAGCTTGCCCACCCGGATCGTGCTCGAGCAAATCTCACCCACAATGATGGCACCGCGCGATCGTTCCACGATTCACGGATTGCGCTGCTGATGGGCCCCTGCATGGGCTCCGGGGCAAAGTTGCTTTCTTCTGTCTGCTCTATGACGGTTGCGTGTTCCCACCAGCGGGCGGGCGACCCGGGGTGCACGATATGCTGGATGGAGGAAGAGTTCCCGACACCGGATCTTTCCCTTAGTCTAATCTTACTCGTCTTTGCCCTGATGACAAGGTGTCTTCGAGTCAGCATCGGCATGGATGTTCTGTTGCTGTATGCTCAGTGCAGAGCACGAGGAGTTTCCTGAGTCCTTCGCGAGTACAAACAATAAGTTGGACCTCGATGAAAGTAAGATGAGTAGTGGATAGGGTAATAAGGAATGTTTACTAGTAAGTGGTAAGCGATAAGTCGGAAACGTAAGCGGTAAGTAACTTCAGTAAGTAGTCTACTTGTCCGCAAGGCGGGCGCGCTTAAGGTGATCTCATCACCTCCGCCGAGTACGCTGATCTTGCGACTGCTAGTTGCCTGCTTCATCATTACCCGCACAATCATGTCAACGAAGAAAGAGGCTGCATCTTTTGGCGTCAGCTCCCGCACGCAGCTTGAACTCAAAGGATTACTTGCCGAACAGCAACAGGAGGTTGCTCGGAACAAGGCGGCAGGTCAAACTCGGCTCATAGGGGGCGTAAAGAGACCTGACAAGGTGTGTATGCGATCCATGCAAAGTTCTGGATGTTTCTCAATCGTATAACAGAAGATACCAAAGTGGATGAAGCCTAACCCCGGGGTTCACGGGCGGGCGGCGCGGGACACCGAGTTGGAAGAGATCCCGAGGGCCTCACTGGACGATAGTCTTGCGATCCTGGAGCAGAAGGCTGTGAGGTATAACGAGACGATGAGTGGCAAGGGTCTTGGGTTGGATGACAATCAGATTGCCAATTCCTTGGTCGATGTAAGTCTAACCCTTGTTCAATCTTTTCCTGGAAGTCCGAGACGAAGTTGTCAAGCGGGCTCGGATTGTTATCGATATCTGACGTTGACATACCCTCTCTTCTTGTGTGCTCAGTTTGAGCAGAAGAGGGAAACCTACCACTCTGACAGCGACGACGTCGACGAATCCTTATTTGTGCCTGTCCGCCCACAGGACGACGACGATCCCATCATGGAGTACGAAGATGAGTATGGCCGAACGCGCACGGCTCGTCGCTCTGAGATACCTCGCGAGTATCTGCACCAACAGGAAGAAGAGCGCGAAGAAGACTTTGAGTATGTACTGAGCATACACTGTTATCAGCGCTGTTCTAACACCTTGCACTACTCAGTCCTCTCAGAATCGGTGAGTACATCGGCCGAATCGTGTCTCATCGACACTCAAGTCTCTTCCAGTGAATCCTGTGAATTATTTCCCTACGCACATCCCCACGGAGGAACGAAAGCAAGAGGTCGAAGAACGATTTGCCGAAGAGAACAATCCAATCGAGACGCACTTCGACTCTACTCGTGAGGTCCGCGATTTTGGTGCTGCGCACTACAAGTTTTCCAAGAACGAGGAAATCCGCAAGGCGCAAATGAAGTCGCTTGCCGAGATAAACCAGGAAACTCAGCAGGGCCGGGCGCTGCACAACGCGCCGGATGTTCCCGCGGGTAGTGTTGTGGGCATGCAGGGAGAGCCGGAGTCGGCGAAGAGCCGGGCGGTGGAGAAACGTAAGAGGCTGTTGGAGGAGAGAAACAAGCAGTTGGAAGCGAAGCGGAAGAAGCGTAAGGCTCAGGAGGAACCCACAGTGCCACAGGACGCTCCAGTCGCAGGCCCCTCGAACGCGTCTCCACCTCCTGCGACGCCAGCAAACAACGACCCCTTTGCTGCGTTGGAAGCTCAGGCTAAGAATAAGTCCACTCAGACTCTGAAACAGGAAGCGAACGCCGCGGACGACTTCTTGGCCAAGCTCGAGCAAGAGGTGCTGCCCAAACAACGCGCACACTAGTGCACCCCACGTGAGTCGTGATCCACTCAGTTCAGATGTCTACTCAATATGCAATGCCTTCCTGGCCTCCTCGACGAGCCGCTCCGGACAAACCAAGCTGTACCTTCCTCCCTCCTGCACGTATTCCACGTGCTCCTCGCCTCGTTTCGTCAGTCTGCTCTTCACCTTCTCCCTGCCCCCTAGAACGTCCATCATGAACGCCTTCGTGGTCTGTAACACTTCCAGTGCAGGGCCGTTAGCTGTTTTGTGTCCGCAATTGATCTTCGCTTCCTCTGGCCGCTTGGATGATCGTACCAATCGCGTCAAGGCTTCGACCGTATCAAGCCACTGCATGATGCTGCCCTCGTTCGGGAAGATGATGTGCGCCCACTCGTAGAGCGTGTCGCCGACGTAGAGCATCGCTTCTTCCTCGTCCCATAGCGCAAGTTCGTCCGGGGTATGGCCTGGGGTATGTAGGAGCTTCACGCCCATGCGCACCCCGTCTTTCGAGAGAATGTCGTCCCCGTGCGCTCGGAGCGACGGTGTGTAGGAAGGCGTGCGGATGTGCAGGTTTTCGCACAGTGAATGCTCCGGGAGCTTGGCCGGGGCAAGGAACGATGGGTCGTATCCCGATGCAAGCACAAGCGAGTCACACGCGAACTGCTCCACGCCGACTTATAGTTCCAGACGTTCAGTCAGTCTACTACATGGTTTCGAATAGGAGCGATCAGGACGTACGGATGTGGTCGTAGTGACAATGGGTGAGGACTACCACGTAGCGCATTGCGCCTCCCGGGTTCAGCGGCTCCGCCGCGTTATCCTCGACCGGAGCCCGCTCGATGAACTCCCGGAGGCTGGTGAGCTCAACATCAGGCTGCTTCGTCTTGCCTCCACATCCCGTGTCAAGTAGCAGAATGGTCTGCGCGGCGGACACGAGCTTGGCATAGATGAAGGGATGCTCGTCGTACACGTCGTCGACTTCGACGATGAGGAAGGTCGAGGGTGTGAGGCGCCGCGCAGTGAAAGCGGAACTTCCAGGACCAGATGTAGTAGGATACGCCTCTCGTTGATCTTCTCCAGATGGCAACGATAGCTTGCACATGGTCGCCGTACCTGCTTGTGGTCGATGCGATGTATCGATTGGGCAAGGTTGCGTGAGAGTGAGCTTGACCAGGAATCCCAGGCTCTTGAATGAGTGCAAGCCTTCTCAGTTCTTATCCGTGCGTCGAGAGTAGCTGAGGGAAAAGCATGTGCTGAACTGGCCCATCTTTATCATCGTATATCGTACATTGCATCAACGTCAACCACCGGAAACCGGACATATGACAGCGACCTCCTCCCCTCCGCGAAGAGTGACCGTCACCGGGTCTTCCACCATCTCCGCGTCAACTGCCCATGAGCTCTGCTCCAGTATAGACGCGAGCGATGTCTTTGGATGTCTTCCAGCTAGAAGACCTGCCAGCTCGGAGAGTTTCAAGCCTATAAAGACGTCGATGAGCGTGGCAGTTCGGAACGTAGTCAATCATTGCGATGCATTGTCCTTACTGGGTTCTAGTGCCCCTGCATCGCTGTTGTGAGACGGAAGTTCGACCTCCTCCACCGTCAGACCCGTCGCTGTAGAGGCTGCGGCGAAGTATAGTACGGTTATTGACGCTTTGCGCAGGACAGACATGGTGGTGGTCAGTAGCAAAGCCTCGATATCGAGTTTGCAGCGCGAATTCGAAGCAGTACCGTTCGGTCGCCTGCGGATACAGTGGGACAGAACGCTCCATTATACGGACGTCCTGAATATCCTTGCACAACGTCACAGTATAATCTCATAAGCAGTCGTATACAATTCATGAGCACCGTCCAAATCGTCCTTTGTGTGAATGCACAAGCAAGCCAGGCCAACCAACCAAACCCCATATAACGGGGCCTGAGATATCCTTCCTCCCTTCTCCGATCGTACACCCCCACGTCCCAAGAGAGGCAAGCCTACCGCTCATCCCTGATTCTTCCGCCAGCTCTGCAGACTCAACAGGCCCACAACCAGCAACGCCGTCCCCGCACCGACCAACCCGGGCAAGTACAGATACCAGGTCCTATCGTCATCGCTCGCGCCCATATCCGGCTCCTTGTGCACGCTCTCCACCATCGAACTCGACAACTCCGCATCCGCATCACTCCCATACCCGTACCCGTACCCATGCTCGCGCTTTCTCCGCCGACGCATAGGCGGCAGCGGCGGGTCCGACGGGCGCGCGACGTCGATCGTCGGCATCTCGAGGTGCGCCTGCTGCTGGGACTGGGACGCACGCGGCTGGCCCCGCCTGCGCTGCTGTCTGGCCTCCCTGTCCCTCTCGCCGCCCCGCTGGACCGGAGCAGGTGGCGAGCGCTGACGTCGGTGGACGGCCAGCTCGGTCCCGCTGCCCGCGCTGCTCTCTGCTGCGGAGAGACTGCCCTCGTCTTCGGTCTCTGTCTCGGCCGGGAGGAGGGGCACGTCGACCCCCGGGCTGAGCGCGCGGGCGCGCATGAAGAACCGAGCGGCGTGCTGCCGGTCTTTCCGCCATGCCTCTGCGCCGTCTGTGCTTGTGCCTGGGGGTTGAGGCGGAGGCGAACCGTACATCGCGAACGGGGAGCGAAGAGAAGAGAGTCCGGCATACGAGGACGCGAGAAGGGACGTTGCCGTCCCTTCGAGGTGGAGAAGCCCAGCTGCAAGGAAGAGCTGGGCGAGACCGTGGGTTCCACCCACACGGGATAGGTAGTATTCTGACGTGCCCAAGGGAGGGGGGGTGGCGGATATCGCCGTTGTCCGCAGAGCAGATGGTATAGCATGAGCAGGGGTAGGGGTCGAGGGTTCTACTAGACTGACGGATGGTGATGAAGGAATAGAAGATTCGTCAGGGACGATGGTATGGAGAGGGAGGTAGTGCGTTGCCAAACGAATAGCGGCCGATGGAATACGCGCTTGATGCCAAGCTCGGCTGGAGGGAGGAGGTTAGGTCAAATGAATGCTGCCACAATGTGAGAATGCATACATAAAGTATTCAAATGCATCTTCCTTGGCCTTGCGAATATCATACAAGTCGAGAGCGATCAGTACCAAGCTTGTCGGATCCATGTTGTACTGCAGTTCCACGACATTGTCCAGCAACCATGGGTAGACGCCTGCAGGCGGAGGTGAGACGCTCTCGGGCACAGGCCCGACTATGAGGGACGGCCAAATGATTGACTCTGCCTTCTCGAGGTGGATAGTCAGAAGCCTTCCAGAACCAGTATGCAAAGACTCCAGAGACGAGAAAGAAGAGGCCTGGGCGATGCCCTGCGGGAGCCTGGCAGGAGGAGAAACGGACAGTCGTGACCTTCCGCCGTGGCGTGAGTGTGACGAGATGCCCAGGTGCTCGTCTGCAGAAGACGAGATAGGCGAAGAGAGCGCAGGAGAAGAGATGACAGTGTCGTCTGGGTCTGAGCCCGATATTAGACCGGCCTCTAGGGATGCTGCGAAGCTACTGGAGATCTCGGGGTCGGACACGATGGCATAGGACGACTGGGTCGATGCTGTGGACGCAGTGGATGTTGTGCGTTCGCGCGCAGAGAGGCGGGATGGACGGGGCTCGAGCTGCCACACGGACGCAGAAGTGTCGACCTTGCCGTACAATTGACCCTAGCGATGGATCAGACCGGGTCGACGTAGCACTAGCAGGTTCCATGCGACCTACCTTTACTACGGATGGCTGCCCCCGCACACCCGCGACGAGATGGTTCTCTTCGATGATCACCTAGAGCGCTAGGTCGGGGTACTGGGTGTGGCTGAGTGAACACAAGACTCACTGAAACATCTTCCTCAACGGTCTCGTATGGCAGCAGCAAGAGGACGGTTGCCTACACGAGCCTCAGTAGGACGCACGACGATCTTGCAAGACACCAATCAAACTGACCTGGTCGTGGGACTGCGGGAGACAATAGACAGGATCGTTAGGCGTACGACTCGTACGATGAGCACGGGGACGGACCTGGTGCCAAGAGTACGATTGGTAGTGGTCGTGCAACCTATCCATGCCCTTCGTTGCCGTCCAGGAGGAGGAGGAGGTCGGTGGCGAAGTAGATGGTGGCAGGAGTAGAGAAGGACATTCGCTTGGACTGGGTGCCCCAACGGAAGACCCGCCGAGGAACACGAGTGCTGTCCGAGTATGTGGATGCACGTGCCCGCGCCTTCGGGTGGCGACAGGCGATCGAGGCGCGACGCGTGCAGATCGCGTCCCACGCAGCAGCCTCTCTCCCGCCGTCCTCATGTCCCGGGCCCCCTCTTCCGCCGCGTATTCCGTCACGCCTTGGGAGATATCCTTCCTCGACCCCCTCAGACAGTCCCGCAACGCCCTCATCATCCTCAACCAGCCTTTCTCCTTCCCCCTCCTCCACCGCGTCTGGCACTCCTCGACCTGGCACGCCTGCGCAGACGGCGGCGCGAACCGTCTCCACGACGTCCTCAAGGACCATGACGGCAAGGACCTGAGGCACCTGTAAGTCGTGCCGGCACCGTACGTAACGCAGCTCCTCATCACATCCGCAATCGCCCAACCTTCATGCAGTTATACACCCGACCTTATCAAGGGCGACCTCGACTCGCTCCGAGATGATGTCCGGACCTACTACTCTTCTCGCGGCGTTCGCATCGTGCATGACGATGACCAGGACTCCACGGACTTGATGAAGTGCATCGCTGCACTGGTGGAGGACGAGAAGGCAGAGCGACATGTCGAGGTGAGTGTCCTCGGGTGCTGTCCTCTCACCTCCGCTCAGGAAGCTTGCAGCAACACACAATTGTGATCCTTGGCGGGTTGTCCGGGCGACTCGATCAGACCGTACACACACTCTCCCTCCTCCACAAGCTTCGTCGGAGTCGGAAACGGATATTTGTTATCACGGACGACAACGTCGCATGGCTCTTAGACTCGGTAAGTACCCACCATTTCTCCTACGCACAGACAAGCGTGTGCGCTTGTCATCGAAATAAGCATACCAATCGTGCGACGCATATGGGTGGGTTCTGCCCGCTCTCGTGCGTCGCCGTTTCTAGGTTCTGAGACTTTGGATTAATCCCGAGGGATTTTTTTTGCATGGAATATGTTCTGGTAACGAAGTGCGCCCTCGTAAGCTCCTGTCCTTTGGTTCTATACTCTATGAGAGTCACGCCTCGCCTTCGCGTCGGCGGGTTGGCAGACTGATTAGATATGTTCGTACCGCTCGGTGCGGCATGGCTTTGTGAAGGTAGGGTTATGCGCACACATGCTGTAGAAGATTGGGTCTGCGGCAGTCTCTGCCACTGTCAACGGTGATCGAGCGTCCATTAGTCGAATGTGACGATTGTGCTATTGCGATTCATTCGTGTGCCATGTAGCTTCTGGCACGGCAAATCCACTGTCGTGCGGATACTAGCCTAGCTGAGGCGAAGCCCTCATGAGCCACGGTGCTTCTAGTGATAAACAGTTCGTTTTAGTTAGCTGTCGTAGCGAATTGCTTCCCGTACAAAGGCTTACCAGCGTTCCGTTAGGGAGAACACCGGATAAACATCGATCACACCGCATTTGGCCCAACATGCGGCCTCCTCCCAGTAGGCATCGACTCAACCATCCTCACCACCACCGGCCTGCGTTGGAACCTCAGTACGTTCTGTCGTCCCTTATTGGTCCGCGACCCTCGACTGATGTGCGCCCATTAACTAGCGGATCGTCAGTCCTCGTTTGACAGCATGGTGTCCACATCCAACCATCTCGTGCCAGACGAGCCAGTCGTCACCGTCAAGACGACAAGGCCGATATGGTGGACGATGGAGTTGAGGCCCATCGCCGCTCCTTCGAGACGCAGCATCGAGGCGCACGATGCGGCTTTTTGCCTTGGTCACGATAGCGCTAGCTGAATGCTCCGGCCCAAGAGCGACCGAATCTACCCTTCTCTGGCTTGGGGCGTTCCTTGGGCTGAGAAGCATACTGATCGCATGTCATTGGTCGGACAGGACATCTTAGGGCGAGTATTCTTTATTGCTCCAGTAGTCGGAATAAACACATAGAAACCCAACAACGCAAGCGCGATGCAAATATGTGTGCGGAATGTATGTGATGTGTACGTTGTACGTATATGTGAGTAGGTAGATGGCGAATATGCGTCACTATGAATGGAGGAGAAACGCAGAACATAATGCGATGGGGCTGTACGAACGTGAATGCAGAGATGCAATAAAGAGACGCGATAGATGATGAAATGCAAGAAAGCAGAAGGCATGTACAATTGCAATGGCCACTCCGGGGGAAACGCTGCCAGTTGGTATATACTAAAAACAACGTGCAATGAGCAATGGGAAGCAGAAGCAATCAGGCCCGTGAAAGAGCCGGGGTAAGTGTAAGGTAGGGGGTATGTACAAGGTGCCGCAAGAGGTGTTGTGGGAGAAGCGGATCGGGAACAGAGAGTGTGAGCGGGAACGAGCGGGAGGATGAGCGAGAGGAGATGACATGGGCAAAGTAGAGCAATAAGGAGCGTGAGGGCCGCCTCTAAGGGCGGCGTAGCGGCAGCGTAGCTAATACGACATGACCGGGCGAGCCGGTTTGTTATAGACAACAGTAGCCTGCCAGAAATCCGTACCGTACAAAGGTGTGTTTGTCGAGAGATGAGGAGGTAGATACGCACAAGAAGTCGCAAGGAGCAAGAACGAAGACAAACCAAGAAATCTTCCATCCATTCAACCCAAAGCCAGTCTACCGCCCGAGCGGGAGCTGTCCAGGAGGCCGCGTTACCACGGGCGAGCTTGTCGCCGAACTTGTCGCATAGTCGCTCGTGATTCGCTTCATCCTGTCGCGCTCGGCCACGAGGTGCTGCATGAGCATCCCGTCGAACCGCTGGATCGACTCGCGCTGCACCTTGCGCCCACCCGGTGCCAGACGGTCACCCTCCGTATCCGGAGCCGTTGCCGGCCTCCTCCCCTTACTCTTCGTGATTGGAGCTGCGCTGCTCGCGGAGCTGACACTTGCCCGTCCGAACGACGTGCCTGGGGCGATCGGCGAGCTTGGCATGGCACCGATAGGGAGGAGAGGCGAGTTGGGGACGTTCACGATGCCCTTGCCCTTGCCCTTACTCTTGAACGGCGACCGTGACGATGAGAACGAGCGCCTACCAAGGTCGGCGACGTTGCCAATCGGCTTCTTGCGGTCGTAATTGTACTGAGGTAGGGGCTCCTGGGGGGAGGAGAAGTGGGACACCGGCGAGAGCTGCGGCGTAGAGTGGTTTCCAAGACGCATGATCGACGGCCGCGCACTTGAGCTAGATGCACGGTTGGAAATTGCCTGAGTTCGTGGCTCGACGAATACCCGAGTGACTTCGACACGTTCTGGAACGCTATGGACCGAAGGCGGGTTGGAGCGGAGTGTCCTTGGCGACTCACCAGGCGGACCGTGGTTGAAGCGGCTGCGCGCGTTCTCGTCGTTGAGCGACAATTCGTCCTCCGACTCGCTCTCATCAGAGGTGTCGAGGTCATCCATCGCGTTGTGGATGGACTGGATCCGATCGAAGAAGTCGGTCGGAGAAGCCGGCGCCGGCGCCGAGTGGATGACGGGGGGCTGGTACCCGCTCGGGATGGACAACGAGAGTGGGCTTCCCAGACCCCGCCGCGCAGCGAGCGGGGAGGACGAAGCCTGTGAGGAAGAGAACGAGGAGTTGCCAAACGCGTCTTGCGCGGGGCTGTGCTCGGAAACCACAGGCGACCGTTTGGAGGCGCTGCGACTCCTAGAAGAGCGTGAGTTGTAGGTGGATGTAGAGGGACGGTGGGTGGGGCGGACAGCAGGCGGACGGGGAGGAATAGGAAGCTCATTTGGGCGGACAGAGGAGGAAACGCGGGGAGGAGGAGTGGTGCCGACAGCGCTGTGAGGCGTCACAGGAGGCGGCGGTATGGGGATTTCTTGCGCCAAAGGCTCCGGATGAGACGCAACGCTTCTCCGTGACATAACAGATGGTGGTCGACAACTGCCGAAGACCGCGTCGCGGAACGCAGACGCCGTAGGCGATGGCATAGAATACTCGGAGACCGATACAGATATCGAGGGGCGTTCGGAGGGCAGAGACAACGTCATGGACGGTCGTGCACCAGTCTGTTCTACGTCCGTCTCCATAGGCGTTCTGAACGACATGCTATCGCTCGAATACCTGGAGTCGCTTCCTGTCCGTGACCTACTCGTTGACGAGAATGAAGGCATGCCCGCCAAATCCCGTGAATCCGGCGAGATACCTCGTTTGCCGGACTGATACCCAGGCAATGGTGGAGGCGATAGCGATAACATTGCTCTCTGTCGTTGAGCCTCCTCGGCACCAGAGAGACCAGGTGTGGAAGTGGCTTTCCGAACGGTGTGGTAGGACGCTGATGACGACGCAGGGGAAGGACCATCGAAGTTCGCGGCTGGGTCTGACAGATCCGGTTGCGACAATGAGTACAGGGGATTGACAAGCTGCTTGCGCGGTGCAGGAGCTAGCGGTAGCGGCATATACGCCGGGGTCTCCGCACGAGCGGGCGTTGCATCGGTCATCACCGGGTGCTCGATAGCCTTTGGCGACTTCTCCCCCGACGACATGCTGCTCTTGACAGGCAGCGATTGTCCATCCAGAGGTGACTGCGGCGGGCTCTCGGACGACTCCGTGCGAATGTCCAAATCCTCGAGTATCCGCTGGCCAACCTTGGGCTTCTGGGCTTCCAACATGGCCGGCGTCGGGAAGGTCGCTTCCGACTGAGGCGGTGGAGACGCGGGTGGTTGTGCGGGATTGCTCGATATTGAAGAGGAGAAGGAGTGATCTGGCGTATTACCAAGCGAGTGACTGACAGCTTCTCTCAACAGCTCCTTCCTCCAGGAATCTTCCTCTGAGCTGATAGACCAAATCCCAGGACTTCCAGGAACCAACCTATCCGCGAGTACAGCAGCACCAACAGAATCTTGAGGACCCAAGCCATAGACAGCAGATGCTTGGACAGCGAAGATCGAATCCGCGGAAGGCGGCGGCAGGTCGACAGCATCTGTTGGATCAATGACGTCGTCCAGGTATCGATCTCTGGGGGTAGACTGGCTCCTGGTCTTCCTAGGACCTGCTTTCCGTAGTTCCTTCTCCGCTTCCTTTGCTGCGGTCTCAAGGTCGTCCATCCGTTCACGCAGGACCACGACCCTGCTGGCCGGCGGAGGTGGCGGCTGGGATGCAGCAGGTACAGTGATCTGGGACGGCTGTGAACGAAGGAGTAGTCCAGAGGCGGTTGGTGTGTCAGAGGTGGTACGGAGAATAGGCCCGGTGCTGTCAACCGCAGGCGGACTGCCGGGGACGGGAGAAGTAGGCTTCGACTTCGACTTCCCTATCCGGAAGAAGTCTAAGAAACCTGTGTTCCCAGGCTTAGTCCTTTTTGACGGTTCCTGGGCATGTGGGGACAATGCGTTGGGAGTGGGTTTCGCATGGGCTGGTGGGAGGAAGTAGCTGTTGTTCAGCAGCAAACGGAGGCGGTTCGAGACGTCGTCCGGGTCGAAGTCTGGGTGCTCGGGGGTTACGATCTCAGGGTAGGACATGTCTGCCTCAAACTGGTCGTCGGTGTATGGCATCGACGACTCTGTCCGTGTACCGGCTGATGTCGACGCTGGATAGACCGACGACGACGTACCAGAAACCTGGGTCATCAACGAATCGCGAGGATTGCGTGATACACCAGCCGTTATTGGCACAGGAGGAACCTCTCCAAAGCCGTACGGCGTCTGGGGGCTTGGTTGTGAGGAGCAGTCGGAGGGAGAGTTTTGTCGGAAGGACTGGCGCGGGAGGCTGAGGCCACGCAGCCTTGCCTTTGCCTAGAAGATAGGTGAGCATACACGGAGCCGAAGAAGGGCCCAAGACGCACCCCTTTGAGAGAGCCGTTGTCTGACTTTGCCTGCCGTCCCCGACCGTGCTCGGACTGCGACGGGTCCCTCACGTCCAGCGCACTCCATGACCTAGCCATCGGCGGCATCTCCGGGTGCAGCCCCTCGGCTGGCGGTCGCGTCTCTGGCCCAATTGTCCGCGACCTGCGCCGCGTCTTCTTCACCTCCTGCTTCTCCCTCGGCGTCATCTCCTCGGGCTCGTCGTGGACGAGCGTGGGCACCGGCGGCGCATCGTCGAGGTCCAGGAAACTTTCGCCCGCGTCGGACTCGTACTTGCTGCTGCCCGCCGGGGGCCCTTGACTCCGCCCACGTTTTGTGGAGGCGAGAGAGCGTGTCCGAGTGCGCGACCGTCGCTGGAGACCCGCGCCTGAGGACGAAGCGACGCTACAGCTGGAACTCGCGATCGAATCTGAGCGAGCGAACGGATGGGGGCGGGACAGGGAGGGCTCGACAGAGGCCGTCGAGGGGACCATGGAGTGCTCGACGTTGCATGCGACGACGGGGTGAACCGAGGTTCGTTGTCGAGCACGACGGTGAAGTTAGTCAAAATACGCGCCTTCGCTCTCCCACACTGGCACCGGTAGGACCCCGGCACAGTACGCTAGAAGGCGTCTACTTACTGATGGCGGCGCCCCGGCTCCCGGTGGCAAATTCCCCGTCTCAGTTTCGTCCCTTTTACGCCACGGTAGTCAGGCAGGAGACAGCTGCACAGATTGCGGCGACATAAAGATACGCTCTGCCATAAATTCTGAGAATGCTGGATGCCTTTGATGAAAGGAGGAACCAAGTCCGTTGAAGGTCAAACGGCTGCTCGGACGACAAGACGCGTACAAACGCCCAGGTCCATCGAGGTCTCGGAAGCAGAAGTGGTGCCAGAGGTCCTCGAGGGGGCCGCCCTCTCCGCTTTTGGACTTGTAAGTTCGACGTCGCGGCCGTTGACCACCTCCTCCACAGTCCACTCACCATGGCTATCCTCGACGTCGTATCTCCATGTAAGCGTGCATGTATTGTGCTTTCGCTCTGCAGCCGATCTGACGAGGGCCCTTCAGACCTCCCGCAGGGTCCCGGATACTTGCCAGCGTGGCTACTATTCGTGGCGGTCACTGCTGCAATAAACACCGTTTCCAACATGACAAGTCTTACCTTCTCGCGGAAGCTGTACAAAGATGCGTTTGGTACGTCTCTCGTGCCCATCATTCCAGTTACGAGCGGACGGTGCTGAGCGTCCATCTTCCAGTGAACCCCGTTCAGGCGCGAACATTTGGCATATGGACGCTTACGTCAGCAGCAATCCGCTTCTATGCCGCCTACAACATCAACAACAAGCAGTAAGTGTCGGCCCATGTATTGCCCGCTCCTAAAAAACACACAAACTCACCCTTGGCGCAAACAGAGTGTATGACCTAGCCCTTTTCTCATACCTGTTTGCACTCCTCCACTTTGGCACGGAGCTTGTCGTCTACCGGAGCGTGAAGATCGCAGCTCCCGTCTTCAGCCCAGTTGTTGTCGCGTGTGAGTCTCCCCATCATAGTTCAATGCGGGACGCACATGCAGTGGCTGACTTCTTTACCCTCAGCGTCATCGCTGATCTGGATGTTCACTCAGTACAACTTTTACGTGCAGGCATGATGATCTGCATCGACTACCCCCAAAAGAACCGTGTTCACGTACGCTATTCCATGGTCTATTTGTGGTTCTGGCCGCTATACATATCTCTGTTGCATGCGACACGAAACATCCCTACCTGGACGTGCCCGGTACCTCGAGAAGTGACGGCACGTCGGCATTCATGCAGGACAGCCACACAAACAGCCTGGCGCAAGGGTGCGTGGCTTTTCTGGGCCATCACTGGGAAAACACACGAGAGGGTGTATTGTATGTGTAAACCCACCAATACTCTCCTTCCGCTCGCACCCTGTCGGGCGGACTGTGCGAGCGCGCTACATTCTTGAGGCCTAAGGTCTCTTTCCATCGAGGACTTGACGGATCCTACGATGTGTTGCATGCTCACATAACCCAGACCGATCCTCCAAGCACACGTGTGCGAATGCACGGTGCCCCCTGTCAAGAGAAACTTGTAGTGAGGTAAGAGCGGCGGCGGCGCACTACCTTCGCAACCTGCCAGTCCAGACCAAGTATTGCGGCGCACGATCCTCGCAAGCCAGTATGTACGTCAAGATGACCACCATCCACGCATACACGGACTCACCCCGCTTCGGACGCACGCCATCCATGGCGACATCTTGTTGGTCGGCCGAGCCGCTCAGGACTCACACAAAGGATTGCGTTTGTGCACGTTGCTCCGTTGCCTTCTCGCCTTCGGGCGCACGCCATCCGCTGTGGGGTCGCGAAGACGCTCCGGAGATTCGAAGTGAATTCCATCCGCTCAGCCTGTCCTATTGACAATATAGAAGCACAACGACGCGAGCAGCCTCAGGGTTTCGTCTTCTCATGGCACCTTAGCCGCTGTGTATGTGTGGGCCGGACGAAGCTCCGGTGGTCAGCAGACAGTTCTTGATCTTTTTATTCCGTCAGGGGCGAACCGTATACCTGTGACATCTTATTCGGAGGACTAGGGCACGCGCACGTCGATGCTCCTAATAGTACTGAATATGCAGGCACAATGGGTCAAGTGCGTCCACCACGCAGCAAGACATGGAAGAGGAAAGGCGAGGCCAAGCAGGCATCTCGGAAGTAGATGTACCAAACATACATCACTCAATAGTGACAAGACAAGGTACCTACGTAACCGACAACGTGACTATGTTAGTGAGTCCTTCGTTATGTTGGGGATGGTCATTGGATGATGATCGATCGACCGCACAAGAGCACGACCGTGCCTCTACAGTATCCCTTGCCTCTTGCAAGTCGGTTGCGAGGTCGATTGTCCCCAAGATTGTTTGCGAAGACTCTAGTTGGGGTTGGTGGCTAGTCTCCATGCATGTGGCATATGTGCCACATATTTTGATTCCCTCAAACAGTTCGAATGACAGGTACGCTCTCGCATTCATCCATGACTATAGCCGCTTGCATTACGCTCTCCTCACAGCCTGTTGCGCCCCCGCCTTATCCGTAAGACCAGATCTCGACTGAACTGACGTCGCTGTGGACCACGGCGTCCTCCGGACGAGGGATCGCTGCACAGGCTGTCAGTTCGATCGCTCCACTAGCTAGATCTCTGGCTGTATGCTGAAGACGCTAGTAGGCATCGGCGCATGCGACCGACCGTCGTTGCTTGGGTGTTCCTTCCGTGTCGGCCCTAGCATCCGTCAGCGAGTACATAGTGTAGCAGATCTATACTGGACACCCGTTCGACGGATAATGTCCTCGGCTGGTACTACATACAATCACATGGTATCGACGGTCTTGGCTGCCCAGCACAATGCTTCAACGACGTTCCGAGAGCGTGCAGTTGCTGTTCGAGGCTTCAACAATATATCTGCTGACGTCTAGCGTCTGCTGCTCCCCACTGTATCACTTGTTGAGTAGGATATATTGATCTTCATGCGTAAGGAGGCTACTGTCGGGATCTCTAAAATTGAGCTCGACCACGAGACCTCCCTAAGAGAGGAGAAACCTCCTTTCAGCCTGCACGCAGCACCACCCTAGACACAAGTACGAACATTGACGTTCAGTTCTATAACTTGCGAGACGCATTCTTAGACCCGCATGCGCCCAGAATATCCGAGCTTTGCGGATGCGTGGTGGCGTGTGGTCCGAGACACGTTCCCATTCAAAAAACGAACGCATGTCCTTGCTCCAAAGATATCTGACATGGAGGTCTGGTCTGGGTTGAGTGATATTTTAGAGATGATTCTCCCGTGCCGATGGGGGTTAGCTTGTGCTGAGTCCGCATTTCAGCCGTCTGTGCCGGACAAACTCCTCGCCCCATGTCTCCGTTCTCTCGTCTCCATTGAGGCGAGAAGGCACGACAAAGGTACCGTAACCTGGGTGGTGAAACTTAGCATGGCAGGGGAGGCACCAATGGGACGGTGTACACGGACAGGCGGCATGTGGTTCCTTCCCCAGCTCATCAGCGTGTCCCATGATGATGCAAGAGCGCATCAGCCCTCACGCAAGGAGACGAAACGGACGCTTATGGCCTTGTTTGAAGCTCACACAGGAACCCACCGCTGAACCGGTGAAGGCGACAAGAGGGCACCATCATCACACGGACACCGAGCCGGATGTAGCTCGAGGCGATCTCGACTGGACTGCTGACCTTCGCAAGGGTGCGGATGAACGTTCGTTGGCTCTCCGCAAGCTTCGACCGATGGCCCATTCGCGAAGAAGAGAGCCGAGTCCGCAAAACGCGGCCGGAATGCGGCCGAGGGTACCGGTGCGGTGGTGGTTTCCCCAACGTTCGCTGAGCATCGGACGACGGAGGTGGGCTTGCATTCGGAGGCGTCTTACATACAAGAGAGGGCGGATTTCTGTTCAGCGTTACTCCGTGTGTCCGAGCTTACGAGTCCAATGGATCATGACGGACGCGGAGCAAGCAATATGACTGCCTCACGTGTGCGGGGGAGCGCATGGCCCTAGCGCGTTGAGCGGGAGAATGATTTCGCTGAGACGAGGGTGCGAGGAGGACGTGGCGGACTACTGCGGTCGCGCGAAAGACGCAAAAGCTTAACTCATGGGCGGAATTGTTTGCCGAGAGAGAGAAGCCTGCGTGCGAAGGGGAAGGAGGAGTACGGCAGGACGGAGTCGAGGATCAGGAGACTATAGACGCCCGCACCAGCCACCGCGTCGCCTGTGCGATCGTTCTCGGCGATGTCGCAAACTTCATTGCGGGTCACGACCCTCCTTCCCCACATTCGCCATGACTCCCTATATAATGCCCCCCGGTCTCCTCCTGCCCCGCCCTGACTCAGGCCTCTTCGCTGCCACCCGTCCTCCCGTGTCCCTCACCGCCAACAACTCATAGTATTGTTCTTCCGCTGCAGCCCGTACAATGTCTTCGGAGCTGTCCGTTGTTGACCAGTTCCCTCCGGAGTTGCTTTCAGTGATCTGCGCGTACGTATACGCGTCTGGTCTGTCCCCTCCGACGTGTTCTCTCGACCCCCATCTCTGCTCTGACCACCCCGGCACCCCGATCGGCCTCCCCTCATCCTACCCCTCCGCGTACTGGCCTGAAGCTGTCGTCCGTCGAACGCTCGCCAGTCTCTGTCAAGTCAACCAAGCATGGTACGAAGCCGCCAAGCCGTGGCTCTGGCGAAAGGTGGAGATCCGCCTTCCGCGCAGCTGGCTATCCATCGTGGAGGAGGTAGCGGGCGGAGACGATGAAGAGGCGAACGAGGAGCAAGCCGCGTTCATGGTCGGTCAAACGCTCCAGAAGGCCGAGACTGCGGCGCTCGCTGCACGCTCGCTGCTCGGCGAATGTTCCGGCAATGACGCCGCGGCGTCAGACCTCCACAGCAAAGTCATGGAGAGGCTCACCGGTCCAGACATCTCCATCCCGCCGGAGCTGCTCACGCCACCTGCTAG
Organism: Lentinus tigrinus ALCF2SS1-7; assembly: GCF_003813185.1. Classification (NCBI taxonomy): domain Eukaryota; kingdom Fungi; phylum Basidiomycota; class Agaricomycetes; order Polyporales; family Polyporaceae; genus Lentinus; species Lentinus tigrinus. The sequence continues at coordinate 381,800 of NW_027137920.1, forward strand.
TCGCGACCCCAGTCCGAGACGCCTCCGGACAAAGAGCAAGTCGCCTGCGCGGTGGAAGCTCATGCGCTCGATCAGCGTCGCGGTGCAGGATGTCATGGAACGTGCTCATCCTGGGATTTACGGTACGTGTCGAACGTGTCTCTTCCCGTGCGTGTGAGTGCTAACAGCACTATGCCGTCATGCAGTACCGCCGCCTCACGATCCCCATCCCGGCCGTCTAGTGCAACACCTCGACTTTAACCACTTCCGCACCATCGGCATGCGACGATCAGTGGAGGAAGGTGTTAACAATCGCTTCGTCACTGGAGACCGGCTCGTAGCGGTACTGAAGGTACGCAGTTGATACAATCCTTTCGCGGGGTCTTCGCGGGCACGGCTGACGAATGTGGAACAGGAACTGCCAAATCTGCGGGTCTTCGGCGCTACGGAATACATGGACGGTGCTCTTACCTTCCCGGTGCTGAAGGAACTTCTGTTGCGCGGTTCCTCCTCGCGTGGTCGCGGCCGTCCTGCTCGCGGTCGTGACGTTGTTATTCCTGACCCCAATGACCCAGAGCAGGAGGACCTCGAGCGCCGGCGTGAGTGCAAGGATCTCGCGGCCATCGACATGACAGGTTGCGTCAGCGGGGTGTTCGTGAGCGCCTTGACGCAATTCGTGAACACATTCCTCCTCGACCGCTCTGATACCTCCAGCGACAGCGATGATGAGCGTGAGCGGCGCCGCCCTCGCTCCAGGAACCTTGTTCAGGAGGAGCCTCTGGTGTTCCCTGGGATGCGTCGCCTTGGACTGCGCGGCGTAAAGTCTATCCAGTCCCACATACTCGAGCCGCTCGTGCTCGCCTTCCCTCACCTGACCCATCTCGACCTGTCCTGCACTCGGATCTCACCCGAAGGCCTGGCTGCCCTTGGCGCGTCGGCGACCATCCGGCTCCAATCACTCGCGCTAGAACGTTGCAACTGGCTAACCGGCGAGAGTATCCGGGATTTCCTTGTAGGAGCGCCCGCTGCTGAGGACATCCGGGAACTGTCGCTCTACGGTGACTGGACGTATTCATCGCCTCTCGACGAGGAGCAGCTGCATGACATCCTGGCGGAGGCTCCATGCTTCAAGAGTGGACGGCTCGTCTACCTCGATCTCTCCAGCACCCCGCTGACGCGCGAGTTGCTCTTGGACATCTGCCCGCCACAGCCGCGCCTCCGTTCACTCGGACTGTCGCACATCCGGAATCTCGAGCTCACCGCCATTGTCCAATTCCTCACGGAGAAAGCAAACAAGGTCGAGGTGCTCACCCTTGTCACGTCAACTCCGGAGCTGGGATATGGCGACGCAGTCGTTTCTGCGCGCCAGGCGACGATCGCGCTTCATACGCAGCTCGTCCGTCCGCTGTGCACGCCACCGTTCTCGTTCAGCCTGACTTCAAAGCCGAAGACGGAAGAACCTCCTACACGGTTACGCGTCATCGAGCTTGCGCCACCGCTCCTCACTGGGCTAGGCGCGGGCGCGGGAACATGGAGGATCATCCGGAGCAAGGGCGGGCGCGGCTGGTACGTCGACACTGCCAGCGGATGGGTAGCACAACCGTCGGCCGACGGGGAGGAGGAGTTGAGGGGAAGTCTGCTGCGGCGAGACTTGGAACCCAACCATCCTTGGCGAGTCCAGTTGGAGGCGCTTGCTGATGCGAATGGTAACGTGAGCAGTGGTGTCGGCTGGCATGCGCGCAAGATGGAGGTAAGTGCTAGATGGCATCGATCCTTCTGTGGTACCAGTGGGAACTGATTGTGGCGATTGTTAGGTCTTGCACGGCGATGGTCTACTAGGCCGTGAGGCAGGCCTATATGGTGCAGTGTCCTTTGCATACCAAGGATGACCAGGCGCATACACGTTTCCGTTCAACGGCGGCCGTCGGTGCCAGTGTGCATCTCTGCTGTACTCTGTCCCGCTTTGAACGCTCTCTCCTCATCTTCCTCTTCGATCTATGGGACCGGCCTCTCCTAATTCTCGCATCTTCTGCTGTGCATTATACTAATTCGTCCACATGCGCTATCGCTCGTCGTCGTTCTCGCATCTCACTCGCCATCCCATGATTGCTTGGATACATCATACCATATCATCACTTACTCAATTCACAACAAAAAGGTCTCCGTTCTCGGTCGAAAGGGACAGCTGCTATCGCAATTCTTGTATTATATCATAACTATTGTTCCTAGGGACCCAAGCAACCAGTGCTACCGAATGCAGAACAATGACACTTCCTTTTATTTCACTGTTTCTTGCCGCTACGAACATTTGTGGCGGTGAAAAGTGTCTAGTTCGGACACAGGTGCATTCGAACGCAATGCCTTCTCGTCCTAGTCGACAGTCGAAGGATCGGGGAACAGGGAATGCCGCACGCTACTGCTCTTCTGAAGGCGATGACGCCAAGATGCTATGTTCGCGGGTTCTCTATGTATTGAGCACAGAGCGACTCATATGGGGGTCCTGTGCGCGAAGGTCCTCAGCGATACTGGCAAATTCTCCGATTGCACAGGTTACAGAACATCTTCCAAGAGAGAACCCTGGGGGGTCGGAGATAGAGCGCGGCAAGTACCGCCGGTACCGAAGCGTACCCAGATCCATATCTTCTCACCTCCCAGCCTTAACTGAGACTAAGTAGCTCTTGGCATACTACTGTATTCCACCAGCCGAATCAAGTCCACCACGTTCCGGGGAGCCTTCTCGGCAAAGAACACTAGGGCACGCCCATTACGGTATCTTCAATCGCACAGACTCGGACGTGGGTCCAAAACACGCATATCCGGTCCCGGCGTTTTGAATTTTCGCCCCTTGGTTATCTAGTGACTAGCCTCGCGGCTCCTCGAAGAGAAGCTTGCCGGGAGCGCGCATGTGGTCTGTATGGTCCACACTAAGGCACCGGCGTCGCGAAAGCCAGATATGCCGTTGTACTGATTGATACCCTCGCTCGAGCGTTCGCGGGATAGTGAACCACTAACGTGTTTCGCGAGGGTGTGAATAAGCGGGCGATCTTCTGCGATCCCCTAGACATCCTCCTATACAGTACACAGTATAGTGGGTGAGTATGATCATATCTCTTTTTGGCGGCGGAGCAGTTCTCGCACGAGATGACGTCGGCCCCTTGAATTCGAAATGCTACGTACTGAACGTTAACAACACCACGACACTTCTTGCTTGGCTGACCTCATAATCCACTATTCGCAGGTCATCGCTGGAGTCTACGTAGTTGCGCCAGAACATAGCTCACATAGAGAGGATTTGCACCCGAATACAGTGAGGCGCTGCTGCGCATGACTTGAGAGCCTCGCCCACTACAGTATCGATTCGGGTATAATTCGACCTGGAATGTCAGAAGAACCACGTCGAGCCGCGCATTTCGTGGGAGTCAGACGCACAGCCTCTTAAATAGAGGAAACGTCGATCCCTGGATCTGACCGTGACAGGGCGTGGGGCCCGGGATTCCCCAGACGCGTATTCTCGATCGAGGGCCAGGTCGTCGTTTGTTTCTTGAGGAGCTTGCTCTAGAGTCTGATTATCTGAACGTATTGGGCGGAGGCTTGAGTGCACGTCAGCACAGTAGCACTGGTTGGTAGGAGAGCTCGGAGGTCTCGATATCCGGTAGTATACCCGTAGTACCGACGGATGAGACGGCTATGTCGAGCAACACGATCCGGCACGAGTATGCGTGCAATGACCCAATTCCGAGCCGGACAGTGAAAGTTGACATTGCTTTCGGCCTTAATGCTCGAAGCTGCGTAGGCTGTCGGCCGTGTCGACATTCAACCGTCGCAGTAACGTTGGCCATAGACAGGAGAACCAGTGCTGACAGGTATCCACAACTGCTGCTTTCAGTCGTCATTGGGGATGCGCTTTCAACCGGAGAACAACGATGTGCCATAGTCCCTGGAGCTGTGCATGGAAGACTCGGTGTCATTGTGATAATGTACCCGAAGGACGCTAGCTGACGTACCTGCAGAGCTCTGAGCAAAATGACAAACGACCTCGGCATGTGCCCATTTCACCGCAGTGCGCAGCAAAAGAAGAGAAAACCGCCTCGGACGAATTTGGCACAGCATGTAAAGGGATTGTCGACGCTCGCAATGGGAGTGAGTCAGAAGTCGCGCGCGCGTATCGGACTAGGATCCGTGCGCCCCGACGGACCGAGGGCGGGGTCAATGCATGCGGCCGCGTTACGGTACAGGGTGAGTCGATTGTCGCTAGCGTAAACGGGGCCTTATGTATGTACTGCCTTCGGTCTCTGTCGGTACGGAGCCGTGCACGTAGTATGCGTGTTGGTTTCCGCTCTTTCGGGCTTCGCATGTAGGACCCAGGGTCGCATCGGTAAACGGCCGCGCGAGCACCCCACGGCGTGCAGGCTTGCAATTGTGCAGTGCACTACCTAGTCTGCGAGGCAGTGCGGGAGATAAGGACTGCAGCTCGCCATTGTGACCTACATCGATCACGAGGCCGCGAGGAGTCTAAAGGTAGATGATAGCTCTAGAGTTAATCTCCGTTCAAGAATGGGCATCTTCTTCACCACAGGAAAAGTGCTTACCGCAGGCGGAACTTGAGGACTTGGATTCGCATGGCCGCGGAACCCCACGCTGCGTCGGCAGAAGCCCGGGTAGCTGCAGGAGACGACCGAGCTGCAGGCTAGTTGACGTAACCCAATGAGATTCCCTGGTTGAAGTTCATGGTCGATGAGGTCGTGGCAGGAGAAATTTGCCACCGTTGAGAGCAGTGCGCTTGCGGACTTCGCAGTAGCGCGTGGGAGGTTTGGCTGCGACCCAGGCAGTCGGGGTGCCTGGAGGCTGCGTTGTGAGTTGCGCGTATAGATGCTAGCAATTGCTGGGCCCGCGACTCCCGGGACAGATTGGCGACGCCACAGCTATCCATGATAGGCATTTACAGAGGAAGACTTCGGAAGGGGTCGAATCAACTGTACCCCGCCAACGATCGGACCACAATGGAAGATGAATACAGGAGTTGGCGCAGGAATCTTGATGGATCGAGAGTATACGGCTGGAGAGTCTCTCAAGAAGGTGGAAAGAAGCCGAGGTAATGAGCAGAGAATGGCCGAAGGCGGCGAGAAGTAGGAGCTCGATTTGCGATGACATTGAGCGCCGCCCTACTGAGACCGATATCGAGGACTCGGTCCGTGCGTGCATAGCACCAGCAAAGCCTGCTTGTGCGCGGCAACGATCTTCACGTCCGCGGCATGAAAGACGGTGGATGGGGCGGAAGAGCGATATTGGCCTGGAGGGCCTCGGAGTATGGCGCCTCCAACGCCTTCCACGACACAGATGCATTCGGGACAAAACTCAGACTGGTGCCCCGAAGAAGCGGCGGCGATGCAGCTTTCTGATTCCTAGGTGCTGCGCAGCTGAATTCCCAGCTAATTGCGAGGGCGCGTACATATGGTGAGACGATAATGCGACAAAAAGACCCTGCATGAGGATTGTACTCACCTCACCCACAGGCAACACGTCGGAGCGGAGGGGCGCGGGAGTTGAACGTGAACGTTGAGCAACACAAGAATAGACGGTCCGAGCTCAGTCTCTCTAGCGACCCGGGGGAGTCGGCATTCTGCGGCGCGGGCGCGCCGCTCCTCCTAGTGTTGGCCTCTTGTCGAGAAAGGTTTAATCGCTATTGGAGAGAGAAGCATGGTGTGGCGATACTGGCCTGCGCCGTCCTCGATTGAGCTGGACGCCGTCGGGAAATATTGGGCGATTTACCCTAAGCGCCACCGATCAACGGGGAGGTTGACATCCCGTTCGTGGCAGGACCGCTCACATACAGACCCGAAACAACATGCTGCACAGGTTGTGACGGGTACCGGTAAGAGACTCGGCCTCGCGACTGTGAACCGGGTGTAGTTACTGGCGTCGGAGGCTCGGAAGCAGACGTGCCAATCGACTTCAAATGCTGTAGCTAAGGCGGAAAGGTTGAAACAGTACTCTTGCACATTAAATCGTGGTTCGGGAATGCACTTCGGCGCGTTGTAGGCCTCCGCTCCTGTCAATGGCAGGCTGTTGCAAGGACGGTAAGTAAATGCCTAGGTAGAAATCAGTAGTACTGGATCCGGCTGAGCAGCATTATGATTCACCCCACAACACCGTGGAATATGCCGATCCAGCCAACTAGTTACTAGACCGCTTTGTGGTCTAGAGCGGCATAGCTTGGGGACCATCTCAAAGAAGACACGGAGAGTCTTGTAGGGTTCTAGCGTACTTGCTCGCATTGCCATTGCCATCGAAGGGCGAGACATCGTGGATGCCACCTGCGTTGATTAGGGTCCTGCACGAAAGTCGGCGACTTTCTTACTAACAGTTGTTAACTCAGAGGCCCCAGCGAGCCTTTCTAACAGCGGTTACAAACCGTTATTAACCGGGGAGTTGATAACAGTCCAAAAGTTATTAACCGGTTACAATTCAGTGTTAATAACCGGGCGCTTGTCAGAAATTCCAGGTACGTCGTCCGCCTCCGAGTCCGCCTTGTCCTTCAATCTCCCACAGCTTCGACGACGAGAGGTCAAACAACCCGTACATGTCCTCGAAGCTGAAGTCCGAGGCCATGGGAGCAGTCTCGACAGAGTGCGAAGGCGCAGCCCTCGGGTCAACGTCGGCAGGCCAGTCCTCGAAGATGTCGTCGTTGGGGTGCAGCGGCTTCTCACGAGAAGCAAGGACGGAGGGGGTGAGCTTTGACCATCGGACAACTGGGTGCGTCCGAGGAGGAACACTCTCATCTTGTAGAGTAAGTATCACAAATTTAGAGTCAGAATCAAATGATGAGGCGGCGGAAATGAGGACGAACCTCGTTGAGATACCACTGCCGCACCTGTATCATGTTAGTGAGAGTCTTGACATCCTGCCGGTTCCGGATAGCGGAGTTATACCATGTGAAGTTCGATGCCGTCCTCTCGTCGGCCATAGAGTTGACCGTTGCCGCGTAAACTTGACGGCGAGAAGCTATCAAACTGTCAGTACGCTGATAGATCAGCGAGACGCCTGGCGTTCAGTACTGAGTAGTAGACCTGCGGAACTTTTCCACAATTCCTAACACGGTCAACAGAGACCTCTACTTTCCCACAGTTTATAACCTGGTTTAAAACAGTTTAAAAGGTACCTGTTAATAAGTAAGAGTTTCATGCAGGACCCTAGCGTTGATAGCTCGAACAAGGCCTGACAAAAATTGTGTATCATACCGGCTCGATTTCAATCACTGATGACCACCGACTCTCAAAATGATGAGTGGAGAGATATACTGTGCAGCAATTCTGGGTCGTCCGCACCTGTCGCCAGCTACGACTGAGATAACTGGGAAGCAAGATGACCATGGTCAACTCAATGCTACAGTCCGCAGCAGCCTGAGCGAGCGTCGCAAAGCAACCATATTGGTTGTGCGTGGGAATCTGGGTAAATATTGTTAATACCCTGAATCTGAGATCGAGCAGTAGCCAGGGGGTTGGGCGTCTGTTTGGGGCAGGGAGTGTTGTGAACTTGGCTGCGCTGCCCCCTCTGTATCCGACCCACTCCCTGCTCCCACCTATAAGAGGCTTATTCTTCCTGGCCCGCTAATTCCTTCCCCGGCCCTCGCCCATCTTTTGTGTCCCGTCATCTTCGGTTTCCGACTATCCTCGCGCCGCACAGCACCATGGATGAAGAACATTTCGCTGAAACACAAGCTGTGGCTGTCGGGAAGAAGACAACCTTCGACGCCTCTGTCACCCAGCCCTCCCGCAGGTCCACTATAAATACGACCACGAATCCTATAACGACAGTCACATCCCGGTCCTCCCAACGCTCAAATCCCCTCATCCTCCTCAGGCAGCTCACTATCCCCGAACACAAAGTGGGCAAACCTCCTTCGTTGATGCACGGAATCAAGGCTATCATTACGGGGTCATGTCGGTGCACGTCCACTCCCTACTCGACTTTTTTGCTCATCGTTTGCAGGGCTCAACGTTCTGCTTGTCTTCATACCCGTCTCGGTGCGTCGCCACCGCTCCATCCTATGACGCATCGCCTCACCTGTCTTTGTAGTGGGCATGTCGCCTCGCGTTGGAACGCACTGACAAGAATGACACCCTCACCTTCGTCTGTGGGTTTGAACACTCAGTCATTCTTGTATCATCTGCTCAGTTCAGCTCGCCGCAGTTGCCTTCCTCGCCATTATACCCCTGGCCAAGGTCAGTACCCGGTGGAATGACCGATGTCATCTCGTACTCATTGTCCTGATAGCTTCTCGCGTTCGCAACCGACGAACTCTCAATGCGTGTTGGACAGACGCTCGCAGGTCTAATGAACGCCACTCTGGTAAGTTTCCGCCACACGTCCCTCTTTGACATGCATTGACGAACTGCTCAGGGCAATGCGTACGTGGCCCGCAATCCCTCCGTCGAACTTCTCATGCTAACGGCTCATATATAGGGTTGAGTTGATTGTAGCGGTAAGTTCCCGGTACCGTACGAAGTTATCTGACATGTTGAGACACTTATTCGATGCCAGATCATTGCGCTCGTACATTGCCAAATCACAGTTGTGCAATCATCGCGTACGCATTTCCGTCGTCTCTGGGTAGTTCCGATCACTAACCCATAACGCCCATACAGTCGTTGGCTCGATCCTCAGTAACCTCCGTACGCAAGCGTCTACTCGACCACAATAGCCGCTCCTATACTAATTTGCCCTCACCTGCAGTGCTCGTACTCGGGATGTGCTTCTTCGCTGGAGGTACAAGGTTCTCGGAGCAGGGCTTTGGAATCAGTGCGTGTCATCATCGTCCTAGTCTACTGCGCTAGCGGCAAGGTGCGGGGCTGTACAGTTCGCTCACACGATCTTCCTTCCCTTCCATCCATTGCTCCCGATATCCGGCTATGCGTGGCTTGGCTTGACATCGCACAGGCGTGACGCAGCTCAACTCATCGCTGCTCATAATGGCTGTGATTGCTGTTCTGCTACCCGCTGCCTTCCACTTTGCTGCGGATACCGCAATTGCCGACCCCCAAGAAAGCAGCGACATTCTCGCACTCAGCCATGGGGTGAGTGGATATGTCATTGAATCTATGCCCTGCAACGCTGACGGTCACGACCTTATCAGGCCGCTATCATCCTTCTCTTCAGTGCGTCTCTCGTCCTACAGGATGACTTTGGACAGCCGCTAACATAAGCACACAATGACAGTCTATGGCTGTTTCCTCGTCTTTCAGCTGTTCTCACACAAGGACTTGTATGACGACAACCACGACAGGCCAAGTACCATCAACTACAAGAAGAAGGCGAAGAAGGCGAAGAAGGAGAAAGACTCCCAAGGCAGCAGTACAGCTGTCGCTAATGGCGAGCCCGCGACTGCCACAACCACCACTTTGAGCAGCGACTCCACGCACACGGAGACCGCGCTAGGCGAGGGAGACGTTGAGGCTAATGCTGCAGTTGCACACTCGGACGAGGAGGAGGAGGTTGAACAGCCTCAGATGAGCGTTCCGCTCACCATCGGCTTGTTGGTCGTCGTCACAGTGGTGAGTAGATGTTCTCGCCGTCTAGCCGATTCCGCGTGGTTCTTGTCTGTTCTGACACCGTGGTCTCCGACAGTTCGTCGCAGTGACTGCCGAGTTCCTTGTCGACTCCATCGACGGTCTCACAGACTCTGGGCACATTAGCAAGGAGTTCGTCGGCTTGATTCTCCTGCCCATCGTTGGTAACGCCGCAGGTACGCCTTTTCACTCCCTCTAGACCAGCGGGGATCCCGTCTTCTCCGTTCCGCTTGTCAGTCGGACTCACGCCGCTCCCTGTCTCCGCCCTTAGAACACGTCACGGCTGTCACGGTATCAGTAAAGGACAAGATCACGCTCTCGCTCGGTGTTGCGGTCGGTTCGAGTATCGTAAGTGTCGTGACACTGCCCGGTAATCCCGCCGGGATTGACATGCTGACGCGCCACCGTACACAGCAAATCGCATTGTTTGTGATTCCGTTCATCGTGACGCTCGGCTGGATTATCGGCAAACCCATGAGCCTGCTCTTTGATCCCTTCGAGTCTGTCGTGCTCTTCCTGTCTGGTACGTTTCCATCGTCCTGGCATGCACGGTTGATGTGCTGATTGCCGGTGCTTCTTTTCCAGTCATTGTTGTCAACTATACGGTGCAGGACGGCAAGAGGTGAGTGTTTACCACGTGTGGGGTGCAGGCCACGCGCTCGCCTCCGTTCCGCGCGATCTCCGTCCCGTCTACCGCGTTGCTAACGCATGTCCGTAGCAATTGGCTGGAGGGCATGGTCCTCATGTGTCTGTATGTCATCATCGCGGTCGTGTTCTGGTACTATCCAGGTGAGCGCTCCGCTATGCTGTGCTCGTCTCCTCTGACACCACTCACCCCCTCCTTCCGCGCTACAGGTGTCCAAGAACTTTCGACCGTGTTGACGTGCTGATATATCCCTCATACGATACGATCCATGCCTTCTCTGTTCCCGACTCGTTCACGTGATGATTATTCCAGGGGTAGCCGGGGTGCTCGCTCGTCGTAAATGGATACTGTATTTCTACGATCCTCTTTGCGCTATATCCTAGAAGTAGTAGGTCCCACTCGGAAAGGACGATTGCCTCAAATACTTCTGTCCGCTCTTTCTAGGGGGAGCATTTGCATTCGCACATTTGCACACCTTCCCATTGCCATTTTCACCCACACATTGCTCTAATTTCACTCATTACTTACTACGCCACGACTTATCTAGTTTGCCATTCATCAATGCATCATGACAGCGTACCGTACTTGTACACCGCCTTCCGCCATTCACGCAGTTGCTTTCTTCCCGCATGACGTTGCCTTCTTGCTTCCCGCACCGTTCCTCGCATTCCCGCCCGTGCTCTTGCTCTCGCAGTCTTGCCCATCGTTCATACCGCCCATCGTGTTCCCGAATGATACCTGGTTTGCGATGCGTCTTGACCGCCTTGTTTTTGCATGTTATGTCTCTCGCCTGTAGAGTCCCGTCCTGTGTTGTAGCTAGTGACGACGGCTGGAGAGTGGTCGAGTATGGTCGTATATACCCTCTTTGCTTCACCGTGCGCGTGTGGTACACGCCTCCCTTGCAGACCACAAAGGAAGCCGAGGAGACCACAATGGTGCCACCATGAAGCTCAAGGTTAGAGTTGCATACTGTAACGGTATGTGGTAGGGAAGTCCTGTCCAAGTATTAATCGTAGAGTACAACATGGAAGCGTTCGGAGATAATGATACAGCAGTGCGACGGCGACAGATATATACGGCCGTCTCTGTAGCGTAGCAGCCTCACTGCTCTACGACCGGTCATAACGGCTCAGTGTCTCATAGCTTCGCCTTAACCGAGGCCCCCGGGTTGACCAGCGTTGCCGCCGCCGCTGCGAGGACGGTCGTATTGCGTTCCTTGACCTTCGTGGCTACAAAGTACACGCTCATGTCAGCTCGACTCTCACGACGCACAGCCTACGTCCACTAGGCCGCGGAAGGAGACAGCAAATGAATACGCACTGAAAGTGACTTTATCGCCATCCTTCCACATCTCGGTGACAAGAGTCTCTCCTGGGTAGACGACGCCCGCAAACCTAATACACCGGAAGGCACCCGTCAGCGTCCCGCCCATACATCTGATAGAACACGAACGTGCGCGCGCGCAGTTCCAGGACGCGCGCCGCACTATTCGTTGAATTGTCTATACGCACCGCACTTTGATATCCTTGTATTCGCCGAAGGTCTTGAGGACATGCTTCCCTGAGATGCCCATGGAGCAGAGACCTTTGGAAGAATTTGTGGTCAGCGTCGTGTGTTCCAGTAGCGAAGTCGACCACACGCGGTGGCAATGTGGCAGATATCTCACCGTGGAGAATGGGCTTGTCGAAGCCACCAACCGCAGCGAACTCCGGAAGGATCTGACGGCACAATACGTCAGCTGACCATGATGAAAGATGGCGTCCGGATACGTACGTGCAGAGGGTTGGTATCTCCACTCAGACTGGTGATAGTGCGTAAGTTCATTTTCGTGGCAGTGGGGTAGAGTTTGCTCACCGATACAACGCGGCCTGGATGGGGAGAGTCTTCTCCTCAACGACAGCGTCAGGTTTCCGCTTGGGAGGTGGGTTCTCGGCCGAGGCTGGGCCACGGTCTACGAGGGAACACAGTTCAATATATGCCAACGCCGGTAATGGACCCTGCAAAATGAGAAACACACCTTTGCCTGTCCGCTTGCCACCAAAGCCACCAGACCCTCGGATAAACACGGTAGACTGGTTCTCGAAGATGACCTTGCCCGAGTGCTTGTCCTTGGTCTCCACGATGGCGGTGACAGCAGCTGCCTTGCCCTTGTCCAGGACCTCCATCAATCTGCCCAGGTCCCGCTCAGCACGCACTCCTCTCCAGCACATGACAACGCCGACGTACCGTGCTTCGTTGACAAGCTCGCCGCTGGTCGGTATAGGGGCCTTAATGGCCAGGTATTGCTCTCCATGGAGCAGCTTGGCCTACACACACACCCGACCCGAGGTCAGTCTGGCTCTCTCCAATATGACACAACGCAAAGAGCACGACTTACAGGGTTGAAGTTGGGCAAGAAATCGAACGACAAACCTGCGCTCGCCTGGAACTGAGGAATGACACCGAACGTCGGCAGCGCAGCAAACTCCTCGTGGTTCTCGTAAGTCCACTGCAGCTCCTGTTCCGTGGCGCCGATGCCTAGGTTGTACAGGATGACGTCGCGCTCGGTGTAGCTGAACTCGACGGGCTCCTCAACCTCCTTCTTTGCGTTAGCAATGACCTCTGGATCCTCGGGGTCCGCGTATGGGTTGTTGGAGTCCGATCCGCTAGCTGCGTCCTCGTCGACATTGCCGAAATTCTCGGCAATCTGGACACGGATCGTGTTAGCAACGCTTTTAGGACCATTGTTTCACAGTCTCGCGCACCTGCATGAACGCTTCTTGCGTGCTCCCAGGGTTTGTGGCGCGGTCATCGTCTGCAAGCTCTGTGAGCATACGGATGCTATAATGAAGCACTGCATATACTTGCCGAAGTCTGTGATCAACTTCCACTTTGCGACGATGTGCTCAGGCTGCAAGGGGTGGTTGACTGGGAAGCCATGGCCGCCAGCGCGCTGCCACCGGATCTGCGCGATCCAACCTCCAGCAACCTGGAAGATGCCACCAGTCGTCTCCTCGTTCGAGTCGCTGCTGAGGTAGCCAACCAGCGGCGCAACGTACTCTTCCTGCAATTCACGTGGTTAGGATCATCAAGGTGAAGGGACGGGCAAGCCACCAACCTTGACCGCCTCAACGTTGATACCACTACTACTCAAAGATATCAGATGTAGGCCACATGAGGGTGCCGCTACACTCACCGGCCAAGCCCAGCTGCTGTACCGGCGGAAGGAATGACAACATTCGCAATGATGTTGTACTTCTTTCCTTCGATAGCAAGGGTCTTGGTGAAGCCCAAAATGCCTGCCTTAGCGGTCGAGTACTAGGACACCGGAGTTATAGCAGAGTTGATGAGATGAAAGGCAGAAGACGTACGTTGGCGAGACCGGGCAGGCCGTCTACACAGGACAGTCAATACAGGCTGTGCTACTAGGTGACTAACGGACGCGAACTCACAAAGGCCGGCCTGGGAACCCATCGTGACGATGCGACCATACTTCTGCTTGAGGAAGATGGGCCAGAGGGCTTTGGCGCACTGTGGGCGTTGGTCACTCAGCAGCGAGACAGAGATTTGACTCCCATTGAACTGACCTTGTACGTTGCCCTCAAGTGGACGGCAAGAACATCATCCCAGTCCTTCTCTGACAGCTTCTCAAACGCGCTCGGGCGCGCAACGCCGGCATTGGCAACCAAGACGTGTGCGCCGCCAAACTTATCCAGGGCCACCTTAACAATGCCCTCGCCATCCTCAGCAGAAGTGACTGCAGCAACAGCCTTGCCGCCAGCTGGACACCAAAACCGCGTAAGCACCTGAAAACAGAGCCAAAGCAATGACGTACCCTTCGTGATCTCATCGACAATTGCCTGAGCAGCCTTCTGATTCACGTCGTTCACCACGACGTTGCCACCGAGACGAGCATACTGGAGAGCATATGCACGACCAAGGGCCGAGCCAGCGCCGGTCACAATGACCGTCTTGCCGTCAAAATGGACCTCAGGCGAACCCTGCGGGTTCTCTGAGACCTTTGACGACTCTTCAATCTTAGCCTAGGTTTGGGAGTCAATACTCCGCGTCTTCAAGTGATGATATGTATATGTATTGCAAACCGACCTTGATATCGAAGTCTGGGAGGGTTTGGGGGCTGCGCGATGGTCAGAATAAGCGATGCACCAAGACATGGTCCGCTGTACTTACTGCTCGGGGTCAGTATCGAAATCAGTGATTTGCTCCCACTTTTCTTGAACGGCAGAGGGAGTGAACGTCTTGTCGGTCTTGAAATACTGGCCCTTGCTACGCTCCCACCTAATCTCAGCGATGAAACCGGCGCCGACTTCAAAAATCCTGCCGTTTGCATCCGCGCCTTCTGGATGCGTAATTGCAAGAACGAATGGAGCAACGAATTCCGGCTAGTAGTCAAGCGCATGAGACACCCAACGCGTTCACGAACGGGTAAGGAACGTACCTTCAAGTTCGCAAGCATCTCTGGGGGCATGATCGTCTCCGTCATTGCCGAGGCAGCCATCTATGAGGATGGCTCAATCAGGAGACGCATCATTCTGATCACGAGGGACTCACAGGAGCCACAACCATAGCCTTGATGTTGAACCGAGCACCCTCAGCAGCGAGTGCCTTTGTAAACCCGACCAAACCCATCTTCGCGGCACTGTAGTTTGCCTGTCCGAAGTTACCTGCATAGTTGTGTCAATGGCCCACATCCATGACAAGTCGCGTCACAATACCAACCATATAAACCCGCCGCACTGGCGGTGTTAACGATGCGGCCGAAGCCCTGCTTCTGGAATATGGGCCATGCTGCCTTGGCGCACGAGTACGAGCCCTTCAAGTGAACAGCCATAATCTGGTCCCACTCCTGATCGGACATGTTCTTGAAACTGCGAGACGCAGATGTAGCGGGGAAACACGGAATCCAGACCACAACCTAAACGCACCCCTTGTCCCGCAGGATACCAGCATTGTTGATCAGGATGGTGACACCACCAAAGGCTTCCACCGCGGTCTTGATGACGGCCTCGCCGTCTGTCACTGAAGCCGAGTTCGTGACAGCCTTGCCTCCCGCTGTCCACGTCATGTCTCAGGCTATTGTTACGAACAGGTAGTATTTCGGCGTACCTTTCGTGATCTCGTCCACCACCTTCTGAGCCGCAGCCTGACTGACATCGTTCACGACAACATTCGCTCCCCTCGACGCGAAAAGCAGCGAGTACCTATAAATGACATCACCGCGACCCTGTTAGCAACAGCGCCATACGACGCCGAGTGTGATTGACGTACGCCTTGCCGAGACCTCCTCCTGCGCCGGTGACAATGACAGTGTGGCCAGTGAACGAGAGTTGAGACATAATGGAGGTATGGACAGAATGTGCGAGGCAGCGGAAGTAATATTGTCTGTGCAGGACCTGGGGAACGCGGGGTTATAGCCTCTGCGAATACATGTGATATTCGCGTCCCGGGGTGATCGCGCTGTTTCGCGCCCACGTGAATCGTCCTCCAGACGCGTGTTGGGCTCTTGCTGAGTTGCTTTCTGATCCTTAACGAAATCACGCCAGCAAGGGTATGTCATGATCCAGTAAATTGTCTTGTACAAGACGCATCCAAGGTACAGTGAGTGAATACTACAACTTCGCCGTCGATTTGCCACCAAACGCGCCCTCCTGACGAAGCTTCGCCTGCTCGTCTGCACCAACGCCCAGCTGGGACAGGATCTCTTCGGTATGCGCACCCCGCACAACAACAGTGGTCTGAGATAAATCCGAGGACTGCAACCTGGAAGAGATCACCGACGGTGTCCTCTCAAGGCGGGGATGCGGGTTTGGGACCGGTCCTCCTCGCGTCGTCGCCCATGCCAAAGCGGCCGCCTCTTCAACAGAGAGAACAGGGACTGTGCATGCATCTGTACCTGTGAACACGAGGAAAGTCAACATACAGTTGAAGGGCTACCAGATAACGAAGACGTACCCTGAAACACGTTCACCCAGTAATCGCGCGGCTGCGACTTGAACCCTCTCGTCATGAACTCTTTCATGCGCGACCACGCATCCGTGTCAGCCTGATGCTCTATCGAGAGCCGCCACCCATCGTCCAAAGCGAAGTCTTTCGGCAGAGCGCCGACGAAGCGTTGCACGAAGACGCGGAAGAACTGCGGCTCCAGACACCCGACCGTCATCCACCGCCCATCGGCGCAAGTGTACACATCGTAGAACGGGGCGCCACCGTCAAGCAGCCCGGTGCCCCTGGGGTCGCCGAAGGTCGGCGAGTGGAGCTGCGAGAGCAGCAGCGGGAAGCTGGACAGGTATCGCGCACCGGACACCATGTCGGTGTTCACGACTTGCCCGAGCCCGCTCCTGTTGCGCTCTACGAGTGCAAGAAGAATGCCCATGGCACACATGGCACCGCCGCCTGCAAAGTCGGCCAGGATGTTGAGCGGGAATGTCGGCTTCCCCTCCCCAGGTAGCATCTAGTACTATGTAGTCAGTCAAGGAACGTATGAACATAGGTCTGACATACTGATAAAACCCCGCTGAGTGCAAGATAGTTCAAATCATGACCTGTCGGAGCTGTGAGCACGAGGTTCTCCATAACAGGGCTTATACGCACCTGCCATGTCTTTGTGTGAACCTGTCCCAGTCTTCAGCTTACTGCTAGCGTGTGCGTGGAGGTATTGGGTACCAACCTTCTCTAGGAAATCCGACTAGACGAGCGTAAATCAGCCGTTTATTTGACCCTTGAACCCCCTTCTTCTCGTCTCCAAGGAACACCTCCGGTTCCAGCTTCAAACGCTCCATGACTCCAGGTCGGAACGGGTCGATGAGCACGTCCGCCTGCTCGACGAGCTTCCGGACGACCGCATACCCACTCGGTGTCTACCGAGCAACTCAACATCAGCAAAGCACGGTCGTATAAAGGCCCTGCGAACCTTCGGGTCAATCGCGATCGATCGTTTCCCTCTGGCAAGGACGTCGGGAGCTGGGACAGCGGAAGCGACAGGCCGGTCCACCCGTACCACGTCTGCGCCAAAGTCCGCGAGTATCATGCCGGCCATGGGGCCTGGCGCGAGACCTGCGAACTGCATGTTATAGTAGTCAGTGACTGTCCTATTCGTGCCAGTACAGCTGGGACGTTACCTCCACCACCTTGACCCCGGCAAGGGGCCGCAAGCTAGTTACACTCGGTTGCTGAGGCATTCTGTCCTGGCAGCGCGTGGATGTGAGAGAAGTTCAACCAACAGATGCCTCTCTTCCCAACTCTCAGGTCGTGTAGATGCGTCTTAAGGCAGGAGGTATGCCTATGTTCTGCGCGCTGTTAGAAGACATGGTAGTCGGTTTCTTGGATGGCCGAACGCCGGCGCGTCTTTCTCAGGCTGGTCCCGTGGTCCCTTGCCGCATACGCAACGTGAATCAATGCATGTACTCGAGTACATGGCATACTGACCACTTGACACAAGTGCCAAGAACGTTGGTACTACTCATGTTATTCTGATTCGAAAACGTACACGATACTTCACATTCATGCAGCCTGTAGTAGGGATACACATGACGATCGTAATACGAGATCTGTCCATGGCTGGACCAGTACCCAAAGTACCCACTGGAATCGAAGATCATTAGCTAGGGAATAAACGGCTCGTACATTACGGTCGTCGATACAATCTCCGATTTTTCCGTCCTACCTCACGGAACCATGTCTAAACCAGACAGAGCGTGAATGGCGTGTATATGCGTGTGATGCACCGTCGCGTAGTCTATAGAGGATGTGTGGTTGGAAGCGACGCGCGCGTTATGCGCCGTTCGCCTCCTTCAACTTTTCGGCAATCTTGATGTCGCTGAGCGTGATCGACGACCTGTCGCACATGCTGCGGAATATACCCTCCGGCATGTTGTACAGGTTTGCGGGCGTGTCGAACTCGGCAATCCGGCCTGCATCCATGACACAGATGCGGTCGTATCCAATAATCGTGCGCAAGCGGTCTGTAGGAGTGCATTATCATGGTCAATAACATGCATGACACGGAATCTGCAAAGTACGCACGAGCAATGCACAGGATAGTGCGGTCTGCGAACTCATTGGCGATCGTGTCTTGGATTTTCCTGTCGGTCTCGTAGTCGACAGACGCAGTGGCCTCGTCGAGGATGAGGATCTTGCTGTCCTTGACGAGCGCACGCGCCAGTGATACAAGGGAGCGCTGGCCGATAGACAAGTTGCTCCCCTCGTCGTCAACCGGGCTGTCGAGCGTGAACCGGTTGACGGGGGTGCGCGAGCCCTCCTTGATATCCTCGTTAATGGAGTCCTCCACGGAGTAGTTCTTCTTGTCCTCGACGATGTACGCCCTCCTGAGTGCATCCCAAAGCTTCGCGTCGTCGTGAACACCGAAGGGGTCAAGGTTGCTCCGGAGGGTTCCTGAGACTACACAATCATCAGCATCCCATAGTATACGAATTCCCAGATTGATGAGGACTTACACAGCAACGGGTCCTGAGGAATGATAGCCAAGCCATTGCGAAGGTCCTTCAAGCCGATCGAAGAGATGTCCACCCCGTCGATGACAATGGACCCAGAGGTCAGCTCGACGAGACGGTACAAGGTTGTCATGATACTGCTCTTGCCAGCACCAGTCCTAACCATCGTCCGTTTAGTTGACTGACCAAAACAACCAGGAGTCGAGAGGGTACTCACCGACCGACGATGCCAATCTTCTCCCCAGGGTGTACTGACATGGTCAAGCCCCTGATAACAGGCGGCAGCTCCGGCCTATACTTCAGGACGACGTCCTTGAGTTCAATCTGTCCCTCGGCCGGCCATGGCGCCTTAGGCTTGCGGTCCGGAATTTCATGAGGCGCCTCCTGCTCGAGCTCGTGCGCATAGTGGTAGATCCGCTCAACGCTGTTGAAGTCGTTCTCGACCTCGGCGCTCTGGCGGACCAACCACCCGAACGCCGCCTGGACGGAGATGATGTAGGACAGAACCACACCGGTCTGCGAAGGCGAGATGGTGTATCGTGTACCGACGGTGAGGATGGCGACGACGAAGGTGAGCAGAATGCCCATGAAATCGAGGCGGATACCGAGCCACCGCTGGTTCGTGACCGTCAGCCAGTATGCGCGGTTCTCGATGTCGACACGCTTCCTGTTCTCCTCAAGGAACCGTTCCGTCTCCCCATACGCACGAATGGTCGCCAGACCGGACAGAGACTCCGAGAAGTGGGTGTAGAGCGTCGACCGCAAGAGCGCATCCAACCGCTGCAGATGGGTACCCGTCAGCTTCTTTTTTGTTCCAGGGTATATCGCAATGAACCTACCTTGAGCTCACGAGCACTTGCTTTGTAAAAGATCGCGGCCAGGATGTAAGCGATAGAGATGGCCCCGACAGCGATGAGGAACCACGGCAGGACAATGGCGATCAGGATGATAGCACCCAAGATCGTACCGAAGGTTGTCCAGAACATACGCAGAGCGTCGCCGAGCGTGTTGTCGATCGTGTCGATGTCTTTCGAGAAGCGGTTCATGATCCGACCGAGAGGAGTGGTCTCGAAGAACGTCATGGGCGCGTGCATGACCCGGTTGATCGCCTGCTTGTGCATCGCCTGGGACGCGAAGTAGGTGAGGGAGGCGAACGTCGCGCCCATCATGAAGAACGTGAAGGCTTGCGACACACCGAGGGCAGCGTAGATGCCCATCTGCAAAGAAAATCAGTCCTGTACGTGATAGTAGAAAGGGAAGGCACGCACGTAGAATCCTGGAGGCCGGTCCCACTTCATCTCCTGCCAGTATACGAGCCTGTTTCCTACGTCAGCCAAAAAGTATCTGGGAACGTCATGTGCCAAACGTACCAGTAAGACGACAAGACCTGGGCTACCTGGATCAACGCAATGGAGATTGCGAGCATGGGGACCATCACATAGCCCTTTCCAGCCTTGAGGTAGGCTTTGTACACCTCGTTACTGACAGCGCCCGTGTTCCTCTCCTCGGTCTGCATCATGGCGGCGCCCGGGCTCCGTTTCTTACGCTTCTCCGCTTCCTTCGCCAACTCTTCCTCGGTCTTCCCCTTCGCCTCCATCTCGTCTCCGTCATCCTCCACCGCCTCCTCCTCCTTCTCTAGCTCGCTCTCCTTGCTGCCGAACTCGCTCACGAACTTCGCGAAGTCACCATTGGCAGCGATCAAGTCCGCATACGTACCGTGCTCGCTGATGCGTCCCTCGACCATGGTGTAGATGTAGTCGACCTGAGGGAGGAAGTGCAGCGCATGCGTGACAAGAATGCGCGTCTTGTTCGATGAAGAATCGAGGAAGATGTTCTGGAAGACGTGCTTGCCGACGTGGGCGTCGAGGGCAGACATGGGGTCGTCGAAAATTTGAATGTCAGCGCCGACGTAGATGGCGCGGCAGATGTTGATACGCTGCTTCTGCCCACCCGATAGCGAGATACCCTGCGCATATAGTTAGTACAAAGGCCAACCACGATGACGATGCTACTCACTCGCTCTCCAACCTCGGTCATGTCGCCGTTGGGTAGCAAGTCGAAATCGGCTTCAAGACACGCGTCATGGACGGCCTTCCAGTACCGTTCCTCGTCGAAGGGCTGGCCAAACGTGATGTTCTCGCGCACTGTCGCGTTCTGGATCCAAGCGCTTTGCGGACAATACGCTACCGCTCCGTTGAACCTGACGGTTCCTGCAGTACGGCGCATCTCGCCGATCATGCCCTCGAGCAATGAGGACTTGCCAGAACCGACCGGTCCCACGATAGCCACCAACTGACCGTGAGGAATCGTGAGATTGACATTCTTCAACCTGAATGTTGACTCTTGAGACTGTGGCCCGGCCGGTGTCGCTATACCGGACTTCTTCTCAGCCTTCCTGACCTTCTTGCTCTTCTTGACCTCCTCGGGAGGGGGCCCATCCCAGACGAACTCCGCGTCGATAATCTCGATGGCGTCTTTCATCTCGGAGTCCTGCACCTTGGTCTCGGTGAGCGTCTCCGCCTCGAAGACACCGTACAGACGTTGGGTGGCGTTGTAAGCATCCGCAGAGGTACTGAGCGCCACGGCTGGAAAAGGCGTCATTATGTCAACGCGCGGTGAGAAAAGAAATAGCTTACGCAGGAACATTAGCGGCATACGGAGGAGCTGGAAGAGAGTGAGGGATGCGAAGATGTTCGCGGCGTCGAGCGAGTGGCCTGTAGCTGAGTAGACGACGAAAGCTAAGACACTGGCAAGGGCCGGTAGCGAGACGGCGACGGCGTTGTTGGCGGACCGGATAACGAGCAGTGACCGGACATATCTAAGGACACACAGTCAGATCCCACAGCTTGTGCATATCAAAGGAGGCACTTACCCCATCTCCTTTCCACGAAGTTCCGCAATACGCTTCAGGTAAGGCTCCTCCCAAGCGAAGTACTTGATGATCTTCATCGACCCCAATAGTTCCTGGAGCAGCTTTGCACGCTTGTCCGTCCAAAGCATAGACTTGTGACGCAATTTGATGAACTGCTTCATGACAAGGGTCTGAATGGGCGTCATGAGAATGAAGAACGCGAACCCAGCCAACGCGGAAGGACCCAAGTTGATAATGAGGAGGATAAGGCAGATGATCATCTGCACAGGAGCACTAAGACCCATCTGCATGAAAGAGCAGCAGAAGTCGATGCGAGACACATCGGTCGAAATGTGGTTGACCAATTTTCCATTCGTGAGCGTAGCCCTGGCGCGCGATGATAACTTGAGAGAGCGGTCGAAGATGGCGGTGATGAGACCTCCGCGAAGCAAGACGCCAGTGGACGCGGCGCGGTAGAAGAAATGGTGTGCGCAGAACGACGAGAATAGCTGGAGAAAGAAGAGACCAATGGCGAGACCAACACCTTTCCCAATGTGTGGTATTTCGTCGTACAAGCCTGCACGGTGCGCGCTGTAGACATGACGTCAATAAGAGTAAAAGGTACGCGGATGGAAAGAACATACCTGTACGACTGTGTAGCGAAGTTGATGATAGCCTGCAGAAGACGTGAGATGCATACGCGACGAAAAACAAACGCGACGCGCGTACCTTGACGAGGAGCGGACTGCAGACCTGGGAGACGTCCGCGAGGAGCTTGAGGATACCGCCCGTCCAGAACCACCATGCAATACTGTCGTTCATCGCGAGCACCAGACTCGCGTGTTTCCTGCCATCCTTTTGCCTCCACCGCTTCTCGCGTTCCGCGCGATTGCCCCGTATTGACCACCACACACCTTTGAGACCGGGACTGATCTGGCCATTGGCAAGCTTTTCGTTGTACTCCGCCGCGACCGCCTGCCTCCTCTCAAACGAGTTGATAATCTTATCTGCAATGAACTGAGACGCTCGGTGATCTTGGAGCTTGTAGAGGTCGGACGCCTCAAGCGGGCGCGCATAGCCGAGGGACATGAGTGGGGTGATCCATCCGAAGGTGAGCAATGACCACCATGGTGCGCGAGCTTCAGGGATGAGGTCGGCGTCGTCGAGGGAGGCTTTGGGCGGAGGGATCACCTTGGGGGTAAAGAGACGTTTTGGACTCCTGTGAGAGAGACGGACATCAGGCGCGCTGAATTTAGAAAGGCAGGCAGGCGTACCACCGTGATCGCTCGGGCTTCTTGAGCGAGCCTTCGGGGGTAAGCGAGTCTTGCGCCATCCTGGACATGGACGCTTGCTGAACTCGTCGCAGAGACGGAGATGGCGTAGAGACTCAGAGGCTCGCCCGCGGCGGGCTGGCGGGGAAACCGTCGCCTTATACCTTTCGTACGGATTGATTACGGACGAGGACCGGGCGCGTGTGCAGTCAAAGTTTATCTGATAATCTATCCCTCGCTCGGCCCGATGACAAACCTAGGCGCGCGCTCGGCTGCACACGACGCCCGCTGATCTCGCCCACCACGTCCGAAAAAACAGCTGGTATACCGACGCTGTCTTCTCTTCGCAACATGCGTCTTGCCAGCTTCACCTGTAGACTCGTACTCGAGAGTCAAGACCATGCTGAATTCCCGCTCGGGCTATCGACACAAGATATGTTCGCTATCTGCATCTGTGCCTGCGCGACCGTGACAAATATCCGAGTCAGCCCCGCCTCCTTCGAAGATCTCTGGTTGGTCGACCCCAGACGGCGACCTTGACGTTGCGTGTAACATGACCGACGGATCGTGTAATATTTGGGGCTGGAGCAAGGGCCTCTCATTTTCATATCTATCAGCTTACAAGTCAATGATCGAACTGCACCGCATGCTTCTCTCGCAGGCACCCACGACGCTATGCAATATAAGCACAGTGAATGGATGCGATACACACTGATACACAACGTCCCGAGAAGATCATGTGGAGTCTTTTGAGAACAGCAGGCATGCAGAGTCATCTGGGGGCAGCGGGGTTCCGACTGAGCCCAGTCACCTTGCCCGATACCATGTGCCCACTCAGCCAACTTGCCGCCAATAAGATATGAATGCCCCAGTCTTGACCCAGTCTGGAACTTGACACTGAGGAAAGAACATAAGAGCAGCGAAGTGCTAATAGGGCTCTCGTAGAAGTAAGAGTACCCTTCGGGTGCGGAAAGTTGCATACAGCTCCCGTCCCCCGGAGCGCCGAAGTTGACATATGCGGCCCTCGTCACGCCAAGCCTCAAGAGGAACGAGCATAAAACTCCTTCAGCCGCGCCAACGCCGTCTGCATACACGTGCAGAATACCGCAATTCCTAAGTCAGAGTTTGTTTTGGCATGCTTCGACTTAACAGACGCACCTCATAAGCAGGCTTCAGCGATTCCACGTCAGTCTCCGGCACTCTCAACCGTTTGACTTGCCCGAGGTGGTCCGCCTCCTTCATCATCGTCTTGAAGTAGCGCGCCTGCAGAAGACCGGTCAGCACACGATTCATTTGACTTCCAAGGATCTGCCGCATATCAGAGAGATTCGACGCACTTCCTGCTCCTCGACCAATGTCCACGCGTCGCCAGCGCGGCCAGCTCTTGCCGTACGCCCCACACGATGTACGTACTTCCGGAAATCGACAGGCACATCGTAGCTCACGACGTGCGAGACATGGCTGATGTCGATACCACGAGAGATGAGGTCAGAGCAGACCAGTCTGCCGTCCGGAGAGAAGTTAGTACACCTCTTGTTCTTAATGCGCCCATGGCCAATGACGGATGGTGACGCACATGTTGATCTCCTGGTTTTTGAACTGCTCCAGGATAGCCTTGCGCTCACTGGGAGCCAGATCACTGGAGTACGCACGCGCCGCTATGACCTTGCCCTTGTCCTGGCTCTGCGAGTTTTGCAGCGCGGCCTCGAAGAACTCGAGCAAGCGCACCAGCCGAGCAGTCGATTCCGCCGACTTGGTGAACACCAGCGCGTTTGTGACTTTGTGCGCGTGCACGAGGTGGAAGAACATGAGCGGTTTGATCGCCGACTCGCACACGAGCATGTGTTCCTGTCATCCACCGCATGAGACCAGAAAACCCCTGATGATGCACAAGCGAGAGCGCGTACCGTCAGCGTAGCGGGCATCGTGAACTTCTCCATAACAAAGTCCAGCACGCCCTCCTCTTTGCTCGCCGCCCCGGTCGTCTTCGGGCTCTGCACCACGATGTACTTGGGCTGCCGCAGACCGAGTGCGGAGATCTTCGCCGGGTCTCGGGTAAGCGTCGCGGAAAAGAGCAGTTTCTGACATGATGACTCCTTCTGCTCGTCGATGTCGGTCCGGACATGCGGTACATCTCTCAGCAAATGGAGGAACGCGGGTGCTAGTGCGTCAGGGTGCGGTCGGGCACTCTGGGTAGAAGAGAGCGATACGTCCGAGGGCGTGGTGTTAAGGTCTTCCGACGGCCGTGGGGGTCGTGTTGCAGCGAGGACCTGGGCAAGCCAGTCTTGGAAGGACTGCGCAAGTAGGCGATCGGCCTCGTCAATGACCTACCAAAGCCTTCAGCAATTCCAAGCGTGACGTTAAGCAGCTGAAAAGAAGTACCAAGAAGCGGAGATGTTGTAACGAGAAATTTGGCGTTCCATGTAGATGGTCGATCAACCGTCCGGGGGTGCAGATCAGGATATCCACTTTGCTTGAACCTCCTTGTAGACTGGGGAGAAGTTAGGAAACAAGGCAGCTGCATGGACAGGACCACTCACTCGGTAGCTCGTTCGGCCACTAATTGTGACTGTTCGTGCGCGAACGAGTGTTGTCCGGTCGCAGTCCCGATCCTCAACCCGCGACCTTTGGCGACTGCTTCGAAGGTCTCCCGCACCTGGATCACAAGGTCTCGCGTCGGTAGCACGACAAGAGCCCTAAGGCGAGTCACTATTCGCGACGAGAGCACCTGTACGTTTGCATTAGCGGGGAACCCAAGGTGAGCGGATATGAACACCTCACTTCCACGATCGGCAGGACGTAGGCCAACGTCTTCCCACTACCGGTAGGCGCCGACACGCATAAGTCTTCCGGAGGGTCATATGGTCGGTACAACGACCGCGAGCCAGGAGAAGATAGAAGCAGCGGAACGACCGCCGTCTGTACTATTGCAGGAGCCTCAGTGTAAGTAGTACGTACATGGTACACCATTGGTAGGGGTGCAGACAGACCGGCGAAGAGCTCCGTGATACCAAGATCCTGCAACCGCCTCCTCATCTTCCCACTCAGACCTGTCCGCTCATCTTGCGCGTCCTTCGAAGTCTCAAGCGGCAGCGTCGTGGCGGGGTCGACAACCTGGGCTTCAATCAAGGCCTTGTCCAGTCCCTGCAGCGCGAGCACAGTTCTCGATGGAGCCTCCGGCCTCCGAGGCTGAGGGAATGCCGGCAGGGCGACAGGAGGTGTGGGAGACCTGGGCCGTGGCTCAGACGGGGGCTGCTCGTTCTCCTCAACCTCAATGTCGTCTTTTGGTGGGCTCGAGGCGCGGAGTGGGGGTGTGTCAAGTTTTCGTCGCTTCTTTGGTCGCTCACCGCTATCGCCTTTCGCCTTGGCATGTGTTGGTATTACAGAGGCTTCATCCTCTCCATCGTGCGCCTCTTCCTCCGCCTCGTTTCCACTCGACTCGGACTCCTCGGTTGCAAACTCGTCCTCTTGCCTCTTCTTTGGAGCTTTCTGTTCCCCCGGCTGCGAGGTTTTGCGCTTCTTTCTTCGCTCCTTCTTCGCTTTCAGATACCGTTTTTTGGCCTTCGTCTTCGTCTGCTGAACGTGAGTACATGGTGCGAGGGGGTGGAGCTGACAATCTACCTTCGGCCCTATAGATACGACCGGTGCCTGAACCGCTTGCGCCATAATGTTCACTGCTGAGAGGTGCACGCAAGATCTGCGCAGCGCGAAACAGGGAACAGCAACAGGGAAGAAGCAAGCAAGCAAGCAACGCAGTGGAGGTAACGGTTTGGTCCCAGTTCGAATCGGTTATGCCTTTTGGCGCCAACCAACGGACCGGTATACGGACCGAACAGCCGACACAGTTCATCCGCGCGACAATTCTCAGCCTTGTTCCCGGACTCCTCGGGCTGCAAATGCCATGAGGTCAAACAGTCGACCATCGTCCCTTCCACAGCTCAATCTAGGAGGGCGGAGTAAGCCAGAATGTCTGTCTCTTGATTGTTTTGTCAATGACAAGGTCAAACACACCCGAACGGTGAGGAGATTCATCAACCTCTGACCAGCTGAGAGTGAGCAATGCTCGTATGACTCGGACGTGAGTACCGCAAGTGTTCTGATGAGAGTTCGGATGACATATACTGTGATAGGCAAAATTCAGATATGTCGCCGCAACATTCGGCACTGAACCCCATGAGCAGGCCACGGATTCCGTCAACCCGGACCTCCCCACACCACACTCGCGACTTCCGCATGGTTCGGGCTCTGGACCTCCAACCTTGGCGCACATAGCGGTCAAGTCCTTGTATGCTTCCGGATTCCCAGCGTTCGGTTATACAGTCGACAACCCTGCATCCTCACTGCTCAGGCTCTTCCGCTTTGGGGCCCCACAAATTTTGATTCCGCATCAGCCTACTCGAAGGTGTTGTGTCTTCTTCCTCCTTCAGTGCTGCTATCCGCTCCGACATCCGTCACAGAAGCTGCAAGACACATTGTAAATCTCCGAACTCGCGGTCATGATCGTCTCGAAACACGTCATATTATGTTGTGACGTTGCACCCGGCCATCGATGGCGGAACGGAATCTATTCCGGACCTCGCACACGGAGATTTCATCCATCTCACTGCGTCTCTAAAGTCAAACTCAGTTGAACGAGGTCGCTTCTGCACGGCAAATCCCCGGGTATGTTCCTGTAACTCTTGGAGTCTATTCAATGCAACCAGGCAGGACTGCATCCGCGGCCGCAGACCCGCAGGCTACGTACATGTGCCAGAGACGACTTTGGCCGGGCACACTGCCCCGTGCTAGGTCATGTCACCAGACCCCAAGTATGGCTAGCCTCAACCGGACTGGCAAGCTCTGCTCCGGTCTCCGCCTCCGCGACTTCTTATCACGATACCATCTGCGGCAGCTCGGGGGGCAGCCGTCTTCGCCATCTGGAAACCGTATCTCCCCGCACCAAATGGCGGTTTGGAAAAGGAAAACGCGCGGCTGCCAAATGGCCACTGCGCCTATGTATACCGCCTTCTCTCGTGACAAGA
The DNA here is from genome assembly GCF_003813185.1 of Lentinus tigrinus ALCF2SS1-7. Taxonomy (NCBI): domain Eukaryota; kingdom Fungi; phylum Basidiomycota; class Agaricomycetes; order Polyporales; family Polyporaceae; genus Lentinus; species Lentinus tigrinus. Next base: position 409,584 of record NW_027137920.1, read on the forward strand.
CAGCCATGCTGGCAGTAAGTATTGCCACTTGTGTCGCCCTGTCGTTCTATGAGGGCGTCTTCGGCTCCCTATAAGAGTGATGCTGCTGCCCCTGATATCATATCTATATTCATCTCCCCCTACCATACCTGTCGAGCTCGACGGTAGTCCCGACCAGTCCATACTTGTCAATACGCTTCCCGTCGGCACTCTTACCCTCTCCCGAGATGTGCTGGGAAGAAGCGTCAGTGGTTCTGTTTTGCCGTCGACTATCATACGCTCACATCTCTTCATGCACTTTAGCTGTGGCAATCAGCACCGAGGATGCCCGGTAAATCACCGTTCCCGACAGCTCCTCGATCGCACGCTGACGTCGCCGTCCTCCCTCAGCACTTCGTGATCTTGTACTATTCAGGCGAGAAATGGGATTGCGGCTCACCGAATTGCGGGGTCAGCTCTGCACACGCACACAAGACTGCACGGAATTGTCCCTGTCCCAAGGTGCGCGGAGCATATGATATGGGTGGACGCACGTCCGCTGACCCGAGACTCGGCAGTCATACCGCGAGAGGCGGAAAGTACTGAACTTGATTCAGGAACCCTGTGATGCGTGTAAGGAAGCCGCGTTGGCCGCTCGCGTGAGACGTCGATGATCGTGATATTCCCTCGTTCTTCGCCATGCTGTGTATACCTACTCGCTGTATTATTGCTCTCCATCATCACGCACGATGCGCTCGAATAGCAAATATCTGTATCGCTTCCTTTGCGGCATTCAAATCTGCATGACAACCCTAGTCTTCCAGCGTGGCAACACGTCTACACGGAGGAACTTGAAACTGAGGTACCTGCGGACATTGCGATATTAACTCCTGCAGTCAAGCAACAGTCAAGTGACAAATTCAGGGGACCAAGCCACGGCCGAAAGCTCGCCATTTCAAGGCAGCACGCGCCTAGGGTGCTTCTCGTCTTCTTAACATGTACTAAGCCCGTCCACAACACGGAACACGACGTAAACACGATGCAAGTGGGAAAGCCTGTGGCAAGGCACATGCCTGTCAAGTCAGGGTGTCAATGCAGATAAGTGAGATACATGGGGCCTTCTCGTGCGTGTAAGGAGATAAACCCGCAGTCGTGTCATGGAGGGCATCGTGTGAAATGTAACCCTCAGAACCGTCGCCCACCCCGCTTAACAGGCTGCTTTGCACCACGGGTAGAAGCTCCTTTCAACCGCGCCAGTCGCTTCTTCCGCTCCTCCTCGCTGTCATCATCTTCACTCGAGTCGGATACTTGCGCTTTCTTGGCCTTCTTAGGGAGCGGTGGGGATGAGGATGCCGGAGGGGAAGGCTCCTTGCGACTGCCCCGAGACTTCGGTGGAGGGGACTGATCTGGGGTGGCTCGCTTCGAAGGCACTGATCGGACGGGGCTGCCGTCCCTCGAATTCGTGCTCCGACCGCTCTGCGGGACGGCCTTACCCTTCCCGGTTGGTGCAGCATGGTCGTCCTCTTCAGGTTCCTCTTCAGTGACTGAGTCATCAGCGGCTGAAGGAGGTGGTTTGGAGGGCACGCGACTCGGAGGTTTCGCTTGATTCGCTCGTTTAGCTTCAGTGCTCGATTCCTGAGCGGTGGTGATCAGCTTCTAGATCCAGGCCTAGCGGGGCGCAGGCTCCACAACTTACCGCACGAAATCCGTGAGTTGGTGAAGGCCACTCTGGAGAGGAACTCTGGACTGGCGCAGCCTTCCTAGGAGGAGTGGCGACTCTGGCTCGTGACACTGCGGGTGGGGAGGGTGGCGTAAGATCCGGGACCTTCGAATCCGCAACAACCCGCGCTGCGTCTGACTTCAGTATGAGACATCATGGGACTAGTGAAAGAGTGACTCACGGAGATCCGGGACGAAGTTGAACATAGCGGTAATGCGGCGGAGCGTCGTCGCCAGGACTGGCTTGGAAAGCGCGTTCCTGACATGCGTGTCAAGCGTGCGGCGAGCTGTCCTGCCGACCTTGTCAACAGACTGGGGGACATACAGACATGCATTCAGCGGAGACCTCGGCTAGATTGCAGCCAGACGGTACGCACCTTCTCTAGGTCGGTCTCGGACGTCGCGCCTAAGAGATCAGCTGAAGAGAAAGCGAGGTGTGCCATGCTGATCAGCGGCAGGATGAGATGTTTGGACAGGACGTCTGCTGACATCCTGGGGCCGAGATTGAATGTTTCCCACCGCCAGCGGAAAGATTCGCCACCCAACATGAAGGCGAAGTCCTGCCCAACGCCGCATCAGCCACAGTACTGCCAAGCTGTAGAGAGAGTTCCATACAGAGAAGTTAGACTTCACGAGCTCAAAGGACAGCTCGGCAAGCCCTCCAATTGAGTGCGCCGAGGTCAGGAATTCCAAGCACTTGATCCTCCATGCTTCCTCTTCGTCTTCTTCCGCGAAGCTCTCAGAGTTCTGTGGGTTGCAATCACGCCACCTCCTGGCGATTTGATTACTGGTCAACACTGTGCACATGGTGAGCAAACAGTGTTCGAATTATGACGAAAACGACAAGTGGAATAGCGGGTACAAATCGGCTGTAGGCTATCGATCCGGCAGCTCAGGCGAACGAAGAAGGGCCATGCCATACACGTCTACACAAGCTGTCTAAGACAACCGCCGCATTAGCTATTGAAAGTGTACCCACTGGCGGTAACGCAAATAGCGTATTCAAGACTCGCCCCGTTCGATTTGTGCGAGCCGGGCCTCACGCATAGACCACAAGACAAACTCCTTGCGATGGAGGTTCTCCCAGGTCAGGCTGAAGATATAAATCCTCACATCGAACATGTCACGAGAGGCGGAACTCTTGCAAACAGACCGAAGCATGAGAGGCTCACCTTCGCCCCAAGTGTTCTTCGTATCTGTAATCAAGACGCAGCAGGTCAGGTCCACGGTGGAGGCATAGAACTTCTACTAGCGTCGATGGTGGCATTGTATGAGAGGAGTTGTATTCGTAGATAGGTGTGGATACGACGAACCAAGAGATATGGCGTTGACGACTCGCTGTCTGTCTTGACGAGCCATTCTTTGGTGAGAAGCAGCTTCACGTGCTCCTGGGGTGCGTCATTCGTGGGGATCAGAAAGGCATCTTTCAGGCAGTTTCGAGCCAGACAACTCACCTCGGACAAATACTCCATGCGTGCGGTTCGATGTCCTGATCAGAAGTAGCGTTGAAGTGCAGAGCGAATCAGCGGTTGCTTTGGGTCAGTATGGTCCATGTCGTCGTCTTGGCATGGCTCTTACTTGTTTGAAGATTGCCAGACTAGTGTGCTGGAGTACCCCGGTTGTTCAGGTTCAAGGGATTGCCACCGCCACGCGGACGCCCGCAAGTTCGAACCACAGGGCCACTCGCGAACCAATCGAGGCGTGAGAGTCATTTCCATATCGAGGGGTAGCAGATCCTCGTGGGCGCCTCGTGTCTCTCCTCGGACCTCTCACTCTCATCTCAGTCTGCCCTCACCGTGACCTTCAGTTCTTCCCTCCCGCCCTCGTCTCCATACATTTGACACGCCTCGCAACACGCGCCGTGCATCTTGTACTCATTCCAACTCATGGAACATGGAAGATGGGGAGATTCCTTCAAACTTCGGTTCCGAGCACCACCCCGCCTACGGACCCGTAGACGAACGTAATGAGGACGCCTCAGGCAGCATCTACTCCCCATCCATAGAGTGGCCCGGAGACATGGAAGATCCCTCAGAGCTTGTGTCTGCAGGAGCTTCACCAGCACCTCCAGGTTTGCCCGCTCCTTCCTCGTCTCTGCGACTTCTCGTCCAGCGCAGTCCCATTCTCCACAGGCAGCACAAGCTCGCCCTCCTCGACGGGTTCTCGGAGATTCAGATCGGTCGTGACATTGCCCCCGCGGGCTCTGATACGCCCAGGGTTCGGCTGAAGGAGATGGAGGTCTCCAAGTTGCACGCAACTATCTACTGGGACCAGGACCGCGCGCAATGGTCTATCGTCGATATGGGTTCGAAACACGGTACCTTCGTTCGATCAGCGACTACGCCTACCCCTACGACCTCAGCAATAGTGCCAGAGGGCGTGGACGAGAAGGGGGTCCGGCTCTCAGCTCCGAGGGTGGCCAGCATGCCGCGAACGCTACATCACCTTGATCGCCTGACGATCGGAGGTACGGCCTTTCTTGTCCACATTCACGAGGACAGAATGCCATGTTCCAGCTGCTCCCCTCAAGCTGATGAGGAGGTGCCTCTCTTCCTTCACCGCACCGCGATGAGCCACTCCGGCGCAACGAAGAAGCGGAAGGCCAATGCCTTGGACGTGGACCCTCCTGAACCCGGACCATCACGAGAACGCGACCCCAGGAAGGCTCTTTCTGCGCTCAAACGTAGCCTCTTATCGCCCAGGGTCTCAACCCCTTCGTCGCCCGAGTCACGAAGTCAACAGTATGTCGACAGGAGTGCGAGACGGCGCGCATTTCACCCGGATCATACCCCGGCTAATACCCCAGGCGCTGAACGTTCAAGGGTTGCTTCTCCCTCAGTTTCGGCTCCCGCTACCCCTCCACCCGCAGCACCTCCACCTCCTTCGGGACCCTTGACATCCACTAACATCGGCCACCAGTTGCTCTTAAAGCAAGGATGGCTCCCCGGAACGGCCTTAGGCGAACAGTTGAGCGACCGTGGCGGTCTTCTGGTACCACTAGACCCACCATCCACTGTAGGCCGCGCTGGGATCGGAGCCTCGGTCCGAGATCCCAGTTCTGTAGTCGCGGGAAATGGGGAAAGCTGGAGAGGTGCAGGGAGGAAACGGCGATGGGATGAGATCCGGAGTGATGGCAGCGTTCAGTGAATGAGAGTGCGGTTTGCAGTTCGTCGGCTGTCCGCTCTGTATCGCTGTAAGTTCCCTTGTACCTTAGGCGAGATCCATTGCGAATAATATGTTGCACTCGCTCATTATCGAAGTATTGAAGGTGTACTTCAGATCTCGACTCTTGGCTCTTGGTCCTGTCGTCGCACGTTGCTTCATGCCCCCGATGTATCGGACATGAGGTTGGATATTGCTTGTGAAGACCCAGACTGGCCATTCACACAAGTGACTGCGTCGAAGATTCGGTGAGGTTTCAAGTCTGCGCCCAGTGAGCGGATCGATTGAGAATTACTGATTGTAGTTTGCATGGGTCTTCTGGTGTACTAGGATAACTCAGCAGGGTCGTTCTCGATAACAATCGTCTGGCAGCTACAGTAATATGACACGGCATCTGTGTATCGATCGAGGACCGCGCAGTGCTGTAACCCATCCGGCGCGGAAGCCTACTATCGCGGCGCCATGGAGTGTATCGTGCTGTTCATGTTCGTGTTACATGCAGGCGAGTGCTACAATCTGTTTGAATGAGTGTTTGAGGCCGAGTCGCTGACATGTATATCTATCTAGGAACCGCCGTACGATCAGGGCCGAGCGAGGTCCACTAATCCCGACTCCCACATAGCGCTAACCCCACCACTGCCTACCGGGGTTTTGCGCCACCCTGTGCCACCCGCTTGCTGAAGATACTGAAGACCACACGATTTATAACCGCCCGAACATGGCCAGTAGCTGCGTTGTCGCTGCGCGGTCGTCCCGCCATCATCCCGCGAATCGCGATGTCACTCGGGAGTTGGAAGCCGAGTCTCGTGCTGCCTCGTGTGGGAAGCTGGGATGTCGGTGGCGAAGTTGTGGCCGAAGTTCGCATGTGGCCGCCCCTCTTCGTCGAGCTGGCCGGGTGCGCTTACTGTGCGAGTCCGCTGTCACGTAATGGGGGATATTCTTAATTATGAGTAGAGCTTGTCTCTTGCGGCAGCCTTTCCTTGGGAATGTGTGTTGGCGGTGTAAAGACGTACTGCGGACGTCTATGGGAATATCGACAAAGATGCTGGGTGATTGGATATCAAAGAATGATGAACCGCGTCCAAGGTCGCGAAGCAGAACAATGACAAGCGCCGTGTTGTTTGGGCGGGTGCTGTCTGGCGCTGAGGCGCGTTATTTGGCCTACTTTGGCGATCACGTGCAGACGCGACCTCGTCTAGGTTGAAATCGCGAAACGAACCTCTTGTCCTTGCCTTGAACCAGGCTGACACTCTCTGTCCCGCCGACAGTCCCCGCCTCCTTTCATCCACCACCACAGCGTGTCGGGGTCCTTTCCTTTGCGACATTTTCCCCTTCGTTTCGACGTTTGATCACCCCGACACACACATCGCTGTCACCCGACTCTTCGCAACACTTTGCACACTAGTAGATATAACTTGTTCACATCGAGATGGCCACCAACTTGCGTGTAAGTATTTCGTCACCCTCCGCCCTTTTATCCATCTGATCCTCGCTGACCGCCATGGCATGGATAGTTTCCTATGCGAAACCGAACCGGCCCTCAACGTCCCAGAAATGCCGACGAAAACGCAATGAGCAGACATGTCCGTCAGACATCCGGCATCGCAGGAGGCTCCCGCATCCCCGCAGGTCAAGCTGTCAAGAACGTCATCACCAAGAACGGCGTCCAACGTCCCGTTCTCACAGAAGTGACGACCACTACCGTTAACCGCACCAAGGTACGTAGTCTACCTGGTGTCGCTTCGGGCTTCTCTTCTCTTGCAACCCCCTTTCCTCGTCTTCGCTGTCGTTGAGTGGGACGTTGCCGGACATGCATTGCGAATGAGGTGGCAGGGTCGTGGATCGTGCCGCGACCCTTCATCAACGGACGCCGTCAGCCGCTCAACTGTGGCTGCAGGTCGCGTCGCGGGCGTCTGTCGCGCCGGCGCGCTGAGGACTTCCCAAACGCGTGATCGCGACTTTTGCCACTTTCGTCATGCACTCCTGTCAAGTGCGGAGCATCTGCAACGCTAAGCTCGGACTATCGTTCTGCGATCGGAACATCGGACGCACCTAGTCGTGTTGCCGGAGGGGCTGAAGTCGATGGTTCACCTTGCTACGACGCCCAAACGTTCCTTGTTTCACGTCCTACGTGGCGGCCCGCGTATCAACGTCTAGCGGGTTTGGTGAATCGGCCATTGGTTCTGCCAGGCCCCGACTAGGGCTTGCGTCATCTCTCAGCGACCTTCGGATGAGTCGAAAACGTGTGCTCACTGTGCTGCGTTCCTGTTAGGATGTTAACGGGAAGCTCTCCGGCAAGGAGAAGGAGACCGTCGAGACAGGTCTCAAACGCAGTCGCTCCGCCTCCCTCGCCGCGGCAACTGGTCCTCAGCGAGTTCCCCTCGGTCCCGGCAAGGCTCCAATTGTGGCTGCACAAGTACAAGCACGCGTCTCCTCCGCACGCGTGTACCGACCACACGTCCCTCTTCCTTCATCGCGTCGTATCCCCGTCCCTCAAGATCCTCCTGCACCCGTCTCCGTTCCAAACGTCGTCGTTGACGACGATGACATGGAAATCGAGGACCACGCCGTTTCCGATGTCGTCGAGCACTATACTGCCGACGATGGTGAGCTCACCGAGCTGAGCGATAGGGAAGAGGAACTACAACAAGAGGATGACAACGAGGAGCCTGTCGCCAAGCGCCAGCGGGTATGGCCCGAGGTCTCAACAGTGCGGGCACAACGTTACAGGCGCGAGCTTGACGACATCAAAGAACACTTCCACGATGAGGTGGACGAGTTCGATACGACGATGGTCTCGGAGTATGCCGAGGACATCTTTGAGTACATGCAGGAGCTTGAGGTGCGTCTCCCGAACGCGCTGCCTTGTTACCCTACTGACTTCGACTTCAGGAGGAGGTCATGCCTAGCCCAGATTACATGGATGGTCAGACGGAGATCAACTGGCAAATGCGACAAACCTTGGTCGATTGGCTACTTCAGGTGCATCTGCGCTACCACATGCTACCCGAGACGCTTTGGATCGCTGTCAACATCGTCGACCGCTTCTTGTCGAAACGTGTCGTCTCTTTGCTGAAGTTGCAGCTTGTCGGCGTTACTGCTATGTTCATCGCAGCGAAGTACGAGGAGATCCTTGCGCCTTCCGTAGAGGAATTCGTCTTCATGACGGAACGCGGCTACTCCAAGGAGGAGATCCTCAAGGGGGAACGCATCATGCTCCAGACGCTCGACTTCAAGGTCAGCCACTACTGCTCGCCCTACAGCTGGATGCGCAAGATCAGCAAGGCGGACGACTACGACCTCCAAACGCGGACACTGAGCAAATTCCTGACCGAGGTGACACTCCTGGACCACCGCTTCCTGCGCGTCAAGCCGAGTCTTGTCGCGGCGGTGGGTATGTACACGGCGAGGAAGATGCTGGGGGGAGACTGGGTGAGTGTTTCTCTCAGTACTCGTCACGGATATATATGCTGCGGGCAATGCGGTGGCCACGCTCCATCAAGCTTTTGTGTGCCGTTTTCGTTCGAGTTGTTCTATGAACCGCACGTGACGTGATGTTGAACTGACTCTTTCCTTTTATAGAACGAGGCGTTCGTCTACTACTCCGGCTTCACCGAGGAGCACCTCCAGCATGGCCACAAGCTGCTCGTTGAGAAGCTCGCTGAGGAAGGCTTCCATGAACAGCACGTATGCAAGAAGTACGCGACCAAGAAGTTCCTCAAGGCGTCGCTGTACGCGGTCGAGTGGGCCCAGCTACATCTACACGAGACCCTTGGCGAGGAGATGAACGTCGAGTGATAGGCTCGTCTTCTCTCCTTCCTCCTCTCCCATGGACTCGTATGCAGGTTATGCCCATGATGTATGCCCCCGCTGCCCCTCGCCTCTTGTCTGCGCATCAGTAATCCCCCCATCCTTGTGGTCGTAATCGCCTGTGTCGCATCCATGTCCATGCCTACCTCTCTCCATCTGCACGCTACGCCCCCGACATGATCTAGCTCGATTTCTGGTCCCATCTCCGATTCATCATTTCATTCGCCTCGTCAGCATCTCATCATCACCCACAAGTGTTTGATTATTATCATCTATCATCGCCATCCACACGTCCTGTCCGTCCACTTGGCATGTCATCGTTATGTTTGTCATTCAGCTGCTTTCCTCCGCTTTCGGTTCGATCGCCCCTGGCACCAGCACCATAGCACGTCTCACGCTATGACGGACACTCGCCTTACGCCCGGTGCACTATTGTCGTGTGGTCACGCCTCTCCCGTCTCGTCTCGCAATATTTCTCCCTCTCTCGTTTTGTCACGAGCCACCCACGACCCGTCTCCCCGTTAGCGCAAGCGCGTGTGGACGTATGGACCCAAACAGAAAGTACTCGGTACTATAGGCTCCGGCCTGCACTCTCGTTTTGTCCCGGACTGCGTATGCACGTAAACGGCGCACACGTACTCACGACTCGCTTTGTCAATTATGCCTCTCACCTGTTAGCTCTTCGGTTACCACATTCGCATATCTCCTCTCCCTCTCTCTTAGTTGTATCATAAGTTATATTCAGCCTCGGCATCCTCTTCCATCACAGTTTTTGTTCGGTATCCTTCTCTTAACTCTTGATCCCCTCCATTCTCGCTCTCGCTTTCGATTTGTCTCTGTTGCATCCTCGACATGGACTGCGCCTTCGCTCGTTTTTCTTCGCGCTGTCAGTCGAGACCCAGCCTCTCGCCGCACTAGCATCCCCTTGTGTTATTACTATCCGTATTGTCCATTCGTGCTCCAACTCGCATCTTGTCTCCCCCTCTCGCGCTACTTCTACTTCTACAGCTGCAGGCTTTAGGTCTGCATCACTTGTTAACGCATTCTACTCGTACTACTCCGTACACACACCCGTTCGCGACGCTGCGTAACATATGGACGCGCTTCCGGCGGATTTAAACCTTTATCGTTTATAGGCCCGCAATTGAAACATCCTCTTTCTCTGCATTTGTCGAATACGTTGCCGTGAGCTAGCAGGCAGTATCCGAGGTACCGTACGGTGTTATTTATGAAAGCCATTCGACTGCTATTGGCGTTCTCTCTGCGTCCAGGCCAACCACAGCGACGTCAATGCAGCGTCGCGTGTGCTGATGCAAGCGCTGAATAATGATTGGCTGACGCGAGGGCTAAATTCACGTGGGGAAGCCGATCGTATTCACATGGGGGGCGCGACACGGTGACGCAGAGCTGGGATCCCCAGATCAACACATTTGCAGGTCCCGGCCAGTCGGACCCCCTGACGGTAATCCACTCCGAGTCCCAAACGTGATTGTCGCGGACACAGTTGCATCATAAAGCTCTGCTCACCTGAGGACACACGCCCACTTTTTACTCTCGTTTACCCCGCACACCATACGCACACCGACGACGACGGACATGGCCACTAAGGAGCTCAAGAAGTTTACGCGTGAGGAGGTCGCGAAGGTGCGTCGTGGGCTTTGCACATACATACCCGGACGCGCGAGACTCATACTTGGGATGTTCGGCAGTACAACACGGAGGACAGCCTGGTACGTCGCTCTTCGCGACTTCGAACAGTCGCAACGCTTACGGGGACTGCAGTGGATCATCATCGACTCGAAGGTATACGATGTGACGCGCTTCCGCAACCTCCACCCCGGAGGTGTGTCTGTCTTCATGGACGAGGGCATCCGTGAGTGTCCTGTCTCTCTTCTCTCTCCCCCCTGTCTACCCCTGTATCTCGTCCGCGCGTGTCGCCCAAGGCAGTTCTGACCCCCACTCCTTCGCACGTACACAGCTGGCGAGGATGCTACGGAGGCGTTCTTTGGGCTGCACCGTCACGAGGTCCTCGAGCGTCCTCAGTATGCCCGGCTGCAAATCGGGGTTATTGCGGACGAGGAGCCGCAGATCACCGGCGGGCGGATGCCTGGGGAGATTAGCCAGGTTCCCTATGCGGAGCCGTCTTGGCTCGCAAAGGGCTACCACAGTCCCTACTACAAGGAGGTGCGTCACCTGTTCGTCTCACGGCCTCGCGAGAGACTCTTGGTGACCAGGAATGTGTGGAACAGAGCCATCGGAGGCTGCAGAAGGCAGTCCGGCAGTTCGTCGATGACATTATCTACCCAGATGCCCAGGAACGCGAGCTGGATGGCAAGCGTCCGTCCCAGAGTGTCCTCGACAAAATGTCGTAAGTGCTGCCATCCAAACTCAGTGACGAGATGCCACATTGACGACCCGCCCGATAGGGAGGTCAACATGCATGCCATGCGCATGGGGCCTGGCAAGCACTTGAAGGGTCTTACGCTTATGGGCGGCATAGTCACCCCTGAAGAGGTGCGGTCGACGACGTGAGACGTGCATGCGATCGTGCTGAGAATGTCTATTTCCGACAGTTTGACTACTTCCACGAGCTTATCATCTCTCAAGAGATATCGCGTTGCGGTGCGCGGGGGTACGGTGACGGTCTCCAGTCCGGATGCGTTATTGGCTTGCCCCCTGTACTCAACTTCGGGTCACCGGAGCTCAAGGCCAAGGTCGTACCGGAGGTCCTCAGCGCGAAGAAGTTTATCTGTCTCGCGGTGTCCGAGGCGTATGCGGGAAGCGACGTCTTTGGGCTCCAGACCACGGCGACGAAGACGGAAGATGGCAAGTATTGGATCATTTCCGGCACGAAGAAGTGGATCACGAACGGAACGTGAGTAAAGCTACTTCGTATCGGAGGAGACATTTGATCTGACGACCTTTCCCAGGTTCTCCGACTAGTGAGTATCATTGGTTATGCCATGTCCTTGAGATCGGTGACTGACTTCCCTGTAGCTTCACCGTGGGCTGTAGGACCGAGGACGGCTTCACTGTCATCCTTGTCGAGCGCGGTGAGGGTGTCTCGACCAAGCCGATCAAGACCTCCTACTCCTCAGCAGCAGGAACTGCATATATAACCTTCGACAAGGTTAAGGTGCCCGTCGAGAACACACTCGGTGAGGAGGGCGGCGGCATCTTCGTCATGCTCAGCAACTTCAACCACGAACGATGGGTCATGTGCTGCGTGTCCGCGCGGAGCCAGCGCGCGATCGTCGAGGAGTGCTTGAAGTGGGTGAACCAGCGGAAGGCGTTCGGGAAGCCACTGCATTCGCTCGCTGTCATCCGCAGCAAGCTCGCGGCGATGATCTCGAGGACGGAGAGCGTGCAGAATTGGCTCGAGAACATTACGTACCAGATGTGCAACATGGTAAGTGTCGATCACCTCTCTTCGACCAGCTAGCTTTTAATACTGCACAAATAGTCTTACAAGGAGCAAGCGTCCAAGTTGGCCGGCCAGATCGCATTCTTGAAGTCGTATAGCACACGGTGCGCGCAGCTCACCGCCGCGGACGCTGTTCAGATCTTCGGTGGTCGTGGCATCACGCAGACCGGCATGGGTCGCTTCGTCGAGCACGTAAGTACACTCATTATGCAGTGTTCTCATGAAGTGCCAGACGCTGAAACTTTGGATCATTCAGTACCACCGTACGGTCACCTTCGACGCACTGCTCGGTGGTGCCGAGGATGTGCTCGCGGATCTTGGTGTCCGTCAAGCTATGCGGTCGATGCCCAAGGACGCGCGACTATAAGGGCTCGTTCGCCGCCTCGTTGTCGTCGTATATACCGCTTGGCTTTGTATTATTACTATCCTATGCGACCTACGGGTACGCACTATATTTCATAGCTTGGTCACTCGATGTTGGTGGTACATACTCGCGTAGTTGTGCCAGGTTGTGCCTACCACCGTCCTAATGCAGCGCTTATACTGATCTGCTCCCTTCCATCACGACCCGCATTACATTCGCACTCATATGGCTTGGGGGTTGCGCCTGGTATCGCTGAAGACGCCAGACTCACTCCTACGTTGTGGGGCCCACGGGACAAGATTACCGCATGCACGACCGCGATGACGGAGCGGAGCCTGCTCACATCCGTGACCTGAGTACGGTGAGAACGCCATCTGCTGACTGACCATCCGCAAGCTATCTCTTCTCTCCTCAAAACCACAGCACGCATGCGCATGCGTGCAAGCAGAGCCCTGCATACCCTACGAGCCGCCTCAACTCGCACCATGGCCTCATCCTCGACCGCAAACGATCAGACGAATGGCAAGCGCGCCCGCGTCCCCATCTCCGCCCTCCCGCTCCCCCCGACCTCGCACTCGCTCATCCACGCGCTCACCCCGGACCCGTACACGCCCTCGCCCGCCGCATGGCGCGATACCCGCACGGACCGGCCGAGCCTGCAGCGCCGTGCGCGGCTGCTCGCGCCCGAGGCCCACTTCTCGTACGTCGCGCCCTGTCCCGTCGCGTTCCCGTACCGCGTGGAGTACTCGGAGGACGCGGATGGAGAGGCGCAGGTGAGGGCCGTGGAGGACTGGATGGTCGCGCGGGAGGCGTTGCGCGAGGTGCCTGTGGCCGCGGGTGTGGGAGAGTCAGTAAGAGGCGAGGAACTCGGAGGACAGGGAGGGGGGAGGCTGAGGAAGTACGTCTCGGAGAAGAGGGACGAGGAGCGCGTGCTGATTGGGTTGGCGGAGACGGGCTGGAGGGACTGTGTGCCGCACTTGGACGTCGGGGATGCGTTTGAGCTCCTTGGGAACCCGTCGCTCTCCGTGCCAGCTGGGCAGGATGCGGGCGCAGGTGCGAGCGATGCGAGCGAGGAGGCCGTGGCGGCGCGGAAGGAGCTTATTGACGTGCTGAGTGGGCATGCGATGTTGATGCATGGGGAGGGGGAGGATGTGCAGACACATTGGGCACCGTGGTCTTTGCGCTATAGCGGGCATCAGTTCGGGACGTGGGCAGGACAGCTGGGCGACGGTCGCGCTATCTCTCTTCGTGAGTCCTCTCGCGCGGTGTTCAGAGAGATTGTCCTCACTTCTTTCGTAGTGAGTACGCCACACCCGGACCAACCGGACATTCATTACGAGCTGCAGCTCAAGGGCGCAGGGCGTACGCCCTTCTCGCGCATGGCCGATGGATTGGCCGTACTTCGCTCGTCCATCCGCGAGTTCCTTTGCTCCGAAGGTACGTCTCGAGGCTAACCGACATACGCAAGCTCCACAGTGTGCATCATCACTGACATTCTCCTAGCCATGCATGCCCTCGGTATTCCAACAACCCGCTCGCTCGCCCTCATCTCCCTCCCCAAGCTCCCGGTCGAGCGCGAGCGGGTCGAGTATGCCTGCGTGCTCACCCGCATCGCGCCCTCGTTCATCCGCATCGGCTCCTTCGAGGGGCTCAACCCGCCCGCGCAGATGTTCTTCCTGGGGGGCGGGCAGCAGCCCAGCAACCTGGACGCGCTGCGCGTGCTGGGCGAGTGGGTCGCGCGCAGGGTGCTGCAGCTACCTGATATCCGATGGCGCGGAGAGCCTGGGCTGGGCGGACCGGGAGATGCGTGGGGCACGAAGCTCGTGCTGGAGGTCGCGAGGAGGAATGCGAAGATGGTCGCGGGGTGGCAGGTGTATGGGTTCATGCATGGGGTCATCAATACCGACAAGTGCGTGTGGCCATTCCGCGGGATATCTGGATGCTGATGTGCTCGCAGTGTCTCGATCATGGGCTTGACCATTGACTATGGTGAGTATTGCCGATAGTTGTGGTTCCCCCCATTTGAAACTCTCTGAAACTCTGCATGCAGGACCGTACGCGTTCATGGACGTATTCGACTCGTGGCATATATGCAACCACAGCGACGCGGAAGGCCGGTACGCGTACAAGGTAATGTGCTTGTGCCTTGCGATAGTTGAGAGTGGCTGACCTGCCTACCCCAGTATCAACCTGCTGTGATGTGAGTCTATCTTTCATACGCCTCTTCGACAACTGACGTATATTGCAGCATACACGCACTACGGTCACTCCTGAACTCCCTCGCACCGATCATCGGCGCTGAGGATTCGCTCGGGGGCAAGGCTGTCTCACCAGGCTGGGCGGAAGACGCGTCAGAAGATAAGATCAAGGAGTGGTCCAAGCGCGGCATCGAGCTCGTCAAGGAAGAGATGGAGCGCGTCGCAGAAGAAACCTGCGCTGTCGAGTACGGCCGGCTCATGCACAAGGTGCGTCCTGACGCTTGCTCCCTGTCCTCCGTCAGTGAATTTGACCAATCCGACACACGCATATAGCGACTGGGACTCCGCCGCATAGACAAGGACGATGAGTCAAAGCTTGCCCGCCCGCTCCTGACGATAATGGAGGACCACAAGCTCGACTTCCACGGAACCTTCCGCCGGCTCTGCTTCTTTAGGCCGTCCATTGCGTCTTCCGAGGACGACTTGAAAGCCTTCATTGACAGCCTACTCACCCTTACCTCCGAGCCCGAGAGACTGGATCGCATCAGGGCGCAGACTGACTGGTCTGGCTGGCTTAGGCGGTATGCGGCGCGCATCGAGAGCGAGCGGGATCTCTGGGGAGCGGATGCGGATGTGGACGCGGAGAGGGAGAGGGAGGCCAAGCTTGCGAATCCGCGCTTCGTGCTGAGGCAGTGGGTGCTCGAGGAAGTCATCAAGAAGGTGGAGACGGACGCGGAGAGCGGCAAGCGCATCCTGAGGAAGGTTCTGCATGTGAGTGTCCTTCGTATACGTGTCCGTTTCGCGCTGGGGAACACATCTCATGCCCTCGATTCAGATGGCGTGCAACCCGTATGAGGCATGGGGTGCCGAGGGACAAACTCAGGATGAGAGTCAATTGGACACAGAGACTCGGGAAGAGCGACGGTACTGCAGCATGGGCGAGAGGAAGCTGCTGGGCTTCCAGTGCAGCTGTTCCAGTTAAGTGAGAGACAGAGTATCGCGAAATAAGAATAGCCGACTTGGAGGCAAGACATTCTTGATCATTATTCGTTCCTTCGATACAAAGTACGGGAGGACAGTAGTAGGGCATATGCACCTTCACCAATCAATATGCATACCGTGGAAACACTCCCAAAATGCTTTGTTGCATCAAGGGTAAGTCGAGCTACGTGAAACAGCTTGAACTGTAGACAGACACGCTGGGCCTGTGGACCCTCCCCCCATCTGAATGCGAGTCAACGTTCAACTCAGCGCTATCGTCGGCGGCGCTGCAACATCAGGAAGGATGAAGGCCCACGATAGACAAGAATAGTGTAGTCCCCACAGCGATTTTGAACACTCAGACGCATCTATGGCTAGGAGAATCCGTAATCGTGTGATTGACTCGAAGTTTGTGCCGCGCTTCGCTCATGTATCGTACCTTGGCTTCATCAGGGCGAGAACGGCATAGTCTGGATGCAGACGTCCGAGCAGTAGAGTACATTGAGTTTCGTTCCGAATCGAGACGTACAATACATCCATCCTTGTCCTGTCTATGCCTAGGTTGCGCTGCCGAAGATCTGATAGCGTCTGCAGATGCTGGGACCAATCTCGTCGTACTGCGCCTTCGTGTGGCAGGACGAGTAGAATTCGGGCTAGCATAGAGCATGAGGATCGGCAATAATATCACAACACCAGCATATCACTCACCAGAGACGCGAGCAGCGAACCACCGAACCATACGGCGTAACTGAGAGAAAACATGACCTTCTCGTTCAGGTATATGCGAGAGGAGGATGAACATACCGTTGACGCTTGTGCGAGATAACATCGACTTCAACCCCAGATGACTGCATATGCGGTAAGACGCTGAGGAACAGCTGATGGGAGTATGGTACTCACCCGAAGATGACTGCCGCTTGCCACAACGCTGGCATCCAACCGGCGGTCCACAATCTGCTTCAGGTCGCGCTTGAGACGGTTGCCGAAGTGTTGGAACATGGTGGAACCGCCGGAGAGTACAATGTTCTGGAGAGAGGTTGGAACAGAGCGAGGACAGGGCAGTGGAAAGCACGGACCTTGTAGAGTCCTCGACGAACGTCAATAGGTGACTGCTGGATGACACCATCCACGATTTCAGGGAGTGGGGTCAAAAAGTCCGACGAAAAGATCTCGGGGTTGAAGAAGATTTCAGGAGCAAGGAAACGTTCGTATCCGACGTCGATCTCGTATTTCTGTAGAGGCGTCATTGAACACAGACACAAAGCTTCAAGCATGTCCATGAACATACCCGTCCAGTCACAGTGTGCTCGCCCTCGTAGCGCGCGAAGTACTTATAAGGTTCCTGGTCGTATTTCCTGAACTCCTTGACGATGTCCTGGCAGACGTAGCTGTACTGCTCCTTGACCTTGCTTGCGACCTTGAGGTGGTCCTCAGGAGGGACGTTCACCATCTCTCCACGCTCACGCATGAGGTTCAGCACGAACTGGGTGATGTCGCGACCTGCTATGGGGATGTGCTTGATGGCACTGCCAATGACGTACCCCTCCGCGCAAGGAATTACGTGCGTAACACCATCTCCAGAGTCAATGACGGTACCCGTGAGCGTGCGGTCAGTAACGCGATTGGAGGACCACGATGCGGCGAGGGCGAGGACCGCCTGTACCGCGATGTAGAGACCCTTGATATTGAAGGACTCGAAGAAGATCTCTGCGGTCTGCTCACGGTTCTCTGGGGGGTTCAATGGGGGCTCCGTCTGCGTAGTACATGGAATCGGGGAAGATCAGACACTGCGCGCGTGCTGCGCTGCACGCAGGTAACAGGAATACGCACTAAGAGGAAGTAGTGGTCCTCCGGCTCCGCACGTAAGTACTTGAAGATCGTCTGCTCCCAGTATCGCTCCATGTAGTCCCAGTTGTCGATCTGACCGTGGCGAATGGGGTAGTTGATTCCATAACCGGGTGTCTGTGCATTGGCAAGGGCCTCGTCGCCGATGAAGAAGTCGAGGTCCTCAACGCCGCGCTTGGATGCGAGATGACCAGGCTTGGACGGAAGAGCCGGTCCTGTGCGACTAGGTTGTGCGGCAGGTCCACGCGTTGCTATCGCGGTGGGGAAGACACTGAAGTAGAATGAGGAACCCAATGGCGTAACGCGAGTCGGGCGCACTTACAAGGATGGATCGGAGTTCCCGGCATAGCTTTGATAATTTCAGTCCCAGTAGCAAGCCCATGTACTGCTATGCACGTACCCAACCTTTGAGAAACCAGTACCGTTGTCACAGATGATCGGCGCGAGGAGGGACATCGTCGTTCAGTGCAGAGCGGGATGCAAGCATGCGCTCAGTACAGGCGCGAGCGCGCTCAGACGCCTCGAGGATTGCGCAGTCCAGATATACATAACAAGCTTGTGCATCATGGGTCGGTGGCGTAGTTGGTTATCGCATCTGTCTAACAACCATCTACATTGGTGCACAGAAGGTCCTCAGTTCGAACCTGGGCCGACTCATTTTTTTCTCTCTCCCCCAGGCCGGGACCAACATACGGTTGCCTCATTCTCCCGAATGTAACTGTAGCTCGACTACCTCACACTCCAAAACTCGCACAGCGATATGATAAGTAGTACAATAATATCACAGCGATCACAAGCTCTGACTGGTGCTGATAGCAGCCTCCACCCCAACTGTACGCTGCTTCGCCTGGGCGAGGTCTCAGGTCTTTGCGATAAGAACCAGAGACGTGCGAGCGTGCACTCACCTCTTCCATAAGGTCATTCTCGATGACAGGGAGTGTCTCCAGTGGTTCATCGTTCCATGTCGAAACAGTCCAGCGGTTCGGCGGATTCTCCACGTAGAGACAGATTTCTTCCGGTATATACTGGCCATGCTCTGCCTGGAACTCAGCCCGGAGCAATCGCTCCTCTGACGGCGCAAGTGTCAGTCGTTTATGGCAAGGGTAAAGGAAAGCAGTAGTACCTTCAGTCATAGCATCGAGTTGCGCTGTCATGGTCGCTACGATCCGCTGTGCGGCTTCCCGATACTGGCGGCGACGCGCCAGTTCCAAGACTAACTTGTTGTATGCATACTGGTAGGAGGTGTACTGGTGATGCAGTTCCTCCAGCGGCCGGAGTTGCGCATGGAGGTAGGAGAGGTGGTCCATGCTCTCGTTCTGCAAGTTACGTCAGGAAGAATGTGGAAAGTAGTATGTGGATTGGTGGTACCTCGACACTCTGTTGTCTCTCGAGCATCTCTGTCATGATGTCGCCGAGCTCATCGAGATCAGTAAGCGTTCGTCTGTGCACCTCGAGATGCTCCTGCGCTGCCGTCTTCGCTGTCAGTAATTGTTCACTAAAACCTGAACGTAAGTGGCCTGAAACACGTTATAATTTGACAAAACTGACTGGAATCCCTCAATAGTCTTCATGCTACTCTCCAACTCTGAGATGATGACGGGAAGTGCTTCTGCATCCTGGTTCATGCCTGTGAACTATGTGATTAAGACACAGGCAAGGTCAGGTCGGCATATTACCTTGCATGTCTTCCTCTCCGAACTCCTCACCCTCCTCAAAGTCGTGCAGGGCATTCGACATATTGTTATAGTGATGGGCAAGCGACTCAAGTTCCTCCGCCATCTTCGTCGAGGTCGCTTCTTCCGACGCGAAGATCTCGTTGAAGGAAGGCAACGAAATCTCCGCTGGGACCATCTCCTTGATAGCCCCAATCGTCTTCGAGAGAGACTCAGGATAATCTGAGGTCGTCGCGAGGATGTCCTGAATCGCGGTAACCCATTGGATGTTGTTCGACAAAACGGAGAGAAGTACGCACATCAAGCTCCAGCCGGTCCTTCTCGATCGTGTCTAGCAAATCCTCAATAGCACGCTCATTCACGAAGTCGCGCAAGGTCTTCCACCGACTCCGGTCCGCCCTCCTCCTCTCCCTGCGCTGCTGTCTTCGTAGCGCGGGCGATCGAGTGCGTATCGTGTCGGTAGGGCTCATCCGTGGACTCGTGCTCGGCGGAGGACCGAACGGTGTGCTGTCATCCTGGGCAAGGCGTTCTCCTTCTTGCTCATCGTCGGAGTTGTTCTGGCTGCTGAACGGCGAAGAATCCGCAGAGACGGTGTAGAAGTCGGGAGGAAC
The DNA here is from genome assembly GCF_003813185.1 of Lentinus tigrinus ALCF2SS1-7. Lineage (NCBI taxonomy): Eukaryota > Fungi > Basidiomycota > Agaricomycetes > Polyporales > Polyporaceae > Lentinus > Lentinus tigrinus. Next base: position 429,329 of record NW_027137920.1, read on the forward strand.
CGACTGCGTGCCGAGAGACTCTAGCACGGCGTCGAGCGCGTCGGTGCGTTGGTTGCGGATGTTGTCCCACTCCTGGTGGCAGATAGGGCGTGACTATGTGCACAAGGTAAAGCTTGACGACACGTACCTCGACTTGCTTCTCGAGCTCTGAACGTTTCTGTTCAATACTCTTGGCCACTTGGGCAGCAAGCTGGAATGGTTCGTGGTTGATCGGGATGTGGACGCAGGGGTCTAGAAGACGCGATGGCGACATACCTGGAGTTGGTCAAGCACGGCTTCAGACATCCATTTAACCTGGGCATCCAGTGCCAATACATCCACCGTTATCTGTGCAGATGCGGCAGAGACTGAGCTAGCGTGTAGACATAGTTCTTGGCCTTGTTGGAGTGCCTTCTTGGCTTGGAGGACGAGCTCGACGATATGCGGTTGCTCTTGCTGATCAGGTGATGGAGACATTAGAACAGCGTCAAGCCTCCGACAGAGGGTTGGTGAAAGTCAGTGCGAAACAGGTAGTGGAGCTGTAGCTTGTCACGGTTCTGGGCCATGCCAACGCTCGCCCCGGCATATCGGTCCGGAGGCAGTGCCAGTCCCTACGCTAACACGCCTCTTACTCAACTTTCAAAGAACACTCTCCGGTCCGCTGGCAAGCTAACAGGTGGCCACGAGATATACAGTATATGAATCATCGTTGCACCAGCATCGTTGACATATCCCTGCTCGCTACAACATGCACCCTCCCCTGACCCCGAACGCCATATACGCCGCTCTCTATTGGCGCACAGACGGAAAATATCACTGGGCGTTGATTGTAACAGACAGCTCTGTCTCTGGGAAGAAGCTACATGCCACCAACCTCGAGGATCCTACGACGTGGCGCTATGCCAGCGATGACTTCGATGTATCCGCTGAGTGGAAGCCCTTGGTAATTCTGGCTCAGATAGGTGAGCTCTCCATCTATCTCATCCGTACCTACAGATACCTGATCTCAAAGCAAACGTTGGTTGGCAGGAGTGGCATCGGAAGGCACCTCTTCCGTTGACGACATCCTCCGGATGATACCAATGGCGACACCCGCCTGTGACTCCCCGCATCCATTCACATGCCGTATATGGTTTCGCGAGGCCGTGCGGGTCTTAATTGCGCAGGGCATGGTTACGTGTCGTTCGGTGGATGCACTCGAGAAAGAGTTGACTCTGCTTGCAGACGATAACGGGAATTCTGTTGCTCTTGGCCGCCCGTGGAAGCTGCATTCCGACGTTGATTCTGTATCATGATGTTATACTGTAATTCGTACGATGAATGATTGTTGTAGCTCCCGTATGTGCATTGTGTGGCGCGCTGACTGCACCTCCAGCGAGGATGAGCGTCCCCCCGTGCCCGCTTTTTTCAGCACCGCGTTGAAACATTGGAGCTCGCAAAATAGAGAACTCAACGCCAGGCGCGACCTTGATGACGGCCGCAGCTGCAGCAATGTCGGACGCGCATGCAGCATGGTTGATGCGGCAATGAAGTTCGGGAGGGGGACCAGGGATGGGGGCCGAGAGGCCGGGAGACTCGAAGAACGTAGTACGCTCCCAGTTCAACGTGACATGATCCACCGAGAACACGCCTGCGAGCGCACCCCGATCGCTCACGTTGGTGATTGTACTTTGAACTTGAAGCCCGTCGTCAACGGAGAGCGCAGAGACGCTGTCGCTTGTGAACTTGAGACGCTGAGCGTGTGGGAGAACGCGTAACCCTCCTTGACGAGCACTTGCAGCACTTCGCCATTCAGAAGTAGTGGCAGGCTCTGCTGTTGACAATTGCTCACTGCTAGGATGTAAATAACTTTCCGATCGCAATTTCGCGCACACAATGTCGGGTGGCACGCAGCATGAATGGAGAGATGTCAACGAGCATGGATTGCAACGCAGTCGACATCAGCAACGCACAGACTCTCAAACAACCGTAGTCAAATGGCACGAACAACCATGTTGCCTCTCGACCGCCTCTCAACCTCCACCCCATCTACGCAAGGACCTCGACGGCAGGGCGCTCAGCAGCGCGGCGCGCGATACGAGCGGCACGGGTACCCTGCACGACCCCAACATCGTCAGCACAGCACGAGATTTAACGAGCGAGACAGGACGTACAACAGACTTGTTCGCGTTGTTCTGGCGGAGCGATTCCAGGAACGCCTTGAACTTGGCGGCCTGGGGGTTCGCCGCGGCTTGCTGAGCCTGGTTCGCCTTGTTGCCCTTGTGCTTCTTGCCGGTGGTGGTCGTGGTTGAGGTAGCGGCCGCCGCTGCGGATGAGGCCGAGGAAGCCACAGCGGTGCCGTTCGTGCCAGTAGTGTCAGTGCCGGACGCACTCGTGCCCGCTGCAGCGGTGCCCGCGGCGGCGGCGTTGCCACCGGCGGCAGCCCCCTGCTGGACGACGACGCAGTTACCGAAGCCGCCAGCAGTTTTGAAAGTGACGAGGCACTTGTCCCCGGTCGCGCCGCCGGTGCACGTCGTCCCGGCGGGCATCTGGACGACGAGCTGAACTGAGCCAGTCGTCTTGGGGCTCTGTCGTGTACGCAACCGTAATGAGACTGGATAACCACACATGGCACGGGTCAAAGACGCACCTTCACGCCATTCTGGAGGACCTCGGCGTTGACAAAGGACTTGCCTGTGCCCGTAGCATCAACCTGCGCGGTGACCTGCGTCGAACCGTCGGTGCCCCTGCCGATTGATTTAGTGCACGATCGAAGGATAATAGCAAAGAACGAGATACACACGCGTTGAAGTTGGTGATGGTGGCAGCGAACGAGCCGTTCGCAGCCGCCGTCACAGCGGTGGACGAATCGATGGTCTGCGCAATGTTGATTTTACCGCAGGGCTTTGCCGTCGACGGACGTTGGACGTCACTCCTGGCCGGAGTACCCTGGACACCAAGGGCGGGGGAAATGGCGGCGTGCGCGTGAGCCTGGAGGGACAGGCTCAGGCAGAGCGCGGCAGCAGCAACGAGGCTCTTCGGGAAGAACATAGTTCCAGACTTTGGGTGGAAGGAATGTGAAGCACAAAGAGAGCGGAAGGAGTCTGAGAAGAACGGCTGAAAGAAAACTTGAACTTGGGGAATGAGCAAAAAGCAAGAACAAGGGGGAATGCGTCCAACAGACTACGGCTGTGATGAGGATCCGGCCTCGGTGCGTTGCAGGAAGTGCAAGTGGGGAGTCTCCTCGATGCATGGGACGCCTCTATTTAACGGCCCCGGCTCGGCTATTTCCCCGCATCCGCGTTATCCTGTATTGTACGGGTCTATTCCCGGGTTTTCTGGCGGGCTTCTGCTCAGAAAGGTTACACGAGGTTGCTATGGATGACTGCTAAATATGCTCACCATCTCGCCACAAGAACAGATCGAGGAAGCATGCGCACCAATGAAAACGAGGGCGGGCGAGCCGAAGGTCGCGCTTGGCGGGGATTGGCTGGCAGAGCAACAGAGCAAGGCACGCGTCCTCTATTCGCCGCTTCCTCCAGGAGCCTCCAGCCAATGTGATGATTGATCCCAGGATCCTTGCTGTTGCCTCAAGGTCGCCATGTCGACCCGTAGCCTTCCGTTGCTCCACCTCGATCAGTATTTCATTGAATCATCCACTCACCGCCCATGCGCTGGCATGCCGTGCATTGTCCTGCGGCCGTCACTACGAATTGTCTCCATTTTGTGCATGTAGCTCATGACAGCGACGATACATGCGAGCACCAGGGAGACAATAAGACTCCGATGGGTTTGTGTGGGGAGGTAGACAAAGGACTGTGACAGTCGAGGTTCTGAACTTCGCGTACGTGATGGCTATTCCCACGCGTGGTCAGTAGTGCCAGGGGGTTTGATCATGCTAGCCCTGACTGCAGTGCACTTTCTCCCCTCCTCTCGGCTGGGACTGCACTGGCCCATACCGCTGGAACGACCTCCGTTGTTGGTCCACTACCCCGAACATCTGGAGCCGTTCACGTATCACTGCTTATCGCAGCTGGCCAGATCTCTGTCACCGAAACAATGGTGTTTACCGCTTTCCCGGTCAACAAACCCCCCTTCGAATTCCCGGCTACGCCGGGGTTATGTACAAACATCCTTCCAATACGAATCAGCTTGACAGTCATTGGCCAATACTCTCATCCACGTCGTACCACGTATCCCTGCGGCGAAACCATGCTTGGAACAATCAGAACCGCACCTTCCTTGGAGCTGTGCGTCACGGTGCGCTGCGGACACTGCCAACCTTAGTGCACAACATTCCCGTGATGGCTCTCGGCGAAGTATCATGACGGATATTGGTTGGCATACCATGCTCCTGTCATGAGAAGCCATTACACGATGCTTCGTTGCCATGGACTGCAGTTCCACGGCCTATCCTGCTCCCTCAGGTGATGGTAGCTTGCGCAGGTCCCGATGGCCGCAAGAAGCCCCTCATAGGGAACATACACGGCAGGAACGGCTACGAGGACGACCTCGCGGCTGAGGGCAGATGTCTTGTTCCCACTCTTCGCGCTGGGCTTTGAACCTTCTGCAACGACTTGAACCTGGTTGGACATGACTCAGGTAACCTGCGGCTACGTTAGAGACGGGCCCTACGACGCCGCATCCTTGAGCAACGACCAGTCCAGATCCTCCAGACGCGTCCTCAACTATACAGCCGTCAGTGATCCTCCTTGAAGTGACAGCCATAGATGCACTTACATCCGGCAGGGTATCGTTCAAGATATCCTGATCACACCGACCCAAATCCTCGGAATCACACGCAGCTCGGATGTACTCGATCTCCCGCATAACCTCCTCCGGCACTTCGAATAGCAAGGCCGGATCCGTACGCGGGAAGACGTGGAGCACCAGCGTATCCGAGGGATTCAGCGGACATGGCGTGAAGGCAAGTCGAAAGCCGAAATAACGTGCGTACATCCGTTGGTCCGCGGGAACGTTGAACACTCTCGTGTGTAAAGGCCAGGTCTGGATGTGATCTGACGAACAGACATGGGTAGGGGGATGGTCAGGAATCGCAGGGGTTGTTGTCCGCGGCGGACTGTCCCAGGCTTCCATGTTGAACTCTACTCTGGCCCAGTGCGCGCCAGTGGACGCACAGCGGCCGAGCTGTATGGCGAAGACGTGCCGGTGGGGTGCCGCCTGGTCGAACAGCCCCTTGAAGACGAACTTGACCGGGGGGTCTCCCGTCCACGGTAGAGGCGGGGCGACGACAGAGTCGAGGACGAAAGTACTGTTCAATGAGAGCTCGCGTAGGAAGGTGTGGAAGTGCCAGAAGCGGAATGGGGTGAATACGGGGAGATCAATGGGGATGGAGGCGATCTGCTCCGTCTCGATTCCCGGCGGCGGTCTGTGCACCAAATAAACCTCCTTCCATTGCCACGCTCCTCGTCCGACTGACTCCGGGGATATGAGGCGCATGGATTGGAAGACACAGTACAAGGGTCGTACTGGGTCGGTCAAGTGAGGACAGGGAACCAGAAGCAGACCAAGACTCCGCTGTAGCCGCTTGCTAAACCAGGACATGTACGCGATGGCGTATTTGCCCGAACTTGCCTCGTGGATGAGCAGACGAGCCAAGATGCCATGAGGCGTTATTGCAAAAGTCGGCACTCCGTCGAGTTCGTGATGGTGTGGCGCATGAGGCGTTGGCTGTCGGTGTTCAGTTTGAAAGGTGGACGGAGGATATCAGTCATTTGAACGCACGTGGAGGCTGAGTGACATACGTACTGATGCACAATGAGAGATCGTTCCGCGTCGTCGTGCGCATCGTGGCGGTGTATAGTAAATTTCTTCGGCGCCCGCAAAGTTGTATGGCGCCTTCGCGAAGAGGTAGGAGTCCTCATCATGAATGTGGAGATCGCCCGGCCTCTCGATCTCTGAAGGGACCTTGGAAAGAAGATCTGTGACGACACCTAGAGGATGCACAGGACTAGTTTGTGGCATGAGATCCTCCCAGGCAAAGAGGGTAGTGTCGGCGTATTGCTGCATGATGGCCTCCTGGAGTCGGCGGAATGCATGTCTCCCCTCGCCGTACAGCGTGGGCATGGTGATCCCGAAGATACCCATGAGACAGTAAGCCTCGTCCTCCACACGCGTGGTCTCCCGCTTGGCGGCCCAAGACATGCGTCGAGCGATACTCACTTCCCTCAGCTTCTCCTCGAATCGCAGTACTGTGGCCGGTATTTGGGTGACCTTCTCTAGCTGCTGGGCAAGGTCCGCCTTCGTCCCCAACACCTCCCAGTCATCCGAAAGGAAGATGAGGAACCTCGGCGCAAGGAGCTCCTGCAGCGTCCAGCCTCGCCTGTGCCACCGGGAGCGCTGGAAGGGGGCAAGGGGACTATCCAGCTCGTCATCGCTGGGCACGTCCCTCAAGTAAGCATAGCAGACAGACGCGAGATGGTAGTACCGGAACATGGAGTTGATCGCTTCCGAGAGTTCTGCACTGCTCGTCTTGTCTATGCAGCACGTATCGGCCCAGAGCCACTTGTGCCCATGGCTCTCGGCCAGCATGCATGCGTTCCGGATTTTTGCGCCTGCCAGATGGCGGGGTGTTGCTCCAGTTCCGTGGACTAGCGCAGGGAGTGCTCGGATGTCCTGAAAGGACTTCTCGCCTTCTTCATGCCATAGGTGAGAGAGGATGGCATAACCATCAGGGACACGCTCCGGTGATGGGAAGTAGTGTAGCTCTGCTCGATCGGTGCTGAGCAGCCACATCGTCCGGGCTGAGAAGAGTTCGAGAACCGTTTGCTGCTCACAAACGATCCTGGGGGGGTACACGTGGATGAGTGTCATGATACATACTATCGAGAGCCGGAGAAACGTACTAGAGCGCTGGTCTCTTCTCAGGCCCTCAGCTGCTTCGTGGTGTGGTTAGCTGTGCTCTGTGAGTTAAGAGAGCACGGGGTAAATATCTCCGGGCGCAGATCTCAGAGGATATATAGGTCGCACATGAGCGTTACGCGGGTGCATTAGTTGGCGGTGTGCATACGTGACGCACGTCAGTAGGTATAGCCCCAAACCACTTCAGCGTCCAACCTCCCGTTCTCCACATGGAGCAGCGGTGGACTGGCAGTATGCTATACTGTTCGAAAGGGTGCAGACATCTTCAGCTGTGCACTGTGTGATAATTGATTGACAAGTGAATAGAACGCATGAGAAAGTGAGTGAGATATCCAACAATCCAGTACAAGGTACACCACTATGTCCGTATCTCCCTCAGCTTGCGAGAGAATGCCTCTCGGCACTGATAATGAGTCACTTCGCCACTACGCGCAGACGTTAGCTTCAGTCTCTGTCGCGAACCAGGAAGTTACCACTCACTGAGGTGCGTGCACAGCAATCACACTGCCGCCCAGACGTTTATGACACTGCGGACATCTGCACGAACACCCGTTAGCCGGAGTCATATCGCCGCGCGGGCAGTGTCGCGACTTACATTCTGCTCTCTGTGATACGGACACGCTTCGACTGGAGGACCATGAGCCGCCTCGCCACCTGGTCCTCGCGCGCCTTGTGAATGCTGCGCACGACGCGGGTATCGAACACGGGCGCACGCAGCGATTCCAAAAGGAACGCGCGCACGTCCTGTGCCGTCACGAGCGGCGGAAGCAGCTGCAATGTCGCGACGGGATCAAGACGCGGACTGTGGCGGCTGATGAGCTCAAGTGCAGGCGGAAGTAAATCGGCTGCCGCGGGAGCGGAAGGCCCAGGAAGGAGGTAAATGCGGAGGAGTGTGAGGAAGACGTTGGAGGTGGGCGAGTTGGGCTGGTACACGCGCTTGCAGTACTCTTCGGCCTTGAAGTAGTCTTGCAGGCGGTACACGTAGACTTCGAGAGCGCTGTCGTGTCGACCGAGACGCCCAAGTAGGATGGCCTTCGCCTCGAATAAATCTGACATATACGCTGTCAATACCGAGACAAATCGTAGCACATGAATACCGACCTTCAGGCGGGAGTAATGCGAAGAGACGGTCTGCTGAGTAATGCCCAGTAGTATCGACGAATTGGAGCAGCTTCTCATAGGCAGTCCTCCGCGCCCCTGCAACAGTGGATAAGTGCTAGTCGCCATTCATAGCACAGTCCCATTTACCATCATCGCCCCTCCTCTTGGCATTGATTGTCATGTGTAGGTACAACTCAGCCAGACGGTCATGGAAGTGCTGCGAGGTTTCACCACGCTCCGCGATGAGGAATTCGATATATCTTGCGCATATAGCTGGGTCGAGACGCTCAAGGAAATCTGCAACGGGATCCTTGGGCAGCTCGGCTTCCTCCGATGTGAAGATCTTGGACGAAATATGAGAAAGGGTCGGTAGAAGAGCAAGTAGAGACGTACCTCAAACGCGATGTCGCGGTCCTGTTCGAAGACCCATCGCGAGTACTCGAAAATCTGCTCGAGATGCTCGGGTCCAAGGCGTTGCAGATAGTTGACAGTAGGCATGAGCTTGTCATGCGGATCCGTCTCCTTCTCGCTCAATCTGGGAGCACATGTCTAGCCCGAGCCTTGAACGTCGATGGAAGGAACTCACTGTCGAAGGAGGTCCAACGCCTTCCCATGCATCTTCCTGCTGTGGTATAGGTATATCATCTCTTGATATTTCTGCAAAGTACCGATATCAGCATCACAAACGAAAGACGAGTACGAGAGAGGTACCTCGCGGTCACGTAGGAGCTCTTCAACCTCCGATACTTCGCACCATCCCACACGACACAACGGCGCGAGCAGACCGGGACGTACAAGCAGATACGACTTGAACAGTGCCGTGTCCACAATTTGTGCGAAGCGAACCAGCTCCTCAGGTGACAGAGAAGAAAGCGGGGCGTTTGGCAGATTCAGCAGATCCTCCTTGGAGGTGGCAGACAGGTGCGGCATCTCGTGCGACTGCATGGGTGTGATGTGGAACGCGGTGAGCGCGCCTGCGATCTTTGGTCTCCGGTCGGATAGGTATCGCATAAGTGTCTCGATGGACCGTTGGAAGTTATCTATCGTGCGGGATTAGTCGAATTTCTACTTGGGATCTGGCGGAGGTACGTACCTGGCCTTGGCGGACGGCGGACGCTACGTATTGACGCAGCATCATCATCCTGGGCCGTTGACATCAGACTCTCCAGGCCCGTCCTCAGCAAAACATTCCGGATGGACCCCTGAGGGGTGGAAGGCCGTGGGGGTGACTCGACACTCCTCGGGCCTCCTTGCTCTTCGGCCTTGACAGTAACATCTGAGGTTGACGCGTTGGGAGATGTCGGTGGTGGTTCAGCCTTCGGGGGCCTCGGCCCTCCATAAAGGGGTATCCATTCGTCTTGCGGTACTGACAGTCGTCCTGCTATGCTCTCGGGATACAGCGCAACCACCTTCGCGGGGTTGATGTCAAGCTCGATGAAGGCGTTGATAGCGTCGTCGTACTTGGCATTCCGGAATTGATCAACCGCTTGTAAAGCTCGGATCTGCTTCTGCTTACGCTCCTACACCAGCGTGAGGACAGCATATATGGAACACAGGGCAATGCGACACGGACCTTGTCAGCAATAAGTGCAGCATCCAGAGAGTCCAACAGAGAGCGCGCATCAGAGTACGCTCCGGCCTCGACGAGCTCGTCTATCTGCTGATTCCAGGGCTTGATCCGGAAGCACCATACTGCACTCCCCGCATTCGTCGCAGCCGTCCGGTCGGTGGGCGTGCTGACGACGAAAAGAGGTGACTTGGCAGACGGTGAAGGAGTCAGCAGGCGTAAGGTATGCGTGGCTGTTGAAGGTAGTGAAGTGGGCGGTGAAGGCGGGAAGGGTATCGTCTGAACTGGTGAGAGGGATATAGAGGAACGGATCTCGATGACCGGGGATGGTATGAAAGTGGAAGCAGAGGCGCCCGGAACGCCCTCTACATGGGTCGTCGGGACAGACCCAGGAGGCAGGATCGCGAAGACGTAAGGCTTGACGGAAGCTGCGACCAGTGAGTACTACCAAGCCGGCAAAGGATGTATGCGTGTACTAACCTATTTCGTCAGGAGGTGCTGGCCAGTCTATGGACTCAGGCCTTGCCGTCTTGCCGTCAGGCCCAACAAGAAAGCCATTGTCTGTTGCGACTGAGCGTGGTGCACGGCGAAGTAAAGTCAAGCCACTTACTGTCCTTGGCAACAAGAGCCTCGTTCTCATTGACATTAATCACATTAGGCTTCGCCTTCGCGCCCAGTCCCAGAGTCATGTAACCACCGAGTCCGGATAGTGCACCCATACCCATGCCAATACTATTCGTCGATGATGTCGTGGGGATAGGTGTCGTAACATCGACAGTGACGGAGGTCTTCACAGACGTCAAACAGTAGTCGGTAGGAGTGTGGCCCCAGCATAGCGTCTGGCCATCGACGAATGTAATCGCTCTTGGAGAATGGGCAAGTCCAGCAACTTCCTATGGGCAGTACTTCGTTCCCGGCGCGCCGCACTATGAATGATTCTAATGTACGCACCTGGACATCCTGCGGTTCACCGTCCTTCCACGAGTATAGGACAATCTTCCTCCTGCACCCTACAGCTAGCCTCGTCACGAGCGCAGGTACACCCTTGCCAACGCCCTTTCCCTTGCTACCCGGTGTCCCTGGAGTAGCGGGCGCGCTGGCCTCCACATCAAGATATTCCACGACTGTGTGAAGCGCAAAACAAAGAGCGCCTTTGGCCTTGACAAGGGGAGTAGGTGGCGAGAATGAGGGGTAGGGGAAGAGTGTAAGTTGAGCCTCTGTCAGACATCCATCAACTCAGGCCAAGAAGCATGGAGAAGCCGCGGTACCAGAGAGAACGACCAGAGAGTTGACATCCTTGATGAAGGCTATCTGTTCGATGCCCTTCCGGCACAGGGCCTTCTTCGTCTCCACCAGTTGGCCCTGTTGTTCTGTGCGCAGGCTTCATGAGCTTGAGCAGTTAGGAACTTCATGCAGAATGCTCACCTCCGGCCTCTCCAAACGTGTATACATGCAAGTTGCCCGTAGCAGTCCCGATAAAGAGCTTGTCGCCTATGCAATTCTGTCAAACTCTCCGTACCGCGAGTGCCAGTGGAATGGACGTACCTTGAACAGCGAGAGCCTCCGGACGCTCCTTGAACCCATCCAGTACGATCTCCGGAGCATTGAACGGACCCATATTCATCGCAGGCAAGCAGTGAGTGTATCAATTCATTAGATGGGAAGTCCAGAGACAGTCTGAAGGCGAGTACAGTACTCGCGCAGACGTAGCATACCAAGTCGCGTCTACACCATACACGGGAGCGTGTTGCGGGCGTCTGTTGCTCTAGCTGAGCTACTAGCGCGCGCTTCTTGGACAAGTTCCTCGAGTTCCTCCTCCTCTGACCGGTCTTAGCATCCTCCCCTGCGACATTAGGACACTGCTGTTCACTTGCATCACTTTCAAAAGGCCACTTTTTAGGAGTATTATGACTCTACATATGCGGAGACTCCGGCGCCGGACATAGCTGGTCCTTGACTCTAAGTACTTCCTCGCGATGCGTTGAGACTTTAATTGCATTGGAACTCCTCCTGCCTTTCTTATCAGAATCCAGACAGGCCAAACGGTCCGTCACAACTCCCAGCAATGGCCACGCATGGCATGCCACATCCACAATATGTTGATGTCGACTTGGACGTTCTGGGGCAGACAGCCCGCATTTTCAGCCGACTTCCGCAGCGCTGCCACCGCATACACTACGATTGCAGTACCACCCATCTTACTGTACGTAGGGACGCAGGGCCGCGGTGTGCGCTACAGAAGCTGCGACTGCATCCGCTCTGATGCAGATGACTCAACTAGACCGACGGCGACTACGCACGACATGACGCGCCGCGCAGATCGCGTCTCCCACCTCCCGCCCAAGTCCCCACCCAGCCCGATGCACAAGTAGGGATATCCCACAAAGTCAGCGGAGTTATTGCGTCACGTCGCGGCCCCTTCTGCCCATCGACGAGTCGCATGTCCATGAAAGGCAACTGTCTTGCCTCTTCAGGCAGTCGGGGCACTTCGACGTCAGAGCACACTTGCTTTCGCGTCGTTGACGACAACTATGACCGCATTCTGCCCTCGCAGAGTTGTCGCTGTGAGTATATAAGGCAAGGATGTGGCAAGGAGCTCGCCAACACAACTCTTACTCGAACCACTTCCACCACTTCGTCTATACCACTCCAACTGCACTTCATCATGCCCGCTTCAACTGGTAGCTACAGCGTGAGTGTGTTCGCTTCATGCGTTGCGAGTGTGCATGTTTCCTGACGCTCACTACAGAAGGGTGACAAGGTTGAGTACCGCCCCATCGGTGGTAAGCGATCGCTGTTGTGTATAGCAAATTGTGAACCCACACAAGATTTCAGGTTCTGCGGAGAACGTCGCCCACTCCGTCGGTACGATCCAGGACGTTTTTGAGGCTGAGGACGGTGTACGTATCTTGTTTCTATTCCCTCTATGCGCCTGTTGCTCACATGGTGTCCAGTCTGCCCGTTACTCCATCAAGAACGACAACACTGGCAAGACCACCACTTACCAGGTGCGTCAGAGTAGCTGCTCGCATGTTCGACTGCTTCTGACCGTTCGCTGTAGGAGATGAACATCGTTGGCCCCAAGGCTTGAGCAGCCTGCCAGCACCCTTGAGTAGATACAGGGAATTTTGTCGTTCATAGATCGCCTGTATAGTATTCCGGTTGACGATGAAAACCGTATTTCAAGAATGAATTATTATATCTGTTGTGTCTACCATCTCCATCCGAGCAGAGATTTTACCTTGTTCGTTCGACGACAAACATCTGCTGACATCGGAGTTCACTTCATACACACGGGTCATGGAACATGGCGCTTCGTGTATCTCCTGCATGCCAAGGAAGATGCATCGATGATGTCGATTGCGGTGTGGTATCGCCCTACGAGAAGCAGAGGTTCTCATCACATCAATTCATTCCGCACCACCCATCCATGCCTCAAATTCTACAGCGAATGGTGCCGGTAGGATCGGTAAGGTAGTACGCATTCTGGGTTGCGCAGTCGGTACACGAGCAGCTCGCTCACCGCCATTCCTAATCTGCCCGTTACCATCGTCAATGATTCAGACAGCACGGGGAAGATCGCATACCGCCCTCCTCGCAGTTTTCGATGTATGACGATAAAGCGGCGTCGTCCGCATGAGCGGAACCTTGAGCTTGCGACAGTGAATAAGCCCTGTACATAATGAGGATTGCATACAATTCAACCTCTAATCTAGTCATGGACCCACTCTGCGAGCCTCTGCAGAGTCTGTGTGCGTTCCGGTTCGTGCCATGTCATGAGGAAGAAGTCATGTGCGGCGTCTGGAACCTCAATGTAAGTGAACTTGCCCTCGGCCAAGTCCTTCGCCAATCTGTCCCTGATGACACGCATCCCGTCCAGGGTGTACTCCGCACCGCCTGCCACCACGATTGTCCTAGGAAGCCCGGTGAACGCGCCAGGCTTCCACTCTGCATGCACAGCGCCGGGAGAGAGCCACAGGCTCGTCTGCAGCTTGTCTCGTGGAAGCTGGCCGAGGAGAGCGCGTCCCGTGTAGTCGGGATCTACCACGGCCTGGACGTAGTCCGAGGAATAGTTGCGCGTCATAGCGGCGTCGGGTCCTGTGTGCGTTTTGGCCCAGTCCATTGTCGGGCACAGGAGCATGGCGCCGCCGGGGACGGGCAGGGACGGGATGTTCGCAAGCGCGAGGTAGCGGATCAGATTGAGGGCAATACCGCCCCCTGCAGAGTCGCCAGCGATGATGATGTTCTGCGGCTCGAAGCCAACCTCTTGGATCAGGTATCGGTAGCCCGCGATGGCGTCGAGCAGTGAGGAGGGGAAAGGGTTGGCGGGTTCGGCCGGTGTTGCGGACGCAAGCCTATACTCGGGGAGGAAGACGCGGTATTTTGGACCGAAGTGCTCGAGGTAGCCTGAGACCAGATCTTGTACGCCAAGAGCAGACTTTGGATGTCCACTTCCTGACTGTAACACATATGGCTACATCAGCATAGATTCCAACAGCAGTCGGACAACACATGCACTCACCGTATGCGCACCTCCATGGAAGTGGCAGACGACGCGCTCTCCAGGGGCAGCCCGCTGTCCTGGATTTCCATCCTCCCCTCGGGGACCATACCAGAACCCCCCGATACGCTCAGGCTTGACCCCATTGACCTCCGCCATCTCCCGCACCTCCCCAACGACGTACTCGTCAGGGATCGGTTCGACCCAGACGAATCCGAGCTTGCGCGCATCGCGCGCACACTCCTCGAGACTGGGCGAGAGCCACAGCTCGCGGTTCAGCGGGTCCATGATCGCATATGATGCCGCACGGATGGCGTGCACGAGGACCGCGCGCCTCAACGACCATGTGCGGCGCGGGCGCCAGGCGGGGAGGGCGTTTGTGAGTGCCCAGACTGGGAGGCGGGCGAGGACGGAGAGGAGGATGGCGGAGATGTGGAGGACTTGGAGGGCTTTGGGTCGGGCCATGTCAAATAATGCCAGGACTTGGTTTGTTGAGGATGAGAGTGCGACAGAGTACTTGTGGAGACTGCTTATAAAGTTCGGTGACCGGACCGCCCATGTTGATCCTTCGAAGGCCGGTTTCAACTCTTGAGTAACTTTCTGCCGTGATGTGTGGCTGTAGCCTGCTGTACTTAGCGTTGCAGCGGTGATAGTGTGCTCGTGGCATACCGTAGGAGCAGCAGCGCCGGAGCTCAACTGAAAGTTAGTATTTACTAAACCGGGTAAGGCGGGGTTTGCCGTCGGGCGCAAGAATCACCGTGAATGCCGCAGCGCCGTTATCGACAACTTGGTTTGCGCCACCGAATGGATGCAGGAACACCATCGTATTGCGACTGAATGTGCTCAAACGTAGTAATGACATTGTGCTCTTGCCATATATGAGGTTACAATACAACCTGGCCATGGTCAGCGCCGAGCTCTACCGCAGGCCCTGCAACCAATGCATGAGTATAACTATCCTGGCCAGAAGCACGCACTGCTTTACACGCACCTTCGGTACCATCCTTGACATCAGCATCGCATACCCAGAGCCGCGCAACAGTCGGGTCATGGTCGCTCGCCCGCTCGCCAATGCTCCTCGCCCACGTATTCACGTGCACATGCTCGACCTCTCCCCCGCGCTTCGCGATGGCGTCGCTCACGAAAATGTGGTCAATCTCCTGTGCGTGTTGATCGTACGCGTAGGTGTATCGCTCAGCAGGGGGTACGTCCGCAACGTCGTTCGCGTCGTGCAAGAGCGCCTGGAGCGGACGGAGGACGGCGCGCGTCGCCGCGTACTCGTTCATGTCGCCGGCGACAATGACACTTGCCGAGGATGAGAGGGCGAGGATGGAGTCGACGAAGGTCTGTGGACACGAAGGCACTTGTTTAGCGACGTTCCCGGAGACTGACCCAGATAACATACCGCAGTGACGTTTGCCTGGCTCATACGCCGCTCAGAACCACCATTCACGGGTGGACGCGCATCACCTTGCGCAGAGGAGCTGTCGCGCTTCGAGCTGAAGTGAACATTGACCGTGTAGAAGCGATCCCCTGAAACAGTCTGCCAGGCCGCGGCGAGAGGCTTGCGAGCTTCCTCCCATGCTGCGTGGGTCGGATCTATGCGGCCGGGGTTGTAACTATGGGTGGGGACGGACGGGTATGCGGTCAATAGGTGTCCTGGTGGGGAGGAGAAATGGTATATTTACGTGAACTCAACGTTGCCATCGTTGTCAATAACCGCCTCCGTGGAAGTGGTCGCGCCTCCGATGGTTCCTGCGACGAGCGAGACTTTCTCCGGTCGCCAGCTAGTAATCGTCTCGTCAGTAACACTTCAGGATGACTGACGGCTGCGAGAAGATGGACCTACAGATACGCCACACGAATGTTGCCTCCGGGCTGACCGCCGTCCTTGTTATCTTCAGGCTCGACGTTGATGAAGTCGTATTCCACGCCCCCGCTCGCTTTCTTGATCGCATCTGCGAGTGCACGAAGCGTTTTGTTGGCGGAGACAGTTCCATCATTGCGCGCGCCAGAATCGTCCTGGATCTCTTGAACGAAGAGTATGTCGGGAGTATGGAGGTGCTGGGCAACGTGGGCTGCAATCTTGGGAATGTGATGAGAGCGAGGGGACATGTTCTCGACCTAGAATTTGCGTCAAGGTTGACAACTGCTTGCTTGCTTCTCGTAGAGACAAGCGCGAGCACGTACGTTGTAGTCGCCAATTCGGAGTTCGCAGGCATGGCTGGTGGAGTTGAGCGAGGATGGCGGGACCCCGAAGTCAGGGTATTCGATGATCTCTGGCGCTGTCAGGGGAAGGATATAGTAAGCTCCGTACTGCATCACAATGGGTCAGTGTTGTCACCAGTGGTATAGGAGGAGTTTGAGCACACCTGGTAGGTGACGATACCTGTGATATCGCTGAGCTTTGCGCCCATGACCGGCTTGGGATTTCGAGTAGCATCCAGTGGACGTCCGATGAGTATGGCCTCTGGATGAGCCGGGGGCAGCTCGTCCGGTCCTGTAGAGAGACATGTCAACAAACTGAAGGTGCAACACGTCGAAGCACGTACCATCGGTGTGGATAGTGAGACCGCCGCGCGCATTCTTGCCCGTTGCAGGCCAGTCTCCGTATACCCATACAGAACCGAACCTATCCGGGAAGTTGGCCGCAGTCGGCGACTTGACGGTTACGAGTTGGCCTTCCAAGCTCTCCCAGAAATCCAGTCCGAACTCGTCTGGACTCAGAGTGGCGTTGATATTTTCCAGCAGGGTAATGTTGTTAGGGATGGAGAGCCATCCGTCGCGGCCTACATCGAGGGAAGAGAGCTGGTTGTTCGGTGGGATGCGGTCAACGCCCAGCACTAGTGGCTGGACGGTGTGCCCAGAGGATTTGGACACGATGCTGGTAATGTAGTCGATCTCCGTGAGGAGCAGGTCGTTTGCCGATGAACGGTATTCGGCCACGCGGCCCGACACCGAGACGAGGTCCCCGACGTTCGTAAACCTTGTGGCCGCGCCGCCGTAGAGGCGCAGACCGCTGGAGGCACGCGGGTCATCGGAGCGGTCACCTTGGATCCATACACCATATCTGTCCTATAGATTCGGTGAGGAACTGCTTTTCGTGGCGTTTAACAGGAGCGAGTCACCTTCGCGGTAACGACACCGATGACTCCGTATACGAATTGACCAGCAAGAGGTGACTGGAAGGAAGTGCCTTGTATATCAGTTATCGTTGTTGTCAGGGCCTCAACACCAAGGAGAAGACTGAGAGCATATAGTGCCACCCGCTTCATTCTGAGCAAGACCTGTAGTGACGAGGGGACGTCGTGGTTCGTTGGCAGTGGTGATGTTGGTGGTCGAGTTTCAAGGTGCAGTTCCTCGCTGGGACTTTCGTCGGGTGGCACCAAGAGTCAGGCAAGGGAAAGGCGAGGAGAAATCCTGTTGTTACCCGTACGCCCTTGTAGGAGAACAAAGGCGGAGGGCCAAGTGGCTGCAACGCGTCGCCAGCGAAGAAAGCAACCCCAGTTTGGCAGCCCCGCTTCGATCACCAGCCCGATCCCATCTGGGCATAGCCACTTCCCCCGCATCATCCTCAATTGGCGCTTGTAAGTACTGTAACTCCTTCCCCTCATGCCGCTCGCCCCTCCTTCTGTGTCTCTCTGCCTTGCGTGCTCAGCGTCTTTACCGCCTAGGACCGAAGATTCCAAGGTGTTTCATACCCCCTGCTGTTCAAGACCCATCTGTCCAACCTGCGTTGCCGCGAACCCCCGCCTCACGCGCTACAATCCATGCCTTCTGTGTCTAGCCGGAGCGAACGCGGTCAATCCAGGCTCATCATTCAACGTCGGAGGCGGTATGGCTGCAAGGACCAACGTTGACGGCTCAGTGCGAGATGAGGATGTGTTTGTGCTAGAGGACGAGGACGAGGACGAAGACTATGACCTTGAGACGGACCAGGACACACTTCCCAAAGCTCCTGAGGCGGGCCTTAAATTGTCTGAAGAAGTTGGAGGACTCGAAGCAGATGAGTCAAAATCTCCGTCAACATTACAGGAAGCAGGTCAGCCCTCTGGAGGTGGACGAAGTATGCCATTTAAGTACTTCATCCGCCCGGAGGACACTCTTATTGGGCTATCACTCAAGCTTGGGGTAGACGTACGTCTTCACTATGACTCTGTTGATCGCTGACCCTGACATTGCGACATACAGGGTCGCGTCCTATGTCGTCTCAACAACCTCCCCGCTTCCACTCTCCGTACAACCCCGCACCTCCTGCACACCCGCTCCTATCTTATCCTCCCACCCTCCGCCAGTACGCCACCACTCACTGCTACTGAGCAAGCCCTAGATGATGAGCGAAGGGCGCGCATCGCGGTCGAGCGTGCGCACACCCGCTTCCAGTCCATGACCAAGGAGACTAACCGGGACGTTGCGAAAGCGTACGTTGCTTTGGCCAGTCTTCCCGACGATGACCTCCCGATGACCGGAGATGTCAAGGAATATGACAAGGATAAGGGACTAGGGGAGCGCAAGACGTATATGCCTGAGGCCGGACTAGGGGAGAGCAGCCTGGAGGGACGTGCGGTGGACCGGTACTTCGACGACGACGAGTGGGAGGCACGCGAGCGGGCCGAGGGCAGGAAGGTGACGATTCCATCCTTCCCGTTATTTGGCCGCGCCGCAGAGAAGCAGCCTGCAGAGGAGCAGAAACCATGGTGGCGTTGGCGGAATTAGGACCTCGCCCGGCTCATGATGTATACGTATGCATGCGCCTAATGTATGGTGGACTCGGAAGGAGGGACAATATCATGTATGTAGTGTCAATGTAGAAGTAGCTGTACAACAGGCTGGTATGTGATACAAATGCACAATGCTACAAGTCTCGCATGAGGTACTTCGTCAGGCACTCAATTGCGGCCTTCTTGATCTCCTCGTTCTGCGGGCCGCTTTTCAAGATCTCCGTCGCGAACGTCACCTTCTCGATCGATATCTCCTTCTCCCTGTCCCGTCCTCCCGACGTTCCGTGTCCAGCCGCCTCGGCGCGCATGAGCTCCGTGCGCGCCTTGCTCTCTTCGATTTGCTGTTGGAGAAGATCCTTCAGCGACGAGCACACTCCGAGCAGGGACTCCGTGACAACCGTGAGCTGCACGATAGCCTGGGTTGCCTGCGCGCTATTATCTGCACCTCCAGAACCGGGACGCGACTCCGCAAACGGCGAATGTCGCTGGCCGTTCGTGATGGACGCTTGCCTGGTCGCGCGTGGCGCGGTCGGCGTCGCTGGGGCACCATGCATCGAACGATGGGGAAGCGCACTCGCAGAGCGCAGATATGAGAAGGACTGCGATCCGGGATGTGGCGTGCTTGGGCCAGCCTGCGGAGGCGAGTACGGATACGACTGCTGTGAGCTTTCACCCGCAGCGCGGTACTGCCCGTCTTGGGTTGACAAGACAGAATGACCGGGCATGAGCTGGGGATCGATTGTCGAGTGCAGGCCCATCATAGCGTGCGGCGCGGTTGACGGTCCGGGTTCGACAGGCTGGTCGATGGGCCCGTAATAAGGTGTCGGCAGACCCGTCTTGGGATCTTCGCGGTACCTACACGATCGGTGAACGGACCGAAACCATGCCAAGGTAGCAGGCTTCGCATACCTCTTCTTGAAGAGTTCAAACCAACCAGTCTCGTACCACCTGTCGATCACCTTGACGTTGAGGTTTCCAACGTTCAGCCCAGCCACACGCGCGGCTTCGAGCATACTTTCGACCGAAGGCTGCTCCGCGTTCGGATTCTCCGCCTGGAGCTGACGGAAGTGGTTGGCGGAGAAGACCTGGAATGCATGGACCTGCTTGAAGACTTCGAGGTTCCGGTGATAGCAGCTTTTGAGGGCCGTATAACTCTTCCTTCCCGGGAACAACTCGTTCGAGCACTGTACACCACGCGCTCAGCCACCCAACAAATGATTGATGAGGGGAAGGACAAACCATGGACACGCACCTCGCGGAATACAGTGTTCATCCTTGTCCGAAACGCATCCCAATGCTCCTCGCTCGTCAACATCCATGTGAAGAACCGCGTCTTCTCCTCCTCCGTCCAGTGCTTCGCACCTCCATTCGGTCCCACCTCCAGGTCCTGCGCCTCCTCCCCGTCCTCCCCGATAACCCCAGCAGCACTGGCACTCCCGCCCCCTACGCGCTGGCGTCGCTTCTTCCCTGACGCATCGGGCGTAGCAGAGTCAGGCTGCTTGCGCTTGCCGTTCACACTCGCGCTGCTGTTCCCTGTCATTGTCAAGGCCGACGGCGAGGGACCCGGGGAGCCTTCCTCCTCCTCCTCTTCTTGAGGTTCTGTCTGCTGGGACTGCGATAGGGCGGGGCCGGCTTGAGCCTGTTGCGGATTCACCTGGTACATAACATTTGGCTGGTGTCCCTGCGCACCGGGGTGTGGGCCAGGCGGCGGAGGAGCAGGCATGTACTGCATCACATGGTGGGGGTATCCGTTTGCATCTGTAGCGTAGTGCGCCCTATGCACCGCCGCGTACGCATTGGGATCGGTCTGCGCAACGTAGACACCGAGGAGCAGTCAGCACAACGTCAGGCCCACGATGATCTTCGATACACGGGCTCGTGCGAGCGCAATGACGTCCGCAGCAAGTCATTGTCACTGTCGATCTCGACAAGCCAGCAGACGGACAGCGAGTTGGCGACTCTGGGCTCGGAGAAAGCAAAACGGGAAGAAAAGAAACGAACCTGAACCGGGCCTGGGGGATGGTTTGGCGGTTGGCTCATCATCATCGTCGGCGAGTGATTTGGGTCGGACGCGGCCTGGCCGTCGTTCGCGTTCGTGGTCGCTCCGGCATGGCTGAGCGAGCTGCGATGGGGTGATACGGCGTGGCCGGACCTGGGATTAGCGTCTTCTGGGCTGGAAGAAGGCCGGATTTTACCTGGCGGACATGCTGCACCGTCGAGGCGAGGTGGTTGTTCACAGCAGCGCCGAACCGGTTCGAATCATCAGGTGCTCTGACCACATGGCGTCTGCCTGCATCCTGCCCCTCCTCGCCTAGCTGGTCATTCAAACCACATGTAAAAAGCCCAGGATTAATACCATCGATCCACATGGCCACGGGTTTGCAAGTTCTTGACCAGCTTGTTGAGATCTTGAGAGGCTGATAAAACATAAAAGGAGCATAACCATCGTCACGGTTGTGGTTCGCTACTGGCAGGCCGTTACATCCAATCGACGGTCGAGGTCCCCTTAAATCCCGGGATCAGCACTAGTTGCTACTGGCTAGCGGTACAGGGAAAGGGTCATATATGGACAGCGAACGTAAATGTGAATAAAAAGCAGAAACAGCGGCAATACGGACACACGTTCAAGACATACCCAAGCGACTAGTACGGGTGGCCCAATGGCTAACTAAGCAGAGCAGAGTGCGAGCGAGCAATACAAGAGTGGTTAGACCAACAAGGGTAGATGTACATTTTGACAGGACAGTCCCTTCTCTGCCACCACATGGAGGAAAGAAGACAGGGGGAGACAGCAGGCGAGAATATCCGACGCCACGCACGACGTCGTCAAGACCTGGAATCCCGCCTTACCCCCGCACCATTCGGCTGATACATGTACTGATGCTGCGCTGTCGACCGATGCGAGGACGGCGGCCGCTGCTGTGTGCTCGAGGCCGCAGCAGCTGCAGCGCCGTACGACGTCGTCTGCGGTGCGCGATAGTAGTTGGTTGCTCGCGTGTCCGTCGTCGTCGTGGACTGTAGAATAGATGACGAACTCGCGGTCGTGGGAGGAGGCCAAGATATCTGTCCCGCAGTGATCGGAGGTGCCGGCATGCGTGGAGTGCCTAGCGTGCTCGTGCTAGAAGACGGACGCTGTGCCGGCTGCATCGCAGGAGAGGCATTCATAGACGTCGGCGTAGAATTCATGGGACTCCGAGTGGGCGACACGGCATTCACTGCTGCAGCTTGCTGCTGAGGTTGGGATTGGGGCTGGGGCTGGGGCTGGGGTGGAGGAGGGTGACTGTGATGTTCAGCAGCATTCGCGTCGTCTGTTCGCCGGCGCTTCGTCCCGCGCGTTGTGCTCTCCTTCAAGCCAAGAGATGTGGCCTTGAGCAAAATCTGGTGCCTGAAAGGACAGTTATTATCCGATCCTGACCGGCCGAGTAGGTCACCAGAAGCTTACCTTGTTCTGCCAACCCCCCACTGCTGGATGACCCAGTCCCACTCGATCTCACCCTTGTTCTGGGGACCGCCCATTTCCCTGCTCTGGTCCGCAAGTCTTCTCAGCCGCTCAGTCTCCTCCTCGGACCATGCTCCCTGGTGACCTCCCGGTGCAGTGTTCCCGGTTGCGGCGTTAAAGGTAGAGATCGTTCCGGTGTTAGAAGGCACCGGAGGAGACACCGCAGGAGGGCTAGACTGCGGTACGGGCTGGGGTGCGGGCGCGGGCGCGGGTGCAGGTGCAGGCGCAGGCGCAGGCGCAGGTGCGGGTGCAGGGGTAGGTGCGGGCGCCGTTTGAGCTGGCTGAGTAGTAGACGGCGATGGCTGCGTTGGTGCTGGTGCAGGCGCAGGCGCTGGTGCAGGTGCAGGTTGCGCTGAGGCAGGAGGATAATAGGGGGTCGCGCCTTGGGGCGGAGGGTAGTAGTATGGTGCGGTTGGGTATCGTGTGCCGGGGGTGGGAGGGTACATGGGAGGATAATACGGCTGCGCTGGTGGGGGCATTGCTGTTGAATTCAGGGGCATAACAAACGTTTGAGGATTTGTGATCACGGAGCCAGCAACGGGAGCAGGACCAGCAGTGGCGGCGGCTCCCGGAGGCGGCGGCGGCGGCATGAACGAGTACGTTGGGTACGTCGATGTCGGAATGGGTTGGTTGACCAATTGGGAGGGGTTCGCGAGCTGTGGCGAGATGAGGACATATTTCGGATACCATGCGACAAACGTACAATGTTATCGCAGACTCGCTTCGCTTCGGCGATCATAACGAGGGGGTCAAGGTGTTGCCCTGGACCCATCTTGTAGCACTGCGCGATGACCATTGGAGACGCAGCTTTCTGCCAAGTGCACACACCCTTCAGGGAATCTTTGCGATGTCCAGTTGCAAGCAAGCACTCACGACTAGCTCCTCTGCAGCATTGTAAAACTCTGAGCAAAGGTTCAAGGCGCGCCATTGAAACTCGTAGAACTGCTGGTTCTGCTGGTTCGTGCCAGGTGCAGGCGGGTATTGATAGAAGCCCGGGTGCTGGGTATTTGTCGGGGCTTTTGTTGCGCTACCGGCGGACACGCGGGGCTTGCGGTTGCGCGAGCCTCTGGGGCGACCGGGCCTGCGTTTCTCGGTGCCATCTTCGTTTGTGGCGGATTGAGCATGGTCCTGCTGTGATGCGGCCTGCCTGTAGTCTGCGGAGGAGGTCGCGGTAGCCGCGCTTCAAGGCGAATGGGGTGAGACCAAGGGTGAACGCGAATCTAGATCGGGCAATACGCACCCCGCTGAGCTGGATTGGGACTGAGCAGCGTTCACGCGAGGAGAAGAATGGCTGCTGGCGGACTGGCGGTGGTGGTCAGTGTCGTGGTGCTCGAGCTCCTCCTCGACGACCTCCTCGTCGTCTTCCTCCTCCTCCTCTTCCTCTTCGCGGTGACCAGAGCCGGCGCCATTGGTCACGGGGGGCTGCTGATGGGGGGTATAGGGTGCATAGGGTTGGCGAGGGGACGAGTGGGACGTGGACACGAGCGGGGCATGGAGAGCGTGCGAGAGAGGTTGATAATATTGAGGATTGTCCATGATTTTCTGGGAGAGGTATATGATAAAAGCCCAGAGATGGGTGTAACGCTGCGAGCGGAGAGCAATCGATGTCGACAACAACAACCAAACCCCGTGGGAACACCCGCTCGACGCATTTGCCCTTCCACACGCCGTGCCTTTCATCGCCCTGCGCACCCCCAGCGCACCTGCGAGAGCCATGCCATGCTCGTCCGACGTGCTGGCAGACAAGCATCCCCGCACTTGCTTTGTTTCGCCTGGACGCTGCTCTGCAAACCCTCTGCGCGTCCCAAATTTGTGCCGATGGCGAAAACCCGAGGCGACACAGCCGCCGGTTCGCCAGGCCTGCATGCGAGTCACGCAGTCACGAAGCGTGACAGTGACAAAGCATTTCCCGACCGCCGTGACTCGTCACCGCCACGACCGAGCGCGGGCCCGCGGGCAGGCGCGTACAACCACTCTCTGACTTCAACCGTCATCTAGCCGTCCTTGTCTCCTCTTTGCTTCTCTCTTGCCTCTTCCCCGCCACAACGCCCTTTCCTGTGGCGTTGCTACCGTTTTCGCCACGAACATCATACCGTCCACGCCCCTGCGCAATCGTCCACAAGCGCAAAACTTGCTCGGCACGAGAGCGCCACCGCTTCCAACCATGTCGCAGCCCGCATTCTCCAGTCCCACACCCGCGCCGGGCACTCGTGCCATCGCCGCCAGTGCTCTGCGAAGAGCCGGACTCATGGACACCGATGCGAAGATGCGGGACGTTTCGGACAAACAAGGCGGGCGCAAGGGCGCACCGAAACAGTCCAAGAGTAGGCACAACCCCCATAAACCTCGTGGGTCAGACGCCATCCTCGGGAAGAAACTCCCTACCACATCACAAACGGTAAATGTTCAATGCACTCTTAACCTTCTAGCACTTCGACGACTTCGGTCCTCGGACGACGGGCATCACACACCTGCCCTCGGATGACGGGTGTCGGGTCTCCGTTTCCCTATTGTCCGCAAACACGAAGCTTACGAAGTTATCTCCTTGCCATGTCTCCCCAACCCTTCGCCTTCGCCATCTGCCGCGTCTGTCACACCACCACCACTCTTGTCGCCGCATCCTAGAAAGGACTTATTACCAGAATCACCGGCTCGAGTTTAACCAAACGTCAAGTTGGTACTCCAATGACGGAGAAAGTCGTTGATTTGTGGAAGACGTGGGTGACCAGGCGATGGAATGCTGAGGCGAGGTTCCTTAACCTTGAGGTGAGTACCCAGTTCGTACCTCAGACGTCGTTCTAACAGCACTGTAGAGAATGGGTCAAGACGACTGGCTGAAGAAACATCGTCTCAACGTCCCGACGTCCGATCCATCATCAAAGGAGGCGCAAGTAATCTTGAAGATTGCAAGCAGGCTCAGGCCGGAGGTGAGCACTGCCCTACACTGGCTCGACTGGTAGCCTCATACTTCCGCAGATTGAGACAATATCACTCGCGCACAATGGTTTCACGAGTGGCCGCATCATGCAGTACCTGGCACACTACCTCCCGAAGCTAAAAAATCTGTCCTTGGAGGGTAACAATCTTGGAGCGTGGAGAGAGATTGATTACATTTCCGGCAAACGAGGGAGGTTGGAGGAGTTACGCGAGTTGATCCTGAAGGGTAACCCGCTCCGCGAACTGGAGTACAAGAACAATCGTGCCCAGACGTACAAGAGGTGCGTACATACTTCTCTCCACGGCCATGCCGTGCTGAACGGTTAGTAGCGAGGTGTCGCGGCGCTTCCCGTCATTAGAAATCCTCGATGGCGAACCAGTTGCCCGAGTAGGTTTTGACGCGCCTTCTACCTCTACGTCTACTCCTGCGCACCCCCGTACGATGTTGTCGACATTTGCATGGAATATGGAGCCATCTTTCATTGCTGGCGTCGATGGCTCGTTAGTCAGCAACTTCTTCATGCGTTTCTTTCCGACATTCGACAACGCACGACGGGATCTCCTGGATGTGTATGCCCCGAACGCGACATTCTCCTTTTCCGCGAACACCGCGATTCCACCCCGTGCACGGATACTGGGCATACACTCGTCGAAAGAATACCCACATCAGCGCAACTTAGCTTGGGGTCCCTGGCTCGAGGGCGGTAACGGCGGTTCGCGAAATCTGGGTCGCGTGAACGGGCTTCAGAAGGTCTCCCAGTCACTACACTTGGGCCATGAGGAGATCATCAAGGCTATAGCTGCCTTGCCCCTCACTCAGCACGATGTTGCTGGGTCGCCAGAGAAGTTCTCTGTCGACGCCTTCCCCGTCCGCCAAGGCGAGCAGACAAACCTCCTCATTACCGTGCATGGACAATTCATCGAGAGTAAGTTTGTACCTTGTGCGTTCCATACCATGCGACTAATCGATGTATGCATCAATTTACTTGTGTTGCAGAACCTGCGGAGGGAATCCGTTCCTTCGATCGATCATTTGTCCTTGCTATCGCCCCCGATGGATCAAGGCACGTCTCTTTGCAGTGCTTATGGAAGTGTTGATGCTCACGCTGAGATCCTTTCGATGATAGGGCCAAACAACGTGGCTGGGACGTGATCATCTTGTCCGACCAGCTCGTCATCAGGGGTTACTCTCTACACGACGCTTGGACACCCGGTCCGATGCGCGTACAAGCGGGCGACCTCCTGCCTTCTCCAGGCCTCCAACAAGCTCTCGCAGCCTTGGTGAGTGCCTTCATGTATCAGTCAAATTGTCGCCGGTCAACCGCGGTCAAGCTGATTGAAGCCTGACTGGATGCATCAATCACGTTTCTCACAACTTTTGCTGACGCATTTCTTTCGTCTCACAGCCGATGCCACAGCGGGCGTTGATGCAAGACGTCATCCTGCGTACAAGGCTCAACTTCCAGTTTGCTGAGGACTGTTTGAAGAACAACGAGTGGGACGTTGACCGCGCCGTTGCGAATTTCGAGCAGGTTCAAGTAAGCCAAGATCGATGATGCGTCTGGACCTCGGTATACTGATTGCATTATTACGTTAGGGCAACCTCCCATCGGACGCGTTCTTACCCCAAGACGCGTTTTTGCCGTGAGCCATCCTGGACTAAGCTTCGGATGGACTTACCGGCTCGCATGTCCGGCTGGCCGTTGATCCAGCGCGCCTTCCGAGCGTGGCCCCCAGGCCTCGTGTGTCTTGATCGTTTCGTCGGACTACATACGTACTCTTCACGCTCTCCCCCCCTGCCATCCAATTTCCATCAGCATTTCGCCCGCAATGTGTACCCTATAGTCCATCTCATGCATGATGCATCATCATTGACATCGCTCGTCGTGTTATCCGTCCGCTGCACACACATACGTATTGTTTATAGCACTGCAGTCGCTCCTCGCACCCCCCTCATATATTGGTATCTCTCACGCATAGTCCATTGTCGCGATTACAAGTATAATGAAAGGCTCGGTTCTGAAGCGTTCATTTTCCTCGAGGGTCGGAACAATGGCCTCGGAGCGGGATAAACAAGAGGTGTTTGGCCACGGGAGGCGCTAGGGCGTCGGCTGCGCCGGGAGAGCGACGGCTTTGCGACTTGTCCCCATTCTTACATGCCGCCCCAATGCCCATTGCCGCGCGACAAAACGAGGCTTGCCAAAACGGCGGCAGTCGATGTTTGGGCCCCGCTTTTCATTCTTCCGAGTCGGGCAGATGATGGGAGGTCGCAGCCGTCGAGTTCGGGCTCGCACGCTCCGCCAAAGTCCGCCTATGGTCCTTCGCGTAATGGGGGCCTCGAGGCAGACGCAGTGTCTCGTCTGGGGACATGTCTGTGCTATTCTGATGCAGCGTGGCCTTCCGCCTCGTGTCCTGGCCCTTCGCGCCGTCCGATACTTATAGAGCCCGGTCGCGCCAGCTATTCCCGCACTTCCACCCGCACGCAAACTTCCGCGGGACGGCGCTGGGAACACTCAGACTCTTGGACTCTTGTACCTCTTGTACCACCACTGGACACCTCCATACCTCCTCTCCTTCGATAACCCTGTACACTCGCTCTTCACACTAGCACTCACTGGCAATGGCGACACATTCTCGCGGGCGACGCCGCACGGAACGCGCTGCACTGGATGCAGCGCTGTTAGACGCCGCCGCGCGGGCGGACGAGCACGGCGTGCAGATTGCACTCGCGCGCGGCGCAGACGTGAACGCGGTGGACGTCGCGACGGACAGCACGGTGGTGACCTGTGCGATTGCGGGAGATAGGTGTGTTGTCGGTTCTACATGTGCGGCTGGTCGGTGGTGCTGAAGGTCGGCCTTGTGCACGCGTTTACTTAGCAGCTGGGAAGACGTCGACGTGTCCGACGCGTCGTTCGGGCTGCAGAGCAGGGTCGAGGTGCTGAGGACGGTCATTCGCAACGATTCGATGTCTTTCTACGCACTGAACGCGCCAACGCGCGGTGTAACGCCGCTCGGTCTCGCTGCATGGCTGAACGTCCCGGACGTCGTGCGGGTCCTGCTCGAGGAGAGCCGTGGACTGGTCGCGGTCGATGGCACGGACGCGGTGGGGGTGACCCCTCTGATGTGTAAGTCGACTCCTTGGTCCCTCGTCGAATAAGCTCACACTGAAGATCAGACGCTGCTCGCGACGGTGCGGTCGAGGCTGCATCCATTCTGGTAAGTCATGGAATCCAGATGATATTGTACCCGTCCATTGAACGCGTGCCTTGCAGCTTGCCAACGGCGCCCGCCCAGACCTCAGGGATACCCACCATCGGACCGCGATTCATTACGCGTTACGCCACCCGCGGCTGCTGTGGTTATTGGAGTCGACGCTTCGGCGACAGCGGGTGCGAGAATTTACCGTAAGTCGTCATCTCTGACCGCATCCGGCGCCATACTGACTATATTCTCGTCAATAGACCAGCAATCGCAGGCAGCTGCATCCGCTTCCTGAACCTCACGCGGCTTATGCGCAAGCTTTCTCAACATCTTCCATTGAGCTATCAAATTGGCCGGCCCCCTCTGACGCCATCCTGTCACGGTCCACAGCAGCGCTCAGCCGAGCAATTGCAGGCGGCGACCTTCCCTCAATCTACCAGGCTCTGTTCCCCGCAACACAGCGTACCACTGTTCTCGTCAACCGCTTGGACTCACATGGTTGGGGTCCCTTACACTACTGTGTCTGTGCCCCCAATCCTTCGGTCGAAGTCCTCGATGCATTGTTCCTTGCTGGCGCGGATACCAGCTTGTACACCTCGTCGAAGCATGGAACACCCCTCCACTGCCTGGCTCGCAAAGCCCAGCACCCAGCCAATCCCCTTCAGGCAGCCCGCCTGCACGTCTTCATCCATCATCTGGTGCGCGAACTGCGTGCGCCTCTCTCTGCAACGGACGAGAACGGCGAGACATGTATCCATGTGGCCGCCGAGCGGGGACACAGCATGGAAGTTCTGCTCGCCTTCCTTGCGTGCGACACGCGCAACACCGTGCGCGAGATGAAGAATTCCAGAGGGTATGTGAAGTACTTCAATTGTTTGCATCGGTGGTCATACTCATGACGTGGCAGATTGACTGCGTTGGAGGTCGCGCGACCTGAGCTACGGATCGCCTTTGGTCCCGATGCCGAGCCGCGGCGGAGCAATTCCGTCGCATCCTTCCGTACCATTCGTCCCTCGACCAGCTCGTCCACGTCAACTTCGTCCTACGCGAGTTCCATGACAGTACCCGTATCCAACCGGCCACAGTTCAACTCGTTCTCCCGCCTGGAGTCCCCTCTCGAGAACGTTGACACTTCGCTACTTCCCCGCCGCATCCTCGAAAACCTGATCAAGATCACTCAGGAGGCTCCCACCGCCGATGCGCTTGAGATCAGCGATCTTCGGGATGTACTTGATGAGACGGCGCATCTCGGCGAGGTCTGGGTGCACAACACGCAGAACCGCATACGAGAGGCGGCACAGGACTTGCGTGACGCGCGCGGACGCTTCAATGAGGTCGATAACTTGCTGGAAACGGTGACGCAAGACCTCGAAGGCGTCTATGGGCCGCGGTTCTCTGACAGAAGGGATAGCACCGAGCGCGCACGGAGAAGAACCACGGACTCGGGGGACTCTGATTTGACCGCAGTCTCATCTTCATCGCTGAGCAGGAAATGGCGTTCAATGTCCGACCTCCGATCCTCGAACGAGATGGGAAGGCGAGAGCTCTCTGACGTACCTGAACTTCCGCGGCTCATCATCGCAGAAGAAGACGACTCTGCCGACAGTTCTACGGACAAGCCATCGTCTTTCCTGAACGCCCTCCTCTCGCCTACAACAAGGGAGCTGTTACATAAATCGAGCAAATTGTCCATCGACTCGGGGAGGACGGCCTCGCCGGCGCCATCGAAGTTGCAGAAGGACGGCTCGTCGAGCAGCACCGCGAAGCTCAAGGCGTGGTTCCGCAAGAAACTCCGCTTCGAGATACCGGACACCCCCTGCGAGACGAAGATTGTGGTCCCCGGCGAGCAATCACCGAGGAGATCACCGTACTCTCCAGTCGGTGACCGGAACTCATCAGAAGAGTTGCTGTGCACCGCGCGTCGCATCGTTCGCACTGCTGGACAGGACCTATCTTGTATCGAAGGCTGTATGGATGAGGTACGTGTCGTGTTTTCATGTGCTCTCTAACACAGACATCTGACACGTCTGCAGGCTGACGAATATCTGTCTCTGGCATCGAGATTTCTGTCTCAGGCCGATCGACGTCTGAAGATGAATATACTGGTACGTCTTCGTCCACACCCATGTCACACGACCACTCGGCTGATGCTGTTCCTAGAACCGCCAAGCGGCCCTCGAAAGCGCACGACTTGCCCAGCTCCAAGATCAACTGGACGACCCCTTCATGTCAGCTATCGCATCCACACTCCGCTCCGCCACGGACGCAGTCCCGTTCCCCCTTTCTCACTCGCGCTCCGGAAGCGACTCGGACACTTCATTGGGTTCTCTGTCCCCCGGTTCCTCGGTCGCATCGCTCTCGGACACACTCATCGAGTCCGAGGACGACGACACGCGGGTGCTTCGCCGCCTGATGACCCGCAAGATCGAGGCCCGGACAGACGGCGCCTTTGACGAAGTCGACAAAGTGCTGACATGGCTGCGGATCGTGCAGGACACGCTCCGGAGCCTCCGGCGAAGAACTAACGCATCCATGACCATAACATTGCCCTAGGCACACCACCCTCCCCAGTGTAAAAATGTACGTACGTACAGCCCTCCCCAGGCCCGGACTCATGCTCGCGGATGTGTACACTTGCGTCCGACTGGAAACTGTTGTTGTTGTACTCATTGACTATAGGCATCATGACACACACAAGGTAAATAGGTGTAGGTAGAGTCGCAGTATCTATGTTGTATATATACGCATTGTATAGGTAGCTCGCATGTTACGAACACTGTCCCCACTCCGCACTGCTCATTTCGCTGTACGTAGGAACTCTTTTGCTGTCGATACTTCATTATCCCGCTCTCCGCGATGCTCTGTACATAGCTTTCGATGGCTCAGAAGATTACTAGCCCTTGTATGCTGTACATTCTACTCGTGCAACGAATGCCATCACGGCAGTCATTCTGCCTCATGTCTACACATCTATTCCCAAGACGACACGTCGTTCTCTGGAACTTCCAGGTCGTACAGTGACGGTCATTAATGATGCAACCCCCCAAAAAGGGAAGGTGCCTCACATCACCCAACTGACCCCTCGCAGCGCCGACCAAAGATGATATACCAAGACGAAGGCGACAATTATTCATTCTAAGCAACGAGAATGAGCATTTGTGTGGAAGAGGCAGCGGAGGAGGGCGTGTACGTCTCGTAGAGGACCACCGTAGCCGCTCATTGGACTGGAAACGCCCTGCGTTTTTGGGTGATGTGAACAACCTTCCTGATATGGGAGGTTGCATCATTAATGACCGTCACTGTTAGTTAAAGCCATTGAACAGCTATTTAAAATATGGACGGGTTCTCAAGTCACTTTGCCGGAGTGGTTAACGGGATCGCCTGCTACTAGTAGCTGCCAGCGGTTGGGCTTTGCCCGCGAGTGTTCGAATCGCTCAGGTGACGCTTTTTGAATCCCCTTGACTCAGAGACGCCCATGCGCCCGAAATGTCGACATCATGAGACAAGCCGCCCGACGCGTCCCGTCGCTCTCTGAGTCTCTCCCACCTCCGCCGCCCGTCCTCGCACCTATTTTCACGCTATGTCTGAGCACCTGAACCGCGAGGAGGAGGACCTCTTGCAGGTATTACGACCTTTGATGTAATTTATGTTTATTTGCTAATGTCACGCTTGGACAGTCCGCACTCTCCACGGCTTTCAGCCCTGCTCCTCTACCTCGTCAGTCTGCTGCGCCTGAGCCAGAACCCCAAACTTCCGCGGATGCTTCCCCTCCCGAATCTAGCGCACTGGCACCTCCCGACGCTCCTGCAAGCGGCGGTGAGGCCGATGCTACCGAGGAAGCCTGGAAAGCGGAGTACGAGGCACATTTGGTGGAATGGCGCAGACAGTCGGCAGAACAGCGCCAAAAGGCCGAGGCAACGCGCGCACAATGGGAGACTATCCGGGAGCAGGAGCGGAAGGAGGGCAAATCGCGTCAGAGCGTGCTGAGCGAGTCCACCAGTGGGTGGGAGAACCTCAGTGGCAGCGTCGCCGCGTCTGCGGCTCCGACTTCCCCGAGTCCGGCGGACGCGCGAGACCTAGTCAGCGGAGAGGGACAGGGAGAGCATTCAAAGGACTACCTTGAGGTGCGTTTCTTTACGTGATGCGTTCTGCATGGCATGAGGCGCGACCCTAAAAGCTGACACGCCTCGCCCCCCTTCCGGCTGTCGGTACGCGCGCAGTCCGTTCTCCCTGGAGCATCCACGTCCACGTCTCCCGAGCACGAGAAATCGCCTTCGCAGCCTGCGTCGGAACCGGAGTCGAAGCAGGATAAGTGGGATTCGATGGCGTCCTCGCTCACCTCGTCGTTCCCCTCCATGTCATTCCCCTCCGACCCGCACTCGCCTATCTCGTCCACTGCTCGTCGAGACCTTCCTCCTCACCACGGGCAATCTCACTTACATGCTGCGGGTCACCCCCATGGTCACGCGCACGGCCACCACTATCACCACCATCCGGAAGCCCAACAGACGGCAACGCTCTCGGTCTTTGACTCGTCGTTGAGCCCCAAGACTCGCACACTCGCATTGCTGTCGAGCGTCGCCATCAACGTGTTGCTCCCGTTCGTCAATGGTGTCATGCTAGGCTTTGGAGAGATCTTCGCGAAGAACCTCGTCAGCTGGTTGGGCTGGAAGGTCCCCGGTACAGCAAGCGCATCGACCTCGCGTGGATCAGGACGAGTAGCCTCTGGAGTTGGTTTGGGCAGGAAGTAGAAGTTGTGTCTATATGTCGAACATTGCTTACACGTTATACTTACATGCGATTAATGGACACTTTGTCACGCGCTCTGTGGCTTTCGTTGGCACGCTCGATCAAGACACACATATCGCCAAGTGGCCCAGTGTACGGGACCTCTACGTGACACGCCTCTAGATGAGCGACAAAAACGCAAGATGCGCATCAAAGTGAGCACGTAAGTCCCTACATCATAGCCTTCAATACACCCTCGACAACCTCTTCCTGCCTTGCCAACCACAGCCCAAATGCCGGTGTCCTCAGCCAT
This sequence comes from Lentinus tigrinus ALCF2SS1-7, assembly GCF_003813185.1. Lineage (NCBI taxonomy): Eukaryota > Fungi > Basidiomycota > Agaricomycetes > Polyporales > Polyporaceae > Lentinus > Lentinus tigrinus. Next base: position 462,737 of record NW_027137920.1, read on the forward strand.
CGCTCATAGAACTCCCGTTGCTTAGCGTTGCTCTTGAATGGTAGGGGCGATCCATGCGCCTTGAGGGACGCGAAGAAGGCTGCATCGTTAAAAGGCTTCAATCGAGGCGACGTGGCGAGGTTAGTTCTGGACTCGCTGGGAGTGGGTATGAGGGTTTGGAGGTATCGTTGAAGGGGCACTAGGAGCGCGTTGGTCCGTGAGCTGAAATGCTGGCGAAGTGCTTCAGATGCTTGTCGTTCTGCGGGAAAATGCAACACCCATATTCAGCGACGAGACCTCGTACATCCAAGCAAGACGTACGTACTGTTTTGGTCTGATCCTCGACATGCGTGCTCAAGCTGTTTCATGAGAGCATGGTCTCGCGAAGTGTAGCGCTTGTGCGTGGATCTCCACCCCGGTGAGGGACCCACCACAATTCCTGTAGGCGTACCCACTTTCCTCTGTCCACTGTCAAAGTTACAATGTGAGCCGGTCATCGATCAAGTTTGACTGCTGCAGGAACTCACGTCTGTGGTGGGCCGAGACTCAAAACATTTGGCCAATGGTGACAGGCCCTCTCAAAGAAAGGGTTCGTCACACCAAGAAGTAAGCCCGCTGTCGGTGGTCGCGGGTTAACCAGTGTTGTATGCTCAGCGTCGTGTATCGTGAAAAATGGCCGGAAGTCCCCAGATAGAGGTATCTGTACCTTTGGTCAATATCGTCGTCGCAAACATCATGAGCGACTTACTGGGCGCAGGAGGTCCCGTAACCACCATACCGCTGTGCTGGTCATAGACGGAGAGGAGCCGAAGATCAAAATTGGTTCGCTCATGACAACACATTCCCATATGGACCACAAATGTGAGATCACAGCCTCAAAGTGACCGAGTACCGGTGGGTCAGATGGGCATATCGATGCCAGAACCTATATCATCGTGAGCAAGGCCACACAACACATTACAAGCTCGAGCTCACTTGGATGTCCGTTTCACTTGTTCGGCCAGGCGGTAGCGCGGACATGGACTGCTGTGTTTCGATGGCAGCTGGGATCTCCACATGTATCACGGTCCCGAGAAAGCCAAGTTCAGCGTTGGTCCCAGGCGCAGGGTCTGACCTTCTTTTCCATCTGCATGAGCGACCGAGTGGCACATGCGGTACATACGCGACTTACCAGCTAGCAATATTATGGCATGCCGCTTCGAGCATGGGCCCGCCATGACTCATGAAGGACGGCGCGAGTTTAGAGATGAGGGTATCGAATAATGAGGGGTATGCGAGATGCGTCAGTATAACGATTGACGTCTATGTACGCGCGTCATGTTAGCCACTGACCCTGGCAGATGGTGAGTGGGCCGTTCGTACCTGTTGGTATCCGCGTTTCGACGAAGCATCCTTCGTTCGTGTGAAGCAAGAGAATCCGTAGATGAACCCATCAAGGGTCGTTGGCCGAGGAGCACCGATATCCCACTCTTCTCCCTCCACAGGCTCGCGCGGTCGTATTCGAAAGGAGTGCGTCTGTGAACCCTCCTGAAAGTGGGCGGAGTCGGGGAAGGAGGAAAATGCGCTATAAGATCGTACGAGTGAGTGACAGGTCTCGAGGACAGAACAGACGGACGCACATGTTCTGAGCTTCGGAATGTGAAAGACTAAGCGGAGGATATATACTAGTGATCTTTGGACCAACTTCAAGGTCGAAGTTTACTGAGCGTCGGTGTCAGCCTGACTCAATCAGGCGGGCACTGTGAGTTGACGACACATACCTGTGACGAGGCCCAAAATCCACCTCCTTAATCTCGCGAGCTTTTCTGGACCCATCGCAAGGCCATTCAAGCTCAACTGGGTCCGGTGCATAGTTGTCCGGGGTAATCGGGGCAGGGTATTGGAGCGAGACAATCGTCGGCGGATGAGCGTGGGGTCGGGAGGAAGAGACTTCTCCATAAGATTGGGCGACGACGGCGACTTGAGCTGTCCATTCATGCCCGCGCTATTCCCTAGCCCCAGCGAAGCCTGTGCAGTCGTAGTTCTGGAGCCCGAGATGCGCACGAGCGGCCGCGGCGAGTCCGGAGGAAGCGAGAGGTCGGTGAGCCCAATGTCGACTTCGACATCGTCATCCATAGCATAGGCCGTCATTGAACGCTGCGACTGCTGAGGGGAGGAGAGGGGAGGGTCGAGACCGGCGAGGGTGGTGAGGGGAGGAGCCAATGTTGAGTACCCCACACGTGCCATGCCCGTTACACGTTACGCGACGCATTCCTGCATTCTGTCTATGTCTCCAGCTTGAGAGCTGCTATCACCTGCCTGCAAGCGTTTTCGCCTCTGTCGCTCGCACAATCTCACCTTGCAGACGATCCGTGTGATTGGGAGCCATCTTCGTGGTCGACCAGATGGCGGGAGCGAACTACATGGGAGGGAAGAGGTGCGCAGCACTAGTCATCGACCACAGGCATGCCAATCTCATGATCCCCGCACATCTCCATTCTGTCCCAACACCTCTCCTACGCGGCTGTTCTTCCTTTAGAAACGCGGCGCGAGCCCGAGTCAAGGACGCGGCAGGCAAGGCGCAGAGGTCGCACTTTGGGAAGAAACGCTTTGAAGTACTCCGGACGGGCCTAAGCAAAGGTGGTATCGCGAAATCCAGCAAGCCTCGGAATGCTGTGAAGGAACGACCAGAGATATCTCTTGCACATGCCAGGTGGCCTCAGCACGAATCCAAGCAGGGTTTTGTCGATCAAAAAGAGGATGTTCACGGGCTCAGATCACCCTTCGCAAGTCCGGTCTCCCTTCGTCGATCGCCTCCGGTTCCTAGCTCGGCATCAAGCCGCTCGAGAATCCTAAGAGCCCTCGATGCTGAAAGTCGTTCGTGAATTTCCCTGCGTATATGCGTGAGGATGTGCATATTGAAAGTCTTATGTAGCTGTGGCACAGCGGGAGCAGGTGCAAAGGATTCTCCAGATGCCGAACCTGCTTGGCCTATCGAACATCAAGACGCGTGGGCGAACCCGCTCGCCCTGTGCTGATCGTACCCTCAATACGTCTGGTCTTGAAGCAGACTTGTGTACTGAGGAGGTAGTTTACTCCCATTCTAGGTCCACAATTCACTCATTGCGCTTTTTAGTACGAAAGTTCCTGTTATGATCTCTCACCTTCCAGAAATCAAGAGGCTGAGTACACGGGACCACAAGGTAAACGTTGTGGTGCCGTAGCGTCCAGGACATATTGGAGCTTCCTTTACAGCGGGTACAGCAACTTCATCAATGGACGCGACCGACTCCACTTTCATTCCTATGTACCTTGACAGTAGTCCGCTGGATGGCCCGTCCTATGCTGAGCTGTGGAACATGCCTGACTCGCCGCATCCTTGCCAACCTGATCTTGTCAACTCCTACCAACCGACGCGAGTCTCGTTCTATCCCGTCCCCGGCGACATGAGCTTGTCTTTCCCGCTTGAGTACATTTCAAGAGGAACGCCGCCGGATGAAGCCAGCTCGTATCAGCAAGACCATCAAGTTGCTAACGCCTTCCTCGGTTCGCCGGAGCCATCATCACCTCTACACCAGGTCGCACCGCGTGATTTCCACTTGTCCAGCCCATCTCATCTGGAGTTGCCTCCTCCTCTCGCCGAAGCGCAGTTCATATCCGATTTGCCGACCCCGGAACCCTTAGCCGTTGAGCCAGTGGAGTCACCTCTACCTCCCTCGGACCTGTCTGGCTTCTCGTGGTATACGTCTGTCTCCCGCATGTTCGGATCGGACGATGTTCCTCAGGCCAGCTTCACGTTGTCGCCTAACGATTCCATCGAGGACCGGCCTTTCAGAGAACCTGACGACGATGCTTCTGACGCTGCTGCGTATTCGTCGCTGTACGAACCCGTGCACCATATCCTGCTTGACGAAGCAGAACGAGATGACGTGACGTGGGACACTGTCTACTTGGTTGACTTCTTGGACGAGCTCTTCGAGCATGCTGATCCTTGGAGTACCCTGTCTGACTTGCTGGAGCTCCCCCACTTCCCGGTTGCTCTACATTCCACCTCGTCAAACTTACTAGACCTGCTCCAAGCCTCAGACAGAAGCGGTGTTGGTTATGAGGCGATTTCTCGATCCGCTGACTGGCAGGACTGTCCGACGTCCCAGACGTTGGCCGAGGAAACTAGCGAACACACTTCCCAGGTTTCCACAGCCTCTGTTGGTAACCCGCCTCTGGTGGGTGCACCTCCATCGGACGGCGATCCTCCTTCGTCCCAAAACGCCGTATATGTCGACGCTCCTACGGAAGCTGAGGTGTACCTGCCAGAGGTCGGGATCTCCCCACTGTCCCCAGTACCCCTGCCCTCTATACCTTTGCCACCGCCTGCAGCGGCACTCGTTTCCACCGCGACACTGCCAGACACAAACGTACAAGGATCGTTTCCCTCAATAACGACCCCCAAGGAAGACGCCAACGAGGACCTTGGAGAGAAGGTGAGTATCTCCTGCCAGGTATGATGGGTCGTGCTGATAGGTCTATAGTATGACGAATACGAGCACGCGTCTTTCGGCACTGTGGGAGTTGATGCATATGTTTCGACGGTGTTAGAACCTTGCGGTACGCAGATAGGAGAGTCGAGGCCTGATGTGTCAGTAGATGGTCCCTCTCTCTTCGCGGATGATGATCTTGTAGACATGAACGATGATTGATTTTCTTGAGCTCTGCGTTGTATGCTTTCGGTGGTCCTTGAAAACGTATGCTTCTAGACTACAGTTGCTAGCCAGATTGACCGACTTGCTTATAAGAATGACCCCTTGGCGGAGGAATCGCTGGCGCGTGATTGGCTGGGGACACGACTAGTCACAAGCGGGGTGCAGGTCACAGCGCTATCCCCGCAAGGGCGCGAGATCCGGTCAGAGCGCGTTACGCGCAGAAACACATGCCAGCCTTCTTCCCCGCATTTAAGATCTCCGACCCCTCCTCGTCGCACAAGACCTGCTCGCTCATTCGCCCTTTCCGTCCTCTCTCTCTCCCAAACCCTTCATTTTTGCACACTACCGCGACTCTCCCTCCGCACACCACCATCACTCAAGATGTCAAAGGAGTTGAAGGTCTTCACGCGCGAGGAGGTCGCACAGGTACGCGGTGCCCTTTCTACCACCGTTTGGCCTAGGGAAGCTGACCCCTATCGCCCGCCCACTCAGCACAACAAGCCCGACGATCTCGTGAGTGCAAAATCGTCGCCGTGGACTTCTCCAGAGACACTGACTTCATTGCTACAGTGGATTATCGTGGACGCCAAGGTTTACGACGTCACGAAGTTCAAGAATCTGCACCCCGGCGGCATCTCGGTTTTCTACGCCGAAGACATCGGTACGTCTCACTGTCTACCCGCGCTTGGGTCGTCTCAACCCCCGCCCCTTCCCAGCCGGACAGGACGCAACTGAGGCGTTCTATGGTCTCCATCGCCATGAGGTGCTCCTCAAGCCCCAGTACCAGCGCCTCCAGATCGGTGTGCTCAAGGACGAGAAGAGCGTCATCTACTCGGCTATCCCTGGCCAGCTGAGCAGTGTCCCGTACGCTGAACCCCTTGGTCTCACTCCGGGCTACCACAGTCCCTACTACACCGACGTGCGTTGGGAGGATTTCTGCGCATGCAGTGGCAGACGCTGACGCCCCGCTTGCAGAGTCACAGGAACTTCCAGCGCGCCGCCCGGAAATTCGTCGACGAAGTTGTCACTCCAGATGCACTGGCGAGGGAAGAGGACGGCAAACGTCCCAGCATTAGTGTCATTCAGCAGATGGCGTAAGTGCGAATATAATGCCTGGTCGCCAGCGTCATTCTGATGTTCTCTCTTCAGTGAGGTTGGCATCCTCGCCATGACGATGGGCCCCGGGAAGCACCTCAAGGGCCGCACGTTGCTCGGCGGTGTCATCAAGCCTGAAGAGTTTGACCGGTTCCATGAGCTCATTTTGGCTCAAGAGCTTAGCCGGCCCAACTGCCGTGGATACCGTGACGGGCAGAACTCGGGTGCCACTATCGGTCTACCACCTATCATCCACTTCGGTCGCCCGGAGCTTCGCGACCGTATTGTTGAAGAGGTGCTGTCAGGAAAGAAGTTCCTTTCCCTTGCCATATCAGAGGCATTTGCGGGCTCAGATGTCTCGGGTCTGAGGACAACCGCGAAGAAGACCGAGGATGGCAAGTACTGGATCATCAACGGTACCAAGAAGTGGATCACGAACGGCACATTCTCTGACTAGTGAGTCTGCATGTCTCGATATGTAACAGGGGTTTGCTGATGAGTGTGGTATAGCTTCACCGTTGGGTGCAAGACGGACAAGGGTCTTACTGTCATCCTCGTTGAGCGCGGCGAGGGCGTTGAGACCAAGTCGATCAAGACCTCGTACTCGACGGCTGCGGGTACCGCCTACATCACTTTCGACGACGTCAAGGTGCCTGTTGAGAACACGCTCGGGCCGGAGGGCGGAGGAGTTTTCGTCATCCTCAGCAACTTCAACCACGAGCGGTGGATCATGTGCTGTGCTGGGGCACGCAACATGCGCGTGATCGTCGAGGAGTGCTTGAAGTGGGTGAACCAACGGAAGGCGTTTGGGAAGCCGCTGCACTCGCAGGCAGTCATTCGCGCAAAGCTGGCCGATATGATCGCAAAGACGGAGTCAGTGCAGCATTGGCTTGAGAACATCACGTACCAGATGCAGTATATGGACTACAAGCAGCAGGCGCAGCTCCTTGCAGGGTGAGTCTCGGCAGCTTCACTTCATCTGCACGGCGCGGTATATGTGCTGACTTTATATATACGCTAGACCGATAGGACTGCTGAAGATGTTCATCACGCGCTCCGCACAGGACGTCGCGCGGGATGCTGTCCAGATCTTTGGGGGTCGTGGGATTACGAAGACGGGCATGGGCAAGCACATTGAGCATGTACGTACCTCGCATACTTATCTGCGTTCCAAGACAGCTGCTAACCGTTCTTCTCGCGCTCGATAGTATCACAGGACCGTGCCGTTTGACGCCATTCTCGGCGGAGGTGAGCGAATTATACCGTCTTGAGCGTTCGAGAGTGTTGATTATGACGCTGACTGCGCCTTCTCCGTGTACAGCCGAAGACGTCTTGGGCGATTTGGGTGTTCGCCAGGCGATCAAGGCCATGCCGAAGAATGCAAAACTATGATCGGTCCTGTCGATGGCTCCCGCGCCTTGGATATTATACTCAAGCTGTATTGTACCGCATTCTATCTTATTGGAATTACAGGAACTTTGGACATTGCTAAATGTCATGGGCTGCATGTGAAGTCCGACGCCGCACTTGGGCGGTCGATGTGGTTAGCTGCCGGCTCAAATCAACATCGCTAATATGATCATCGTTGCACGTTGCACTTGCGCGCCCTCGGATGCTTTCTTTGGTCGGGGTGGAAGAGTTATCGAGCGTTGATCGTGTTGGAAACTGACGCTCCCTCGTCCGCAGCGGCTGCGCCTTCATATGTACTGTATGGCTGGCGTTTGAACGGACGACGAGAACTCCAAGTACCTTACATATATATCAGGTTTAGCCTTTCTGCCGGTCACTCGGAGCTTGAGCAAGTTCAAATGAGATGGGATTGCCCTTGCGCGCTGCGTTGACGACCTGTCATATTGAGCAGTTCATCAGGATGTGGGTTCCGGTCGTTCTGTCTGAAACTTCCCGTCTGTGCCAGCGTTTGTTTTGGCGTAGATGAGATTTAGTCGGATCTGTGTCGTCGCCATTTACGGAGGCACAGGAACCGCGCGAAGAAGTCAAGAAGCTGCGGTAGCCTCTAGCAGCGTGAGACGCTGTTTCTTGACAAGCGCGTGCTCATGCGCGTCGAGTTCGCCGGCTTGAGAGCTGCCTGGACATAGACATACCGAAGTACTAGTCCTAGTAGTTCGTCAGCTCAGCTTCTGCATGAGGGTCTCGTGTGCCAAGTATTGCAGTATGATGATTCCGAGACGTTGGTGGCCTGATTTGGGTGTGGCTGCTGCTGTAGAGCCACGACGGACCCAGGATCGGTGCTTAGTCAGCACTAGGCGCCAAAGAAGCGCAAACAAGCCCCGGGAGTGGCGTTTATTCGAGCCGTTTTGTGTCTCGCACATCGCAACCTTCTTCTCCATCCACCATCATCTCCCCCACCTTCCCCTTCTCGTCTCTCTGTGCGCACGACACCCGCCGACCGCTACCGTCGGCACGCGCACTGCTAGCTCTGCACTGTAAATCTCTGGACCCGGAGGAGGTGTCGGTAGAGTCTGTCTCACACCTGTAACACTACTTGTAAGGCCTGCCACCGTGTGGTGTCCTCCCGCTGTCATCTCTGCCTGTATCTGACCACACGTCCCTGTCCTGTTGCACCCCCATCATCCTGTTTCGTCGGTACACACCAGAACGAAGAATTTTGTTCTGCATTACCTTGACCGCCTGCCTCGCCTGCAGCAATCTCCTGCCCGCACGCGCACGCACAGACCCTCAAGGTTCTACAGTCTAAGTCAAAGGAATCGACAAACATGCCTCCTGCTGACGACGATTTCGACATTTACGGAGAGGACGACGGTTTCGGCACCGTGAAAGAGGTCGACGAGGTGAGTATAGTGTCTTGTCTTGGGGAACTACGGGAGAAGTGCGACTGACACCTGCCGTTACCAGGGACATGATGAGTATCAGCCACCCGCAGAGGAAAAGCCATCCTCAGAAGGCCCCACCCACTCACCTGTAGTGGGTGAGAAGCGGCTAAGAGAGGAGGACGATTCTGACCAGCAAGACACGCAGCACGGCAGCGGTCTCAAGTCTGAGTCCTCGTCGACCCCTACGCCGTCCGGGCAGAACAACGGCGCATATAGTGGCGGCCAGTCGAACGGCGGCGCCGGGGCGGACGTGGGGGGTGGCAATGGCCAGTTCGACGCGCTGTACATTGGAGAACTGCAATGGGTCTGTACTCTCAGCGTTTTCTCTAGCCATGTATGCAGTATATCTGAGACGGTCGATGTTATGCGCCCTGCGCTCGCTTCTTTTTTACAGTGGACGACTGATGAGGACCTGCGGAAAGTTGCGCTCAACCTTGGGATCAACATTGACCACAAGGACATCACATTCTCTGAGCACAAGGTGAACGGAAAGAGCAAAGGGTGAGTTTCGTGCATGGGCTCTGGATAAGGTGACTATATGCGTCGCTTACGGCCTCCTGACGGTCTTCCCTGCATGCAGGATCGCGTACATTGAGTGCCACAGTCCCAAAAACGCAATGCTCCTCAAGAACTGGTTCGAGAACAAGTGTGTATCGGTTTCCTCTGTATGACAGAACAGTGAACTAACTACTCGTGGCGAGCAGTGACTTCCAAAACCGTCGAGCGACTGCAAACCTCACAAGTTCATCAAGCGGCAACCCATTCCGGACTCTGCCCAAAGGTATGTGGCCTCTCCCTCCACGACGGTCCTCGTCTACGCACTGGAAGCAGAAGGTTGACTCCAAACCGCACAACGCAGAACCACCCCCGCGCGAGCAACGCTACCAGAACAACACCCAGGGCAACATGGGCCGTGGCGGAGGCAACTTCCGCGGTGGCATGGCCGGCGGCGGTGGCGGCATGGGCGCAATGAACAACATGATGAACAACCCCATGCGCGGCGGCATGGTGGGTGGCATGCGTGGCGGGATGCCCAACATGATGAACAACTTCGGCATGGGCAACTTCGGCGGCATGGGCACCGGTTTCGTGGGCAACAACATGGGTGGCGGCTTCGGCGGAGGCCGCGGCGGCGGTATGATCCCGCAGGGCCCCCGCGGGGGCGGGATGGGCGGCTTTGGCGGCGGACGCGGGGGAGGCATGATGGGCGGAATGGGTACGGCAGCTTGAGCTTCGCTTCTCGTGTTTTTGGACGTGCATGTTGACTCGCGCTTCTCTGTGTTGTTCTTTCTTGTAGGTATGGGCATGATGGGCATGGGTGGCCGTGGCGGCTTCTCCGGTGTCCAGGGCCACTTCAACCCCGCATTCATGGGCAGCGGTGCAGGCGGCGGCCAGTTTGGCCAGGACGGCCCCCGGAAGCGGTTCAAGATGGAGGAGAGCGGGTGATGGACGCGACCGTGACTCGGCGTGGCCGTCCTTGCCTCGACTGTCTCCTTGCTCTGCCTCGCTATCTCTCAGCCTGGACACGGTACGCATATGACCTATTCGATACTGTACGACTCCTATCCTCCATACAAGAGCTGCCCCCGTTCGAGCTAATTGTCACGTACTTATTGAATCATGAACGCCATACAGCACAACATACATACATACATATTTTCCATCGCTCTCCGAATATCGTTCGTCCTTACCTCCATCCGTCTTCCGTCGCGCTTCGTCTACAATGTCTTGCTATCGCGAGTTGTCCCATCGTTTATGTAGTATACGGCTCACACCGGATTCCAAAACAACGTATCCCGCACCTCTGTGCGATCCACACACGCAGGGAACCCGATCATGCTGAATGCATGGTTTCGAAGCATATTACAGTCAGTGGCGATGTACAGGCGATGTGCTTTACGAATGCAAGAAGATGTGAATGCGTGAGGTCTACAGTGCGAGCGTGAGTGCGGTATGTAGGTATGTATGTATTGTGCATGAACCAGAACGGGCGGCGAGAAGCGTGTTGCGCGAGGACGTGAGGGTCATAGTGGGAAAGACTGGAAGGACAGATCATGTGAGGTCAATGGGTCAACGGCCGGCAAGGGTATAGAGAACGCCATATCAATTCATAACGTAGATGGGAGAGGGGTCAAGACAGTCCATCAATCTGAACACCACGAGGAAAGACCACAGATTACGCACTAGTATGATGTGTTCAATAATTGCCACGTTTCTCCTTCTCCTTCTTACGGCGCCGCTTCTCCTCCTCATGGCGCTTCTCCTCCGCCAAAGCCTCCAGGTCTTCCTTCTTGGCAAGACGCGAGCTGAAACAGGGCGCGGACGTAGAGCGGTAAGCGTGGTGTCCGTGGCACACGACAAGGAATGAGGGACTGACCTTCTGAGCTCCTCCTTCTCCACGTCGAACGCGCCCGCCTCCATGTCCTCGTCGTCGCTGAAAACGTCCCGTTGCAAGTACGAGGAGCGATCCTTGCCGAAGAGCTTCCAGATCTCGCTGCTGATGTCGTTCGAGGACCCACCAGGTGCAGGGCGCCGCCTCGCGGGAGGCGGCGAAACACTGGAAGAAGGCGAGCGCCGTTTCTTCGGGATTGCCCTGTTCGCAGAAGCGGACGCCTTTGACGCGGAGGGAACCGGGGTACGGGAGGAGCTGGGCAAAGGCTTTGAGCTCGCAGCCTTGGATGCTGGAGTCCTCGCTGGGTTCGCGGTCTTCGCAGGGGCGGGCTTCGAGGAGGAAATGGACGATTTCGGCTGGGACTGGGATTTAGAAGGGGCAGATGAATACGCGCTGGGAGACACGGAGCCGCTGGCGGCCTTCGATTGGCTGCCTGCACCAACGGCGGGGGTATTGGCACGAGACGTGGAGGCAGAAGTGGCGGAAACCGCAGGCTTCTTCGGAGGGTCCTTCTTCGCCTTCCCGAACCAGTCGTTGAACTCCCGGGCGGACTCGCCGTCGAGGACCTTGCCCTGCCGCAACTTTGCGCGATCCTGAATGATCTCGTCGATGGTCCGGGTGTCTCGCTTGTTCGTGTTGAGCTTGATGAGCTTCGCTGGCTCTGCAGCCAATCGCTCGCGGACCGACTGGGACTTGCCCGGGGAGCTCTGGGAGGACGAGCCCGAGAGCGTCGTCGTGATGTCCACTGCCCCGCCCGGCAGTCGTCTCCCTGCCTTGTTGTAACCACCCCCTCCCATCGTGGACCGACGGGCAGTGCTGCGGCCACCCCGGAGCTCCGCCTCCAGACGCCGCTGCCGCTTCTCTTCACGCGTGAGAGCGTTCGAGGGTCCGGCCTCGTCGTCGTCGGACGCAGAGGAGTGTCTGCGTTTAGCCGAGCCCGAGACGGGGTATCCCTGGCCGTCCCTACTCCTCTTGGGTCCATGCAGCAGTGCGTCTCGCTGCTGTTCCTCCCGCCGTTGCAACTCACGCTCCTTGGCCTGCCGTTCCCGCTCCTGACGCTCGCGTCGCTCCTGCTCACGCTTCTGCTCCTCGAGCCGCTTGATACGGAGCTTGGCCTCCTGCTCACGCTCCCGCCGCTCCTTCTCTTCCACCTCCTTCCGCTTCTGGGCCTCTCTGCGCTGGCGTTCTGCAAGAGCTGATTGGACGGCCTCCTTCGCCTGCTGGGTTTGGGTGGCACTGATGGCCATGAGGGCCTGCCAGCTCGTCATGACGGTAGATTTCTAGTGGTAGACGGTGACAAATCAAAGTGAGGGGTCGTCCAGGAGCTGTAAAGAAGGGAAAAGATGCGGAGAGAGAGAAGCAGACGAGGTGGAAGCAGACGATGAGTGGGTTCCAAAGAGCGCTTATGGTGCCGTAGTTGCAACGACTGTTTGGTCTTGTTGTCGTACTGCCACCTCACCCGCCTGCCGCGTACATGCGGCCGTGGTACAACGTGCAACGCTCTCAAGGCGACTTCCTTGTTCTCTCCCTTCGGACCATGTTACTTTGAATGAGCAGCATAACTGATTTCTCGTTGCCTCCTTGGTTTCCAGTTGCCTTGCGCTGCGAGTGCAAGGCTGATTAACGCTCAATTGCTCGGACTCCGATGTGGATGGATATCCATCTTTGTCTTGCTCGCCATGGATGCTCCGATAGATATCTATGATATATCCATTCGACTCACGCAGACTGCTTTGGGTTGCAAACCCGTAAGGATGAGTAATTTCTGCTGTTGGTCCCAACTTTAATTGGTCAGAGCCCCGGGCGTCTGTTATTCCATGAGCGCATGAGAATACAAACGTGATAGCTGGATTCGCTAGCCAGATCCCGTCCCGAAGCCGTGTGGGTACCGGGTGGGGACGAGCTTAAGTGATAGGGTGTACTGAGCACTATCACTACAGGCGGAGAGTGGTTGAACGCGGTCAAGGCAAGCGCCCTATCAACCTTGTACTATACCAAGATGAACTTGATCTATGTCACTGTGGGAATCACGACATGATTGCACCTCTACCACCACCTCCCATGCACTTCATTCAATCCATGTTACCCAGTTGCCTCCAGCGCAGCTGGTATAGATGAATGGGTGCTTCAGCTGGACGGCTGCGCGCCCTGCACTTGAGCAGCTGACCGCGCTGCGCGATGATGGTGGCCCCTCAAAGAGCTATCTGGCATACCTTTTGGTCTCCGATATTCTCCCTCCGGTGCGACTGAACTTCTCCTGTGTCTACGCGTGCTCGTTAACCTCATCTGCTGGCTGACATGATAGGGATGTTCGCATCTTTCTCGGGCCTATCTTTCCTGCTTGCCTGGCTGATAGGGAGCCCTCCCGCCAATACTGAGCCTCAATGCCGGTGCCTATACGGCGATCCTTGTTGGCCGGACGAAGATACGTTCGCCCACCTCACGCAGCAGCTCTCCGTGCCTCTCATTCATCCCCGCCCCCTTGCACATCCATGCTATACGGACCCGGACTGCCCAGCGTGCGTGGCGGTTCATGCCAGGTGGGACGAAGGGACATGGAGAGCAGAGCACTCAGGAGCAACTCAACATCCGAACTTCGAGACATTCATCAACCCAAGTGGCAATGTGGATGCTTGTTACGCTAATAGCTCTGTTGGCGACTCTTGCGGGCAAGGCAGCGTACCCATAATAGGGGTCGAGGCTCGCACCGTTGCAGACGTCCAGGCCGCAGTCACGTTCGCGGCCGAGCACAACTTGAAGCTTGTCATAAAGAACACTGGGTGAGTAAGCATGTTCTCCTTCCCTTGCGAGACTCGTGTACTGACAAGCAAGCTCCGTGCAGGCACGACTTCCTGGGCCGGAGCAGTGGTCGCGGCTCGTTCATGCTATGGACACACCACATGAAGGATATCGCTGTGCATGAGAAGTTCGTTCCTCTCGGCTCTCCGCCGGAAGGAGAGTCTTACGAATTTGGTATATAGCTCCGATTCGATGAGTAGAAGCTCGAGATGACTGATATCTGTCTCAACAGCACTGACCATAGGCGCTGGAGTCCAGTGGCACGAAGCGTACACCGCTGCCGACAATTCAGGGAGGATGATGATCGGCGGCATCTCTCCTGGTGGTTCCGTCGGTGCCGCTGGTGGCTGGCTGCTCGGGGGTGGCCACAGCGCCCTTTCTCCGTCATACGGGCTTGGTATGTGTCTTCCAGCATGCAACTCGACGCCCGTTGATAGAACGATCATTTAGGTGTCGACAATGTCATACAAATCTCCCTGGTCACGTCTATGGGTGATCACCTCACCACGAACGCATATAGCCACGCGGATCTTTTCTGGGCTCTTCGAGGTGGCGGTGGCGGGACCTTCGGTGTCGTTACGTCCGTGACGTATCGAACCTACCCGATCGTCCCGGTATTCCTGGCATCCATGTCGGTCACCTCCAATCGCTCTGAGCCTGTGAAGGCAGCATTCACGGAGCTGGTTCGCATCACCACGAGCCTGACAGATTCTGGTTGGGGAGGCTATGTGCAATTCTCCCCTGTGGGCGACACCTGTGGCTTTTCCTTCGGAACTCTCGTGCCGAACGTCTCTTGGGAGGAAGCCAATCGAACAATCCTCCCCTACTTCGACTACGTGAAGTCGCTCGCGACGACCTCGAATCTCGCGCAAGGCACTCTCAAGCTCGAGGGTGGATTCACCACGCAGTGGCCCTCATTCTGGTCGCTATACAAGCACCTGATGCCCAACACTGGTCAGGTTGGCCGCAACCTTGAGCTCGGGTCGTGGCTTCTTCCTCAGAAGGCCCTTGACGGAGATTACGAACACGTCGCAAATGTACTCATGGAGAACCAAGGCCTCAGCTATGAGTGAGTGCTTTACTCAGCCATCGGAGCCTCAAAATTGACGACCTTTCGTATGTAGACTCATCGCAGGCGGCGCAGTCTCTAAAGTAGACCCCTTGTCAACCGGGCTCAACCCCGCCTGGCGGAAAGCAGTCGTGCACGCCGTGTTCGGCATCACCTGGCCTGATGGCACATCCGCAGAAGATATCCAGCGGCTGCGGGACTCCATGGGAAGTAGGTTGAGGAGTGTGCGGGCACTTGCTCCCGAGTCCGGCGCCTACTTAAACGAGGTAGATTTTGTCGACTCACCCTCGGCCGATGCTTACCGGATCAACACAACTCATGTGGGCCATATTCGTAGGCTTCCATGTTCGAGCCCGACTCACGGCACGCGTTCTTTGGCGAGCACTATGATCAGCTTAGAGCGGTCAAGAGGAAGTATGACCCGATAGATCTGTTTGTCGTCGCCGAGGGGGTCGGGGCGGACGAGTGGGATGAGGAGTTGCGCTGTCGCGTGTAAAATGTACTGTGGTGCGTGCTACTTATTGGTGTAATTGAGTTGGTCTACGTCAGTACTGCCTCACGCCCTTCCACCCAATCACGTCGCACTCGGACATTCAGCACAGCGCCAAAATGAGAGATCGGTCGGCCGGGTATGTGCTATGCACAGCCGCAGTGGGAATCTTCAGGCGTGAAGGATCGCCACAACCTTCCGCCTCCTACTGACACGGAGGTCGTCGTTCGGTTATGTCGCAGCAGACGTCATTTACCTAACCGAAGCTATAAGCTGTGCTCCGAGAAGGTGCAAGAGTGGTGCAGATTGCTGATCCCTATTCAGATTCGCAGTTCCGGCTGGGAAATTTCTTGGCCTGTGGCCTGTTGCGCTCGAATACGAAACATTCCAACCTACTGCGCGCCGGGCGAGCGATGCGGCGGGGTGGCGGAGCGACGGGGAGGCGGAGCGAAACCATGATCATTGTGACTAATGCCACTTTAGGAAGCGCAACTGCAAGCTACGCGACGCGGCTGTACTTGCATTGGCCGAACATAAAACCCCAGGCTACCGCACTCAAAATTCTATCGCACACTTACCATTATCCGAGCTTCATCCAAGCATGTCCCAGTTCTCACTCTTGTCATTCTTCGTCTTCTCTGCGACTCTACATGCCGCCACTGCCGCTCAAAGTCAATGTCGGTGCCTGTACGGAGACCCCTGCTGGCCCAGCGACGGAGACTTCGCCGATCTCGCGACGCAAGTCTCGCAACCTCTGATCCATCCGGTGCCTCCTGCACAACCGTGCTACACGTCCGCAAATTCGTCGGAGTGCGCCACAGTGGTGGCTAACTGGAACGACGGCGACTGGCGGGCCAACCAGACGGGGTCGATGGAGGCGTCGAACTTCGAGACGTTCACGTTCTCCAACGGCACGATCGAAGCGTGCTACCTGAACACCACGCTCGGGGTGCCGTGCGGGCAGGGGAGTGTGCCCGTTATTGGGGTGGATGCGAGGTCAGTCGAAGATGTTCAGGCGGCGGTCAAGTTCGCTTCGGATCACAACTTGCGGCTGGCTGTCAAGAACACGGGGTGAGTCGACTACTACAAGGATAACCGCGCCTGTTCGGAGTTGCTGACTATCAACAGACACGACTATTGTGGACGCAGCGATGGTCGAGGTTCATTCATGGTTTGGACGCATAACCTGAAGAATATCACCGTACACCCGTCATTCACCCCTGCGGGTGCCCCAAGCAATGAGACCTACGAGTCTGGTACGTGCAAACCATTCTTGATGCACAGCTTTCCGCTGATTACTGGGCTGGCACTTAGCGATCTCCCTTGGCTCTGGCGTGCAATGGCATGAGGCGTATTCCGCCGCCAATGTATCTGGCCGTGCGCTAGTCGGCGGTACATCCATCGGTGGCTCAGTCGGCGCAGCCGGTGGATGGCTTCTCGGCGGAGGGCACAGTTCGCTCTCCCCATCCTTCGGCCTTGGTGGGTGTACCTACGGTCAACGGAGTGGAATATACGCTGACAGTGTCATCCTGCAGGTGTTGACAACGTGCTGGAGTTCTCTGTCGTGACAGCGAACGGAACATACCTCGTCACCAACGCGCACAAGAACTCGGACCTCTTCTGGGCCCTACGTGGAGGTGGAGGCGGCACCTTCGGAATTGTGACTTCCATCACTTACCGAACGCGTCCGACCTTCCCCATCGTTGCCGCATTCCTCACGGCCTCCGCCAACACGAGCACGCCTAACGCCGCCCTTTCCCAAGCATTCACTGAGGTCGTGCGGATCACCCCACAGCTCACCGATGAAGGCTGGGGTGGGTATGTCGTCTTTAACAACCCAACCAGCAACTCCACGTCGTTCGCGGTGATAACTGTCGTCCCGGCCGCGTCCTCGGAGTCGGCGGCACAAGCGAACGCCACTATGACCGGGTACCTCGAGTACGTGAAGGCGCTCGCGGCGAATTCGACGCAGTCCGGCGATCCCGCAGAGGCGGTCGCGCTGGAGGACGCGACCACTGTTGTTTTCGACACTTGGTACGACTGGTACGTTAAGACGTGGAGCACGGGTTTGCAGGACGGGGTTGGAGACAATGGCAATGTCGGGTCTTGGCTTATCCCTCGCGATCTCGTCGAGAGCGATCACGAGCATGTCGCAGAGACCTTGCTGACCGTCCCGGGGCTCGGTTGGTAGTAAGTACATCCCGCTGACCTGCTTTCACCGGCGCTGACTCGTTCCTTGCCCTGTAGTATCGTTGCGGGAGGCGCGGTATCAAACGTCAGCGCGGACGATACAGGCCTCAACCCCGCGTGGCGGAAGGCAGCGGCTCACACCCCCTTTGGCATCACCTGGTCCGAGGGTGCGACGTCCGACGAACTCAATGCTCTCCGCGACACTTTCAAGAGCAATCTCGCCAAGGTACGCGCCCTCGCTCCAGAATCTGGCGCGTACCTCAACGAGGTGAGTAGTCCAAAGCTTGTTTCAAGTGCTGGAGATCGGCTTGTTGACGGCTCCTTGCAGGCTTCGCCGTACGAGCCGGACCCGGCGCATTCTTTCTTTGGCTCTCACTATGAGAAGCTGCGGGCCATCAAGGCGATCTATGACCCTACCGATCTCTTCATTGTCCTGGAGGGCGTGGCTTCGGACGAGTGGGACGAGAGCTTGACGTGTCGGAAGTGAATTTCATACAGCACGTTTCATGGATTGGCCCCTTTAATTCATTCTGTGTCGTCAAGAGTAGGAAAGAGAGTTGCTCTTTCATCTTCAGGTGGTACTGCGATGATGGCTCCGAAATACACCTAGATTCGCCCCAGCCTGCTGAGTTTTAGTCTGTATGCGCTCAGCCGCCGCCTCCGGCCCGGGTGGCATACTGCGCAGCCACTGCCAAGGCACGCGCGTCATCGCAGTCACGACCATGTCTTTGGCAGCGACCACGCGACTCTGGCCAGATTCTCGCTCTTACCAAGTCATGCACGATGAGCTGCGCGCGGATGGGTTTTGACAACTCTTGATAGTAATCCTGCTCGGTCCTGTAGCCTATTTCGCGCAAATGCGAGGCGTGAGCCGCGATCGACTCTCGAGCCTACTGTGCTCCATGGCTTGACCATGCGGACATACAATCCGGGATTCTCAGGATCAAACGTCACTCATGGGTATTCAATGCTGCGCGAATTCTGATTCTGTCAAACTAATGCCACTTGACAGGCGCATTTCAATATTCGTGGACGTTGTGCTCCGCTGGCAGGTCCAACGGGCCTCAGGCTTCTGTTAGCCAGCTATAAATCCTGCCAACCGTCGTACTCACGCAGTAGCAATCCAGATCCTGACATATGCGTTCTGAGGATGTCCAAGTCCCTGCTCATCTTCCTCCTCGCCCTTCCCCAGATCTCCCTCGCTGCAAGGTGTCGGTGCTTGTACGGTGATCTTTGCTGGCCAAACGAAAGCGAGTTCGCTCAGCTCAGCGGCCAAGTATCGCAGCCTCTTCTCCTCCCTGTCCCGCCAGCGCGACCATGCTACATCTCGGCTAACTCTTCTCAGTGCGCCGAGGTGATCGTAGGGTGGAACGACGGCAATTGGCGGGCAAACCAGACAGGGGCCATGCAGTCACCGAACTTCGAGACGTTCGCATTCAACAACGGCACAATTGATGCGTGTTACATCAACACAGCGCTCGATGTGCCTTGCAGACAGGGTAGCGTATCCGTCATCGGAGTGGATGCGAGGTCAGTCGGCGACATCCAAGCTGCAGTCAAATTCGCTGCGAAGCATAACTTGCGGTTGGCTGTCAAGAACACCGGGTCAGTCAAGAAAATGCAATCATGCTCCCGTTTGACTCACCGCACTACGACAGACATGATTACCTGGGACGCAGTGACGGTCGGGGTTCGTTCCTGATCTGGACACATAACATGAAGAATATAACTGTGAATGCATTGTTCACCCCTGCGGGCGCGCCTGCAAGCGAGAGCTACAACCATGGTACGTCGTGCAGCACTGAGACTGGATTGAACGGCTCACATATGACGACGTAGCGATCACGCTTGAGGCTGGCGTACAGTGGCATGAAGCATACACAGCAGCCAATGCTTCCGGCCGTGTCCTTGTCGGCGGTGTTTCAGCAGGTGGCTCGGTGGGTGCAGCTGGTGGTTGGTTGCTTGGGGGCGGACACAGTGCACTTTCCCCATCCTTTGGTCTCGGTGAATAGGTTGGTTTCATATACTTGCCCATGCGCTCACACCATCAACCCCTATGTAGGTGTCGATAACGTCCTAGAGATATCGTTGGTGACCTCAAACGGCTCATTCCTCGTGGCAAACGCACACCAGCATCCCGACCTCTTCTGGGCCCTCCGCGGAGGAGGAGGCGGTACCTTCGGGGTTGTTACCTCGGTCACCTACCGGACGCGACCTTCCTTTCCCGTCATCGCCGCCTTTCTCGCGGCCTCGATTAATGCCTCTTCACCAAACACAGCTCTATCACAAGCATTCACTGAGCTCGTGCGCATCACCCCTCAGCTAACGGACGAAGGCTGGGGCGGATACACGATCTTCAGCCCATCGAACGGCTCGCTGTTCTTTACGTCGTTGTACATCGTACCTGCCGCATCCCCGGCCTCCGCAGGACAGGCGAACGCGACTATGAATGCGTACTTCGCATATGTACAGGAGCTCGCGGCGAATTCCACGCAATCAGGCAACCCGGCCGATGCGGTTGCGCTGCAAGCCGCGTTCACAACACCTTTCCCCACCTGGTACGATTGGTACGCCACGTTGTTCACAACAGGTGAACAGGTCGGGAACAATGTCGAGATCGGGTCGTGGCTCCTTCCACGGGATGTCGTTGAGAGCGACTACGAACATGTCGCAGAGACCTTACTTACTATCCCAGGCATCACTTGGTAGTGAGTGATCG
This sequence comes from Lentinus tigrinus ALCF2SS1-7, assembly GCF_003813185.1. Lineage (NCBI taxonomy): Eukaryota > Fungi > Basidiomycota > Agaricomycetes > Polyporales > Polyporaceae > Lentinus > Lentinus tigrinus. The sequence continues at coordinate 483,001 of NW_027137920.1, forward strand.
ATATCGCACATCACTGTCAAACCAAGCTAATCCGTGCATGTGCATAATAGTCCAGTGGCGGGGGGCGCAGTGTCCAACGTTAGTTCCTCCGCTACAGGTCTCAACCCTGCATGGCGCAAGGCAGCGGCCCACGTTGTCGGAGGCGTTTCCTGGGCGGAGGGAGCGACGATCGACGAGATCAATGCTTTGCGTGACAGGTTGAAGAACAACACCGCCAAGCTGCGCGGCCTCGCCCCGCAGTCTGGCGCGTACTTCAATGAAGTGAGTGGTTCACAAGTGAAGCTTCAGCTGAGGATTGACAGGATTTCAAAGGCTTCGTTGTACGAGCCGAACCCAGCACAATCGTTCTTCAACTCTCACTACAAGAAGCTTCGAGCCATCAAGGCTGTCTATGACCCCATCGACCTCTTTATCGTTGCGGAGGGTGTAGGTTCCGAGGATTGGGACAAGAACTTGACGTGCCGGAAGTGAAGAACAGTCATTGCGCAATCACTCGGTGCCGACTCGTGAGAGGACTCGTGGACTCGGACCGATGCGGTGCGTCTGACTCGGCACGGAGATGTACCTGGTTGACCTCTATACAACGATGTGGACCAGTCCTTGGACACGCAGCATAAGTGAAATATTCTCGTGACTCCCCCTCCCGACCTGTCAATGCAGACGTCATGATAGAGCTACGTCTTAATGGCCAACTCCGGATGTCAACTAATGAGCTGCGCGTACTAGGCCCATGACGCGAGTGGCTCGTAACAGCCTTCTCTACTAGTATAGAACCGCAAGCCCGGTTGTTCTGGTATTGACGGGCCTGCCCTTGTGGCCTGTAATGCTCATGAATGTCGAGCACTTCAAGCCTCTTGCGACGACTGGACCGTGCAAACAGCACGGGCTTTTCAGGATCAAGGACTGGACGGAGTGGTATTTGGATGCTGTGCAACAATTGATTTTGTCAAGGTCATGCTCATGCCACTCGACAGGCGCAGTTGCAGTCTATACAAACACTATACTCGGGCGGTGACAGGGGTATTCGTTCCTGGACTATTTAACTCTCTCAAGCCGCACCCAAGCAGAGTTAAGTAGCAAGCCGCGCCCCGCAATCGCACCACAGCATGCTCAAGTTCTCGCACATCATCGTCCTCGCCCTTTCCCAGAGTGTTTGCACAGCAGCGGCTACCGACACCGCTGGATTCAAGTGTCGATGCTCCTACGGAGACTCATGCTGGCCGAACGGCAACCAGTTCGCTCAGCTTGCCGCCCAAGTATCTCAGCCTCTTCTTCTCCCGACACCTCCCGCACAGCCATGCTACACGTCCGCAAATTCGTCGAAGTGCGCCGAAGCGGTCGCTAACTGGAACGACGGAAACTGGCGGGCAAACCAGACTGGAGCCATGCAATCCCCCAACTTCGAGACGTTCACTCTCCCGAATGGTACGATCGAGGCGTGTTACATCAACACTATGCTTGGAGTGCCGTGCGGACAGGGAAGCGTACCCGTCATAGGGGTGGATGTAAGGTCGATCGGCGACATTCAGGCTGCGGTCAAGTTTGCTGCGAAGCATAATCTGCGGTTGGCTGTCAAGAATACTGGGTGAGTTTGTTCTAGAAAGTTGGAATCCTGCCTGTCTAACCACAGGCTTAGTCACGACTATCTGGGACAGGGGTTCGTTCTTGGTGTGGACACACAATATGAAGAACATCACCGTCCACCCGTCCTTTACTCCTGCTGGCGCGCCGACGAACGAAAGCTACGAATTTGGTATGTTCGCTGTTTCTCCTGCTTGGGTTTCGAGTGTCGTCGGCTCACAAATGGACTAGCAATGACACTCGAGGCTGGTGTGCAATGGCACGAGGCATACACCGCAGCCAATGCTTCTGGTCGCGTCCTAGTGGGTGGTATCTCACCAGGAGGCTCAGTGGGTGCAGCTGGTGGCTGGCTACTGGGCGGAGGACACAGCATACTCTCGCCATCCTTCGGTCTCGGTAATTCCACTTCTCGTAGACACGCCTGTGACCACACTGATATACCCCCAGGCGTTGATAACGTGCTTGAAATATCTGTGGTCACCTCGAATGGTTCCTACTACGTGACCAATGCTCACCAACACTCTGACCTCTTCTGGGCCCTCCGCGGAGGCGGAGGCGGGACATTCGGCGTTGTGACTTCGGTAACCTATCGCACACGCCCTGCCTTTCCTGTCATCGCCGCCTTCCTCTTAGCCTCTGCCAACACCACCGTGCCCAACGCTGCCCTCTCTCAGGCATTTACAGAGCTCGTGCGCATCACTCCGCAACTGACAGACCAAGGCTGGGGAGGATACTCGCTCTTCACCCCCTCCTCGAACGGGTCCCTGTCCTTCTCCCACATCTACGTCGTACCAGCCTCCTCCCCAGGACCCGCCGCACAAGCGAACGCTACCATGAGCGCATACCTCGCATATGTGCAAGAGCTCGCGGCTAAGTCCACGCTGCCAGGTGGTCCCACGGAGGTGCAGCTGGCGTTCACAACGCCATTCGCTTCTTGGTACGACTGGTACAACACGGTCTTCGCCACAGGCGCCCCAGTCGGGTTCAACGCCGAGGTCGGGTCATGGCTCCTTCCTCGGGATGTCGTCGAGAATGACCACGAGCGTGTAGCGCAAACGTTGCTCAGCATTCCGGGGATTAACTGGTAGTAAGTGCACGACATCGGTCGGCCCCGTCCTTCATGCTGCCAGCCGAGCTAACCGAGATGCTGCATGCCCTGCAGTCCCGTCGCAGGAGGCGCAGTGTCGAACGTCAGCGCCTCTGCTACGGGCCTCAACCCCGCCTGGCGGAAGGCCGCTGTCCATGTCGCCGGGGGTATCACCTGGCCCGAGGGCGCGACACTCAACGAGATCAACGCTTTGCGCGACGAGCTCAAGAACAACACAGCCAGGGTTCGCGCCTTCGCTCCTGAGTCTGGCGCGTACTTCAATGAGGTGAAAGACTTAAGGATTCTATACGCACGGCGTTGGCTGGTAGACTGATCGCTGACATATCTCGCAGGCTTCGTTATACGAGCCCGACCCAGCGCATTCCTTTTTCGGCTCCCATTATACGAAGCTTCGTGCTATCAAGTCGGTCTACGACCCCATTGACCTTTTTATCGTCGCCGAGGGCGTAGGTTCGGATGAGTGGGATAAGACTTTGACGTGCCGGAAGTGATCCAACACAGGCATGCCGCAGTCACTATTCACCTCTTCGAGATGTTTAGCACTAAACAACTGATGATTGATACAAGGTGCACGGAATGGTATATGGATACATTCCTTCTAATCCGTACGAGAACGAGAACGAGCAACAACCACGTCCCGAAAGCGGATAGACTGCTTTTGGGCCTCTAGCTACTACTAAGAGCCAACGAACGCACGCCGGCGTTCGCGTCATGAAAGGTCGTGATAGTCCGTAAGATGATATCCCTTACTCACCGCCACAAGTTTTACCCAACACCTCCACACCTCAAACCTCACACATGCAAATCGCCCCGAGATCATGACTCCTCCTCACACACCACTTGCGGCTCGTCCGAAGCGGTGCGGTCGGGCAGGTACGTCGCAACCCACAGCGCAGCGCACACGAGGGTCGACATAGCGTAGTACACGAAGTACCCACCCATGTAATGATGCTCCTTGTCGATTGAGAGCGAGAAGAGCGAATTGGCGGCTGCGGGGCCGACGGCGCGCATAATCGACACGAGCATCTGCGCTATGCCGTTCACAGATCCAAGCGACGCCTTGTTCGGAGATGACGCGGTGATGAAGATGAACACGCAGCCTGATGATATGGAAGTGAAAACAGCTCAATATATGAAAGCGGAGGTTCAAGAGGGGCAGGGACAAAGGCACGTACCGTACGCAAAGTTGATGATGATAGACAGCAACGCTTGGCCAATAGTCAATGCCCACACGGCCGTACTCAAGCCCTCGAGCCTTGCAAGCTCGTTGATGACAGGGAAGAGGCCAAACACGGGCAGGACGCTTGCGATGCCGACGATATATACACGCTTCGTACCGAAGCGGTCGTGTATCTTCCCGAACAGGAAGATCTGCGTGAGGCCGTTGATGATCCCGTAAAGCGACATAATTGAACCAATGACCTGTGGGTCAAGTCCGAGACCCCCGAGAGCGATGGGCGTCGAGTAGAAGACAGGCTGGACGGCACGGAGCGTGATATCGACAATGGCGAGGAAGGCGTAATTTCCTGCCGCAACAATGACACGGGGAGTGAGCAGCTGCCGGAGAGGAAGTGGACGCGAGTCGTCGTTGACCACGGGGCTTTTCGCCACTTGCAATGCATCGCGCTCAATTGCCACCTCCTTGGGAGACAGGCGCAGAATCTTGCGCAGGGAGAGCGGGTTCTTCACGGTCTAAACAGAGCCCTTCAGAGGTCATTCAACCGCGAAAGCATATCAGGGATCATCGTACCTCTTTCAGGAAGAAGAACGTAATCAAGCAAGCCGTTGCGGAGAAAGTGGCGGGGATAGCACATGCAAGGAAATAAGGATACTGTTTCAAAAAGTCGATGTGGCCGAAGACGTTGGGGTATCGGTCGGCAGGCCTAGAGAGGGAACCACCAATAATAGGACTGCCAGGAAAGTTAGATTAGCAGCTTCTCGAAGGGGATCGTCGTGCTTACCCGAGCGTGGCGCCGGTAGACCAGGCAATAGGCATGTAGGCATATGCCTGTGCCATGTTACTTGGATCCGTAATCTCGGCCAACATGCTCTTCATGACGCCGATATTGCCATTGAGAGCGCCATTCAAGCTTCGGCTAGACACGGTAGCCGTGGCATAGTGAGTATGCATCAATGACGCACGGAGAACTGGAAACATACCTGATTACAAGGCCCCAGAATGTGCGGGACAGACCAAAGCAATACATAGACAGCGACAGACCGACCAATCCTGTCATGATAACTGGCCGACGTCCTATATGGTCGGATATCCGACTCCAGTGCATGACGGTCATCGCTTGGGTCGCGAAGAATATAGATTGCTGGGAACGTGAGATCAGCTTTAGAAACACGGTAGCAATCCGGAAAAGGGAGCGGTATGGTCGCAGACACAATCTCAGCATGAGCGCCCGGACGACCGGGGGGGATGTCCACTCTCAGAGTCACAGTCCTCGTCACGACCATACCTCAACAGATGCCCGGGCAACGTGAACATGAAAGGATCACAGCTCACCATAAGTCCGACATAGTATCCTACCCGCGTTTCGTCTCCATGAGTGATCCCGATGTTCCGAATGAGCTATGTTTCACAATTAGAGAGCGCACACGAGACTCGAAGTTACGAGGCACTCACCTCCGGAGCAAAGGGGTAGATGACTTGACTTGTGAGGGGCTCTGCGAGCTGGAGGACAAGGATGATCGAAAATTGCGCCCATGGGATGGCGTGGTGGATGCGCTTCGGTTGCCCATGAGAGTCGGAACCCAGGAGAGGGGTTTCCTCGTCAGCCTCAGCGAGTCGTGCAGTCATGAGGAGAGAAAGGCTAGCAAGAGAAAAGAAGGAAAGCGGAGGATGGGAGTGAGAGGGCGAGTCTGAAGAGAGACATGACGGCAGATGGGGACATTATATGGGGCAATTCGGTGCTCGAAGCCGACGTCGCGGCATGAGTCAAGAAGTTATGATTACCTAAAAGAACACTGAAGCATTTACGACCGACGGTTCGGTCAGAACTCTTCTCCGCCGCGGCTACTGTTGGCGCATTCAGACCGTCGCTGCTCACTCACGCCAATCGTCGCTCTGCACGTAATACGCCGCGGGTGTGTTCACCGTCGAGCACGACGGCAATCGCACAGACAAGGCCATCATCGGCGTTCCGGATCCTGGAAAATGAGAGAAAGATAGAGACAGACGAAAACATCGATGGCACAAAGAGAGCAACTCGCATCAGTGCCACCACGCCCCACGTGGCTATCGCCGGCGCCTGTACTGAAGCGCCCAGGCTGGAGCAGGCGAGGAGAGGGAGCCTGTTTCGCCAGCGTTCTCTTTCCCTCCCCATTCACCTTTGGATCCTCGCTCAGCCACACCATCTGACTCTCTCTTCCCTCGGCTACGTTCTGCGGACTGATTCCGGCCTTTTTCTGGCTCTCTTTGACCTGCTGCGTACAGGCGATGCGAGCTTTGGCCCATACTTGCACGGTCCAAGCGCGTGGCAATCAGCTCTGCCCGACTCAAGACCTCCGCTACTCTACCGACGACGCGAGGCGTGTCATCGCATCAACCATGCACCGGACTGGGCCGACTTGAACAGTCCAAGGTGGTCGCAAATGGGAAATCGAACAGCTCGGCACCGTCGTCGCCAGTGGCTCTGTCCATTGTGTCTCTGCCTTCTTATGTGGGACAAAGCGGTAGCCACGGCACGCGCAATACACATAACCACCGTGCTCTCCTATATATAAGGTCTTCTGGTGCGTGATCCTGCTCTCTCTGCGACACTCACCAGCTCGCTCGCACCTTGATCCACTCCTTCTATGCTCAGTATGATATGCTCCGCTATAAACTCCATGCATTCGCCTTCTTCGCATGCCCCGTCTTCCCGACCATCTCTCCTTCGCGCCTGCAGTTTGTCTCTGCCCTCGCAACCCCTACCGTCCGCCCGCTGCCGCCCCCGTGCACCCAGTAGCACCGCTCGGTCACGGAGTGGCACGCCCTCCACACATTGGAATCCCCCTGTCCCTGATGACGACGAGGTTGTGTGCGGCCGCGAACGCCTCGACACGTCTGGAGACCCCAGACTCGACAAAGCATACGCAGAGAAGCTGAAAGGTCACCAGCTCTCGCCCATTGGTTCTCCTCATGGGTCTAAGACTCGACCTTCGTCCCCTGTTGGGCCGGCTCCGGTCTCCGCAAGTTCGCAATCCGGGTACTTCCCACCTCCCGGCCTGGTCGAGGGTTGGCCGCCGAATGTGGATACGACGAACCACCCAGCCGACAAGAACCACGTGACCGGTCTGGACGAAGATGAGTTCGAGGCCAAGTTCGTGTCCATGGACCAAATCTGCAAGCCCCGCCAACCCAAGCCCAAGCCCGAGGACCAGCCTGATGGTCCGAAGCGCAGCGGTGGGGCTCTTCAGAGGAAGCTCGTGGACATCCTGCGCCAGCGGCCGTACTTCGGGTGCGTCCCACCTCTCTTTGCTTCCTTATCCATTCACAACGCACTGACACCACTCGCCTCAATTATTCCAGGTCGTACGCCTGTCCCATCGAGTGCACCGGCTTCCGCTGTGCGAACTGCAAGGCCCTCAAGTTCAGCGGCAACCTGCTCGCGGCCAAGATCGGGCAGCGCACGGCGAACGCCCGCCTGCTGCGCGTCACGCCGCATTCCGAGTGGCCCTACGTCGAGGACAGGCGCAAGGTCCTCCGGCTGCAGGACTCGTACCGCCGTGGCTCTGAGCGCGCTCTCGCTGAGCTGTCTCTGCAGTACTGGTTGTGAGTCGTCAAGTTCGATGACCCCGGCATTCAAGAGAGGACGACTGCATGCAGTTCAGTATTCGTGATTCTTGGCTAGATTCTAGCGTATCCGCATCGTATTAGCATCGTACAGCCAGCTACTGGTCGTAATCTGTCGTCGTCGCATTGTTACATCCCGCTCCTTCTACGTTATCCGCTCGTTACTCACTGTATCGACCAATTACCTCACTGTATGCGCCTTATGTAGCCCATGCGAATTGAATACATACGTTGTTAGGTTCTTTCTTGGTGGTGTGCTTACGCGTCTTGAGACTTACTGCCACAATGCTGCAAGGGGCTCAAGTATTTGAACTGTGCTTGGGTTGAAGCGCGTCTCCGGCGACGGCTTGTATCTTGAAACGGAGGGCGAAATACCATGCGCACGCGACACCAATATCAAGAAAAAAGGATATATTGATTGAACCGGTAGACAATCAGAATGCATAATCACAAAGGGGTAGTTCGATTTTCAAGATTTCGTGTATACGAAGGTCCATATTGCCGAGTTCATGTTTGTCGCCCCAGCTTGAAGGGGAGAAGCCCTATGCCTGTGCAGGCCCAGGTCCTCACGGGCAGAAAGTGACGGTGTAGTCGGCAGCGAGGTTCCCGTCGCACGTCCAGAGCGCGGTGTGGCTCTGCTCGTCGTACGCGTACGCGTACGAGTCCGGGCACGGACCCTCTGCAGAGCATAGTCAGCAATCCGTCTCTGGCCGCGGTGATGGTGCAAAGAGTGAAGACTCACTGAAGTACTGGTAGAAGTCGACGTCGGAGGGCGGGCAAGTCGCGGCCGTGCCGTGGCTGCCCGTGCAGCAGTCCTTGTTGTTCTCTGCGTCATGATGAACAGGCGAGAGTGCCAATGGTCAGCATCGCAATACAAAACTGAGGAGCGGGAAGCATGACGTACGGGGGTCACCGCCGAGGCCGGCAGCGCACGCGCTGAGGCAGCCGACGACCTGGCCCGAAGAGTCCTTGGGGCCCGTGAGCTGCGAGGGACAGTTAAAGTTCAGGTCCGCCGGGCAGCTCGCGCTGTGGCAGTTCTTATTGTTCGTGATGGACATCGGCATGTTGAAGCCGTCGACGAGGGACACTGTCGCAGAGGTGATGCGTGAGCACGAGTGGACTCGGAGTGGGCAATGCAGCGGCTTGGACTGACCGTCGTAGTTGTCCGGCTGGCCGTTGAATGCGAAGGTGAACTCGGCGACGGTGGCCGGGGGGACACCCTGAGCACTCCGAAGTCAGTCACTAGGGGACGAGCAGGAAATCGGGGTGACCCACCGTGCCAGTGTGCGGGTCGCACTCGAGGCCGCCGTTGCACCCGCCGTCGAGGCACTGGTTCGGGCCAGCAGGGCCCTTGCTAAAGTCACAGCCGCGGCGGCCCTGTCAGAGAATCGTTGTCAGTCGTGAGTGGGCATGCGGGAGGTAATCGGACTACCCACCCAGATGCGCCCGGCGCGCCAGTCGTTTGGGACGTCGAAGGAGACGGTCTGGTGGGCACCCTGCTCCCAGCCGGTGGCGTGGCTAGGGCTGGAGGGGCTGACGTTGAGGTCGGTGAAGAGGGCGGGCCAGATGGTGTAGCCGCAGTTGTTCTTCACGGTCATGGTGCGGGCTGCAGCCGATGCCGCGAAGACGGCGACGGCGACGGTGGTGCTGGCGATGAAGCTGGTCATCATGTTGTGAGCGGTAGGTTGGCTGCTGGGGTTGCGGGCTGTTGGTTCGATGGGTCGACTGGGTCGATGTCGAAACCACAAGGGTACGACCTGCTTTTATACTGTCCCGAGCTGCTCAACCACCGCACTTGCGCGCACGTTGATGTCATACTGCAGAATGGACTCCAAAAGAGGTTGGGTTAGTAGGCTGCCGCAGGAGGCGGTCAAGCACTGGCTACTCCACCTGGCCCCGGTCCAGATCGGGGTGTAACGAAGGGGTAGTGCAGCCCGCTTCAGACATCCCGGAACTCCAGACGAGTTAACCGCACCGCACGGCGCAAGTTGGACCGGTGTTCTCTGTTCATTCCGACCGATCCTCGTCGGACGCCTGGTGGACAAGATTCAATCAGCTGAACCGCCGCGACGGCCTTGACCTCCTTTCAGCGGTTCGCCAGTCGGCAAGCCACCGTCCGCTCGTCAGCGGGCCTCGATATGTACACTGGTAACAGCTTTCCTGTGTTCAAACCCTGTCCGACAAGGTGACGCCAATTAGTGTTATGTGCCACATTTGTGAGGAGGTTGGGACCACCACCATCTAGAACTATGACCAGCAGACAAGCGAGAGCTGGACCCATGATATGGTGGCTGAAGCTCGCAGGCTGACCGGCGGGGGCTACACAGGATGAGTTTATGATTAGCGTCCGCTGTGCAGCTTGCCAAGCCTGAGTATGATGAACGCCCAAACTTGCCTTCGATCGTTGTCGAACCTTCGTGGTAGAAACCAGGCCGTCCGAAGTCTCCACAAGTACGGCGTACGGCGCTGCGACATGACAGAGATGCATGGAATCGGGGTCAAAGATGCTTCTCATACGGAGTTACGATTCTTCAGCGTCCGAAGACTCTTCTGGTCTCACATCTGCAGTTTCGAGCTAGTTTGCTGGCATCCCAGAAGTCGGACATTGACGATTATCTCCGCATGTGGCTGGAAAGCCGTGTACCATCACGTCTCACTTGAGCTGCGAACAGCAGCGTAGTGTGGGCTGGCCGAAATAAGAAGGGCATCGAGCGTCCGGCACCAACTCCATGAGGTCACCAAACACGACACTGATTGCCATTCTCAAACTACAACGTCAGCAAGTGCGTTAGCTTGCCAAACCCGTGATACTCGTACAAGCGTTTAGCCATTCCACGTTACCGCTCACGAAAGTCCCCTCAATGTTTGCCGAGATCAGAAGATGTTGTAGTACCGCGCAAGCGGGAGCTTTTCTGCAGGCTCGATGTCGGCGAGAACCCCGTCCGCACGGACCTCGTAGCTTTCGGGGTCGACCTTCATCGTCGGCGTCGCATCGTTCCACTTCATGTCCTTCTTGGTCACCTTGCGGCAGTTGCGCACCGCTTCGAAGCGCTTCCTGAGGCCGTACGATGCGATGGTGCCCGACGTGATGGACACCTCTGATACGAATGACACCGAGTTGAGCGCAGCCGACCCTGCGAACGAGCCCCACATCGGGCGGCCGATGAAGGGTTGCACGGTTGGAATGGAGGCGTTCGCATCGCCCATCTGCAATGGAGAGTCTGAGTCAGTGCGAGTCCGCCGCAGGAGGGCGCGCACAGTCCAGGGTTGGACGAACCTGTGCCCAGGCGATGACGCCCGACTTAATGACCATTTCTGGCTTCGCCGCGAAGTTCTCGGGCTTCCACAGCACAAGATCCGCCAGCGTTCCGACAGCGACCTGTCCGACAAGATGGGAAATACCATGCGTAATGGCGCTACGTTCGCGATGAGTCAATTTACTATAGTCGCTGGGGTCAGAAGGAGCTCACGGGTTGATGGTGTACTTCGAGACGTAGCGCTTGACCCGGCCGTTGTCGTTCCCTTCTTGGTCTCCTAGGCCGGTGAGGGGTCCGCGGAACTCGCGCATTTTGCTTGCCGTGCGCCATGTCCTGCTGACGACCTCTCCGACACGACCCATGGCTTGGGAGTCGGAGCTAATCATCGAGATGGCACCGGTGTCGTGGAGCACGTCCTCGGCTGCTACTGTCTCCGCGCGGATTCTCGACTCGGCAAAAGCCAGATCCTCTGGAATTGACTTGTCCAAGTGGTGGCACACCATGAGCATCTACGCCTCAGGTCGTCAGCTGCAACCCGTATATCGGAATCCAAATGCTAGAACTCACGTCCAGGTGCTCGTCCAGGGTGTTCCCCGTGTACGGCCTCGTGGGGTTGGTTGATGATGGCAGAACATTATTCAGACCGCAGACGACGATGATGTCGGGGGCATGTCCTCCACCTGATTAAGGAGTGAGCGTAGATCACCCGACTCCAACATCACCAACTCACCAGCGCCCTCGGTGTGGTACGTGTGGATTGTACGGCCGCCGAACGCGGCAATTGTGCCTAATAACCATGAACAAGGATACAAAAGTCAGAGGCCGAAGGAACCCACTTTCAACGAATCCGCTCTCGTTCAAAGTATCCGTGTGGATGTTAACCTGGACATCGTACTTATCGCCCACATCGAGAGCACTGACGATGACCGACGGGGTAGAACCCCAGTCCTCGTGCAGTTTGAGACCCGCCGCACCCGCTTTAACGATATCCTCCAAAGCCTTGATGCCGGTATCATTACCCTTGCCGGTGAAGGCGAAGTTCATCGGAAGACCATCGGTCGCCGCGAGCATCTGCTGCATGTAGAAGGGACTCGGGGTGCATGTGGTCGCGTTGGTTCCAGCGCTAGGACCAGTACCACCACCAATCATTGTCGTCGTGCCCGACGCGAGTGCCTCCGTGACCTGCTGAGGGCAGATGTAGTGACAATGCGCATCGATGGCGCCGGCGGTGACGATGAGCTTCTCTCCCGCGATGACTTCTGTCGCCGAACCGACGATGAGGTCGGGGTGGACTCCGTCCATAACGTCCGGGTTACCAGCCTTGCCGATTCCTTTGATCTTACCATCCTTGACACCAATGTCCGCCTACACAAAGGTCAGCGACCCAGCAACCTGTCAAGGACCAGGAGACTTGCTTTGTATATGCCGGACCAATCGACGATGAGAGCATTGGTGATGACCAAGTCAAGTGCCTCCGCAGCGCTTCTGCCCGTGGCTTGACCCATACCCTCACGAATCGTCTTTCCCCCACCGAACTTGACTTCGTCGCCATACACCGTCTGACACAAGACAGCATAAGTGGCGATATCATCATGTGAATGGTTGCACTCACGTCGTCGCGTTCGACCTCGATCCAGAGGGCGGTATCTCCAAGGCGAACTCGATCGCCCACGGTAGGACCGAACATAGCAACGTACGCATCGCGACCGATATCGGTGTCCTCGGAGACTTCCAGTGCGCCGGGCTCGGGAGTGTACCCGAAACCTTTCTGTACCAGGTTCCGCACAATCTCATCCGTGCGCGACAGGTCGACGACGCCGCTCGCAAGACGATTGCCGCCAGTGATGATCTTTGCGCCCGCAATCGCGCAGAGCGTCACCGTCTTCGTGTCGCCAGGCTCGAACCGGACTGCCGTACCTGCCGCGATGTCGAGGCGCTTTCCGTAGGCCTTACCGCGATCAAAGACGAGTGCGGGGTTGGTTTCGATGAAGTGATAGTGCGAACCGATCTGACAATGTACACCTAGTTAGAGGAACATGCATCGCGCCGCTGTAGGGACAGGGTGATAAAGAGCTCGATGTACGCTGGCTGCGTTCGCCATACGACCATCCACATTCAATATCACCAGCCACTTGATGTACAACGACCCAGAACGTTCGCGCACCTGTATTGGTCGGTCACCATTATTCGTGACGCGCAGCTTGACACGCTTGCGTCCTTGGTTGATACGAATCCTGTCCTGCTTGACGACTATCGCGCCTGGGGCATTCTCACGAGTGTACAGAGCGGCGTTGACAGCGGGGAAGAGATCCTGGGAAGGGACTGGCAGGAACGACCCATAGAGTGCCGCCGTAAGGTCACCATCCTCTGTACAGATAGGCTCGTGCACAGTGACGAGGAACACTCTGAAGCGCAGGTGCGTGGATTGAAAGGGGCGATGCACATACAGTAGCAGAGTGAATGAGAATCGCATACCAACAGTGCAGACAATTAGCTCAGTGCTCACCCGTCTGGGAACGTGCCCTCGACTTGGATTTCATGCAGGAGGGCTGGCACGCCTGGCAGGACGTGCCTCCGTCCAAGCATCTTCTTCCCATGCTGCATAAGTTCGGCCACAGAATGCTTGCCATCTCTGATGTACTCTTGCAGCTGGGATGCAATGAGGGCGACTGCTTCCGTCTGGTTCAGCTGCAGACCCCGCGCAAGGCGCTTCTGCGCGAGGAACCCCGCCTGGCAGTGCGTGTAGGCTGTCAATACGGCCCCAACAGATCGAGTTTCGTGCAGCAACATACCTGATGTAACAAGAGCTTTGCCTCCTCTCTTGGTGAGATGCGCATACTTGTTTCCGGCTGTGCAAATCAGCAGTGTGGTCGAGTCAGGGCCTCCGAAACTGGTAGCGTCAGAGTCGGCGTCCGCCAGGCGTTCAACACGAGGTGGTTGAGGACAAGGCTGGTTCGCGCAGAGCTGCCGCTGCTCAGGAGACGTTCATCTAATTGGTGTAGTCTATAGTACAGCAGAGATACACTTGTTCCTGGGGGCAGATAAGGAGGCTGGCCAAGTGACTGCTCTGGTGACGCGGGGAAGAGAAGATAAGGCGCGCGATTAGATTTTGTCGATGCCTCGAGGCGGCGCTCTCCGCGACGACGACCAGAGTTCGCTGTCTTCGTCTCTTCGTCCCATCTTCCATCCATGCTCCTGTCTCCTGTCGACTTGCTACTCTTCCAACACTGGCTTTTCCTGGAACTGCGACCCTGCTTCATCTTGAATGCCACATCTCTTACATGATGACTCGACTCCTGCGGCTCCTGCCTGGGAGTGGCCCGAACCCGTTGACATCTCCCACGCCGCGACTGTCGTGCCACCAAGGTCCAGCCAGCTCAGGAGACGTTACCAGGAGGGCTATCGCATGTTACATGGAATAGGTCCTATCGCCCGGATCTATTGTGGGATAAGGGTACTACAGGCCGTACAGTAGTAAGTCGTACTTGCATAGGAAAAATCTATTGTGCACCCGATTCTGCAACTATAATCAACTGCTCCCATATACGTATACCCGCGTGTCTCCGTGCTTGATGCTCTGAACATGCCGCGCTGGTATCTTCGGAGTGTCAGCGGCGGTCGCAACGCTGTTAGGATCAGCCTGACAAGATGATCAACATCCGTCGAAGCCTGTATGTGTTGACTGAAGCACGTCGGGACTTCGCATGCTACGATCCTCCGTGCTCATCGTTGTCACTGCCCTTGACGACTTGCTCTGCATCGCCCGCAATCACATTCAAGCTCTCCACGTCGGCACGGAACACGACGGCGTGGCCTCTGCGTGGCGGGCAGTGTCATCGGAGCGCCGGCAGTTGACTCCCAGTATGGCCACCGGCAGTCTCCGGCAACCCGGTTTTGGGGAGGGTACGTCACGTGAGGTGGTGTAGCAGGCGGTATTATACCCCGCGCTTTGTGTTGACGGAGGAGTACCCTTTGTCTTCCGTCTCCATCCCCGCGCCTCACCCTCCTCGTCCCTCCGTCCCTTATATTGCCTGTCGATGTCCTGCGCCGTCATGCTCCCTCCTTCCGCGACCCAACCTTCGTTCCTTCCCAGGAAACGCACCATGTCGTTCTCGGTGCCGACCCCCATCAAGTCCGCACGCACCCCACTTCGTCGCACGGGGTCATACCTATCTCTTGCCGACATGCAGACGGCAGAATACACGCCACTCTATGGACGGGAGGGTCCATCGAAGAGCTACTCGGCCTTTGACAGCCTGGTGATCGGCCACTACGACCCCCGAATGCGCAAGCGGAGGATCGCATCTCCCCGCTCACCATCCATTCAAGCCTCTTCTGCGCTTAAGGCGGCATCATCCCACATCATACTCACATCCCGCCGCACTGCGCCCAAGCCAAGACGATCTTCACCGCTCGCTCCCGTTCAGAAGTCTCTACCCGAGCGGCCTTCCCTACCGTGCACCAAGAAGCGGGAGCCGGACTTGTATCGCACCGCGATCGAAACGCGCATGCGACTGTCTCCCGTTGGCCGCAACATCCTCGCGATGGGGCCGCGTATAGCGATGTCCATGTCCGTTATTACGGCGACGGAAGCCCTCGAGAGTCTCGTTGCTGCGCACGGCGACTGCGATATGCCAGATATGCCGGCGTTGAGCGCCTCGTGGGTGGACCTCAGCCAGGAGGACTGGGAGATGGTGGAGCCTGACGCATAGGCCTCATCTCTCTTCTCTTCGCACAGACCGCGTTGTGTCGGGCACGCGGTAGCTCTTGCAGGAGGGTGTGGGCGACAGGCTCACACTCACGCTGCCCTTCGGCGTAAATCCGATGGGTTCTTCTCACTCGTATGTCTAATTCCTTTGGGTTTCTCATACGGCCTCTTTCATATCTACGGCCCCTCTACTCGACGGCAGCTTTTTCGGGTTCTCAGAAGCACATTTGGACTTTGTATAGTAAGGGTTGCGCCACCACACTCCCATTTTGTAATAACGTGTACACCGCTGTATCCCACCATGCATACGACCACATTCATTAGCGTGTAATTCACTCATTTTCTGGACAGACCGTGGTGTTTGTGGCCGACCTTTTGACATCTGGACGCGCGTCGCCGTCGTCTCGCGTTGTAAAAGCCCCAGGGACGACTGCGCCACAGTCAAAAACATGCGCCACAAAGCAAGCCGGTGGCTGTGACACGTGCGTACTCACCTCTTCTCTGCCTCTCGCTCACCGCCCTGTCCGGCACATCGTAACCTCCGAACGCGATGAAGAAACATGTTCCTTGCGCTGTGCAAGCATGGCAAACTCGACACAAGTCGGGCGCCATTGGGAAACGTCTCGATGTCTCGTGAAATGTCATCGGTGGATACCACAGCGTATTAGCTGAACAGCGACGCCGAATCAAGCGGGATCTCGGAGCGTGGGATGAACTTCCAGAGCCATCCCTCAGCGGATGAGCTTCGAGTACGCTTGCATCGAAGAAAAGATGGAGTGTCGGAGTATCTCGGCGGGTACTCAACTAAGGAAGTTGGATGACTTGAAGGTTCTAGGGACACCGCCTCGCACAGAATGTATCTGTACTCCTATCTGCAGTCCTGCACACAGTTTTGAACTCGGGGTCCTGTCGAAGGTATCGTCCGCAATGGGAAACTGATTATGCATATTCGCTACTATGTAGCCTGAGGTTGGCTTCGTCAACACTTCGCAATAGTTTCCTTGAACTGACGTTGATGTATACAGGAATTCTCAGGCTGTCTCCACTGCCCGCTGTGCAGTTGCAACCCGACTCCCGACGCTGGCTCTGTTAGATTATCACCATCTTAACGAATCAATGAAGCTGATTGCAATGACTCTCCTGGACCACCGTGACCTACAGCCCTGTTGTACGATTAGACTCTGCAACCGTCCGGGTCTAAAATACGTCAAAGCGCGCACCCACGAGTGTCCAGGCCATATCGCTGTTGAGAATATCAATTGAATACAACGGGCTCCACGACATCCACGGAGGCGGCCTTCAAGTTGCAGTATACTGCCCATGATTTGCCGAGTCCGAGTCGCTGCTCCGACCAGACCCTTCTGGTGCGTCGTGACATCGTACCTCATCACAAATTCACCCATGTGAACGTCCGGTATAATGGATCAGTGAGTCGGCTGCGCATCCGCGAGTCGGTCTCGAAACTCTCAGCCTGGTCTGGAAACTCAGAGCTGCTGCAGTCTGGGCCCTGCAGTGCTGCACGCGCCCTCCTGTTCGAGGGCGACCGGCTCAAACGTGGAGCTCAATGCGGTGTTTTGAAAGTCGGACGTGCATATTTCTGGCGTTGTGATGCGACCTTGTGCCCAGCAACGAACTCGGCTGCCTGGCAAAGACCGTGAACAGCAACCGATCAAGCTTCAAGCTTCAAGCCTTCAAGACCTTTCCGGGCACTGGGCGTCAATTGACAGCGCCCGACCGATCGACCCGCGAATCAACTTGGAATCAACCACCAGAGGCTCTCGTGATCATGCGGACACACGGAAAATGCAAGTAAGAGCTCTCACTCATTTCCATGTAAGTATGCTACTTACTCCTCAGGACCTAGGAAAACCCATACAGATGTCGCGCAAGATTTCTCATCTACGTCGCACTGTGGCCGTGAAGGGAACAGGCCTGTATCAGCGCAGCATAACAGCGGCTGACGTCACGACCTCGCAGCACGCATGGAAATTATCACCCGTGTGCACTTCTTCAACTACGGTAACGAAGGTGATGTGTGCAAGTGGCGCACGAAGATCATCTGCCACTTTGACGGTGACGGGCGGGTGTTCGCCGCTACGTCGCCGAGGGAGTCGTTGTCAGTGAGTATTTCTGCTTATCCTTCCTCATACGACGAAGGGGCTCACTTCATGATGACACCTAGGTGCTGGCCGCCGTGTGGGCATTGCCTAGCGCAGCCGACTCGACCCCTGCATGTGCACCGCTACCGACCAGCTCCACTCCCATACAGTACTGAAGGCGCATCCTAGGCTCGCTCGGGTCGTATGCCGCAGATGGGGCGCGGCGGTAAAGTCGTCTGTCGATACCCTGCTCTGGTCCAATGATCGGACTGTGATGTGCACTGCGTCTCGCCGCGTAGTAGCAGCCTGTCTTCTCGCGTTCGAGGGTGCAAAGACAAGCAGTCTTTCAAGGTATAAATGGCCTTCGTCTGTGCTGCGCAAGAGGACAACGGACTAGTCTTGTCAGCTCACTCTTGCAGCTCGCATACCTCATCACCATTCTCAACATGCACGCCAGTCTTGTCGGCACCGTCACCCTCGCCGTCCTCGCTTCATCCGCCGCGGCGAGGACGTTCATAGTAGTCAACAAATGTGCCTATACCATCTGGCCTGCTGTGAGTGTATAAGGAGACGCTTTTAAATTCTCGTAGCTGACACTCTATCTAGATCTTCACGGATCCCAACGCGGGCGACTCAAAGCCTGACCAGACTACGGGCTGGCAACAGGACGCCGGTCAGACGGTCACATTCAACGTTCCTGATGATTGGCAGGCGGGTCGTATCTGGGGTCGCCGTGACTGCGACTTCAGCACCAACCCCGGCCCTACTTCTTGCGTCGATGGTGGCTGCAACGGCGGTCTCGTGTGCGACCCCACAACGGGCGGCGTTCGTACCACTCTCTTGTACTCATTTCCTAGCGTTTCAAACCCCCCTTCTACAGGGTGTTCCCCCTGCAACGCTCGCTGAATTCACTCTGGGCATCAACGGCAACCCTGACAACTACGATGGTGAGCGAGATAAGGCTAGGACAAACAACTAATCCTGAAGGCCGAGACTCCAGTATCGCTGGTTGATGGATACAACTTACCCTTGAGGATCGACAACAACAAGGGCTGCCCTGTTGCTGATTGTCCCGTCGACCTCGCACCTAACTGTCCGGCCGAGATACAGGGCCCCTTCGACGCCGATGGCAACCCGGTCGGCTGCAAGAGCGCGTGCTTGGCTGGTCTCGGCGACCCGAGTACGTCGATAGTTTTCCAAACCCAGAGAGTAAATATTGATGATCACTCCTTTAGCGAACAATGCCAATTGCTGCACGGGTACCCACAATACACCAGCCACTTGCCCCTCTTCCGGCGTCCAGTACTACGACTACTTCAGTGCGTGTCACTACTGATTTTCGATGGTACCTGCCCGAGATACTGATATAACGAACATGATTGCAGAGCAAAACTGCCCGAATTCCTACGCGTACGCGTACGACGAGTCCAGCGGCACGGCACTCTTCACTTGCGACGCGGCTCTCGCGGCCGACTACACCATCACCTTCTGCCCCTGAAGATTTTATGACGTTGGACGCGGGAATAAGTTATTCACGCTACTCCTAGGATACCCAGGACATGTGAAGTCAGTTTTAGGGCGTATGCATTTTCCATATGTAGCGAATATCTCGCGGAGATCCTCCGTGCGTCCTCGGTGAAACGGGTAGCGCAAAGCATATGGCTCACATCTCATGATTGGTATATCGCCTTCTCGCCGGCCTTCGTAGTACCAAGAAGGTGATACTGAACAGCGCTCAACCCTCTAGCACTGGTAAGTGGGTTCGGGGGTTCTTGTGCATCTGATCCCTAGAGATGGACAGGCCATCACTACCCTCAGTTCTGCGCAGTTGCGAGGCTACCGCGTGATCACATACACTTCGGAAAGTATGTGGGTACTTGGCTGGCCGCCATGACGCGGACTCGTAGTTGCGTGCACGAGAACATGTTCCTGACTACAAACTCAAGGTTAAATGTTGGTTGCGCATCAGCGCCTATTCGGGAGACATTTCATGCATCGAACCACTACCATGTGCCTGACTTCCCGCCGTACTGACTAGTCGAACGCGATTGCTCGGAAACTCGGCATCGAAGCTGCGCGATGTGTGTGAGCCTTGTGGACTTGGAGCATCAACACGTTCGCTCGAAGATGCATGATGTTGAGTAAGTACTCTGTTATCTTGACTGAAGACATGTCCACAGTCCAGCGTACTGACTGGCTGCTTCGACGATGTTGGTCGATATCCAAACATGTATACGGTACGTAGAGGCTTTCTACGCTCGGCGGCGATGGTCTGATACGGACCTATCCGAACAGGCCCTTAGAGACTGAGATGATGTAGCTGACGTCACAACATCGCAGTACACATGGGTCGTTCTCGAGTTGTACAGTTTCTCCGCCACGGTAGCGAAGACGAAGTGTGTGCGGATACACGGGCATCATGCACGCATGGCAACATCGCAATTGGCCGGCTACCTCTTCGCTAACCGAATTTCTGGCCGACGACCGGATATGGTACCTCGTCCATTCGCTGCCTATTTTCGGCGCTGGCACCCTCGCTACCACAGCTGAGGCTAGCTCACCTGATTCACCTGTCAGCTGCGTACTAGGCTCTTCGCGCATCGCCCAACACAGCAGACTCACATGCCTTGCATGTGCATCTATCACCTGGACGAACTGCCCTTCTGCCCGTGAACCAGCTTTGTAGCGGGGCGACGTCATATCCACCAACTATACCGTCCGAACAAGAAGCCCCGCCCGTACTGGAAGATGTTCCCAGACCGGCTGGAACCGCAAAAGACTGCAGGGAGACGCGCCTTCCGTCATGTGTTGCTATCCCGCCCTGGTCCATTGATCGTCCGACCATGTGCATCCCAGTCTGGCCGCATGATGGGGCGGAACGTGCTCGCATTCTAAGGTGCTTTGGCCTCCAGTATAAATTGCCTCTGTGTGTGCTGAGAGAAGGACAACGGACCGGCAGTCTCGTTAGCCCGCTCTCACACCCATCCACCGCGCTCTCACCATGAACAGCCTCGTTGCTACCGTCACTCTCGCGCTCGTTTCGTCCGCTGCAGCGAGAACGTTCACGGTCTACAACCAGTGCCCGTTCACCATCTGGCCTGCCGTACGTCGTCTCCTCCACCGACGGTGCTGAACCTGCTTTTCATGTTATTCTTATCCAGATTTTCACGGACCTGAACGTTGGTTCCGCTGTCCCAGACCACACAACAGGCTGGCAGCAGGATGCGTACCAGACCGTATCGTTCAACGTCCCCGACAACTGGCAGGCAGGCCGTATCTGGGCTCGTCGTGACTGTGACTTTAGCACCAACCCGGGCCCCAACTCTTGCTTGGACGGTGGCTGCAACGGCGGTCTCGTCTGCGATGCTCACACCGGCACGGTTCGTATCTTCTCCCACCTGCCACGATGACTTGAGGCTTAAACGGCTTCAATGGTTCAGGGTGTTCCTCCTGCAACCGTTGCTGAGTTCACCCTCGGCATAAACGGTGGCCCTGACAACTACGATGGTAAGCTACCCGAGCATCGTTGCGTGTGATCATTTACTAATGCGCCGTGCAAAGTCTCGCTGGTCGACGGATACAACCTTCCCGTCAGGATCTCCAACAACGTTGGCTGCCCCGTCGCGGATTGCCCCGTGGACCTCGGCCCCAACTGCCCCGCCGAGATCCAGGGTCCGTACGACTCAAGCGGCTTCCCTGTCGGCTGCAAGAGCGCGTGCGAGGCCGGTCTTGGTGATCCGGGTACGTCGATCGGCACCAATTCCTCTTGTAAGTTGAACGGCTACTGACATTGTTCCTTCGTCCAGTCAACAACCCCAATTGTTGCACGGGTACCCACAACACGCCGGCGACTTGCCCCTCCTCCGGCGTCCAGTACTACAGCTACTTTAGTGCGTAACATCTGCTTTCTCTCCATGTCCATCTTGTACTGACCGCGACTACAGAGAGCAACTGCCCCAACAGCTACGCGTACGCGTATGACGAGTCGAGCGGTACCGCACTCTGGACTTGCGACGCCAGCAAGGCGGCCGATTACACCATCACTTTCTGCCCCTGAAAATCCTTTGATCCCAGGGGTGAGTAGAAACCATTACGCGGTAACTCTGTTGCTCGGTTAGGTGCATCGGGAATGTATGCGGTGTGTATACGCAATCAATTGTGTGGCAAATCCCTGGCGGCAGTGCTCGCATGCATGTTTGATACTCACCACGTGTTTATGGTCCTGGAGCAAATATTGATGGCAATGGTTGGCGTCTTGGAGGTTCGCTCTCAACCACCATGACCTCCTACTGGCTCGTCGCGCTGGATTCCTATTCACATCAGTTCCCGTGGGGGCAATTTTTACCAGACTCCACTGACTGGTCACAACGCGACGTAGCCAACATAATCACATATGGTGCTCCAAGCTTTCAGTCGTCCTAAGATTCAAGTAGAATGTGATCGGACCCTTATACCTTCATCTCACTGTACTCGACCCTCTATGAGACGCAACATCGTGCCTCGTGGGAGCCTCCGACATCAGGTCAGTGGACGATATTGGTTTGCAATATCCCAGGGAAGCCTCTGCGACCTCTGACGGCAACTCCCGCTATGATGATGACCACGTCGTCCCTCCGAGGCTGGATCCAGGTCTCATGCCTTATGACTATGTTTGCCTTTACATCCTTGCAAACATTCCTTGTACTACCATGCTCACTTCTTATAGGTAGAGGCGAAGGTGTCCGGAATGCTAGACCACGTTGTTGTACCTGCCCAGTGGGTAGTCCTTGCTGCGGAGTGAAGCCGTAGCTGCCCAGAACCACAATCACCACAACGCCTGGGATATATCGGGTGCATCCGACTCACACCATCGCAAGCTGGTATGTAATACGGGCCTCATTTTTCTCTAACGCTCCGGTCTTGTCCTTTTATAGTATACGTTGTGTACGTCTTCTCGTTCTGAGTCAGCTGCTTCATGCGACCTGCGATATACCGCGGTCCACTAGTACTGATACGACCTTCAAGTCCTCCTCAAGGCTCTACTGCGCACGAAAGAAGTATTTATCATCTGTTGTTCCGAAACAGGAAATAATTACCCCCCCCCCCCTTCTCTCTGAAGAACCAATGAGTACAACACGAACCTTAGCTTCATCGGAGGTGCACATGGGAAAATCAGAGGTACGTCCATCGCTTGCTGGGTCCTTCACGTTATTTGTTGTGTCCCTTCCCCGCATTCGTGTTACATATACTTATCTAGGACGGTGGCAGGTTCGATATAGTCAAGTTCAAGGGTTGACACCTTGACATTTTGAAGGCTTGACGTGGGCTGGCCGCATGGTTTCCTGTGTTCTTGCCTCACTTGCCATGCCGATATCAATGCGCAACATGGTGAGTAGCGCCGTCGGGCGGTTCTTCCCGCGAGTCATGATGCATGAACCGCGCCCGAGGTCGGGAGGTATCATGGCTCAGAATGCGTATGGTCTACCATTTCACTGGTTGATTCGCTGATTCGTGCGAATTCCCAGGGGGTCAATTCTGTCGGCCATAGCGGATGTCCCTTCTTTGGCAGAGAAAAGCCCTAGCCTCATGCAGCGCCGCCGTTCGCTTATAGAAGGGGGGAAGTCCGAGACCCCCCTGGCAGACAGAAGAGGCTCTGAGCCGGCAACAGCGCATGGCCAGTGCTATATTTGCGCTGAGGATGCCAAGGAGCGGGACAACCGTGACGCTTCGTTGGTAGACAGCAAGGACACCTTCAGTGCAACTGCTCATCTGCCTCAAGCTGCAGCGGCTACTTATACCTGGAATGGATCATCATAGTGCCCGCCCGGGCATATCTCATGATACCGACGAAACGAACAAGCCGCTGGAATCTCACGCCCGTCTGGTTCGAGACCTTAGGCCTCAGCGCCAACCTGATTACTATTGACTTTGACGTTCTTCTGTTACTCACTACGTGGTATCCCATGCGTCCGCAGATAGTTCAAAATTGTATAATCGGCCTCGCGGCACCCCACAGGACCTGTGACCTTTCGGGAGTTTGGGCAATCTGACTGCTTTGGTACGTCCGCCACTCGAGGCATGTCGTATACTGGCTTCTTTGATCGGCGAATCCTCACATATTGCTGGCTGCCAACTGTCACCACCTGTCGGTGCGCTAGTACCGGTCGGCCTCCGCAATATTCCAACCCTCTCAGTGATATTCCCGGACCGGCTGCGGACGGTTTGTGGCTGGTAGAATATCAGTGGACGGATAATCATGCTGCCGGGGGAATTACCGCACCAATAATGCCCAAGACGTCGCGGACTTGGTGTATGCCAGCGTTAGCGTCCAGCCAAGCCGCCGGGAGAGCGCCGTCTGTACGTATACCGCGTATCCAGGTCCCGAATGCCTGCTGACCTTGACAAATGGATCGTCCTTCCATGCAGAAATTTTGCGAAACCACCGCATCATGTCTCCATTCCCTGGTTGTACCCAACCATCGGCGTACGCGGGCGCGTTCAAAGGACGTGAGAGGCCTCAGGCGACAGATCCGGCCCCCATCTCCGACGCCTCTGTAATTCCGCCTGTCTCTTCTTGCCGGAGATGAAGCCTGGAGGACTTCTGGCTGACGTATTAGGGAAACAAAGGGAACGGACACACTGGTCACGATCTATCCACAGAGGACAAGGTTATCCGTCCGCAGACACCGACTTACGAGCGACCTTGGACACGTACGTGAGAGGGGCGTGTACGACGTCAGTGCGCCGCGCAACGGCCGTACCCATGTACAGCTCCGGTGTCGCAGTGAGTTCACTGGATGTGGATTCAGCGGCGCTGGGTACATTCTGGCCCCCTGAATTACCACCTGATGGGTACGGGTGTCTGTCGCATGCCGTCAGAACCGCAGAGGTGTCTGGGAGGCGCGTAGCATGACTGCTTCTCCCGTCAAATTATACGTGTGTGACATGCGATGAAAACCGAAAACGATCGTCCAGAGGCGGCCGCGGACTGAAGACGTCGGGGACGCACCTTGGCGTCCGATGTGCAGCCTCGTGACAACAGGCACGGGATGATGCTTGAGAGCCACGTTCTCGTATTCTTTATAGTACAGGGGCCGCGTTGAGCTAATATACAGTGCCTTGGTATCTGGCCCGGTTTAAGTAGTGAGACAACACAAGCGGAATGAAACCTTCTATACAAGATGACAAGCGGAGGCAGTAGAGCTTCCTCCCAACGACAATTCTCTTCTTCGCGATGTGTGGACACTAGACGGCGCGAAGCGCCTCCTCGAGGGGTGCGGCCATTTCTTCGGGGTTACCGACCCAACGGACAATCCCGTCTTTTGGGGAGATTATGAACGCTGCAGCCTGGAATCAACACCACCGAAGAGAGTTTCATTTAGCTTGGGAACGGGGCACGTACCTAGCGGAATGGACAGATTTTCACCAGGCCGGAAGATCGCTGCGATAAAGAAGGCTTAGTCAGCATACTTCTCGACAGTGCGGGCGCGTCCCCGGCTGGCGTTGTGCGCCAGGGACAGGAACACCTACAGGTCAGTGCGACTCGGTGTGTATCGATGTAGACGGGGTAGTTCATGTCGTCCCGCGCTGCGATGAAGGCCTTGACCGCGGCAACGTTGATGGGCGCGTTTGTGAAGATGCCCTCGGCGTTGAACGTGATCACTTTGATGTCCGGGCGTGTCTGAGCAAGCGTGGAGAGGTCCCGGAATACCGCGAGGCAGGGCTGGGAAAACGCGGGAGTCAGTCGAAGGCAATTAAGCCGTGTATGTCCCATATCGCACGTACCCTGCACCAGCTGCGCACGAAGAAGATCTCGGGGTCAGTAATCGCCCTGATACACAGCATGAAGATGCGCAGAAGGGCAAGGGTGCACACGCGGCATGACGCGGGAGCGCGAAGCCGAAGAGGCGAGCTGGAAGGTGGGCGAAGCCGCAAACGGCGTACGCCACCTCGGAAGCCCGGGAGAGACATGTCCACGAGGCTCAGCGTAGCAATTGACGCAACGCGCTACCGAACTTCTGGTGTCTCTTAGACTCCCACTGCATCGCGAGCGCGATTGTGCCCCATGCGCGACAACGAGAGAGGTAAGCGGAGTACGTACGAGGCCCATAGCTCTATCACGAGCAGCTTTGCCGTCTTCCATCCGTCCATATTGCCCTTCACGTGCTCGAACTTGCCCGTGTCAAGCCAGCGGAGGTCGACCTGCTTCCCGAGCAGCGGGCTCTTCCATCCGGGACGCAGAAACGGAGGCGGGCCTTTTCTGAACTGCGCCTCGAGAGCATCCCACGCGGGGAGCTTGGCCCTCACCCAGAATCGTTGCACAACAGCGGGGTCGTGTGCGGCCTTGAATCTGGCTGGGAGGTAATCAGCGGATATTGCCCAAGCACCAGTCCAAGGACTGGACTGACCGACGGCTACGCTCCAACGCGCTGTCGGCCCTACATTAGTGTAGTCGGGACGGCGGAGGACGGAAGACGCACCTGAATCCCACTTGTCTTCATAGAGCTCCTGAAAGACGGACCAGATATTCGTCCGGAAGTCAGTCTTGACGGCGATTTCCTCGGGAGTTTCGGGGAGGATAGCGGCCATTGTAGGGGCTTATCGCAAGAGGATGTTGGGCTCAGGGGGCAGGTAACGGCACGAACAAGTGTGTGTACTGAGCTCGAAATGACCTGGACGTTCGCGCGAGTCAGCAAGAGAAAGAGCTGAATATAAGTACGGACACAAACCGGGTGCTGTTACGCTGTCAGCAGCGAGAAGCTGTCAGGAGGAACCGGGAGGATGTGAGGGGGAAGGCAGGGTTCATGGAGGCTGCGGGAGTCGGAGCGCGAGCGGCGAAGGAAGTGGCGGAGGACCAAGTATGTATAGAGGGCATGGGCAGGGATGAGAGAAGGAAGGTTTCATTGATGCCGTACCGAGAACGTTGGAATTCTGTTTGCTCGATCTGCAGACGCACAAGAGCGCACAACTCTGTCCAGGCCGTTAATCAATCACTTCCCCCCGGCGTCTCTCCCAGCCCGTGTTATCGCGCGCCCCTGGGAACTCCGAGCCAAGTTTCTGGCAAGGTTTCATAACCGTGCTCTTTCAACGTCCGTTCTCCCTGCGGCCACCAGGGAAATTCTTTCTTGATCCTGTACTTGGCATCAAGGGCAAAAAGTGCTGGACGTTGAGGGGTTTGAACCCTCGACCTCATGCAATCCAATTACATAACCTTGGGTTACACAATGCAAAGCAGGCGCGCTACCACTGTGCCAAACGCCCATGAAGGGGTTACCTGCATCATACAATATAGCCGCAATAGAGCGAGGGCTGACTCCCCGATGGTCAGAAACCTCTGCTACATGCACATATGTGATCCGTCAACGACCCGTGCGCGATATGTCATAAGATGCATATGGTCGCTATCGTAATGTCCTGGCAAGCCTCCCGCAATCCGGAACCATTCATATATGAGATAGTATACACATCCGCCACTTGGGACTCTTCGATCGGAAAGTGGTTCCTGGATTGCAAAACTCCATGCGGTTCAGAATCATAATCACAACCTTAGCAGACGCACCAAAAGTGTGATCATCTTCTGGCTTGCGCAGATTCACTGCGTTGCCTGCGTCCCTTTGCCCTTGGCACTAACCCATGGCCAGAGGACAGGAACATTCCTGAAAGCAGAGGTCAGCTACGGATGATCCAGGCAGAAGTCATGGCCAACTAAGACCGCAGCTTGAACCTAGCTGGAACTTGCCAGCATGGCAGCAGTCCGCCATACGGTGTGTTCAGATGTAGGCCCTACTCGGTGCTGTGACGTTCATATTTTGCATCTCGCGAATTTCATGGCTACATCACCGATGTTCTGGACAGAAACCTCGTGCTTGAGAACGAACGGGAGAAGCTCTCCCGTGATTGGGTACTCCGCAATTGGGTATATGCAGCGCGAGTTGAGTGGGCCGGGGCCACGCACTCGAACCCCGTGGGATCATTGAACGAAGCCAGGAATGCAGCGGAGCATCGACGAGCGACTGAAGGACAGCAGACTTAGGGACTCAAAAGAAACTCACCGCTTGTATTCCTGCCATTTTGGGTCCTCCCCATACTTCTTATCCCCCGCAGCCTGATCAGAAACTTAATCAGTGACGGTACGGGCGTCGTAACTCGAAATCGCGTACCTCAAGCATCGGAACCCCAGACACGCGTGTCAATACGAACCATGTCAGAAGCGGACTCGCTCCCGCCATCAACCACGCTCCCCTCGGGAAGAACGGCGAGCGCAGAGACCGGCACGACAGTAGCCACATTCCCGTCCACACACCGATTTCGCCAACGTAGCTGTGGAATATCGATGGCTTTAGCTATCCTTGACATTATGACGAGTTGAACAAACATGACATGTACGTACTTCGGGTGGCGACTGATCCCCCACAGACCTTTCGTGATAAACTTCTCATCGTGCGTCTTCTTATCCTTCGCCTGCCGCCAGGCCTTCTTCTGGTAATCTGCGACTTTTTGTTGGTCAGTATCGCAACTGTCAACGGAACGGTGTCGTTTCAGTACATACCAAGTTCAAGCACCCACGAACCGGTCCACAACGCGAGACCGAAGTAGTCGAGTGGGCCCAGTTTTGGTTGATTGGCCGGAGCTAACGTATTGACCTGTAGGTGGTCACGTTCGGAACGCCGCAATTGAACACGGACGCTGATAGAATGCCACAGACCATGTAGACGGGCAAGCCAACTACGAGGATCCATGTTGCTGCACTGCGTGTTAGCTGGAAAGATTTCATGACAGACGACGCATGTACACACCTTGCGCCATCCAGAACGCGGTGAACTTAACGGGTTGGTGCTTAACCTCATCGAAGCGTGAGTCACCCCCTGATTTCAAGGCTCTCTGGAGATACAGTAAATGGTTTCAGCTGCGGAAAGGGGCATTTTTGCACGCTCACAGAGAAGAGATATGTTCCAAGCCTGGCAGACCACGCGAGGAGAGCAGCATTCAACAGGATTTGCCTGGGCGCAAAATAGGTGATCGACGGAAGAGTCGCAGTCGGAATACGGTCCCAGAACTTCGCCTTGAGGTGAGGAAAGTAGAGTGAGAGCAGAGTGGTGGATATAAAACCCGCTGATCCTCCCAGGTCGTAGAAGATGTCGTTCGCCTGCGGGACGAACACTAGAGCGAGGACTGACATAGCCAATCAATCAGCGTTCGTTCCGACACCGTCCGCGTCAGACGCGTTGAAGTTACCTGACTGAAGCCCATACGCAGAGACAATAGTGGGAAGCAGCTTCGAGAACAGCGGCATTCTCTCTGAGCGGGGCGTGTGCGGGAGATGGTGGTGGGAGCTGTTCAAAGCTGAGGACAGCAAACCCTCTTCGGACTCGCTGATGATCAAGGTCAAGCGTTTGTTGGACGCGTTTGGATGCACGGTCACGTGAAGTACGATCTTGGTCGTGAGTGACGTCACCGTGGTTTCTGGCGGAAGCTTAAGTGCACTGAGTGACGCCCGATATATGCATGAGGGAGGATGAGGGAAGTGTTTTACTCCGGACCAAAGTACTGTTAATTGCATATCGTCTAGACGTGCGTTCAGAGCAAGATCTCCAGCTCCGAGTCTACCACAAGCTGTTCCCCTTTCCATCCCGTCATGGCCGCACAGGACCAGGCCCAGAAGCACAAACCGTTCCCAGACACCGGCTGGCGGGCTCCAATCCCAAGTCAGAATGGAGGCACTGAGGAGGAGGACTTCATGCATAAACCACCGTATGCGTGGAAGAGCGAGGGTGACTTGTTCAACCCGAAGTACTATTCGTGAGTTCACCACTTGTCATCCTTTCACCTCCAAAGCTCACGCTCGCGCACAGCCAGTGCTGGTGCGGCAACGTCGCGTTCGAGTTCCACGGCGACCCTATAGATGCCAAGCACTGTCACTGCGAACAGTGTCAGCATTTGCATGGCGCCCCATTCCAATGGGCCGTCATCTTCCCCAAGGTGCGTTTTCCCTATCTCTGCCGCATGGGCGGACTGACTGCTGAAGCTTCTTCCAGACGTCTGTTCGCATGGTCAAGAACGAGAACAACAGTCTTCACTTCTTCTCAACACGGAGACGCAAAGGCATCCACGATGTTCCGTGCAAGGTAGGTTGTCTGGCTTTGACTTCTGCGAGTACTGTTTACTAACCGGTATATAACAGGTCTCCTGCGACGAGTGTCGATCTCCGATCTTCGACGAAGGTCGCAACACGGTTCTGGCATACCCTTCTGCGTTCAAGTTCCCTGACCGCAAGGTGCCTCTCGACTTCCAGCCAACCGCGCACATCTTCTACAGTCAACGCGTCATGGAGGTGCCTGACGGTGTGCCCAAGTGGTCAGGACATAAGGGTCAGAGCGAGCTGATGCCTGAGCTCACCACTAAGAAAGGGTAGGTCACCCTGTTATTGTGCAGAAGGACGGACCTAACGAGTGGCACTTTTGCAGGACGATGCCGAAGTACAAGGGCAAGCCGCAGGAAGGCCAGGTGGACGAACCTTCCAAGATTGCTCAACAGCAGTCGCAGTGAGTGCATATATGCATGAGCTTCGAAGCTCAAACTTTGAAACTTGGAACCTTGAAGCATGACCGGAAGGTAATCACGAATGAGGTTACATCACCCAGCGAGCTGTGGAAGCATACGAATACAGATCGCACGTATGCAACTGCAGTGACAAAAGACAATATCTACCGTATGATACACATTCCTACAGCATAGAGCCCAATTCAGTACGCATGAGTATAACGTAGTACACACACCAAAGGAACGTCATGAATCCATATCGTCGTCGGGTTCTCCCTCTGCGTCCAAGTCCTCCTCACCCTCCGCATCCTCGTCTCCGCCCTCGTCCACCTCCGCGCTGGCATTTGCAGCAAGCGCACTCGCTTTGCGGTCGGCGAGTTGGCCAGCTGCGAGCCTGGCTAGCACATTGAGCGCCTCCAAGTCGTTGTCTGACAGACGAGGCTCAGGATGAGGCGACGCCTTGCTTGCGTGGTCTCCGCCGATGATTGTATCGTCGCTGGGAACGCTGTGCCTGCTCGCAGCTGTGGCTCCGGTCACGGGTGTGTCCACGTCCTCGGGCTCTGCTGTGGCGTCGCCGTCCGTCATGGCCGCCATGTCCCCGTTGACAGATACTGCGGGTACCAACTCCTCCTCCTCCTCTTCCTCTTCCTCACCTACCGCGATGGCCGTGGACCTGGCGGCAGAGCGCCCGTTCATGAACCTCGAAGATCTCCGAGACGGGGTCTGAGGCTCAGATCTCCGGTCTACCGCTGAGCTATCCCCGTTGCGCCCGATCCGGCGGGAAACAGGCGTCCTTGGAGTTGGTGTCATCTCGACTTCGGGAGAGGAGTCAACACGCCTCCGCTTCTTCGGAGAAACAGAGCGTGAAGAAGGAATAAAGTGTTTCTGGACCAGCGATTGTTGATCGGTACTCGATCGCCTGGCCCTCAGCTGCCGCCGAGGGTGGTCAAGCTCCATGGCCAGTCTCGCGGCAAGGGCAGCATCGTCGTCCAAGGAGGGCCTCGTGCCGTTTCCGCTCAGGTCGAGCGAGGTCGCAGGGTCATCGACGTGGCGGGGCCGCAGCGGGTTGCGACGTCTGTCCACCTGCGAAGAGGTATCTTGGCGGGGTGTGTGCAGCCGGCGGCGCACCGGCGTCGACTCACTAACGGAGTCCCGCGACCGCAAACGCCGAAGGGACGGGGGACCCGCAACCTCTCGTCCATTGCTTCGTTTCATCCGATTCTTCTCCATAGACTCCGCGTCTGGGGATCGCGCACTACTGCCGCCAGCATCTACGGTCTCCGATGGGCCACGATCTCGTGACGCACTCGCACGTACAATCTCGACGTCGTCGTCGTCGAACAGCGCGAACGCAGGCGAGCGCGTCTTCTCGACTAGTGTCCGCGCCTCCACAGAGGACTCTGCGCAGTCGATCGCCGATTCTGACGGCTGGACGTCCGCGCTGGCGCTCCGAGTCGCGTCGCCCTTGGACTGGCCGAAGGCGGGGTCGCCGTCGGACGACTGCGTCTTCTTCGCGCGCGAGAGGATGAAAGGACTCCACTTCAACATCTCCGGTTTGAGTTTTAGATAGCCCTTCGCCTCCCAGCGCGCGAGGTACTCGTCGACCTGCTCGGCATCCCAGCGCACCTTGTACCTGGTTGGCGGCACGAAAGGACCTTTCGCCTTCTCGTCGTCGTAAGTCTGAGTGCGCTGGAGATGCTTCCTGGCAATGCCGTTCTTGCGACCTTTCGGGAATTTGATACTCTGACCAGGAAGCGGTTTGGGGGGCTGAGCGGAATCCAAGACAGAGATCATGTTGAGTTGTAGTAATGTGGAGTAAATGTCCTCAATAGTCATAGACGTGGCACGGCTGATGTCTGCAGATACCTCATTTTAGCTAGGTAGTTCCCGCTCGCCACGAAGTCAGGAGCGCACCTTCAAGACTGGGATTAGGGGGTGCTGTCTTCAAATAGCGCATTATAGAAAGTGTCCAGTAGTTCTTGTAGCCTAACGCCCCAAGTGCAGACAGCGGCTTCTCTGGGGAACCAGGTCTCTGCTCTTTCTTGGATAATAAGTAACCTGATGGGAGGTGAGCGAGTAACGCCAGAGCAAACACCGAAAAGACATACTGAAATCAATAAGTAAGTTTCCCCATCCTTGTCTCTGCCTCACGGGTAGTGTCATGATGCAGCTAACGTTGTAGCTCTTGGGACTGAGCTTCTCCTTGCTGAAGTAGCCGACAAAGTGAGCCCCAGCATCGTCC
This sequence comes from Lentinus tigrinus ALCF2SS1-7, assembly GCF_003813185.1. Classification (NCBI taxonomy): domain Eukaryota; kingdom Fungi; phylum Basidiomycota; class Agaricomycetes; order Polyporales; family Polyporaceae; genus Lentinus; species Lentinus tigrinus. Next base: position 515,298 of record NW_027137920.1, read on the forward strand.
GTTTCGGTCATCACGTAGAACAGGAACGGCTCTACGTCATAGAAGAGTGACTTATGGTCCAAGAACATCTTCGAGAGAAGACATAGATTCTGGCAATATATCTTGTTCTTTCGCCCGTCGACCTCGAAGATGGAAACTTTGCCGTCCCGATAGATCTCATCGCCCGGCGGATGTCGCACCTTGCATTTGAGCTATACGATGCCGTTAGCATTGCCCGCGAACGAGGAGACTTGAGACGTACCTGATGCCGAGAAGCACTAAATCGGCTCTTCATGTACTTCAGGCAGAACTCGCACATCCATAGGCGTCCGTCTGGGATAGCAGCGTACTCCTCTGGGAACGGAGCGTCGTACCAGGTGTCGATATCGTACTCGCCAAAGCGAATTCGGCGAATTCGTAGGCCATTGGGGTACATCGCATGAGGACCGGGAGTAGCGGTAGGGGCGGGGGACATGGATGAACTCGGTATACGAGGAGTAACGGGAGCATGGGACCGCAATGGACGAGTAGAAGGGCCTGCAATCGGCGTATCTGGAGGTTCTGGGGCGAAACGAGGAAGTAGTCGAACCTATATACGCTCTTAACAACGGATGCAATATTCGACTGCTTAGGACTCACCTCAGCATTTGCTCGACTCCGCTCGAATCTCTCATGGTCATGCAGACCTATCGTCGTCTCGCGCGTGTCGCGATCCTCCGGGCTCAGGATGTCGTCGAACAGACCGCGCTCGATGTCTTCGGGTGGTGGGTCCTCGCGAGCCTTGCCCTTGCCCCGTGCAGGTACGCGGAGTCTGATAGTCGGGGGAGTGTCATTCTGAACAGGGGCTGGTGGGGGTGAATTCACTCGTATCCGGAGTCGTCGTATTGCGGGCGCAGGTGTGATGGGTCCCTCCTCTTGTCCCTCCTCGGCAGCATTCATGTCAACCTCCCTGCCCTTCCTGCTGCGTTGCCGCTTTCTCGTACTCCGTCGAAGGGCAGGATCAACAGGGTCGGCCGGATCAAACTCCACTTCGGAGGTGTCGGTGGTGAGGACATGGTCTTGCAGGTCTGGTGCATCAGAGAACGGGGGTGCATCGGAGAATGGCGGCACATATTGGGAGGATGAAGCAACTGAGGACTCGCGAACCGGGACCGATGGGTCTTGAAGTGCAGGGAAACGAGATAGAATCTCCTGAAATTCGGGGGACTGTGCCAGGAGCTCTTCTTGAGGAACATAGTCGACAGGGGGACAGGAAGGGCAATGCCAACGTCCCTCAGGTGGTTCGCGATACGGAGGGTCAAAACAAGACATATGCCATCCTGGAAGAGGTGAGCATCGCACACGACAGCCCCAGAACGCGTACTGACCTCGATCACAGCAGTCACATATCAGCATCGAGGCATCATTGCCTCTACGGCGGCACACACTACAACTCTTGCATGTAGCACATTGCCATTCGTAGCTGCGCATCGCGTCTCCCATGTTGTCGAGTCCCATGCAAGACGGATGCCCTGTGACGATCATGCATCACATACATATGCACGACACAGGACATGAGACGGACGGGACTTACCACTCCGACCACAATCCACGCAACTGACCATCAATTCGGGCTGTCCGTCCCTGTTCTTCGAATCGTTCCCACTGCAGAAGCCGCATTCTTCTTCACGCGCCGGTGGGCGTTTCCTCTTCTTGAGCGGTTTCGCTGGTAGGGGTACGGGGTCCTCGACCGGCACGTACACAGGGGGCGGCGGGGCAAAGGGATCACCTTGCGGGCCTTGAGGGTACTGTTGCGCGTCCAAGGGGTGATAAGGAGGATAGGGCGCAGGTGGGTAGGGTGTCTAACGCGAGAGGTGATCAGACTTGGGGGTCCATACGCGAGATGCATAAACAAGACCGCGACGCGTCGCGTTTCGCCACTTCCGCGTCGCGCATCTCGCGCAAAGCACCTGTGACCTAAGAGCTACGTACCTCTTCCTCCACAGAAACACCATTCTCTGCCAGTAATGCCGGGTCAAGTGGGACTTCGCTGAGTGCTGGGTCGATCGGAATGTCGCCACTACCACTGAAAGGCGTGCCATTATCCCAGGAAGGCTGGCGAGTGTCAAACCCGCTGTTGGGGAATGGCAAGCCCACCATGGTGAGCGGTGTTGGGCAATCGCAGATACGGGGTGGTGGCGGGGCGCGAGAGCACAGGAGCTCGCCGTCGGCGACGATGTCGGGCTGGAGACCGCTTGTTTACGCTTTGTTTGGCAGTGTGGGGTGGAACTTGCGCGACGGCCAATTTCAGTGCCTCTGCTTTCGTGGTCGCTGTCTCCGGACCTTTGTGAGACACCTAGCTCGGGTCGGCCGCTGATCAGGTGCAGAATTGAAATATCATGGCCGGCGACGAGCTCGGTGGGCTCTGCGGCGAGCGGACGGCCCCCAAAGGACGGGCGCCTTGGACCAACTAGCGCCGTAAGGTGGCAATTACAAAGTGAGTAAGTACCTTAGTGTTACTGTAAATTTGAGAAATTAGGCGATGTAAGAGAACTTCGAGAGGTACTAGTACTGCCTGATAGTAATCCTCTTTACTCTTGCGCTCCTATGTAACAAATTATAAGAATCAGCTTAACCCTGTGGTTTCTAGTGCCACGGCAATGCGCCACAAGCCACTCGCGCCGCTTGCTGAGTTCGCCGAAGTGCTGCTCAAGCTTACGCATCCCGCGCCGTTGCCGCGAGACACTCAGAAATCCCCACATGCACCAATGCTCCATTCAACGCACTCCGGTACAAAGGAAACGTCAGAACGGTCGTTCGGGATGTCGCACAGGCTGTCCGGGTTCAGCCTGGCTGATAGTGACTAGGCGCCCACGTTGAAGCTGGCTGGGAGGCTAGCTGGGTCGCCTTTGCAGCCTGCTACGTCTTAGAAGTACATGGAATATGATCTTTAGAGTGACTTTCGCATGTAGGATGAGCACATGAGAATGTCTGTGTAGAATAAGTTTGGAAAAATGAGCGAGAAAGGGCGGTTTGCGTAAGAGTGGCTGAAGGCGTGGCTCTCTAGGACCAAACAACAAATAAGGATGCCGTGGGCGACGACACTCTCACTCTCGACTGTCTGCGCTATATCAGTGCCATCCTCTCTTTCTCCTAAACCACCATCTCCTTCGCACCGACGCCAGCCTACGTCCTAGATGCAGGCCGCAGTGCACCAAATGGCTCCCCAGCTCCTTCCACAGTACACACTCCCGTCTCATCGCCCACCGCCCGTGAACAACATTGGCGCAATGCCCACTCCCCCCGTCATAGCCCGCAAACGCAAGCGACAGCAGTTCACGGTCACATATAGTGAGGTCCAAGAAGTCGACAGTTCCGGCAAGGTTCGTGAGGTTATCGTCATAGACGACACTCCTCCGCCGTCCACCGTCTCTCCCGCGACTACCCATACCGCCATGTACTCTGCATCCTACCAACCTCCGGTCTACTCTGCACCAATCCGCACGAGGGCACGCGCAGCAGCAGAAGCGCAAGCGCTGTCTGCCAGTACGTCGTCAGGAATCACCGTCGCCCCCGTACCCAAGAAGCGCAAGAGGGATCCCGCGGATGACATCGCCTCCGTGTCCAAGAAGGCCGTCACCAACGGGCACCTCGCTCACGCCATCGCGCCCAACAAGTCGTTTGCCAGCGGCAGCGGTGTCGTCGTCGACGACGTATGTGGTTCCCTTGCTCTCCAGTCCAAGCATCGCTGATCCATCTATCATGTATATCAGGCGTCAAAGGCGCAGGTGCCCTGCGACGACAAAGAGGGTCACTACATCATCGTACCCGATGATGTTATATACCGTCGATGTGAGTGTGTCGTTTTGTGTAATGTAAATTTATGCTCAACCGTCCCCCAAGACCGGACTGTCCGCCTTCTGGGTCAGGGGACCTTCGGCAAGGTTGTTGAGGCCGTCGACACCGAGACGAACAAGAGGGTAGCTATCAAGATCATCCGAGCCATCCCCAAGTACCGCGACGCAAGTAAGATTGAGGTACGGGTCCTACAGAAACTCAAGGAGCGGGACCCCTACAACCGACAGTGAGTTCCCGCAATCGGGGCAAGGGCCCGAATGTGCCTCGACCGATCGCTAACACGCGTTTTAGCAAATGCATTCACTTGCTCGCGTGGTTCGACCACCGCAATCACATTTGTTTGGTCTCTGAGCTGCTTGGCATGTGTGTGTACGATTTCCTCAAGGAGAACGACTTCGCCCCCTTCCCACGTCACCATATACAAGATTTCGCAAGGCAACTTCTCGGCAGTGTAGCATGCAAGTGTCCGCCTTACACTCCCATGTGATGTCGTGGCTGACTTTCGCTCATACAGTCCTTCACGAGCTCCATTTGATTCATACGGACCTCAAGCCCGAAAATATCTTATTGGTAAACAACGATTATCAGGTAGTGCAAGTTCCCACATCATCGAAGGTGGGTGCTTTCCGCTCGACCACCAGTGCCCGCTGACGACGCTCTTGCCATTAGCGCGGCGCGCCAACACGAAGCAAGCGGATACTCCACTCGACCGATATCCGCCTTATCGACTTCGGGTCTGCGACTTTCGAAGACGAGTACCATTCCAGTGTCGTGTCAACGCGGCACTATCGCGCCCCCGAAATCATTCTTGGTACGTAGCCTGCATTACTGTCAACCGACCCGTTCTGATCGTATTGGGAACCTCAGGACTCGGTTGGTCATACCCGTGCGACGTCTTCTCGCTTGGCTGTATCCTGGTCGAGTTCTACACCGGCGTAGCGCTGTTCCAGACGCACGACAACCTCGAGCATCTAGCCATGATGGAGCAGGTCATGGGCAAGATGCCAGAACGCTTCGCACGCTCCGGTGCACGTGCAAAGCCGGAGTACTTCAAGGAAGGGAGCAAGCTCGATTGGCCCAAGCCTAAGGCGACCAGGCAAAGCAAGAAGGAAGTGCGGGCCTGCCGAAGTTTGCAGGTTTGTTTGACCGTTGTTGATCATTTGAACGCAAGCTGACACCATTCACTGACAGGAGATAATACCCGCCACAGACCCTATCAATCGCCACTTCCTTGACCTCGTCAAGAAACTGCTAACGTTTGATCCTGCGCAGAGGATCACGGTCAAGGAGGCCCTCAACCACCCGTACTTCTCGCTACAAATTCCTAACGAATACTGAACGATCCTCATGCCCTTCCTCAATCTCAATTCCTCAATGGTGTCGTCGGTATGATATGGACAGGCCCATGCTGCCGTTGTATACTCCTCCCACTCGTCTACATACAGTATTGCTATCGCCGTCGCATGGTCGCTATTCCGTTCGTCACTAGTTGGAGCTCTTCGCCGCTACAATCTTTGGAGGTCCACCCCCATGTACAACATGCATCTTAGTGCGCAAACACCTCTTTTCCTACTCTCGGATGCCGGCTTTCTCCTCATCATTCGATCGCTCTATCCTTATCTTCGTCGAGCCAAGTCACCCTCTCCCTCCTTCATCACCTCATCCCCTCACTCAACCTTCTTTTCCCCCTCCCTATCATAGTATTACTTGCCGACGTTGACCGCGACACCCATCCGACTGCTTATTTGTCTTATTGCCTCTCCTCAGTCTCCTCTCGATGCCTCATCTTGTATCTATCCTAGGTCCAGGTCTCTTGTTTCGTCTACTAAGCCTATATACATAGATGCAGCGTCGCTCACCCCAGCGCGCGCTGCTGTACCCAGGGACGGCGCCGGTGAATGTGCGCACTCCGCTCTGGGTGCGCCGGAGCCCCCAGCTGGTCCGTGCGCGGAAACGCTCCGAGTCCCTCGCCAGACATGGACAGGCTTACGTTGAGGGTCAGAACAGCGAACTTAACAACACCGGGATCGATCCGCTGCATCTCCTCCCTTCCGCAGCCCGGATCTGCAGCAGGGACTACTGCGCCCAGACCCACTTCCCGCAGCTCCTCAAGTCGCTCTCTGCGTATTATAGCCGCGGTCGTCAGGTGTGTGCTCCTCATTTGCTTCCAGTCGTATCACAACTATCTGCCGAATGGTTACTGTATGTTGTGGCAGATGCAGCTTGTGACCAATTGGCCCTCCGGGTCCCCTTTGCCCACGCGTTCACATGCCTGGCGGCCGCGAGCCGAGCGTTCCAAGGGACGGTACTAGTCACTGGTTCCGAGTCTCCGACCCTCCGTCACGCAATTACAAGTCCCTTCCAACCACAACGCGGGGTAGACAAGGCGTACGCAATCGTGCCCGCTCGGCTCGCCCAGCCACTCCAGTCTTCCGCACCATGTCAGGACGCCCGAGCTCCGAGCACCTATTCGCGCGAAGTTCCAAGCCTGAAGCCGAGAAGGGGACCACCTCGCCCGGGGTTCCCCGTACGCCCCCCCTTGTCTGTCTGCGGCTGGCGTAAGTTACCGCGTCGCTGGGGCGTGCATGCCTGTTCCTGCGCCAGTGCGTCCGTGCGCGGTGATGGACGCGGCCCAGGACACATCACTCAGCGCAGACCCCGAAAGAAGACGCGTCCTTGTGACCGAGCGAGGGGCCGGGGATGGTCGATGGCACCGCGGGTCTGTGGGAACGGCAGGTCGCGCATCTCCCCGTTTTGCGCTCGCATTCTGGCACGCTTCGCTGCAGCTAACGCTCCCCTTCCCCGCAGCCCTGTGCGTCCCGCACTATATTGCACTGTCACGGTGCACGGTGGAGATGCTTACGGCTGGACCCATAAGGCATTATGACGACGACGGACGGGCTGACTTGTGGCAGATGCTCGTTCCGAGGTCAGCTTGCGGTGACAGAGCAGATCTCTGTGTGGTCCAGGATGTAATAGGGATGGGCGTGCCGCTCTCGCTCCACCGTGGTCCGTCGCACCGTGCGGCGCGGTGAATATATAGAACAATGGCAAGTCCATACACGTGCGTCCGGTCCCTCGGGAATTCATAGAGCTTATGAATCTTGAGGCTTTCACTTAAATTGCATGAGGAGCCCGGACCATCCCCGAACATCATGAGTAGGTAGTACTGATCGCTCAGCACCCCATGCTGTACCCCATACTGTACGTAGACATCCCGCCACAGATCCCAGCACAAGTGCCAGGGCAAGAAAGATGGTTTCAAATGAAATAGTTGCAGTGCATGCAATGCGTCGCTAGATGACCCTACAGGTAGCAGTGATAACTCAAGCAGGTCCGATAGCCAGTGTCCAAAGCGATGCTCCAGCATGAGCTCAAGCTTACACGAGCTGTGCGAGCGAGATGGTGTTCTTTGTAACGTCGGTGGAGAAGTAGGCGTTCTTGAGGAAGACATCGCCGACCTGCAGAAGAATATGCATTAGCTCGGCTCGCGCATCCAGTCTGCACAGGAAGGACGTACCAGCCAGGTGGTGTCATCAACGATCTGACCAGACGAGATGCCAGAGACGCAGTTCGTGCCGGTGTTGTCTGCGGCAGCGAAGATGAGATCCTTCGGGTTGATTGCGAACGACGCGCCGCCGAACGAGAGCGCGACGCTCGTCGTCGTGTCGCACGGGATGACGAAGCCGCCATTCCCGTCGGACTGTGCACCCGGGATCGCTGCGTGAACAGCTGCTGCGTCCGCGGGGGGCGCAACGATGAGGGTGGTGCCGGTGTCGAGGATCGCCGAGCGGCCGGTGAGCCCAAGGTCCTGGCCGTCCGCGGTAACGGCGTCCATGGCACCCTCCCAGAAGCCGGCTGTCGCACCACTCGTGGCTACATTGTCAAACGTCACGAGCGTAGAGGAGTCGAACTTGGTGTCGTCGAGCGCGCCGAACGTGATCTCGCCGTCGTTCTTGTTGTCCGAGAGACGAGAGATCTTGAACGAGGTGATAGCATCATCAATAAGGCCCGCCGACGCGAGTGCCTCAACGGGAGTGGGAACACCTTGGTTCGAAAGGGTCTGTGTACAAGTCATGTTTCAGCCCACCAAACCCTTGGAGGTATGTGATGCGACATACCGACTGAGCAAGACCCATGAGCCCGTCGAAAGGAACACTGTTGTCGGAGAAGTCGACCGACTCAGTGTTCGCAACACCGAAGGTGTGGCCCTTGAGGGCCAAACCAGCGATGGAGACGTCGTCTGTGACGATGTCACCGGAAACATGACCGGTACCGTAAGTGACCTCAAACTGCTTGTTGGTGTCGGCAAACGACGAGGAGGTGTTGGGACCGAGGAACTGGTGGTTGCCCTGGAGACAAGAGAAGAGTGGAGTGAGATGGGCGGTCAAGAAACGGTGTTGATGGAACGCACGCAATCTCCACCCGCTTCCGACACGCAGGTCTCTGAACCGACCCAGAAGTCAGCTGAGCCGGAGTCCATGAGGATCTTGAAGTCCGTGTTGGCCGAGCCAATCTGGACGGTAGCAATGTAGCCGACATCGTTCGCCCTAAATCAGGAGCTGTGAGCACGCCACCTCCACTATATGCCGGGAAGTGCCATAACGCACTCAATGTCAAGGCCGAGTGAGTTGGCAGTGGTTGGAGTGTTCGCGAGGGTGAGACCGGTTGCGGAGGCAGCAGCACCGGTCCCAGCACCGGTCGCGTTACCGTTCCCGGCGTTGGCGTTGGCATTGCCCTTGCCCTTGCCCTTCTTCTTGGCAGCGGCCTTGAGACCCTTGTTCTTTGTCAGAGAAGCGAGCTCGGGCTCTTCGTCGTCATCTTCTTCAGCAACAGCAGCTTGCGCGGCTGCGGGCATGCCGAGGCGGTTGAAGCGCTTCTGCTGCTTGCCAGGCCGGCCGCCAGCAGGGATGAACATGCGCTTGGTGAGGTTCTCTTCCAACTCGCGCTTGCTCGGGGGTGCAACACCCTTCATGCGCGCGATGCGGCGCTGGCTACGGTTAATGTGTTGCTGCAGGAGCTGTGTCGCGCGTGTGGCATGAGGAGTGGCGCGCGCGTAGCTAAAGCAATGTACTCACAATCTGAGGGTGGACGTCTCCGCGGGCCTGGTGGATGCGCTTGAGGGGGAGGGTGATGGACTTGCCACGCTTGGCGAGAGGAGCGGCCTGGGCACCATTGTCGGCGACGGACAAAAGGACGATAATGCTAGCGAGGAGGGTGGAGAAGGAGAGAGCGAGCTGCATGATTGGAACCGGCCTGCGCTGTAACCTGACAGATGAAACTGAGGAAGGAAGGAAAGGACAAGGACCCGGCCTTGAAGAACGAGGGGAAGGGAAAGGGGAGGAGGAAGGGGATGGAGAGCGGACAGCCCGCACGAGCTTTTATATGGACCATCGCTCTTGTCAACGAGGCACAAGCAGCCAGTGTTCTGCCGCCCGCGCCAGCGTCCAACTTGCAAGCGATGGAGCAGATCTTGCTTGCTATTTTTGGCGCGTGGCTCGCCTGCCCGTGCTGCTCTGCTCTGCCCATGCCTCCCCAACCTGTACTCGTACAGTATGGCTTCACAACGAGAGCCCGAGGGAACCTCCTGGCTACCTTCGCGCGCTGGCCGTGGACTTGCAAGACACCCCAGGGCACGCAAGAAACTGTGCATCCGAATGAACGCCTCCGCAGCAAGCACGCAGCACCTTTCCGAGGCAAACACGAATCGATCACCCAATCCCAGCGCTTTCCCTTGGCAACCACGATCCAGATCGGCGGTACCGCCAATTGGCTCAATGAAACCGGAGTCCAGATTCCCCGCGCAAACTGGCGAGGACCTCGATGCGTCAACGCTTTAAGCTCAAGCTCAACCTGCAAGCTGCGCAGCCGACAACAATCCATTCCGTGAAGACCGCAAGTACAACAGACATACCAATACAATCGTTACAACCGCGCCTTCGCTGCTGCGTCATCAGCGAGAACGTCAATATGCTGCACATCTCTCGACAGAGACTCAATCGCATCTCTGTAAAGCTCCCGCTGCAATCACCCCATGCGGCCAACATCAGTATCGTCCGATGAACAGAAGCGTGCCATCACACCCAGCTGATACACATACCTTGTTCACTCCCCACGCACCGGATTTCGCAATTGGCCCGACTCTCTCTGCTAGGGCTTGAGCCGCGGTGAGGATCGCTTCCGTGTTCCCATCCACGATGTGGTCCACAAGCCTAAGGGAAAGCGCTTCTTTGGGCGTGAAACGGTGTCCCTCAAGCACGATCTTGCGCAGCGTCGTGTCCGACGCCTTTGCCTTGAGGACCGCCATAATCGAAATAGGGATGGCCGCCCCAAAATGGATCTACACATGGTAGACGGAGATTAATATCGTCGTCAACATGAGCATTAGGCGATGTCTTAACCTCATTCATGCACATCCACGCGTTCCGTTTGCTACCGTCAGTCATGACACGGTAATCGCACGCCAGAGCGAGTGCCATGCCTCCTGCGAAGCTGTGGCCATTGACGGCAGCGATGATGGGAACTGTAGTGCACGGGTCGTCAAGTGAGGAAAGGAAGCGAGCGGAGATAGCGTGAGACGTACTGGGAAAGGTGAGCAAACGATACATCAACGGGTTGAATATTACTGGTTCATCACAAATGCAGCGCATATCAGCAGGAATCTTGCATACCAATAATTGCACACGTACTAGGGAAGAAGTTGGTCTTGAATGAAGGATCCTTCGTCGCACCCGCCCAGTCGAGGCCTGGCAACGTGGGCATGCATGCTCGTCGATAGGCAGCTACGAGTCGCGACGTAGTACGCACCATTGCTGAAGAACTTGTCCTGCTTCCTGTTGCCAACCAGGATGAGAGAGCCCTTACACAAGTTCTCGTCCTTCTTCGCCTGCCCCGCACGCCAGTTCTCGCGCCAGTGCCCCTCCACCGTGTCCAGCGCGGGCTTCATGGCTTGAGTGATGAAAACGTCCGTCAGCCGATTATCGGCGCCGTTGTGCATTTCGATAACCCATATCGCCGAGGAAGCTGTGAAGCGATGTCCAGTCAGAGTCGAATGTTCAATGAAGCGCAAGAGACGGTGTGACGTACGATTGGTTACAGTAACGAGGGGGTTGTTCGATGGGAAACTGACGGGGTAAGACATAGTGGACGTCCAGCCTACTCGAGGTTCAGGTTGTTAAGCGTGTTAATGTATGTCCTGTGTGTGTCGAAGACCACCCTTGGGCTGTTTGTGGTTGGTAATGGAGTATATGCAACCCGAGGGGCTACCCGGTTATACCTTGGCCTGCTGCACTTTCACGTGCACCACTGTCCCTTGATTGGGCGGCCTGACGTAGAGTGCTCATGGGACTACTTACCCTCACACTCGCACTCCTATTACTTAGGTTGAGGATGTTGAAACTATGGAGGCCAACAGCAGAGCAGGGCGGCATGGCAGAGGTAGACCGTCATGGGCGAGATCAACATGCGTACTAGCGCTCGTCCGCACGACCGTGACGCGTCGCAACTCGGTTGACGCGTCCGAGAACTCGACTGCCATCTTCAGAACCATATACTGCACTCTTTGCGGGCGATATACAGCAATGCTGGCTTTCACGCGTCTTGCCATGCTAGCAACACCTTATTGAACGCCTTCGTGCGCATCAAGCAATCCATGCTCATTAGGGGCGGTCAGAGTTCTCGATTCGAGGTCGATTCGAGGTTGATTAATTGACGATTCTGAGCAAGAAACGGTGTCGGAAAATCGAGGGTAATTTGACCGACCCGATTCTTAAAGGTCGATTCAGACAACGCGGAATGCATCGTCCAGGTGCGAACGACCAGCGCCTCCTCCAGAATCGCGATTCTCCAGGTCGAAGCGAGTCCGGACTCGCTTCGACGATTCACCTCGATTCACAGAAAATCGCCTTAAGCGCGCGATTCCCGACTAAATCCGAAGGTCGATTAATCGTCAAGCATCGATTTGAATCGACTTTGAATCGACCTCGAAACCCGTACTCTGACCGCCCCTATTGTGCGCCCTCACATCCTCCGGGCCCCTGATTCCGCTCGGTGCGCACAGGAGAGCATCCTTCTCGCGTACCACGTCGACCAGGCCGCCGTCGTACCCATGTTCACACTAAAATCGTGCAAACTGCAGTTATTCGCCACGACCTTCTTTATTTCACCCGATCCTTCCTTCACGTTGATCACACCGACAGGAGGCCAACAGAATTGGCTAACAGTGAGGGTAAGCCGCTGTCGCAACTCCTGCTCGAGCATGACCACGATGAGCAGGACCGTGTCCCCACCCCTGCGATATCGTACACGGGGAAGATGAACTCGTTACGGAGGATGGCGTATCAGTTCGGGAGTGTGTTGGTCTTCAGGCGCGGCACGACAGGGATGAGTGAGGGTGCGAGACCCATAGCCAGGTAGGTGTCCAATTCATTCGGACGCGTCCCGGGCGTGGCTTTCGCAGGCCCTACGTCCTTCTGATGTTAGGAGCAGAGATGGTGGGTGGTTCAGTAGCCATTGGCGCAAGAGCAGAGTTATTCCTCAGGTGGTGAGGAACATTCTACTCTCTGTTCATATCCCGAATCGTCTGACCGCTCTCGAACTTGAAGGCGGTCGGTGATCGATAAGGGCACATTTTCAGAGATGAATGGAATTTCCCGCACACACTTCGGCGCATCCCAGGTTGTATCATGTTCTCATCCGGAGGGAACTTTGTGAGCTATTCTACTCAGTGTGAGTGTCAGGCTCTTTCCGTCCTTAGTACAAAGAGAAACCGTCTCTCACCGGAATGTTCTTTCGCAGGTTCCCGGGCGCGACGTCTTCGGTATCATAGTCATACCCCGCTGCACGCCCCAGTCCAACAAGACCTGCGCACTGGTACTCTAGCCCATGCGCGCCTGTCCACCTGGTTCATGGCTGACACAACGCTTGCGTGTGCGAGAAGCTCGCTCGACGTTCTGATGCTGAACTTGGAGACCCCGATGGCCTTCGCTTTTCCTTGGATATTGAAAGGGTCGAGATAGAAGACGCGTCTCCAAGTAAGAACGCACGACCGCTTGGCACCCTCATCAAGCAGCTTCTCCAACTCTTTCCATATTTCCACGAACGTGGGACTGTCGTCTGGTTGCAGGGTCCTTCTTGTCAAAACCAGGATAAGGATGTGCCACTTGCGAACCAGTTGGACGCGCCACATACGTGGCCCATGGCCAGTGCATCCACATATGCTAATCCCCTCATATCCAAACTAGTGTTCAATGCGTCTTGGACTCGCCCGTGGTCTTTCTGATTACCTCCCAGTGCTCCCGGTGAGTACAAGTCTCCACCATGACTCCAGTCCGACACTCACTCCGGCTTCGTAGTCACAAAGATCTCGCTGCGCGGTACAGCAGTGTCTTTCAACGCCTTACCTGCCGATTTTTCTTTTCCTGCTGTCTCCGATAAACTCTATAATTCGCGGCCTGGCAACGTGACGTCAGTACGCAGGGAGCTCGGTGAGCTACAAAACACTCCACTGTGTCGATATGACGATATCTTAACCCCAGTGCAGACTTGGTCGGGGAGAGTAAAATGCTCCGGCTATGGTCAAGCCCAATCAACAATTGCGGAGGTAGATGGACGCAATCGGTCGTCAACGAGGAGTCTCACCCGATGCCCACGGCAGGTTTCGATGTGCCGTTATTGAGCTTGACACATTGCCGACGCAAGACCCACATCGCAGACGATCGCGGCTGAGGCATAGGAACTTCTTGTGTGATGGCGCTCTGTCGCTGTCGCCCACGGAGCGCTTTTGGCAAAGCGTGCAGTGTCATGAGCTCTCGGACCAAGGGCTCCATTCGGTGATTAGAAACACCTGCGGGCAAGAGTGGACTGCCTTCGACCATGCAGCGCTCGATCTAGTCAGCCGCTGAAGTCTACGGATACGTTACGAAGTCCGAGGTGGATCGGATTCCTTGTCTACGGACAACGTATAGGTAACCTGCCAATTGCATCGCACAATGGCACCAGGTTAAAAGTAAGCTTGGAGCAATTTCGGTGAGTCATGTTTTGCCTCAACCTATGACGCATATACTCAGCGTTAGTTGGACCTATTCCGTAGCGTGTCTCCGATCCGGTATGACGAACTGGAGGCATGGGCAGATACGATTGATTTCGCTCATGCCAACAAATCTAAGGCGACCCTTCGGGTGCCCTACTGACCGCATACAGAGTGTCCTGCGAGAAGCCATACTCGATCTATGTCAAGACGCCGAAGACCAGCTCTTCCATACATTCGAGATTATGAACTCAATGTCTGTCCTTCCTGTCTTTACAGATGCTTGCATACGAACCGCTCTGACGAAGAGGGTGAGTTCCTAGACTGCTTGTTTTATGTGGCTAACGAACGAACTTCGCTTCATCACAGGGCCTACCAAACTATTTCCTCGTCTTGGTTTGCAACAATCAACGACGATGCAAGCTACATGTACAACTGCAGTGATTCGGCATCCGAATGTGAGCCCGGAGTCAACGGCTATGTTTTCCCGGCTTAGTGAGCGCACACACGATTACATTTCTATCCCAATACCTATCGGTCATCTGGATTTGGAGTGGTATACTGGTTGCACAGCGAAACGGTCAGGTGTAACTCACAGGCTGCTATTTTAGTACACGAGGTACGGTCCCACTTCGTCAATTCTTTGCGCACTCATCCACCCCTTGTTCAGGCAAGTCACTTCACTCAAGATGCGGACACTCTGAACTTCGTCTAGACATAGATGCTTGCATGGAACTCGCGTCGGAGGACCCTGACTATGCTTACCAGAAACTTAGATAGCCTACCAGTAGTTCTCCGTCGATACAGGCGGCGTCTACCTATGAAGCTCGCCAGACTTGTCTCTGTACGATACGTATCGCACTTGGTGGAAACAAGAAAGGTTTGATCATCATGTTTTGCTTAGTCTTCTGTATGCTCCATGCGATTACCCTGAGCCTGATCCTCATGTTGTAAACGAACTCGGCCGTCCTCGTTCTCAAGCGCCCACGCTCAAGTTGGGAGATCACGTGCAAGCGGTCTGGCAGCGGGCGCTTTACCTGTTCACCCTCTTCACCGTCTACCTGTGACCGCTCTGTGCTCCCATTTCCCCGCTATGCCTCTAGACGAAGCCCGGTTGGCAGAATACAAGGGTACGTGCTTTTATGTGCACCTCTCACAATAGCTGATCTGAATCTGTGACAGCACGTCTCGCCGAGCGCGAGCACATCATCCGCGAGTCCTGGGTGCGCAACATGGAGGCCAAGCTCGTCCGCGACCAGCTCGACCGCTGCTACCAGACAGAGGGTGTAAATCACCTGGAGAGCTGCAAAGACATCCGGGAGCGGTACATCGACATGCTCAGGGACAACAGGGTGCGTGTCCCGATATCAGCCGTTGTCTGTCTGAAGTTTACGCATGTTCTTTGTCGCGTAGGTGAAGGGGTACAAGAACATCGATCTATAGACGTGTCATGCAATGTTACTTCACGCCCTGCCTCAGTGACTCATTTGCCTGACCGTTGCAAGCTCCATCTTGTCTACTCATTCGAGAAGCATATCGTGCAATGAACTCCGCGGTCGCCATCAAGGCCGGTTCGAGAGTACAGCAATTGGGAATGGATAACGCATTAAATACAAGCAACCCAGCGATGTGGCACGCCGCGGCTCATCCATATCCAGTGCCACTTTTGCGTCCGTGACCGGTACGTGAGCTACCATATGGCTACTCTACTTCTTCCCCTTGCGTCTCCTGCCCTCAGTGCCGCTCTCGACACCGCTCGTCTCGTCTCCACTCGTGGCAGCGCCAGAAGCCTTGGCCTTCTTGGATTTCTTGAGATGGTGCTCCGGGATCCACTCCTCCTGGTATCCGCCAGCGCCAGTTGCGGTGACGGTACCGACCGGTGCGCTGACTGAAGGAACGGTCTTGCGCTTCTTCGGCTGGGGCGCGAGGGTAAGATAGGTGTAGTAGCCCAGTCCCCCCAGAATACCGGTGACAATGACATATGTCAATAGGCTATGAGGGTATATTGCGTTTAGACACCGAGCTTAAGTGGATGGAATGAGGTATGACGTACAGCTTGAGGTCGAAGACGGAGCCCTCAGGTTCGACGACAGTGACGACGGAGTCATACGCCGTGACGCGGTATGTTTGACCCTGAACAAGAGGTCAAATTCACCACAGCTAGTGTAAGACGCGTAGAGGTCGTACCTCAGAGACGTGCTCCGCCCAGATGTTCAACCTGTACTCGCCCGGCTGTAATGATCAACGTGTTAGGGGTCTTGATTCTTGTGCGCCCAGTATCACATAGGATGAGCATACCTTGAACCTAAATTGAACGTTAATGAAGGGCACATAAGTTCAAGGTGAGGACAACCTACTCGCTGTGGAATGCGTAGGGAAGTTGCAGGGGAGCACCGTCGAGCAGAGGGATACTATAGTCCATCTTTGTGAGCTGTGATTGCAGAGTGAGCACGCGAGCAGAAAAATCAATACAAACGACCTACATTCTTGACCAGCTTGTTGTTCTGCACTAAGTGCAATGAGCCAGCGATGTTCTTGAGGGTAACATTGCGTTCGCTCTCCTTGCTCTCGATCGACAGGTAGATCGTGTTCCGCTCGCCGTTGACGATGTCTACACAAACCCCATTTCTCTGTTGGTGCGACACCACCACAACCAAGACGCTATCACGTACGACCGAAGGCGTTGCTTTCCGGGAATTGCGCAATTGCCAGGACCACTGGTTCACCAGATGCCGCCTCAAGGGGTGCTGCACGAGACGCTTCAGCGCTGCGACCAAACAGCTAGCGTTTCAGCCGATGAGATACGCACAGGCTACAGCATTCTGCAAGAACGCAAAAGCACCGAAGACAAAGCCGAGTGAAGTGTAGAGACGCATAGTGAACCACAACCAGAGTTTTGAGAAAGTCAGGAGGGCCAGCAGTGGAGTCCTATTACCTGCCACGTCCGATTGCTATATTGGGCAGGTCTCAAGAGAACAGGGGCACGTGATCGCGCGCGTCAAGAGTAGTTAGGCGCCCGCCCGAACGGCGCTTCTAACAGATTCTGGGTAAGTAGAACCGAAACCACCCCATGAGAGTATCTAGAGGCACACTCTGAGCAGAGGTGTGAAAGTCGAAACATTATGTAAGATTATGCGCTTTGGCCCACAGTGTGGCCGCCATCGGAACCACATCACTTAGACTGTCCCGAGGCCTACAGCTTAATAGGCGGACGTGCAACCTCCACAAGTGCTTCTGCACATCAAGGTACGACAGTTAGGAGAGAGAAAAGCACAGGCCGGACCTGCCGAGCTTGTGGGCACAGATATACATAGCGAGGCGATGAAAGTACAGGTCCTACCACAGAATCCGAAGGCACCGACACGGTGGCATTCGACAACAAGGTACACAACCACCCATAACGACCGAGCAATGGCGTCAGCCTCATCTCCTCTTCAGAAGCTCCTTCGCGACTTCCTCGGGATCACCGATGGGATCCGGTAACCAAAAGGCCTGCAGGGACGGACACGGTCAAATGCCCCGGCGAAGACGTAACAGCGGACTGGACTCACAAGCTCTGCACCAGCCGACGCCATCATCGTGAAACGAGGGTTGAATTTGACGCATCTCGACGGGCCTGGGTGTCCCTCCAGCACAGCGAATGGCTGCAGGGAGCGCGTTTCCGCCTTCAGGTTGATTGGGCCTTGTTTTCCCTCCAGGTTGGACATGTCCCACACGCAGATCCTCCCATTTAGGCTGCCGCTGACAACGAACTTGCTGTCAGGCGTCCATGACACCTCCTCCCCACTGCATCCTCGAGACGGCTCCATGGTCTGCGGTGCCTCGAGCCTCCGCCGTTCCAGGCCTTTGTGGCCCTCCAACTTTGCTAGCAGGTGCCCCTCGAACGCATCCATTACGTAGTGCGCGTCTCCAGAGCATCCGACCAGTAGATACTTGCCATTCGTGGAGAATGCCAGCGATGTCATATAGATGGCGCGCGGTGGGTAACTGATTCGGGTCAACGAGGGGTCTTCGAGTGTGATGGTCAGGAAGGGAGCCTTGTCAAAATTCGCCTGGTCATAGAGGAGAATGCGCGAGTATTGGTTCACACCGACTGCGAAAACGAGACCAGACGCGTCGTACGCCACGACGGGGGAGGCAGGGAGGTTTAGTAGTCCTCGGCAGTTGGGCGAGCGTAGGTCCCATAGGCGGACGGTCTTGTCCTCCGACCCAGACATGAACCCGTCATCGATAGGGGACATTTCGAGCGAGACGACTCGCCCTTTGTGACCCTTGAAGTACTGGAGGTACTTGTTGTCATGCAGTGAGTGGTAGCGGACGGTATCGTCCTCTTTTGTGGAGGCATGGAGGATAGCGGTGTTCTTGTGCGTGAAGCGTGGCAGATCCACGCCGTACTTTTTGGAGTATAGTACTTTCACTTGCCTGCATGGCGGAAGGGATGACAGGCATAGTCAGCTCACGCAGGTCGCGTCTATAGGACGGAGAGAACTCGCTTGCCGGATTTACAATTGTACAGTCTGAACGTCTCGTCCTCCCCAGCAGTGATACACTGATCCCCTCTGTCATCAAAGCTCAATCCAGTGATATGTCTTGGGCCCTGTTGTTGTGAGGGCGAACGAGAACCCTGTCCAGGCGAGGGTGGTGTGGCTGGTTCGACGGCAGTCTTGAACACTTTCGCCGCTTTGAGTTTGCTCTAGCGTTGTCTCTCAGGCATGGCGCGCAACGCATATACTATGAGGAAATACCATGATGGCCGTAGTGAGTGGAACTTGCGTCAAGGGCTCAGTGTTGCTCATCGTGGTTGGCGGTAGCGGCATGAAGGGAGTGATCGAACCCACTACGCGCCGGGGCGAGGACGCGAAATTTCGCGCGCGCCTTGACTCTGCACCACCGCAACCAACCTGAGCCACCGCTATGGCCACCCCCGGAGAGCAAGAGGAGTCTGCGAAGCTTTGGAAGGTGAATCGCACGATACATGAGCTCGTCAAGGATAGGGTGAGTGTCAGCTATCATACCATTCACCCCCGATCCTCAGCCTGTGTCTACAGGGGTTCCAAGTCTCGGACGACGAGATAAACATGGATTTGGCGACTTTCCGATCACACTATGCCAGTCAAAGTGGGAATGTAGAGTGAGTGTATCCTTTTTCACATCATCCCATCAGGTTCCTGGGCTTGGTCGGAACAGCTCGACTTCGAGGAGTATGCGGTGTATTTGCTCTGGAGGTTTGGGGTCGGCGAGAGGGACTACACTGGTTCACAGACACAATGTTGGGCGTGGCACTTTTTCGCCACGGTCTCTTGCTAGAGGACGACAAACTCGAGAATCCAGCAAACTCCGCTCAGCCACTCTCGCCGTTTTACAGTCCCACTTGCAAACAGATATCGGAACCCTCCGTCTATCCTCGTGGCTCAGTTGAACCGACCGACCGGATGTTCATTCTCATCCCGTTCTGTGGTCACAAGAGTTCTGACCGTTCTCGCAGCCGCAGCCAACTCAACTTCTTCACGAACCACCGAGACAACCCCATGCTACAAATTTTTGTCTTCTTCACGGATGAGAAGAGCGTGAAGATCAAGACGATGAGAAAGTGAGTACGCATTTTTTTTTCACGGTCGACCTACAGCTCCCTCATCGCGTCGGTCACCAGGTTCGTCCAGATCTTGGAAGAGAAGAACATTCAGCAAGGTATCATTGTCTTCCCTGGGAACATGACCCCTCCTGCCCGCAAGGTTGGTTGGCATGCTGGTAACCTATACCATGTGCGTATCCTCAATCTCATCATCTGTACAGGTGATTGTAGCCATGGCAAGTCAGTTCAAGCTGGAGGAGTTCTCGGAATCGGACCTACTCGTCAACATCACCCACCATACGCTAGTCCCGAGGCACGAGGTTCTCACGCCAGAGCAGAAAAAGGAACTATTGGAAACTTAGTACGTACCTTATACCGATATTATTCGCGGAGCACCCTGACATCAGTCTCAAGCCGATTGAAGGAGACACAGCTTCCCCGCATTCAGCTGGCCGACCCTGTAGCGCGCTATTACGGTCTGAAGCGAGGCAGCGTCGTCAAAATTACAAGGCCAAGTGAAACCAGTGGCCGTTATGCCAGCTATCGTATCTGCTTCTAGTCCCTCTGCGTATCATTATTCGCCACCCCGCGTCGTCGTTCATCCACTTCGGCCTCCAGGAACCGGTGCCCTTTCTAGCCTCTCCTTGCACTCGATCGTCGCCTGCTATGTAGCCATCTATTCCTCCTGTTGTCGCTCGCCTTCTGCATTGTATATTCCCCTGATGCCACTGTTCGTAATCGAAGTTTGTCCTTGGAAGTGAACTTCATAGTGCCTTTACTACATGTCTGGGATCGTCTGCGCCCCCGTTGTCAGCGAATGTCGCGCTGGTTGTGTTGGGACGGAAGTGAGTGATACCTCATAGATGCTCGAATGACGTTGACATGCCGCCGTTCCTTGTAGAATCTGGTCATTTTGCATTCCACGTGGGGACAGTGCGGGAATATCGCATGCTGTTCGGCACATCCGCCGTCATGGCTGTGAGTGCTGTCCTCCCTGACATGCTCTCACTAAGGATCGCTGCACTGACCACTTCCTCCCCATCCCCGCTGGTCCTATCCGTTACCATCTTTCCAATACCATCCATTAGAGGTTAGGGTTGGCTCATCAGCGAGGAACGTACGGCGGCGATGCTGCACCCTCTCAAGCCACCCAATATTGCCAAAAACAGATAAACGCGCCGCCAGCTCCGCTAGCCATGACGACTTCAGCCGCTGGCAGACCTGTTCACTTCAGTCCACCCGAGCCCGGGGACACTTTACCGCTCGCTGGCTTTGAGCGGACAGTCGTGACGTCGGCTTTTTGGGCTCCATGTAGCATATCCATCTCGCATGATCTCAGCGGCACCTTCCGTTTCGCCATCCGCGACACCGCCGAAAAGCCAAGATGACCGGAGACTATATTGCCTGCTGCGCAGTCCAGGAGTAGATGGAGATTTCATCGATCGGGGTCAGTTGCTCTCTTTCGGATTCTCACGTACCAACCCCTGGCATAGACCTTTGCGAGTAGTGGCCGAGGATTAGCTCCCTGTCTCGGGCCTGATCCTTTTACCTCGGTGACCATAAACTTCGGGTCAGGAGTCTCGCCGTTCAATAGCAGCATTGCTAACATACGTGATACAGGTCTCTTAGATGCACTAGCGACCTGCCCGTTAACCACAGCCTCGTCAGTCTAGCTCATCAAATTGCCACTGTTCGCTCCCCGCTGCATTTAGTGAAAAATGTTGTACGAAAGCCGCCGCTGCCGTCGGATCCCTTCCACGGTCATGAAATGGTGTGAACTCCAAATGCGCAAGAGTGCCCGACAGATCCATTGCCGTTGATTGCGCCACCTCCTGGACACTCGGCTGCGGTGAGTGGCACAAGGGCTCCCTGCCATAACGTGACCGTTTTCTGCCCCTCGTAGCGACGGACCAGATGGCGGTATGATAACTCCGTCATTGGCATGGCTGTCCACATCACCGCTGTTGGACGCGTCGCAATCTCCGGCCCCTTGCATCGCCCAATAAGCGGGCCAAGCTGAGCTCAGTCGTACAAGGTAACTTCCCGACAATCCTGCATACTTCGGAGATCTCTCACTAAATTGAAGCTAGCAGTGGCAGTACACCTGGGCTCCACGTCCAGGCAACCTTCAGGCAACATGTTGGCATTCTCCGCCGAACAGTACGATAGCAGCATCCAATGTCCCTGGCGACTTTGTTCCACCTCGGTCTTGGAGCGCAACAGTTACCCTTTTCTGCCCGTTCCGAGCGAAATTTGTTGCTGAAAGTTGTATCCGCAGGGCGCTCCGATGTCTGTGCTTGACCATCGCCAGTGAATCGGAGTACCTTGGAGCAAGCCTATTATCCTTGCTGAAACACTTCAGCTCGGGCGCGGTGTCTGGGCGTCGCGGCGTGGCGAGCACGAGACGGGGTATGCGCCCGCCCAAGCGCTTTCAAAATGTCCCAGGATCATCCGCTCTTCCAGGACCGCGCATTTGCTGTGCGGTCCCAGACGGCTGACCATGGTGTGTGAGCGTGGACGGCCGCGACTTCTCCATGTAATGGACCTCGTAAGACAATCGACACTCCTGAACTTGAACAACTCGAAGTGTGAGTCCGTCCATATGCCGGTTCTGCGTTTTCCCAGACTCACTTGACACTGACAGGACATCGGCGGATGCTGGCGCTCGGTCTCGGTCCATATGCGCGGACCCGCACCCACGCCTTCTCAGGCTCATTGGACTTGATCGAGCAACAATCCGCGTCCCGAAGTCTTCTTGCCTTATGCAACAGCTCATATACCTCCTAACCGGTGTGTAACCAAGCGAATCTAGGATAGACATCTGGTGATCGACACACGCCCTTGTCGAATAGCCTGCCGTTAGCGCTGGTTTAATGTCCCTCGCGCCCTTCTCGTAAACCCCGAAGACCCCCAGCAACGACGGTGCAAGCGCAGCGCCTCATCTCCTGACAATCTACGGCTATACGTTAGCATAGCCCGTTGGAACTCCGGTGCGTGAGCGGCCCCCGATTCACCGGACGGGTTACTCAGTGCCAACACATGTTCCCGAACGTCTCTTCGGGCACCTGTTTCCAGCTGCGGGTGTTGCGGTGCAAGAGCTTGTTCAGCGCGTAAGATCATGGGAGCAATCTGGTTCGAGATCCGTATGCTTTCGGTGACAAAATCTGACATCTGCGTTACAGAATGTTCGCAGCGACACTGTCAAGTCCCCGCACCTCACCCGTGAAACCGATCACATATGGTTTTCCGCCTTCCGCTATATTTTCTACGTAGGCCCAGATCCGGATAACTCATGTTGTAATCCAAGCCCTTTGGGCGGTATCTGCTCACTGTTTCGGTGCACGGTCCACCCTGGCTAAGCAAAGTATAAAGGCTCCTCGTCGAACGGTGGGTACCACATCGACAACTCTCCCATACGCCCTACTTCGCTACCCGACGATGTCTGCTCACCAATTCACACTTCCCGATCTCCTTGCAGCCTGCCCTCTCAGGGGATCCACCAGTCCCCATTATGCCCAGGCCTGCGCCGAATCGCGCGCATGGGTCAACGGCTACCACATGTTCAAAGGAAGCAAACTAGCGTTCTTCCTGCAAGGGAGCAACGAGCTCCTCGTCTCCCACACCTATCCCTACGCTGGATACGATCAGTTCAGGACCTGTTGCGACTTTGTCAATCTGCTCTTCGTGGTTGATGAAGTAAGCGACGACCAGGACGGCCGGGGGGCACGTCGTACAGGCGAGGTGTTCCTGAACGCCATGCGCTATCCTGACTGGGATGACGGCTCTGCTCTGGCCAAGATGACTCGCGAGTACGCCATTTGCCAATATCCGCGGCGCGTCAACTGATGCTGACTGGCTTTTGACATTTCACAGATTCAAGCAGCGTCTACTAGAATTTGCGGGGCCGCGTTGCTACCGTCGATTCCTCCTCCACTGTGTTGACTACGTGAACGCGGTAGCGCGGGAAGCCGAACTTAGGGAGCGGGGCGAGGTTCTCGACACGGCCGCGTTCCAGACACTCCGCCGCGAGAACAGCGCAATCCGACTGTGCTTCGGCTTGTTCGAGTTCGTGCTTGGTGTCGACCTGCCAGATTCTGTGTTCCAGGATGAGCATTTCATGACATTGTACTGGGCCGCCGCTGACATGGTTTGCTGGTCTAACGTAAGCTTCCCATGCTATGCTGATCATCATGCCTAACATTGACGTGCGACGTACAGGACGTCTACTCTTACAACATGGAGCAGGCTAAGGGTCACTCCGGCAACAACATCGTCACCGTGCTCATGCGCGAAAAGAACATCGACCTTCAGACCGCCTCGGACCTCGTCGGCGAGCACTTCCGGACCCTGATGGATCGCTTCACGGAGACGAAGGCTCGCCTTCCATCATTTGGCTCCGGCACCGACTCCGCGGTCGCACAATATGTCGGCGCCATGGAGCACTGGGTAATTGGCAACCTCGAATGGAGCTTCGAGAGCCAACGCTATTTCGGTCCGGAACATAGACGGGTTCGGGAAAACAGGGTCATCGTACTGCGCCCGCGGGAGCACGGGAACGAGCAAGAACGACAGTACTGAGGTACGTCTCTCGTGGGACAAACAACCCGGACCGCGGCCGCAGCTTGACATTACCGGTTGCAGACAGGTTGACAACGCGACAGATAGACATAATCTTATGACTAGAGTATCACGCCGCTGCTGACGGAAGGTTTCATGTGCAACATCATCTATACGGAGGGAAGGACACGACTACTTATTGTTTTCGAGATTAAAGCATAGAGATTGAGATTTATTATCTGTACATATAATACGCCACTCATAATCGGAGTTACATCGCTACGCTATGTGCACAGTCGACGACAGCACCCATGGAAGTACCGAGCCCATCGGATGACCTGAATGATAGCGAGTAGCCCTCGCCGCGTTGCGCCACAACGGCAACTTTGGAGACCGCGGCCTAATGGGCGCTCGCGGTGTATTCGTCCACGGAACCGGCGGCATTAAGTGCCTGGCAGTTCTTTACCACATGCAGTGGCAGCTGTTGTTCTGTTCATAACTGGTGACAAAGGGCGTGGGTGTGCGGCGCAGTTTGGCTCCCTGCCGGAGCCATTCATGCTGACGCTGGGAAGTCAGGCGTCCGGCGAACTCCCGGGCGAGTTCCTCGGACCCAAGTACGACGACGTACCTGCTCTTTGTGGTATGGGTCTTATTTGACCCAACTCCGCGACAATGGTTCGGAGCCAGGGCTGTGCAAAAGAAGGTAAAGCAAACCTTGATTGCTGGAGTGCAAGGTTCTGTTCCATGGAGGGGTCCTGGATGCAGAACCACCGTTGCAGCGGCGCTCCGTTCATGATCGACTAGCCGCTCAATGGCCAACGGTCATGCCTCGTCAACGCCGGCGCCGTCTGACGGTATCATTCGGATATCGTTACGAATGCCGGAGACGTATCCGTAGTTCGGGGGCGGGGTACAGCTCCCATGTGTACTGCGCTCGCAATCCACAGATCCTGATGCAAGACACAGAGGGCTGTTACGAAGCCTCCGATCGGAGGAGTGTTGCATTGGCTCGATGTAAGACGCGGGCAGCAAGGAACCTCATGAGCGGAGCGTCGTGAATTTTGTGCGGTTGATGAGAATTGGGATCCAGTGGACGCCTAGCTCAGACGATGGTCAGTAAAGGGCACTACTGGGAATCCCTGCGATCTACAGATCTCATGCAGGGTCGCAACGATACAAGGTGGACGTTAGAAGATCTGGGAATATAATCCAATGAATAGAGATTGAGTTCCAGAATAGAGGCTACTCAATTGAAGATGTAAATATTCACCAGTGACCGCTCACCCTGTTCCCCGCCAATGATCGGAAGAAAAAAGCTGACTTCACTGTACAGCGTAAAGTAGTTATACCATGTCAGCCCTGCACGTGGGTAGCTGGTGCGCTGCACTAACCGCCTACAGGAGAAGATGAGCCCTGAGACCCCTCGCGGGGAGTAACGGCCCCCTATGGCATGGCGAAAGTACTGACTCTCCCGTCACCGCCCTCCCTCCCCCGACAATGCTCGTCAGTGCGTCCGGAGCATACACATTGCAATATCGCCGTGAAAATTTCAAGAGCAGGAGTCGCAGCCAGGAGCGGTTACGCTGAGGACTTACGGGATTCCACCTCGGCCTAGGATCTCCCCTGCATTAGACTTAGGGTTTGTTCCTATACTTCTGCTCACCTGGGCGCATCATGCCGTATACTCTACATTGAAGATGACATTTCGCCGGTGCACATATTGTGCCATGTCATATGCTACCGTAGCTCTAGTCAGCTCCAGCCAAGTCCATGACAGACCTTGTGGCGTTCGGGGCCCGTCAAGTCCACCGTACTTGTGTTAGGGCACGACCACTAGCACCTTTCACGGCATGATACACGGGCCTAGACAACCAAAAACTAAGTTCGCGAAATGCAAAAAACGTGCCGGCGCAGCTATTGAGCGTAATCCGGAAAGTCGGGAAGCTAGCGTGCGGCGCACTGGATGACTCGAACTCGGATTCGGTACCAGGACAATTGGGAATTACTCACGCTGAGCATCGAAGGGGTTACTCGCGATGACGCCATCTGGCGTAGCATGAGCTCAGGACACGGAGAGGCAGCCAAGCGAACCTGGAGGAGACCTAGAGGGCTGCGTGGGCGTCGAACTTGTTAACTTCAGAGGAGACCTGGAGGGACGCACTTAGGCTAGACGCCCAAGACGGAATGTTCCGGTGAGCGATACCACCGGTCAATGGCACGCTTCGTGTTCTTGACACTGATTCTCAATCCGCATTATGTCGCAGTTTCGAATATGTGTCACTCCTGGAATGAATATGACTGCAAGCAGGCTATGGAACTATTCTACTACCGGTATCTCCCCAGATGTGTTCAGGTTCGTTTGCATCTTCCGCGATGGCCGCGTTCGTGGCAATCGATATCATAGATTTCATTCCTCAGGCCTCACAGGATGACAAGGATACACTGATCAACGTGTGGATGAATGCTTCTGACCATCTCAACACCGCCAGACTCTCCCGAAGAACTTCGGCTCCTTCAAGTGGATGGCCACCCCGCTCGTGCGTCGAAACCGCCCCATGTCATATCATTCGCGCCGGACACCATCCGAAGGCACGAACAGCCTAGTACTGGCGTACAGGTGTGAAGATAGACTAACTTCGTGACAGTATCTGGCAGAGCCACACGCCATCCCATTCAAGGGACTGTACCTGTCCTGATGAACTGTGGATCTATGCGGTCTGGGGAAAGATCTAGCGAATCTCAAGTCCGGATGACCATGCCAGCGCAATAGCATTGTAGCTAACGCATATATCTCGAGTGAGTGGTGAGTAATGCCTTATCGAGCAACAGGGGACGAAGTCGCCGTGATCTTGAAGATGGTGTCAAACGGGTCGCTGTCCCTGGCTCGAGATGTGTGCTCCCAGGCTCATATCAGGGTAAGTATGTGCTCTATGCTGGCCAATACCCACAACCATCCACTCTGTGATGTCATCTGATATTAGCAATTATTGTCTGACGTGTACATTCATTTGATTAACAGTACTTCAACCACGGCCGATGATGCCTATTATGTGGGCTGTCCGTCACCGCGGTCTGAGTCAGACGGCTGGTATGGGGGCTGGGCAACACGTAGGACCATACGCGTACGAGGAGTCAGTGTCCGGTGTGGTCGGGGAGCGGTTGATTTTACCGGTGCGCTTGTCGGGCAGACCGCCGAAGGTGAGACGCTTTGCACAACCGTGACCACGATTATCTTGGATAATTTACTCAGATGAATCCTTTGCAGATATGGACGTCTTAATAATTCAATGCGACCGCTCTTGGTTGACGAGAGCAAGAGAAATGTGTCTTCTCTCACGCTGAGGTGCTGGTTCCCCACACGGCGGTACCAGCGCGAACCGCACGCGCGCCTTCTTCAAATTGCGCGTCTCTGCTCCCATTGACGCGTCCGGGGCCTTTCAACACATATCACTGCCGACCGACCGGTCCATTGTATGGTTCACCGGGTGTGTACTCTCGGCCGAGTTCCCCTCCGTCGGAGGTTGGGATTGGGAGGACAGACGCAATCATGTTGTTGCAGCCACCGCCGCTCCGTCCCGATGCTCCTGGGATGATGAAGCGTCCCATTGGAGTTGACGCACATTTCAAGATCCCGTTCCACCTCTTTTGCGCCGTGGCACTGCAGGCGGTCGTCACAAATGGCTAGCTGTCGGAACGCTCTGCCCATGACGGAAGACATGGACCGCCCAGTCTAGGGCTTGTTCTCTATGAGACGCAGGGAACGGACAGTCCATCGCGGCAAGCATTGCACCGGCGTTCACGAGATCGGTGGATGGCTGGTGTACGACCATAAAAAGGGACACCGAACGGACGCAGCTCCTCAGTACCCAACCTCCTCTCGCCTGCCTCCCGCCTCTTCAGCAGTCTCCTCTTCGGCATAAGTGCAACTTATCCCTCCTACACTATCATCTGCTTCCACTGCGCAATGTCTTCTTCTTCCTCTCCACTCCCCTTCTTCGTCCTCCCCGACCTGCATGCTGTAATTCCTTTCACCGGCTCTTTCAACCGTCATTACCCCGAAGCGGCCGCTGAGTCGTCCCAATGGATCAACAGTTACCGGGTCCTTTCGGATAGGAAGCGTGCATTCTTCCTTCAGGGAGGCAGCGAGCTTCTCTGTGCCCATGCCTACCCATACGCCGACTACGAACGGTTCCGGACGACCTGCGACTTTGTGAACCTCCTCTTCACGGTCGACGAGATCAGCGACGACCAGAACGAGAAGGGCGCGCATGAGACGGGCCTTACCTTCTACAACTCCATGAAGGAACTCACATACGACGACGGAACTACGCTCTGCAAGATGACGAAGGAGTACGGCCCCATCTCCGTTGATCTTACACACCTACCCGTTTCTGACATCACGCCTCCTTATCAGGTTTACCGCGCGCCTTCTCAAGCACTGCGGCCCTCTGACTTACCGTCGCTTCATCAAGCACTGCAAGGACTACATCGAGGCAGTTGCTTACGAGGCCGATCTTCGCGAGCACGGCACCGTCCTCGACCTTGACTCCTACATCACCCTCCGCCGCGAGAACAGCGCGGTGCGGTTCTGCTTCGGGCTCGCGGGTTATGCACTCGGTATCGACTTGCCCGATGAGGTTGTCGAGCACCCCGCCTTCATGGTCATGCATCTCTCGACCGTCGACATGGTCTGTTGGTCCAATGTGAGTTAGATCCACGGTCCCGACCCTGCAATACAAATTCACTGACGCTCTCCTCTCCCCTTCTCTTTCATTACTCAATTGCGCCGTCCTATGCCGATCTGTTTCATGCTTTCCCGTCGCCGTATCGGGTTGACAGGACCTCTACTCCTACAACATGGAACAGGCCATGGGCCACACCACCAACAATGTGATGACGGTCCTCATGCGCCACAAGGGCCTCGACCTCCAGGGCGCTGCGGACTACGTCGGCGTGCACTTCAAGGGCCTTATTGACACGTTCCTCGAGGCCAAGCGCACCCTCCCCAGCTGGGGCGCCAAGATCGACCATGAGGTCGCGCTCTACGCTATGGCTATGGAGAACTGGGTCATTGGAAACCTCAACTGGAGTTTCGAGACGCAGCGCTACTTCGGCCACGCTCGCCAAGAGATCAAGCGCACGCGGGTCGTCCACTTGTACCCGCGCCGGGTCCAGGAACCGTCTGACGACGAGGAGTAAGGTTCGTTGCACAGGCATTTCATGCTGCGCTCCTGCACTAAACCGCTATCTTTTCCGACAGCCTCCTGGGAGCATCGTGACCCAAGGGTCTCCCTCTCTCCAGCTAGCACTAGCTCTGAACGCCGGGTGCCTTATTTATCGTGCGCTAAGTATCAAAATATCTATTGGCTGCGGATTACTCGATTATGCTCCATCGCGACTCAGGACTGTGATTGCTTCGTTCACTACTGTAGCATATTAGCCTCTAGATGATTCTGCAATATTCTCTACCGTACATAATTGATATACGTTCACCTACGTTCACGTACATGTCTTCATAGCTGTCGAGGTTGTGGAGAGCGTTCAATATAGCACCGGGATCCCCCGGATCACACTTCGTGCACATGTCGCTGGGCTGATTGAAGACCGATCACTGAAACGCTCAAGTGAATGAAAGGCTGGGTTGAACAGCCGCTGTATTCTCCAGATCCGACAAAGCACGAAAGCTAGCACAGTACAGTTGGATGTAACGCTACATGATGACAAATTGCAGTGGTCCATTAATCAAACTCAACTCAACAATACGATTGCCCCCGAGGTCCAGCCCATTACCATCTAGTGATATCTGCTTCTGCTTCGCCGAACATGCTCGTCTTCTTGATCGAGAAATCATCCACCGGGATCTCGGAAACCATTTCACCCGTCCCTGATCTGTAGTACTCGGGAAACTCGGCCTTGAGGTACTCCAAGATGTGCTTGTTGATGAGCTCGAACTCGAGTAGGAAACCGTCGTGCCCCTCTGGAGATGGGATCATAACCAGCTTCGCATCCGGGATACCCTCCGCGATCACGCGCTGCTCGGACGGCATGAATAGACCGTCCGATTGGATGCCAATCACGAGCGCACGAGGCGGCTCCGTTCCAAGAACTCGCAGGAGCGCCGCATCTTCGTCTTCGTTAAGCGAGAGCAGGCGACCACGCGCCACATCGTGTGTGTCAAGTTTGCGGGTGATATGGATGTAGCAGTTGGCGTCGAACCGTGACGTGAACTTGTCCCCCTGGTACCGGAGGTATGACTGCGCGGAGAATATCGGCGGTCGAGGGGCGGACGACACGGGGGAATTCGCGCGCTCGGCATTCGATGACTGCGAGCCAAGGCGCGGGGTAGCGGGGCGCGACTGCGAGCTGCGGAGCCCGTCGTTGTGTGCGGCGAGCGCGTGGTCGGATGCCGGAAGTCCGGGCGAATGGGGGGGCGTAGGTACTCCATTATCGTTCGGGGCGGGCTTCTGCGGCTTACGGCCAAAACGGCGTTCGAACGAGTCCCGGGAGCGGTAGGTGAGGAGCGCCGCCATTCGCGCTGCGGCAAGGCCAGAGGCGGGCTGGGCTTCGTAGTATCCATCTTGATAGGAAGGGTCGCTGTAAATGCTCTGCCGCTGCGCCTCTCCCCAGCTAATGCACCACGCCGAGTGACGTGCAGACGTCGCGATGGGAATGATTCGCCGAATGTAGCCGGCGGGGGAGCAAAGAGGCCATTCGAGAACGGCCATTCCTCCCATGGACCCGCCAATCACGACTGCGACAGAACTTACGCCCAGATGGTCCAAGACGAGCTTGTGGATCCTATACAAAATGAATATGAGACCCTGAGCTTCGCCGAAACCAGCGAAAATACAGACCGAACGTCGTCCCGGATCGTTGTTAGCGGGAACTCTGGACCGTGCCGTTTCCCTGTGTCTGGGTTTAGCGTCACAGGCGACGCCGAGCCGTAAGGTGAACCCATGGTATTGGCACAGAAAATGAAGTATCGGCTGGGATCAAAGGCCTTTCCCCGGCCCATGAGAGGCCCCCACCTAGCGACAGAGTCAGATAAGATTCACCGCCGTGAAAATTTCCATGACATACCAGTCCTCGACGTCTGAGCTGCCGGTGAAGGCATGGCAGATGATCATGACATTGTCTCTGGTTTCGTTGAGAGTACCCCACGTCTTGTAAGCGACGGGGACATCCTTCAGAACATGGCCAGACTCTAGCGTAAACGAAGGAACGTAAAAGACGCTCTGCTCTAATAGATCGGTGAACGCAGACATATGAGGCTGATACTTGAGATAGCGGGAGTGGTGAGTGAGGGTAATGTTGAGAGGAGCAGCTCGTCTTGCTCAACAGGACGGAGCTTGGCTACCTATGGCGCAATCCAGGATAGAAG
Source organism: Lentinus tigrinus ALCF2SS1-7 (assembly GCF_003813185.1). Taxonomy (NCBI): domain Eukaryota; kingdom Fungi; phylum Basidiomycota; class Agaricomycetes; order Polyporales; family Polyporaceae; genus Lentinus; species Lentinus tigrinus. The sequence goes on from NW_027137920.1 coordinate 546,651, forward strand.
TGAGAAACTTGGTCGTGGTTGAGGCAAGACCTAGCCCGAGTCAAGCCGTTGGAGCTGGAGTCACGGCTAGTCTCAATATGGAATGGGCGCTACGTCCCTGCCCGCATAAGGCAGCCGACCTGGTTGGTCTCAACCGTCTCCACGCTCAGAACCACTGCCAGGAACACACCCACTGGCAAGCTCATCGCACAGCAGCCGAGCACATCGTGCCCCAGAACCCTAACGAACACGTAGCTGACAAGGTCATGGACAGCCTGACCGCAGCGTTGAGCTCCGTGAGGGTCACGGCGGCGCGCTACCCCCTTCTCGTCACTCTCGCCGCACTCCTCGTCGCTAGGCGACTATGGCGCCTCAAGCTGCGACGCTTGAGAACCTTGCCTCGCGCCCATGAACGTGTCTTGGTTCTCGGCGCATCCAGCGGAATAGGACGCGCAATTGCACACGAGTATGCAGCCGCTGGTGCTCGGATATGCATCGTTGGCCGCCGCGAGAACGAATTGAATCTGGTTGCGGACGAATGCGCAAACCGCTTCCCGAAAATAGCCGCGACATGGTCTTCTGACAGGCAAGACAGGGTCCTCGCATTTTCGGGCGACTTCAGCAAAGCGGAAGACATGTTAGCCGTACGGGACAATTTGGAACAGAGTGAGTCCCACGGTTTGCTTCTCAGGCCACGAGCTTACGCCGATATTGAGTGCTAATCTTGTTTAATCGCCCTTGCAGAGTGGGGCGGCTTGGACACCCTCATCGTCTGTGCTGGGGTGTCTGCCTTGCGCCCGCTACTCGAGGTTGCAGGGTTGGAACGAGTCGGCGGCGCATTCGTCCCTCCTCAGGTTGATGTCCAGGGCGTGCAACGTACCGTCGCTGCTGCTAGCGCCGCTATTCAGGGGAACTACCTCGGCCCACTCGTGTGTGCCGTGATCTTCGTGAGTAGCTCGTGAGTATCTCGTGAGCATGACAAGGCTTCTGACTGGATGCTTGCATCACAGATTCCCTTCCTGTCCACAACGTCTCGAGCCCCTTCCATACTACTCGTATCTTCTCTGGCAGCGGTTGTTCCCGCACCAACGCGCTCATTGTACACCTCCTCGAAGGCCTCGTCCCTCTTGCTCTACCAGTCGCTCGCAATCGAGCATCCCTCGGTCGCATTCTCGTACATCATTCCCGGGACGGTCGAGGGTGACTTCCGGGCGTCTGCTGTCGACGGTGGACGCGTACGCGAGGCAGACCCTAACAAGCATGGTTTGAAGCGCACGGTCGTCGCGAAGAGATGCATGGACATGATAGATAATGGGGAAAAGGCCGTCTTCATGCCAGTTTGGTATGGCCGTGTGGCTCACTTCGGTTATTGGCTTGCACCATCCTTATTCGAGTGGTTGGCTAGTAGGAAGTATGATTTCAAGGCACACTGATGTGGCCAGCACTATTCCGTTCTACATATCTGGAATTGATTAATATACATTGATTTCTCATCGGTACTACACATCCTCACAGCCAAGCAGCAGATTTGGATCATATGTGACAATCGTATATTATATGACCCTCCGTTCGCAACGGGTCTCGTTATGGATTCCTTCGCAATTGATATCGCAATACGGCATCGCGCACCGTTTGCATTTGTATTTACCCCAATATCCGCAGACAGAGCAGAGTAGCCGCGGTGGCTCAAGAGGAGCTGAAGCTACAGCCCTCAGGTACGTTGGTACGCCCGGTGGCATCTGTTCAATACCCTGAGCACAACGATGACCGGAACGCCGTCAGAAAAATTCAGGATGAGGAAGGTGATTTGAACACATGTTCAGGGACGCATACCATGAGATCCGTGGTATGCGAGCAGTGAGCGGTGAGCGGTGGGCGACGAGGTGTCAGGCGGGGTCAGCGGGCGGTCGGCCGACATAGAGGCCCACTCACCGATTCGTCGAGCAGGACGGCCAAATTCTTCTTGTACAATATGGCTGTGCGGATGTTCATCGTGGACTTCTTTGGCTTCTTCCCGTCCCACTGTCGTTTGTCCGAGATTGTCGCCTGGCGAGCACGGCCCTTCGTCGTGCGCCCGCCCGGCGCGACGCCCTCGTCTTCCTCGTCTGGCTCCCCACTTACACCTGCGTGCGCCCCAGAGCCGGTGGGTTCGGAGTAGTTCGAGCGCTGCAGCCCACCGAGGCAGTGCGTCATGCGGGTTGATCACTGAGACACCGAGACGAGGACCCTGTAGCGTCCGGACTTGCGGGCCCGGGGACGTACCTCAAGTTCATCAAGGTGCCTCTTCGTGCGCTTGGAAATGACGTCGGGATCCAGAGGCCCGCTTGTGTTCTGAGCCTGGCGAACAGCTGCAAGATGAAACAGACGCTGCGTGAGCAGTTGAAACACGATCCCACCGACGATTACGGACGTACGCTGTCTTCTTGCGGGTGGCATTGTCTGTCTTTGTACTGTATCTGCAACGTGTGCGTTCAGCGCGGCTTGCGCATAGCCTCGTCTGCGCGATTGGGCAGGTGGTCGTTCATGACCAAACAACACTCAGTCACTCTGTGCGTCTGTTATCTTGGCGAATCCGGCAAGAGGGCTATTGAACTCCGGGCGCCTATCAGTCCTTCTCACGCCGGCCCGCCAACCTGTTATCCCCTGCCCGACCCCCTCCGAGTCCGACTCTTGCACATTGCCTCCAACAAACGTAGTTTAATTCCATGTATGGCCAGATGATGATTGATGCAATATGCGGCAGACAATATAACTCACCTCATCGTCTAGTGACAGGTTACCTGGAAACGTGTCAATTGTTACGGAGAAATGCAGGAGGAAGAGAGGTCAGACTCCTCAAAAGGTAGTATCACCAGTTCCGTGCAGTTCTGAACAACATGCATTCTCCTTTGACATTCAGCGTCTACGGCTCGTCGGCCGTTTTCTCCCCGGAGATCGAGAGGGCTTCCGGAGATGCAGAGGAGAGCTTCATCCCAGACGCAGCGGAAGTTCATGGGACCATTCCTGAAGTGGCTTGCAATCCAGATCTGCACTCTCCGACTTGGGTGCTAGAAGATGACCAGGGTGAATGGAGACAAGGCGAACTCGTGTGTGGGGCCGTGCTGCTCTCATAGCGACGAGGTAATTCCCGCGGGATAACCGGTATCTTGACCTTGAAGGCACGCTCTCAATTCAAGTCCGTGAAGCGTATGGTGCTCCGTACTGACAGCGTGGTGCTTGGGCCGTACCAGCTGCCTCGGCACCTCATGGTGCTTTGGTCGGCTATTGAGGATGGCGTCCACCTCACCACACTCCGACTTTACCACAACACCGGCAACATCGCCTGTTCTTCCACCTTCTCCTGAAGACGGTCATGAATGTCCGGAGCGATTCGAGGGGAATCTGTCAGACCACGGCAGCGCAAGTCGCCCACACAACGGGTTCGTGGTGACCGTGCAGAACAAACAAAATACGTCTCCGCATCCTCTTTAGGACCCGAGTCGTCAAATGGTGCATCCTCCTCAGACATGACTCCACCCGGCTCAAGCGTGTCTTGCATCCAAAGAAGACGTATCTGAGGAGACGAATCATGGACTGCGGAAGAAGATCTGGGTGGCCTAGGCCGACGCCTCAAAGCATGTTATGCAGCAGGAACCTCGAATGAGCGCAATTCAGAGCTCACGGCAGATAACAACCTATCCCGTCTCGGCACCAGGAACGAGCCATCCTGGAAGACCGGACGAAGGAAAGGACCGCTTGTTCCGCCGCAGGACCAGATGCTGGACCTCTTCCGGCTCTCCGAGCGACGTGATCAATTGTCGACGAAAGACCTGCGAAATGAGACAGAACAGCGGATGCGTTCCTGAAGGAGATCCTCGCTGTATACCACACCTCCGGTGGACATCGAGCGGCATGGGAGCTGCTTCTCGATGTCAGGCAGAGCGGTCCGTCACATCTTATCGACAACATTCGTGGGATCTAGGCTTGACATTAACATTCACAGCGATGTCTTGTTTGGTCGTGACGCGGAGGGCTCGCGAGTTGGGTGTCCTGATGAGGAACCCAAGAACGACGACGTCACTGACGATGACGGTGACGGCGACGATGACGACATGGAGAATATCGTCTAGTGGGCATCGTTGTCGCGTTGACTTGGGCAGTGTGATATCGCAGTGTGTGCGGTTTATGTGCGCATGGCAAGCGTTCCGTCCTACCTAATCTCTGCAAGCCCAGTTTTACGATGACTGCACACACGACTATAGCGAGCAACGATGGTTTCATTGATCACACCAACATCATCCGCCCCAACTTATACAACTTCGTGACCATGGTATACAAGTCGGAGTTTTACAAAAACCGATACAGAATGAAGACCTGCCGCGATATGTGCTTTACTCTTTTCTTGCTGAACTGAGAGGTGAAACCGATAGACGATAGAAGATGCCGGTATGATGCGCTGCGCTCGGACGAAGTCGACAAGGCGGCTGGTGGCGAGTTTGAAGAATCCAGTAACGGGCGGGGACGACGCCGACACTCGGGACACTGCGCGTTGCGGTGTTGCTGAACGGCGCAAGCATGAGACTCTATCCGCTCCAACAGAAAGAGACTCGCACTCACCCAAGTATCCGCGCTACCAACCGCGACCTCCATCCAACCTCCTCCTCCTCCTCCTCCTCCTCCTCCCTCGACGCGACCTCCCAATGCTCCCCATAGCTCCTGACTCCCGATGTTTCCGGGTAGTCCTACTCCTCTACAGCGGAAAAGGATGGCGTTAGCTACGCGGGAAGGCCTGCCGGAAGCGTACTGGCACTCACTCGATGAATGTGGGTTTGTTGAGGTTTATGTATGTCCGCGGGCTACTTTTCCGCCCGGTTGCTCTTGTTAAACTGGTATAACTGAAGCTAGCGTCAGACACATGATGGCACGGATAGAGCACATCGGCACTCGGTTGGGTGAAGAAGACTGGCGAGAAATAGAGGCGTGCGCCGCGGGGGTAGGGTCCCGGTAGGGACAAGGGGGTTGGGGTAGAGTACTCACCTGACGTTCCAGCGTCCATGCATTCACTCTGGTTCGCAACGCATATTTGGCGTGCTCATCGTCGACACCTCTACGTCGCATGAGTGGAAGTGCATGAATGACGAGCAACGCGCGACTCACCGACCGTCCTGGGGCAACCTCCAGGGTATACACGCTTGACGAGGACGGAGGGGCGAAGACGGGGATGTCCTGGGTAATTAATTTGGTGTTTTCATAGCTGGAAGACGAAGTGTCAGCCTCTCAGCCATGGCGGGCAAAGCTAGCATGAGGAGGGGTGGAGGAGCGATGGTGCAGGGCACCAGGCAGTGGAAGGCGAGCATGGAGAGTAGAGGAGGGATAGAAGGCATGAGAGATAACACGTACCCGTAGAACTAGCCAGAGCATATGTCAAGCGACGACGGCGAGTCGGGGAGGGAGCAGACATAGGTCCCGATCAGCAACCCCAGCGGACAAGCTACAGACCGAGGATACTCACCGACCGTCCTGGGTACCTCCCCCCACCGTGCTGTCCCCCGCCAGACGTCGGCAGGAGATTGCGATGGAAGGAGTCCATTGGAGAGAGTCAGTGCGGGCTTGGACCCCTTACTTAAAGGCCCTGGATGTGTGGCTGACATACCCACCCGCTGCCTTACGGCGGTCAGCCCCCCCGGTCCTATCCTCCAGAAGTCTTCCGGTAGCACCCGCAGAGGCCGGTATGAAGCCGTGTGAGCGATGGCGAACGAGAATAGTACTGGGGGCTGGTTGCAGGTGGACATCCCCCGGAGGAGCTTGGAGTTGCGCAAGCGTTGAACGTTGAACTGTTGAAGGGGGACACACTAGAGCGTATATGTCATGAGAAAGGAGTTGCTATTGCGGACATCGAGCAGATATAGCATAGTGGTGTACTGTAGGAATGCAGAACCTCGTCGATGTGAGTTGTCCATGGTAGTGAGAGGTCAAGTTATGTAGGGGCGGTGCGTCTACAGTTCGCACAGAAGGTGGCAAGCATCCGGTGCACCGCGTCCCATCCTATCTCGTGTTCCTCCATTGTCCTTGCCAATGATTCCTGTCGGACCGAGGTATACATTCAATTTACTGTATCATTTACATGCACAAGAAGATAGGTATGATATATCATTAGCACAACAGACATCCCATCGAAACCCGGAGTCGTGAGACGTAAAGGCGAGAGCAAGTCATCACAACGACCGAAAAAGAGATACACACGAGTCCACGAACGTCGTGAAGGTCATGAGGCCCATGCAGATAGCAAGTCTGGGCTGGGGAGAAGGAACCTATGCGGCGACCGGAACCTTCTTCTCGTCGCTCTCGGAGGACATGGAGTCGGTCTCGGTTTCACCGAGACCCATCTGGGAAGTGTCGTAGCCGTGCTGCTCGAGGTATTCACGGAACTGAGGAAAGGATCAGCAACAGTGGATACAGTTGCGAGGCAGTGTTAAGCTCACCTTGCGGTCCTCATCCTCCATGCCATCGTGTTCAATGGGACGGATGAAGAAGAACGTGATGATAGCACTGAATATAGCGAGACCTGTGTGGTTGGGAATTGAGTATCACGTATTTATCGTTTCAGTTTCATTCAGTTTCATCGACGTACCACTTCCGATCCAGAAGGGGCCGGTGTTTCCGATGTTGGGGTCATTGGGGTGCATGGCCTGGAAGTCTGGAGACATTTTGTTAGTGTATTAGTTGTTGCGCGACTCAGAAGGTATCCTTGCTTACCATCCACGATACGCTGCCAGGCTGATCGCGAATGAGAAGTTGTCAGCGACGTTTGAAACGATTCAGAGGCGAGATGCAGCTCACCCCAAGTACCACCGAAAGCGCCGATCTTGCCGATAGCAGCGGCGATGCCGTAGAACTTGCCACGAACAGCAGTCGGGCCAGACTTGGCAGCGAGCATACCAAGACAGTTTCCCGGCCCAAGTTCCCCAAAGCTCAAGAAGATACCATAAACAACCTGGGAGGTGTGTCAATAAGCTGCCACAGGTTTTGGTTCCGATTCCACGCACAGCGAATGCGGCGATATGGTGTGTCAATTGTGTGTACAGCCCGCTCATAATGAAACCAATGATGGCTTGTGCGAGGAGGCCGGTAATCTGATCCGAGTCAGAGAAGCTTCTTCGATGGAAAAGTTGAGAGACTTACCATCGTCCATTTGGGTCCGAGATAATCCACGATAAATGCACCAGCGACCGTCCCGGGAATGTAGAACAAGCTATAAAATGGTGCGTCAGTCAGAAGTAACTTCATCGTGTATCCTGGTACATACTTGATGACAACCGACCAGCCGAACACGACGCTGAGCGAATCGCTGTGGCCAGTGATACTGAAGAAGGTCAATATCAGCAATATGAGATTTGATAAAGCAGAACTCACGTGTCCGTGACGGTGGAGGTGTACAGGCCGAACTACAGATGTCATCGTTCTTGTGAATATACGCCTTGTCAGATATGGCGAGTAGCTTACGGGGTACCTAATAACACGACTCAGCTAGAGCAAACAGAGTTTGAACACAACAACTTACGTGATGAAGTCATAGATGAACCAGGTGATGGAGATGGCCGACAGTCTGACCCAGTAACGACGAATGATCAGAAGATACGGGACGCTGCCACGGACCATGGAATCCTTCTTATAGCGGGTGGGTTCCTCCATGCGAAGTCGCCAGATGAAGACCGCAAGTGCAGGAACGACACCAAGTCCCAGGGACAACCGCCAGACAGCCCTGAGGTGGTTCTCGCCAAAGATCCAGAAGAGGACCAGCGGAACAAACGCGCCGATCACAAAACCGAAGTCAATCATCGTGTCTGCGAAATGCAAGGTTATCATTGTTGGTTTATCCGGCGCCTCCAGACCAGACTTACTGGTCGCAAGGGCGAACCAACGGTGCTGGGCGTTCTTGCTGATACCAGGCTCCTCAGATTGCTCCGACGCAGCGACCGAACCACACGGGTATTCAGCACCCACTCCGATACCAAGGAGGAAACTGTCCGCCGGCAATAGCATTAGCATGCCTCCGACCGAGCGGAGAAAATGAGGGTACTGACCGACACGCCATGAGCATCGCCAGCATACCGCCGATACTGTGGTGCGCGCCGGTGGAGGCGGCTGACAGTCCTGAGAACACAGCGACAATGCCCGTCGCGGTCATCTGCACATGACGTCGCTCGCGGCTATACTGCGCTGTACAGGTCGGGGGGACTCACCATTCCGAACTTGCGCCCCATCTTGTCGGACAAATACCCAAACAAGAGCATGCCAACGACAGTACCGGCGAACGCCAGACTGGAGAGGGTGGTACTGTAGTTCTTGTGCTTCGCGAATTCATCTCCGTAGACACGCTTGAGGACTATCCAGACCCACGGTTAGAACATGGCGTAGAATGATGCAAGTGCGTGAATACATACGCGTGTTGACTGTGAACGATACAAGCGCACCGACTCGGTGAACATATGCTCCGACAGAGCTGTATGTAAGAGGAACGCACCAGCACCAATGACGTTATTGGCGTAGCCTGGTCCACACGCGTCAGATAAGCTGTTTCACCGTACTATGCCTCCACGACTCACCGTCAGAGAAGAGAGCCGTCCCACAGCTGAACAAAACAGATGATGAACATACAGTCTAGCCAGTTCGGGAGTGAGGTGCACATACGCGAAGATAAGGGACACCTGAGAGAGGCCTTTCTTCCTGTATGCCTCGGACATCGTCTGAGCTACGCGCGGGGCGGGGGCTGACGAAGGGGGATAACGAGGAGGACAAGGGTCGAAGGGCCATGGTGAGCGGGGATGAGGTATATAACTGCGCACACGTCCTGGCTCTGACCACAAGATTCCATGACATCTCAACACTTTGATCTCTGATGGAACCCATATCGGGGCGCTGTACCTGGGAATTCCTACCTTATCCGGCCCCACACGCACGTTCGTGATATTCATGGCCATTCTTCTCGACCAGGAAGGCAGCCCGGAGTCGTCCTCCAGGTCGGCCTGCTTCTTCTTCTCCTACGCTGTCATAGGCGACACACGACTATCTGAGCACGTACAAGGCATCCTCTCGTCCCCCACCACGTCCTCGAGGCCAATCAAACTTGCATCCTATGATGATCGAGGGATGTTTCCCGCAGGTAGTGCCAAGATAGGCATCATCACCACGCCTCCAAGCTCTCAAATCATCGGAGCTCGCTCGCCCAACAGATTTGCCGCCTCATTCTGGAGGGGGCCAGTCTTGCCGACAAGTTACAACCATGGCGGCGCAACGTCTGCCCTGCACCCCGCACACCGGACAAGCGTTCGCTGTCGCCTGTGCAAATAGTCGTTCACGAGCATCACGCATCAACCATGGCACCAACATTGGATAGGGACTCAGCGCAAATAGACATCTGTCGTAACCTCCACATCAGGGACGAGGCGGATCTTGATCATGTCTACCGACCCCTTCCACCACGTGCCATGGCAAAGAGCATATCTTCTGAGACCCACATGGGTCGTCCGCGCTTTCGTTCGAGGTTCCGTCCGGCCACCAACCCCTGACAAAATTGCTACCGCAGCCACACCGCGGCACGCTTGAACTGTTTCGTCAGAGGTCAATGTGGATGAAGACGGTGGCAGTATTCGTGACACAACAGACACAACCTTAGACTGCGCTACGACCCTGCTGCGACGTACTCGACCGGAAGATCATCCCCCGGTAAGTAGACGCGCCCTAATGCGCTGGAACTGCCTTGCGGGGCCCGACGATGCACGGAAGACCGTAAACCTTGATTTGAGGGAACCCATCTTGCGCGGGATCTGTCTTCGTCCGGGCGAGACCGCATCCAAATTCACCACGAACCTTCCGGGCATACGGGGACAGAAGAGATGAAGAGGACAGGTGCATTGATACAGAATTGGATCCGAGGTAACATCGTCGAGGCACACCGCGAAACAGAGTGCAAATTAGTGCTGCATTGACTCCGGGCCGCCACCGTTGCCCTTTTTCTTCGCCAATTCGCTCCTGGGACACATGCAGACGCATGAGAGAGTGGCGAGGACAGATAGGAATAGCTTAGACGCACCTTAGCTGCACACTGAAGTCATCCTCGATATCATCGTCGTCCCAGTTGTCCTCCCACAGCTTGTCCCCGCCCGACTTCGCCGCACCCGGCGCTGTGCCGCCCAGATGTGCGAGGTCTGTCTGAGAATCATCCCAGTCTAGATCACAGCGAGGGCGCGGTCAGCACGAACATTCGTCCGTACAAGATAATGCGAGCAGAGGTCTTGGCCGCATCGCATGACACATGAGATACATACCTGCTACAGCGAACTCTTCGAACTCGTCGTCTTCCTCCAGCACGCCCAAATGAGGGACGTCATCATCCTTCGTGTGCTCGACGGCGGCAGAAGTGCTCTGAATGGGTTGAGATGTAGATGCAGACGAGGACATGGTGGTAGGAACGCAAGTGCTAATGGGGTGGACGCGTCGAGGGACGCGTCATTTCGCGTGGGGCGTGGGAAAAGGAAGACGCGTGCTATTGTAGTATGGCGCCTCCACTTCCAAGTTTCAAACCACCCGCAGTGACCCATCATCTTGTTCCAAGTCTCACGGCGTGCATACCCAAAATTCAGGACCCCTGACAGCACCGTGACATGCACGTGATGCCCGACCAGTCTCAAACAAGTCACGGATTCCCCTTCGGAAAACCCTCGGATAAATAGAAAATCGTGACAGGAAAGGTGTCATGGGTATGTCCGGGCGCTGTCGGGGGTCCCGACATTTTGGGATGCACGCCGTGTCTGCCCTTCAGTGTCCCGAGATAATCCTCACCAACGCCCTCTCAACATTCTCATAATATCTCGAGTGTCTGCAATCGGTGATCCCTCAGGTTCAGTCCGCTACGCTCGCATTTCTGGTGAACAATACGCCACTCGCATGCGCAGTGCGTCTGCTACATCTTCTGCGAACCCGATGTCGTCTCAGCCTCCCAAGTCAGCGAATGTGAAGAAAAAGAAGAAGAATCCCTTTGACGATGACTATATCCAGGCCGACTTGAATTGGTTCAAGGACAAGCAAGCTGTCCACTCCGAGCCGCCCATTTCCGCCGAAACCCAAGGAGACTCGAATGGAGAGGCTATAACGACCCAATCTCCATCCACGGGTGAAACCAGCACCTTGGCTGGGCAAAGGAATGAAGTGTCTATGCGGCAGCGATCACGCTCTCGTTCACCCTCTATCCCCTTACTGCAGGTGATGCAAGCGAAGCTGAAGTCATCGCCTCCTGCTGCAGCTTCGAAGACAGACAAACCGAAATTCCACGCCGGGTAGCCGGAAGGCATTCGTGAAGCAGAAGGGGAAAGGTAGGGGTCCACCTGGAGTCAAGGTGCTGCCTGGCCTGCACCATGATGATCGGCAAGAAGAGGACCCTGACAAATCGTCGAAATGTGCTGCGGAGCCTTTGGTCGCGGATTCGTCCATTTCACCGTTCGCGCAGAATTGCATCCGTCTGCTTGGCCTAGTCTGTGGTTCTTCATCGTACACTTCTGCGCAGAGGCCGGTGACGCTGGCGTTCGAGCTCACCACTGAGGAGATTACGCAGATCGAACGATGGAGGAACCGGCACACATCGCCGGAGTAAGTGAACTTCTACACGCGATTTACGGCGAATACGCTGACGCTCTGCCTACAGCGATCTCTCGACTAGCATGTGCCTTTCCCTAGTATCTTATTCGACGTCCCAGTGGCCTTCGCAGGAGACGAAGCGGAATCTCCCATGAACATCGTGAAGTGCGGTCGTCCGGCGGAGTGGCCTACAGACTCGTCGATCTTCGGGCTGCTGAATACCACTGATAATTGTGGACCGCCGCAGAGCATTGCGCTTGCACCTCCCTTCATCCAGGTAAGTGTCGTATGCTCGTCATGCCCGTGGCGCCAGTGTTCCTGATATTGATGATCCTTTGATACCAGTGCGAACCCGACAGGTCCATTGACCTTGGTGCACATAACCTGCTTCCGGGTGTGAATACGTTGCAGATATACCAGTACCGTGACTTCTCAAACAGGGTCTTTGCCGTTGTCCTCCATCGCCCTACCGCTGCCCAGCGTGCGGAGCTCCAGCGATTCCATGACCAGGACCGCATGTGGCACGAGATGCTGGACAAGCTGGGCACATTTGACTTTCCCGTGCCGACGTTGGTGGCACCCACCTTACCCAAGATGAGCATAGTGAGTGACAATTAGCGTCTCTACCTCGTACTCACAACTGACCAACAAACCTCCTAAACCAGATGAACAATCGCTGTGTAAGGGATGTGTAACTTAGCTCATGTGGCCATAGTCTTCCCCTGGTCATTACCCAGACTTGAGACTGGCATACAGTTCAATGAATTGGGCCGAATGGAGCGTCGTCGGCCCTGGCATTGAATACCGAACATTTCGCCGGGCCTCCAGTTGGTGCGGAATATTCACACCCAGATCGTTCGATGAATGACTCCCGAACTGGTCCCGCTACGCGCATACTCACTAGCACTGGTGACGCTAGCTACCTCGTGGTATATATATCAAGGCTGCTAACTTTGAGAACGGGAGCCGTTTCGCACCGATTAGTTTTCATGCGTCACCTCAGCGCGAGGTGCACATGTTTATCTCTCGGCATCAACGATGTGTAAACGACGGACTACTGACGAGTGGGAACGAGAACTACCATGACATAACAGCTTGAAGCCCGTGTGGTGGGATCCCAAGGCGAACAGAAGCAGAACTCGATGACGGCATAGACCATATGTTGCGATGATAAAGCTGCGGTAAATCGGGCATAAGAAGTAGGTGCAAGCAGGTGTAAGTAAAGTAAACAACTACGTGGTTATAGAGGAGATAAACGGAGATTTGAAAGCGCCCCCCGACTCGACCGGCGCGCCACCGCGTCAAGTGCCCAGGCAATCGAACTGCCTGCTCCCAACGCTTGTCCCCCTCTTCCACGACCTCCTGTCACTGCGCACACCTCGTCCGTCGCGTCCGTCCCGCCCGCCACTCCCCAGCAGCCTTGCGATGACGGCGTTCCTGCCGCTCGAGGCGGCCACGCCGTTACCGCCCTCGCCAGCGTTTCTTGTGCCTTCGCCCGACCCCGCCAGCCACATGAAGCGGGTCGTCAAGGCTATTCTTAAGGCGCGCCGCATAGCAGTCGTTTGCGGTGAGTGGCGAGCATATGAGATGCCTGGTGCGCTGTTGGCTTACTGGACGCGGCGCTGTAGGTGCTGGTATCTCTGTCCAGGCCGGTATCCCTGACTTCAGATCTTCTGAGGGCCTGTTTCAGTCGTTGAAGAAGGACCATCCGACGCTGAGCTCGGGCAAGGACTTGTTCGATGCGTCGGTGTTTAATGTGAGTCCTACATCTGGCTGTGGAGCTTGCTGCAGAGGTCGTCATGGTCGTCGCCATTCATCGTCGTCGCAACCCCTCGCAACGCGGCCGCGCAGTTCGCCTCATGCTGGGATGGCACACGCAAGTATTGTGGCCCGAGGCAGAAATCCGAAGAACCACCCATGTGGCCACGAGCACATTGTTTTCTAGGGTCATCGTTGCCGGTGCCTTAAGGGGAGGGACTGTGAGGGTTTAATTTACACCCCCTTCGATGGCATGGCCTATCGTGAGCTCGATCATACGCAGCGCAGACCTCTCTGCATCCGTTGCTTCACGGCCAGCGTCGTGCAAAGTTAATGAACTCACCCCCATGCATCTAGTCGGAAGACACTACTTCGTTATTCTGCCAAATGATCGCGCAGCTTTCACAATTGTCGGATGCTGCCCAGCCCACGGCTTTTCATCGATTCCTCCGTATCCTCGACGAGCGCCGGCGCCTTCTACGAGTGTACACGCAGAACATCGACGCACTCGAGGAAAAGTCAGGCCTTACCTTTGGAGTCCCGGAGCTCGACGTCAAACGGTCTAAGCCGCGTTCTACCAAAGGGAAGGCTGCTACTGCCGAACCTAGTGCACCCGCCCCTGAGGAACCGTCGACAAGCCGGCTACCATCACCCCCTGTGGAGACGCCCAGATGCATCCCCCTTCACGGCACTCTGCAGTTCATGCATTGCCAGACCTGCACGCACTCATTTCCTCTGCGTGACTACGTCGACTCTCTTAATACTGGGACACCCCCTGCTTGTCCTCAGTGCACTGCTATGGAGGAAACCAGACAGCTCGTTGGCAAGCGGTCCCGAGCTGTCGGCCGGCTACGCCCGAGCGTCGTACTCTACAACGAGGACCACAAGGACGGCGAGGAGGTTGGCAATGTCGTGCGGAAGGACCTTATGGGAAGCTCTAAAGGCAAGGGTCGCGCGGGAGCGGACCTTTTGCTCGTTGTGGGCACGAGTCTGCGCGTTCCTGGGACGAAGCGCATCGTGCGCGAGTTCTCCAAGGCCGTGCGTTCACGGCATGCTGCGATGAATACACCAGCCGACGAGCCCTCGACATCTGCCCACGGTCTCGTGACACCCACCCCGTCTCCTCGTCGGTCCCCAGTGGAGGATGAGGAGCCTCCCGTACGGACAATTTACCTCAATCTGGACTTCCCCGTTCCCACGAGAGAGTGGGATGGCGTGTTCGATGTATGGATACGCGGGGACGCTCAGACCTTCGCACGCATGGTGCAAGAGGAGCTCGAGCGGGAAGAGCAGGCCAAGGAAGCAGCTGAGGAACGCCGGCGTAAACGGAAAGAGGCTGCCGCAGAGACCGCGCGACAGGCTGAAGAGCAGGAGCGGCTAGCAGAACAGCGCTCTAGCCAGGACGTTGGCGGCAAGAAGGGCAAGAAGAGGAAGTCGGAGAACGGGGACGCCCATGCTCAACCGGTGAAGAAGCGGAAGACTGGCGCTCCACCGCTGTCTCCCGTGTCCCCGTCAAAGAAACCACGGAAAGCCGGAGCAAAGGACAAGGAGAAGAACAAGTCGCGGAAACGCGAAGACACTACGTTGCCCACTCCTCCCGTTTCCAAAGACGACCCATCGAAGCGTCTTGTCATCAAGGTCCCCGCCAGAGCCAAGCCGGTGCCAGAAGTGGTCATCACGACGACGCCGTCCAACGTACGTGACTGTGGGCCCCTCTCATCTCCGTTGTCTTCCCCTCCAATGTCGACCTGTCTCTCCCCGCCAGCTCTATCGAAGACGGCAAGTACGATGACTCCGCTGTCCTCGCCTCTTTCTTCGCCACCGCATTCCACCTGCGCAGAGTCGGTGTATGACCTCTCGCACATCAGCACCACCTTGTCGCAGATATCTTCTCCGCTCTCATCCCCTCCTGCGTCTATCGGCGTGCCCTCGCCACCTAAACCGAGCCGGACGATCAGCGCCACGACGCTGTCGCCCCTGTCATCACCACCGGACTCCCCCTATTTCGAGGAGCAGCAGCCGGCTTTCCGACGTCAAGAGCTGTCTCCTTCGCCATCACCGTCGCCCAGCAAACGGCGGCGGGTGTCGGGAGGTGTAGGCCAATTTCTCGGCGCTCGTCCCGGTACAGGGAAGGCGTCGGTCAAGTTCCCTCAGTACTCGTTAGGCCTTCACCAGCACGCTGACCTCTCTGGCTCGAGCGACGAGGGCGAGGATGCCCCTCGTGGCGATCCGGAGAGTCGTTATCCCATGTCGTACGTTCGGAGTCAGACACCTCCCATAGACCATCGTAGAGCAGGACACTGCCGATAAGGATACCACGTCCTAGCCATCCATCAACCTCGCGCATGCGCTTGAGTTGAGTTACACATCGCTACATCGCATCATCCTTGTACATTCACCGTGCACGACCAGTTTGACGGAACTGATGCTCAGAGCTTGCAGTTCGGCTACCTTATTCTTATTTGTACGACCAGACCGTGCACCTCATCCGACCCTCGCATATATGTATCATGGTGTACTTCCGAACACTTACGAGTACATTCCTCTTCCCAATAATCTATGAGCGTTCTGCTCTCCCTTCCGCATTCATCTTCCCCGGACTTGCTTTCCCCACAGATCTGTTGTCTTTTACGAGACCACTCAAAGCCCCTTTATGCGTTGTTCCCTCTGACCGAAGCAAACCTTCAATAGATTTTATCGAACTCGACGAGTTGCTCCGGTTGACACGAAACTATCATGATCGTCAAGAGATGCGACTTTGGTACAAAATTATCGTACAACATGTGAGTTTACTCCTCCTTTCAAGCCTCGACGAACCTAACAGCGAACCCTTCAGCGGCGGCCAACGGCTGCACCGATTTCAACGTCCGGCTGGGCATCGGAGACGCCAGTCTCATCGAATGCGCGGTCGAGGGCGCGCTCCTGCTTGAACGCGTCGACGCGATTGCCGCGGGTGTACCCACGGACGTTCCGCTCGTCGTCGGCGGTGTTCGACAACAACTCGTCGACTTCGCCTGACATAATTGAGATGTGAGAGAAGAACGATGAGCGTGCACTGGGAGGCAACATACCCCTGGGGATGGTCCCAGTCTCTTCAGAACGCTCCGCCTCGCGGTCTTCCTTCTGGTAGTCACGGAGCGTGGGCTGGTTGTCCGCGCCACGAGCGCCGACGGGGTGCATGTCGGGATCGGTGTCCTCGTCAAACGCAGCGTTGTCGGGGCGAGCGTCCGCCATGGGGTTGTAGGTCATGTTGTCGACCTCACGCTGTCCGGGAGGCAAGTTGTAGGGACCGCGCGACTGGGAAGAGTTGACCATGGTGAATTGTGACTAGCGGTGGTAGTGATGAGTATGTAGCGGAGAAAAGACTTTGCGGACAAGTCTGCGAGCCGCTTGGGTCTATATATCCTGGAAATTGGAGTCGCTTCCGTGCTGTAGAGCCTCTTGCGCCGCGTCCTCTGACCTCAGCTCGACGTCACGGCGCGGTAAGATCGTAGGACCCGCTTCTCTAGACTTACTATACATGGTTGTTCCCTTACCAAAAGAAGCATTCCCCGCCCCATCTCTGACGCGGATTCAGAGTACGCAACTCATGACGTCTGCAGACATGTATGAGAACGTTCTGCGATGTGCATCCTCTTGTTGAGCCAGTTCCGTCGTCCAAGTTTGCATCGAGAGTGAGCGGTCCTAGAGAGTTCCAGCGTGCTGAAGGTTCAGTAGGACTCGGATAAACGACTTTGCCATCCTGAACATGGCCGGCTGGCCTAATGGTTAAGGCGTCAGTTTCCGGTTTGAGAGTCTGGGTTCGAATCCCAGGTTGGTCGTTTTTGCTTCCCTCTCATATATGCAGACACATCGTAGCCAGCCCAGTGGTGTATATGCATGTGAGGCCTCTGCAACCTCATCAGAATGAACGTCCAGTGCTGTGGAGGGACGCTCGCGGCAAGATCGCGGTGTGACCATGTGATTGCCTCTTATAGAATAAAGGTCACGCGTTGTGGAAGTGAACTCTGCCGCATGCCCTGGAGTCTGCGGTCTTGCCTCCCTCCTTCATCTCCGTCTATTAGTATCAGCTCTAACCCCCCTTCACCCGCCGACGACTATCACGAGCTGAAGTGCCAGCACAATGTCGTTCTTCGGGAGCTCGACTTCGGGCACCCTCGGTTCCGCCGCTGCGGCAGAGAAAGATATCGAGGTTGCCGACCCACCGACCGACTCAATATCTAGCTTGGCTTTCTCACCGAGCGCGGACTACCTTGCGGTTGGATCCTGGGACAACAATGTGCGCTCTTGGAAGACTTTGACGCGTCACAAAGGACATGGACTAATGTGATATGCGGTTAGGTCCGCATTTACGAGGTGGGCACGAACGGCCAGACGCAGGGCAAGGCGATGTACCCGCACCAGGGGCCCGTGTTGAGTGTGTGTTGGAACAGAGTACGTAGCTTCTTTTCTTGAGAGGAGCAGGAGATATCGACCGTGGTGCGTGTCCTTTCAGGATGGATCGAAGATACTTTCCGGTGGCGCAGACAACGCAGGACGCATGTTCGACGTGACCACCGGCCAAGCATCGCAAGTTGCCCAGCACGACGCGCCGATCAAGGTTGTGCGGTGGATTGAATCCCCTCAGGGCAGCGTGCTTGCGACGGGTAGCTGGGACAAGACGGTCAAGGTGCGCGTCATCCCCTTCATGATCCCCATTCTGTCTCCCCTCATGTTGGCCGACGTGTGTAGTACTGGGACTTGCGCACACCGACCCCCGTATCCACTGTCCAATTGCCAGAGCGGTGTTACACGTTGGACGTCGTATTTCCGCTGATGGTCGTCGGCACCGCCGAGCGCCACATACAAGTCTTCAACCTTCAGAACCCCACCACCCCCTTCAAGGTCAGTCATCCCCCCCCTGGTCTTAGCCTTTGACTAACGTCTCATGTGTGCGTGATCCAGACATTGGTCTCGCCACTCAAGTGGCAGACGCGTGTAGTATCTTGCTTCCCTTCCGCAAACGGTTTCGCAGTCGGCAGCATCGAGGGGCGTGTAGCTATCCAGTACGTCGAGGAGAAGGACTCGTCGAACAACTTCTCGTTCAAGTGCCACCGTCGCGACCAATCTCCGACAACTAAGGACCAATCTCTGGTCTACGCCGTGAATGACATCTCCTTCCACCCCGTGCACGGTACCTTCTCTACCTGCGGTATGTCATTACACATGTCAACCTCCTTATTCCTTATTCTCCTTCAACTCAACTATTTTCGTGCATAGGCTCCGACGGCACCATCAACTTTTGGGACAAGGACGCCCGCACGCGTCTCAAGTGTACGTCACCCCTCCCCCCACCCTTTGTTTACTCAGCCTCGAGGCTCACTAAAGACCTCTCCTGCAGCATTCGAACCCGCCCCGGGTCCGGTTCCGTGCACGGCCTTCAACCGTACGGGCACGATCTTCGCGTACGCGGTGTCATACGACTGGTCGAAGGGCCACTCGGGCATGACGCCCGGCCACCCGAACAAGCTCATGCTGCACGCGTGCAAGGACGACGAGGTCAAGCGCAAGCAGACGAAGCGGTAAGGTGCGCTGCGGTGCGCCGCTGTTGGCGGTCGCAGTCCCTATACCGCGAGCCGACGTTGGGCTTGGCGCTTGTGGATGTGTCTCGTACTCGCCAGGTTGAGGTTGGAGGGGAGGGTGGGATGGAAAAGTACGTCGTATGTGTGGAACGCGATACACCCCGCTGTAACTTCATCGCCCTCGGCACTCCGTGTCGAGTTATCCCCTGTCTTGTCTTCTGTTCTGTTTCTTTCTATCTTTCTAGCATCATGTCCAATGCTATCGTGTTGTGCTGTATCCTCATCCGGACTGTCCGATGTAACACTTGGTGGACTACTTGCGACTAGGTCGGCGAAGACTCGTAGACCCATCGATTCGGCCAAACCCTAGACACGCGTCGCGCATGAAAGATAAGTATGTGGTGTGTCACATCGAAACAAGGCATGCATTAGATTGGGCTACACGACTCTGGAACTAGCGACGAATTAGATCCTCTTCTCCCTACAAGTACCTAGATGGCGCAGTGACGCCCCGTCCGCGCACGCGCGGAGGCGACGCGATGAGTAATAGTAATGTACATTTGACTGAGTCGTGGCGTATCGTGTGGAGGATAAACAACATGATAATGGATGGTATAATGCGATGGGCAAGCACGGAAGATGGGAGCACTGGACGGCATATGCAAGGCAGGGAGAGAGAGCTCTATAGGTGCTCACTGGTTCTTGCCAAGCGCCTCCTTTTGCTTCTGGGCCTCTGCAGCCTTGACCTCGCGCATGGGGTCGAGCTCAGAGGCTGGTTGCCGGTACGAGTTGCCCATGCGGTCTGCCAAGGTGAAGTACTGCCGAACGAGTCCGCGTCAGTATGCCTGCTGAAAACAGTTTGACGTCAGGCGATGGGCACGTACCTGGCCGTAGTTCACAGTAAAGTAGAGATGGTGCAGCGTATGGTGCGCAGGGCCGTTGATGATTTTCTCGAGAGGGTGATCGGTAATCATGTCCGAGTCGTGGATGAGGATGGACCAGAAGTTGACGAAGACGAAGAGCCCAAGGTACAGCTTGCGGTGGAGAGGGAAGAGGTGGATGAAGAAGTGGTAGGGGAGGGACTGGGCGTAGCCGTCGAGGGGGTGGAAGGCGTGCGACGCGAAGGGAGTAGGAACTGCGCGAGACCATCAGCACGCTACGAAGCAAGGGCGTGTGGGGCCAAGAAGCACAAATGACGAGTACTCACTGAGCCACTTGTGGTGGGGCTTGTGCAGCCACTTGTAGCAAATGGGGTTGTGCTCCCAGCGATGAATCCAGTAGATGCAGTAATCCGTGAACACCAGGAAGCTGCGAATGGTCATGAGCCAAATGTGACGTCTCGTAAGCTGTGGCGGGTACTCACAAGAATATGGAGAAGAAGATGTAGCCCCAGCCATACTCCGAGACATCGTCATAGAGCTTCGTGTGGCCGCGAACCTCGGCGAGGAACCAAGGGAGGGTGAGAGCAGTCATTCCTGGGAAAGCCTTCAAGCTGGACTGGATCTCGAGCTTGACCTGGTTCTTGAGGAAGCGTGGATGCTTCATCATCTCGTGGTTGAAGATGAACTTGTAGGAGAGGCCGGCGAAAATGAAGTAGAGGAGGTGGATGCCAACTAGGGTGATTGCCAGGAGGGAGATGATCTGGCGGGGCATGTAGTCTCGTGGCCATGCGGAGAGGACGTTGCCAGACTGGACGAGGGGTGCGGTGAGGAGCTCATTGGGAAGTGGTGGGTGGGGAATGTAGGAGATGAGCTGGGACCAGGCGGAGGGCTGGGAGGCCGGGGGCAAGACGTGAGAAGAGGCATTGTATAGGCCGGCTGCATTGGAAGAGGCGGTTGTGAACGCGGACACGGGAAGAAGCGCTGCCCATGCACGGTCAAGGACGTAGTCGTCTGCGAGCTTGAGGACGATGTCCATGTCGACGGGCTGGTGCTGGGCTAGACTAGAGTGGGTGTTGGCAAGCCGGCAGCAAGGAAGACGTCGGGAACGACGAAGAGAGGGACCGAGCAAGCCGTGTTGCTTATAAGCCAAGCGCGCATTCGAAAGTCGTCCCACTCGCCTTGAATTTTGACGTGCCATTCCGCATGTGATCAGATTAGATCATCCACATCTAATCTTGCCGCCGGTCGGCGATGGCGCGGCCCCCGGCGTGCGTGGAGGTTGCTGACCCAGTGTCCGTGCCGTACGCGTACGCTGCGCAAGGGTCGCCCGCCGACGTGCCCGGCTGCGTCGACGATGCCCCTCCGCCTCGGCCGCTGGCCATCTTGCAGCCCGCCTGCTGGATCGTGCGGAGGCGGAATCGCAGCGGGCGCCCCTGTGTGCGCACTGGGTCCGTCTGTGGAGGCCTAGTGGTGCCCGGCCAGGCCGACCTCCTGGGGGTCGTCTCACGTCTTCGTCTCCAGTGAATACAGAGCACCTCCTGCAATCGTACCACTCACCTCCAGCCGAGCCGACGTCGACGCATGCCGCTGCTGCCGGGCGCTCCCCCGCAATGGCCATTCCTGCACGCCTCGGCGAGTCGGCCCCGTCCTAGGCTCTGATAACGCCGCCAGGTTCGTCCATGTCGCCTTCCGCGCTGGTCTGGGGCCTCTTGCTCGAAATATGGGCGAGGTGGGAAGAGACAGGAGCGTGCAGGCCGCCTGAAGGCCTACATCCGCCCCAGGCCAAGAATTGTACGTCACTCTACCGATCGGTGCCATCTTCCCATGCTCGTGCTCACTCGTCTTTCAAGCAGGTTCGCGGCTTGTCTGCTAGGGCTCCTCCGGATCCTGGGATCTTGCAGCTTTGGCTTGCTGTACCCACGAGCAGCATGCGATTGCCTGTACGCTTATCCTATCAGCGGCCCCGGGACCTCAGACGCCTCAAGGTTCGACCTGCGGGGGATAGCATAGAGCAAAAGGTAACGAAGGGGGGTAACGGACCACCCAACACGTCCCTCATAGATAAGTACCCATGCCGTGTCACCGCATTCCGGAGCGAACACCACCATAACCAATTGCATGACTCCGACGATGGTGTCAAACTAAGGCAAGACGCCGTCGTCCAACGCTTAAAAGGCCAAGTTCCGCGATTGCTCTCGAGAAGCTGCTGCGTTGCGTCTTTCGCGGTGGCATGCCGTACACATCACGACCGTTCCTTTCAGCGTTGTAAATCGTACATTCCAGCATCGCGCAGCGTCTCCTGCTATATTTCACCGTGTATGTTTGGTATGGTATCATCCGCTCGAATTGACATCTATCGTCTAGATGTGTGCGAATTCGTCCGTTGCCTGGTGTGAATGATTTAACATGGTGGTGGATGGGACGACTGATGTTTGGAGAAGCCAACCTTTACAAGCAGCTTGCTCGTCCCGGGCTCGCGGGAAGAGTGGCCCGCGTCCGGCACGATGTGCAGCGTGATCTCCGGCCAGACCTTCTTCAGCGCGTACGCAGTCGTCGCAGGGCAGACGACGTCGTAGCGGCCTTGCACGACGACGCACGGGATGTGGCGGCTGCGTTGAGGATGTCTCAGCATCATCCAGGATGTACGCTACGCTGGACTCACATCTTATCGATCTCCTGCTTCTCGAGCAGTTGGCCGTCCCGCATGAATCCCTGAAGGAATGTGAGATGGCGATACTCACTCTAACACTAAGCTGGGCAATGTGTACGCACGTCGTTCACGAAGTAGTGGTTCTCGATTCTCGCAAATGCGCTGCAGAGCGACCTACGTCAGCACTGACAACGCAAGGGCGTATAGGGAACGAACATACTTGGACCAATCATTGTCGTCTGCCTCGGCGACCTGCTTCGGGTCGACGTGCAGCTTGGACGTCCACATCTCCCACTTGGTCCACGCACGCGCCGCGCGGAGGCGCGTCTCGTCGTCCTCGGAGTTGAGCTGCGCGTGGTACGCAAGGACCATGTCACCCCGCTCGGCCTCGGGGATGGGCGCGATGAATTCTTCCCTGTGGGTCTGAGTGAGGAGCGTATAAGATCCTAGTGCCTGAAGGGCTCTGACCATGCTTCGGGGAAGATGTGGGATGCGCCCTCTTGGTAGAAGAAGCGCAGTTCACTGTTGATATCTGGTCAACATCGCTGTTGGACGAAGCACAAGATGACAAACCTCTTGCGCAGCGTGAAGATGCCACTGGGAATACGCTCAGCCTCTACGCCCATCGGTGAAGTCGACCTGCACGTACCGAAGCACCAGCGTCTTCACTCGGTCGGGGTGGGACTGTCGATCACAAGTACATCAGCCTCCGAGCATACCGCGCGACAGGAACAGACCTACCTGCGCGTACGCAAGAGAGAGCGTCGAGCCCTTCAAGCAGCATAACACGTCACATCAACAAAAAATACACATGTGGCAGAAAGAACACACGACTCACCCAGGAGCCGCCAAAGACATGCCACTTGTCGATCCCAAGATGTTCGCGCAGCCTCTCAATGTCCTTGACGAGGTCCCACGTCGTGTTCTCCTCCAGCGATGCAGGCCTGCGCGATGTGACGTCAACGTTAGACAAAGCCGAAGGGCCCGGTTCACGCACGGCGTAGAATTGCCCGACCCCCTCTGGTCGAACAGGACGATCTGCATTCGGGGGGAGGGGGAGTCAGCCGGTGGTTAACGCAGCAGGTAGTTACGTCACGGCCGCGGCGCACCTTGTACTTGCTGGGATCGAAGAAAGATCGATCTATGGGATCGGTCCCGCCCCCGGGTCCCCCATGCAAGAACACGACTACGCACGCACAAATCAGCGGGACAGTCCTTTGATCGCAGCGTACCCACGAGTGACGAGATTGCGCGCGAACTCACCGGGATTACCGTCTTTCTTCCCGCTCAGCTCATAGCTGCAAGGGACGAAGGGCGGGTATTAGTGCCGAGCATCAATAGAGATCCAGGGACGTCCGCAGTGCGCGTACTAGAGCGTGTGCAGGTCGGAAACCTTGAGTTTCCCGGTCTCGTAGGGCTCGATCGGTGGATACATGTAGACCGTGCCGGTAGGACGATTGGTGCTGTGAAGTCTGCGGCTATGGGTGATCGGCCTGGTGCGTCCGATGGTGTTGCGTGCTTGATAAACGACACCCCAGCTGGACGATGGCCGTACTGGGTAGCCTAGACGGCGCGCTGCCCGGACACAGTTCAGGGCGAGAAGCATCTTGGATTAGTCAGACGCCGAGGTTCTGACCACCGTGACCTGAACCACTGGCATGGGAGCCGAACCCCACACGCAACTCTGCAACAACCACAGCCAGACGATACACATGTCAATGATGACATTACTGCCAGTGGGTTTGCACGCCCACAACATAAAAGTTGCATGGGCCATACGGCCCATGCCTACAATGATATATCATGCAAAACAATGATGAGAGTGGGATTCGAACCCACGCCCTTTCGGACCAGATTACGTCATATCATGTGACTGGCAACTTAGCCTTAGTCTGGCGCCTTAGACCGCTCGGCCATCTCACCCATGATCGCCAGCGCTGACTGCTATAATTGGTGTTGAAGAACGTTCCCTGGTCTCGTACGTCGGGGGTACGAGACCACATGATCCCAAGTTCGGAGACAACCAACCGTCTAGATGAAACCCACCCCCAGTTATCGAGGTTTTTCGAATTCGTCTCTCCGGGTTCAGCGACTACAACAGGCGCGGGTGTTCAGTATGTCTGTCCGAAAGTGGTAATAACATTGCCGTTCTTGGAAGTCACAGAATGATGTCATGGCCCCCGTCATTCGAACTGCATCTTGGAGAGAGCGGGTCTCAGCAGGTGCCAGTCTTGCCACTGCCAGAGTATATATACACGCCAGCTGGCTGAAGCACGACTCCGAGAACACCACGCACCATGCCAGCACACAAGAACTTGATCCGCATCCAGGCAGCCAAGCAGGAGTACGACTGGGGCAGGCAGGGCTCGTCCTCCCTCGCAGCCCGACTTGCTTCCAACGCTATCGGGCATGGCTTCCAGGTCGACGAGAACAAGTCGTATGCAGAGGTGCGCATGCTATTTTCTCTCCACAGCAGTGTAGGTTCTGACTATATATGTAGATCTGGATGGGCACTCACACCAATGGCCCCGCCCGCCTGTACGACTCGCCCTCTACACCACTCCTCTCCCTGATCTCCTCCGACCCCACCTTCTACCTGGGCGAGACGCTGGTGCAAAAATGGCCCTCCACCACCCACATTCCCTACCTTTTCAAAGTACTCTCCATTCAGAAAGCGCTCCCTCTCCAGGCACATCCCGACAAGGACCTCGCTAAGCAGCTCCAGCTCAAAGATCCCTCCAACTTCGTCGACTCGAACCACAAACCCGAGATCGCCGTCGCGATCGGAGAGCCGCTGGCGACTACTCGCTCAAAGGTCGCCAAACGCCAGGGAGACGAGCAAGAAGTCGTCGGCGACACAGATACTGCTTTCACCGGGTTCGTCGGCTTCCGCCCACTCGAGGAGATCAAAGGATTCCTACAAGCGGTCCCGGAGCTTGGCGAGGCCATCGGAGATTCCCGCCTCGTCTCCTCATTCATTCACAGCCCGTCTAAGGATCTCCTTCGTCAGATCTTCGGCAAGCTGCTCAAGCGTGGGGTGGAGGCCCGAGAGGAGCTCGTAAAGCCGATCTCCCAGCTGCAGGACCGCATCAAGCAAAGCGGGGGCAACCTCGGCTTCTATAACAGCGAGGAGCTCGCGAGGCTCGTGCTCAAGGTGAACAAGCAGTACCCCGGCGACGCCGGTGTGCTTGCGACCACGTTCTTCATGAACTTCGCGAAGCTCCGGAAGGGAGAGAGCATCTACATCGGCGCGGACGAGATCCACGCCTACCTCGAGGGCGGTGAGTCTGACATGTACTTAGTCCGTGAGTTTCCTGTACACTGGCTGACAAGTCGCCCGTCTAGACATCATCGAGTGCATGGCTGTCTCCGACAACGTCGTGAACGCGGCCTTCGATGAGCCCTCCTCCCTCGCGTCCCAAGTCGACACCTTCGTCAACATGCTCACCTACACGGCGCGTCCTGTGTCGCACTGGTCGCTCCCTGCCCAAAAGTACCAGCACGCAAAGTCGGGTCGGACCGTGAAGTACGACCCGCCGATCGAGGAGTTCATCGTCCTAGGCACGTTCCTCAGCATGAAGAATGCTAAGGAGGAGCACCTGGGTGCGGTCGACGGCCCGACGATGGGTATCGTGACGAGAGGCAAGGTCAGGATCAGCACCAACAAGGGCGGCGAGACGGAGCAGCTCGAACTCGACGAGGGTGCGGTGGTGTTCGTCGCTGCGAAGAACGAGATCAACGTGGAGATCCTCGAGGGACATGGTCCTGACGAGGCGGGTGAGGTGTGGTGGTCGCTGTTTGGCGCATGAAGCCTACCGGATAGGCCACAGAAGCATACCAGTTCACTGTAACATACACCCGCTCGCATTGTATTATCGAACGCAAGCATCTACAGACCCTTTGCATTAGAAAAATAGAATACAACAGCACCTCCAACATAAGTAGATCCGCAAGTTCGATACACCATAGACGTACGTCTAGACATACAGCCACTTTCCGCGCGCCGACGCCCATTTCGGGAGCTCCACAGTGCTGACGGTCTCGAAGTGACGGCGGATGGAACGCCGGAGAGCAGGACCGTCCACCTCGCCATTGAGGTCCGGGGTCATGGGTGGGGACAGCGGCGGCGTGTCGTCGTCCTCGTCGATAACGATGTCATCGTATGGCGACAGGATACCCAGACCAGAGCCACCGACGGAGGTGACGTACGGCTGGTAGCCTGCTGATTCAAGCGACTTGATGAGCGACTGGAGCTTCTCGTGGGCGAATTCTGCACAGAGATCCTAATCAATACCACTGTCGATGGGACGCGCGAATAGTATCTTACCATCAGGAACGAGCGTGATGGCGCAGCCTCCGCCCCCCGCACCGGTCAGCTTGGTGCTGAGACGGTAGGGTGCGCCAGCCGTCTTCGCGCGGATGACCTCGAGCGACGGGTGCGAGACACCGAGCGATGCAAGGTGGACGTGGTTCTCGTCGATGAGAGACTACAGAAACAGTTCAGCGTAAACATTCAGCAACGAGTACGACATTCCACGTACCGAGAGACCGGCGAGAAGAACGTTACGCGGCACCTCAGGATCCGCGAGTGCACGCCGTGCCTCGTTGCTGATCACCTGGATAGCGTCGAGCAGCCTGCCCACATGCTCGGGCTCTGCCGCCTTCTTCCTGGCAACGCCAGCGACAAGCGCCTTCGTGTCTCGCGGCACCTTCGAGTCGATGAGCAGGAACCGCAGCGACTTGAAGCCCTGGATCTGGTCCATGCCGCTGCGCTTCCCGAACCCGGGACGCACATACGCGAGAGCGCCTCCGAAGACCGCCACGGAGTTGTCGACCCCAGAGGGGTTCCCGTGCAGCACCTTCTCGGCGACAAACGCCCAGCGGTTCGTCTCGTCTGCGATATCTGGGGGGATGGCGCGGCGACCTCCATGCGAGACATGGATGTGGCCAGGCTCGTTGTCGGTGGGCTCGCGGGAGGGTGGTGGGACGGCTGGGAGCTCGATGCGACCGTGGAGGATGAGGAGGGCGGTGGCAATGCAGACCGAGAAGGAGGCAGACGAGCCGAGGCCGGCACCGATCGGCAGACTTGAGCGACAGACGAAGTGGAAGGATGGCCTTTGATATTTGTGAGCACTTTACTGCCATCCAGTCGCTTAGAAGTGCCGTCGATAACTCACCTGCTACCAGCACTAGTCATCATCATGTACAGATAGAGGAAGGCAATGGCTGCTGCGTGGGTCTTCGGAGGCATCTTGTCCTCTGGTGGAAGAGCCCTAGCCTTGATAGCATCTATGACGCGCTGATCCAACGTGTCGGGATGAACTTCGCCGTTGGGTATGGGAACCACTGCGTCCCAAGGCAACTCGTCAATCTCCCACTCGTGCTTGTAATTGTTGATATCCGCAAAGTGTACTGAGACTTTGCCGTCGTAGCGTGGAGACGTGAGACCGTAGCAACGAAGGTCCACAGAAGCAGCCACAGCAGTCTGTTGGGCTGTCTCAATGGCTGCTACATATACGATTAGAACAGAGACTACTCACAACACCATGGACGACTGCGTGTTCACCGAACAAAATGACCTTGCCGGGAGCACTGACGAACCATTCGCGGTGGTCCAGGGGACGGGCAGTACGCGCCTCGCCAAGTGCGAGCTTCTCAACAGCCCGGCTGATGGGGTTCGGAATGCGGATGTAGTTGTTGGCAGCGAAGGTAATTGCGCCGGCTTCAATGAGGGCATGGCGAAGATCGTCCAGGAGATCCGCAGGGTCCTCAATGCCGACACACAGACGGATCAAATCCTCCGGAAGGCCACGGGCCGCGCGGGTAGCCGGATCGATGGAAGCGTGCCTAGTCCGAAGGATTAGCGAGCGGACGGCGGACACCACGAGCGAAGGTACACTTACGACATCACGCAGGGCATGCTGATGAGACTGTTGACGCAGCCAAAGCTGACACTGATCCCCCACAGACGAGTAGCTGCGACAATACGCTCACTCAACTCCTTGTCTCCAGTCTCGAAGGAGAGGACAGCGCCGTAACCTATACATTACCTACGTTGAGTAAAATGTAATCAAATAGTCAGAAGTGAACTCACCGTCAGATATCCTGTCGTGAATTTCCTTGCCAGGGTGGTTGGGCAGACCAGGGTAGTGGGTGACGAAGCCGAGCTTCGACAGCATCTGCGCAACAAGCATGGCGGTGGATTGCTGACGGTCCATGCGGATAGCGAGGGTCTTTGTGCCGCGGAGAAGGAGGAAGGAATCGAAGGGAGTGAGCGCGTTCCCAACAGAGTTGATGATAAAGGCCATTTCCTGCAGACGAATATGTGAGTAGGACGTAAGATGTTGGTTTGCATGCCTAGAGCGTACCTTCGCAAGGTCGTCGCGGTTGCACGTAATAACACCAGCCATCAGGTCGTGGTGTCCACTCAGGTACTTCGTCGCGCTGTCGTAGACGATGTCCGCGCCGTGTTCCAGAGGCCTCTGGAGGTACGGACTCATCATGGTGTTGTCCACCACAACAACTGCATCCTCGCACTTCTCCTTCACCAGAGAGCTAATACCCGCGATGTCGACTATCTTGAGCAACGGGTTCGTCGGAGACTCCAGAAGTACCATGGCGGTCTTGCCAGGATGAAGGTACGGAATCACACTTTCCGCCTTGGTGGTGTCAACATGGTGCACCGTGACACCCATGTGCGTGCGGAGGTAGGTGAGCAGGCGATTGGTACCGCCGTACAAGTCGTCGCCCGCAATGATCTCGCAACCTGGCTTGAGGAGACGCGTGATGACGTCCAAAGCGGCCATGCCGCTCGAGACCGCGAAGGCATGAGCGGCAGAGGAGATCTTTGCGATGTGGTGCTCTGCGCAGGAGGGCGTCAGTTTAGGACAATGTCATACGATTCTCCGGGAGTTTGTGCGGGCGTCCGTGTCCGTATGCTGCAACCCCCTCTCGTAAACAGAGTTCTCCTGCAGAACCAAGGGGGCCCTACTAGTTCACCTGACGAAATCGGGACCGAAGCAACACGAAACACTTCTTCTCCCGCGATACGAAGACAAACGACGACCTACCTAGATGAGATCGAGTGGGGTTTCCGCTCCGGGTGTAATCATACTGCCCTCCGACGCCCTTGAACGTCGCGGTCTGGTAGATGGGCACGCTCGAACTGCCATGCTGGTCCTTGTGATCGGCATCCGGGGAGTCCACGGTAGCGCAGAGCGTCGAGAAACGGTAAGGTTGTCTAGGTCGAGTCAGAGATGGCGACTCTGGCTCGGGGGTCGGGAGATCGTAGGCCGGCGCCTTTTTCTGCGAGCTCGTCGCTGCCATCGTCGCCGAGTACAGACGGAAAGGTGATAGCAGGCAGGAACAGCGAGACGGGGCTTATATGCTGGCGCGAGGATGCGGTGAGGACGTCAGACCAGCTTGTGGTTTTTCGCAAGCAGAAGCGGGGTCGGGCCATTCACATTATCCTCACGTCACGTGCGCAATTAGATGCAACGATCGCGCCATGCGTCCCCGCCGGCGGCTAGGGAACGCTGTCCCTTGTAAGTTTCAGGCCGCCGCCAGGTTTCGCAGACAAAGTAGGCTCTATTGGCCTGCACTGGTCGTTAGCACTATCAGGTGGCCGGACTTCTACGCAGCAGTTGGAGCCTTTCCCAGGTACGTACTCACATACGCCGATAACACGTTAATCCCGGGCTAGGTCACGGTGCCACTAACCACCCGAGGCGTTCCGTGAATCTATTTAACGACGCACCACGCATTGATTTGTAGATACGGCAGACCCCGCTCCTTCGTACATCGGAGCAATCTTGGAGGCAACATAACGCTTCGATATGGTCAGCATCGCTGACAACTCCGATAGAATCGACAGCAGTGTGTCGTACGCTTCGAATTCGTTACAGCATTCTGGGTACGGCACGCTCGCCAATTTGACCTGTGTGGCGGTCAAGGGTCCTCTTTGGCATTTGCATAATGCATTTTTTCGGCAGTGAGTGCCAGGCCCACGAGAGTCTGTCGAGAGGCTTGTGGCGCAGAACGGACCCGCTCGGGAGCTAGAGCGATACACCGTCATATGCATGGTAAGTTCTACTGATACTCAAGTATATCGTGTGATGAGGAAAGAACGACGGGTAGACGAGTGTCCTCCGGGTTCGCCCAGTGCATTCGCAGCCTCGAGTCCAGTGCTATCTAGTGGCGGCGTATCTCCCATGCCGCTTTTGGTAACCGCGTAAGCAAGGATGGTCCGGAATGCATATGTATCAGCACACTCTGCTACCCACTCTTCACAAATCCCCACTGTAACGAAGAGTCAGAAATGCACGTCAAACTCACAAAAGTCTTCATACTGGGGGCGACAGGTACGTATCAGCCGCCCGGAACAGGCGTAATGATCAATATGCATGAAGAGCAGGCTCGCTGATGGTTTTGACAGGTTACATCGGCGGTGCGGTGCTCGGACGGCTGCTTGCAGACAAGCAGGTTGCTTCGAAGTACCAATTTACCGTCCTGACACGCAGTGAGGACAAGGCGCGATGACTCCGTGGATTGGGCGTCGAGCCCGTAATTGGGTCCCTCGACGACTTGGAGATGCTCCAGCGCATCGCGAGCAAGTCCGATGTAGTCATTGAATGCGTGAGTCATCTTTGCGTGCTTGTTGATGGATGCGAGATAAATGATGATATTTGGGTAGGCCGACGCCGACCACATACGGTCGAACCAAGCGCTTCTTGCCGGTCTGAAGCAGAGGCATGAGAAGAAGGGCACGACACCCATACTGATCCATACTGTACGTTGTATGCATGTTCTCCACATATTGGGTGCAGGATGTTGATTGGCGTCTCTCCATAGTCTGGGACTGGTGCGTTGCACACGACCAACATGCCCGCTCTCTGTGCTTAACAGTGAGAACAGGTGTCTTAGCGGACAACGCCGGTGGAATGTACGGAAGCGACACAATTTACTACGACTCTGACTCCGACCAGATCGAACGCCTAGAGCCGGGACGACCGCACAGGAATGTGGACCTGAATGTAGTTGCGGCTGACAGGGAAGGTTTGCACTTCTGTGACTTGTGGCGACATTTGCTATCGTGCTGATGACAGGCTATCAGGCTACGTCAAGACATATATCATACTGCCCTCCACCGTCTATGGACTTGCGTCTGGACCCCTTGTAGACGTCGGTGTCATGAATCCACAGTCTCAGCAGATCCCTGTCCTCGTCCGAACCAGTTTGGATCGACAGCAAGCCGGCATGGTCGGAAGAGGTTACAACTATCACCCGAACGTCCACATAGACGAAGGTATGCCCCTGCGTGCTCAGCTTTAGCAGAGCTTGTCATTGACATACGGACATTCACAGCTGCAGATCTATACAGAGTTATCATGGAAGCGTCTCTATCAGGCCAGGATATCGGGCACGGGCGGGAAGGATACTATTTCGCCGAGAACGGGGAGCACACGATGTACGAAATCGCTGAGAGGATGGGGGAGGAGCTCTACTGTATGAGGCTGGCCAAGACTGCGACGCCCTCGCCGTTCACGAAAGAAGAGCTCCAGAGATACTTCCAGGGGGTGAGTCGCCCATATCTGCGAAGTCGCGCAGAAACTGAAACCTCCGCGATCTGCAACAGTCAGACAACCTAGGGACGAACGTCCGCTGTCGGGCGGAGAGGTCCAGAGCAATTGGCTGGAAACCGTGGCGAAGGACGCGGGACATGTTGGACAGCATCAAGCCAGAGATTGACTACATCCTCGCCGGCCGCAAATTGACGTGACATACTCGAGACTGTGTACGTCAGATAGGAGTGCGTCTTGCATCTTGCGTCTTGCGTCTTGGGCGGCCAGGGACCGATAGGACCGATGCTCAGCCTCATCATGCATGATACCCCTCGCGCGGCGGTGCGGGGCATCAGGGAAAGAGCCACACAACAGGGCGCTGGGCGATAGGCGGTGACTGCAGACCACAATTGTAAGTTGTCTCTGAGCCGGAGGTATATGGTCTCCCATGGACGGGAAATGTCAGGAACTGGCAGGAACCTTCATATTTGTCAAATGTCCTTCATGTCGAGTGTGCACAAGGCTTTGCGAGGGAGCGTTCGGGCAGCAAGAGAATGTGCTCGATGTCCATCGAGCGGTCGCGCTCGTATGATGATCATTGTGGACGCATGAAGCTGTCAGCGTTATAATGATTGGGCATTCATCGGCGTAAGCTGGCTTATCCGCAGAGCCGTGGGCCTGAGGTTCGTCTGAACAACTCGGGGCTCGCTGGTTGAGCTGCGAGAGGTATAGGCGGCGGGGGATGTCGGACGTCGTGCATGACAGTCTGCTCGCGACGTGGAAGGCGGATAGGCAGGCGCGAGTGCGGGAAGCGGGGCCGGACGTCGGGTCGTGGGCGGCGATGCGGATGCCGGGCACGGCAGTTACCAATTCCATGCAACGGTTTCAGAACGCCTTCTGGTGATGGCGACCTCGTTCCTCGTTCCCCTCCCTCTCCCACACGCCTTTCCGTCGACCAAGACGGCGTAGAAGAGCCTCAGGCGCACCCTCGCCTCCCCGGGCTGTCTCCTTCTCCCTTCTCCGTGAGTATCTCGTCGTCCTCGAATATTAATGATCCCGCGTCGACTCATTACGTCTGTGTTGCCTTCATAGCCCGCTCATATTTCAATCTCTAATCATCGCCCGGCCTCCAGCGGGCGCATCCCCTCGTCGTTCCTTACTTCACACCTCCATCCTGTCTCCTTTCACCTCTACCTCTCATGCGCATCCATCCATACCACAAGGCCCGTGCACTCGATGACACGACCAGCATCGACGGTCTTCTGCCCGGTGGGACCACGGTAGTCGGGAGTGCAGCAGCCACCGAAGGTCTTGCCTTCGACACGTCTGCCACCAACGCGGTCTCCGGGACTGGAGTGCCCCTCGTCCAGTCTTCAACGATCGTCCTCACATCCTCTCCCACCTCCCTACCCACGACCTCGTCGTCCTCTCTCCCACCGTCAGACTCAGCGGGCGTGGAGAGTGCCAAGTCGTCCGGCGGAAGCCAGATTCCTATTGGAGTGGTCATCGGGGCGTGTGTGGGTGCGTTCGTTGGCTTGTTCCTCCTCATCTGTCTCTTCCTCGCGTGGTACAAGCGGTCGTCGGACAAGTTGACTTCCTCCCAGAGGAGGAATGCCGCGGGCCATGCCGACCAGCAGCGGGCATATGCCAAGTCATTCAAGCCACTGGACGAATCGGAGAAAGCTCGCGGCGATCTCCCGCCACCGTCGCCCAACGCCCAGGAGCAGGAGGAGTCGGACGAGAAGAACTTCTCCATGTTCAAGAAGTCCCCGAGCATCCGCACCGCCTACACGACCAAGACTACCACGGACGAGTTTGATCTTCCTCAGCTCGAGTTCACGAAGTACCACCCCACGCTTGCACAGGAGCTCTCGCTCGAGAACCCCCAGAAGCCGTTTGCCACCGCTGCCGCCGCCGCCCGTCAGAACAGTGGCGTGTCCTGGGATGGGGAGACCCTCGGCGACGATTCTTTCCTGTCCATGCGTTCCGTCCGTGTCGACTCTGGCACGATGTCACCTACCATGGTTATGGCTAAGATGACCCCGCCCGCGACCTCGTCTGCGCCACACAAATGGGAGTCCGCTGAGGTCCTTAACACTGAGGAGGCCTCTGCAACTGGTCCTTCCGTGTCGCGCAATCCTTTCGCGGACATGACCGAGGAGCGGAAAGCACGGAGCAACAACCCCTTCTTCAATGCTCAGGACATGAACCGCACCAGCCGTGCCGTGCGCAGTCGCAGCAACAGCCGTACCAGTCGTACCAGTCGCGCGCAGAGTCTCGTGCGTTCTGAGAGCCGTGGCACTATAACTGTCAACACCAACCCTTTCCTGGACCTGCACGAGGCCGTCCCCGTTTCTGCCATTGCCCCGCTTGATGCCCTCATGCCGAATGCGGGTCTGCCGACGAAACCAGCCGTTGCAAGTGGCGCATCGTTGGATGCCTTTGGAAACGAGCGCGCCATGGCATCCCTCATCGCCGCTCTGGACCTCACCAAGGAGCAGGTAGAGGAGCGCCTGCGCGTAGTCTCCATGCAGGGTTCAACCTACTCTGCATACTCGGAGAACGATGATGACGCCCTAACTGTCCGCGAGTTCCCGCTGCCCCCGGGAACCAACGCGTCGAACACGCCATGAGCGTACCTCACCTCATCCCCTTCCGCGAGATCTGTACTCGCACATTGAGCTGAGCGCGTGCGCCGCCGTCCTCTCCTTGTTCCATCGTGCTAGTCGCCCCTTGCTTTCGTATGTCGAGTCTGGATGCTCCTCGTCTTCCTCTTGATGTACATGATACGTGGGTCATGATACGTTGACGCTTTCCCCCCGCTGGATGTTGTTTTCCCCACCCGCGCTTGGACTCTCGCCGGTGCTCCCATCTCCGTCGAGGCACGGACAGTTCACTTCATCTTCCGTCGCGATCCCTTGCCATCACCGTCTTGCACACCTCCCTCACCCCGACCCCCTCTCATCGCCCCTACCACGTTTTGTTACCCACAGGAGGGCCTCCGTTTCTTCCTCCTATGACTTAGGTTGGCTAGTAGTGTACTAAATACCGCTGATTTATTTATGATTCGCGTTCGTCGTTAGCTCCGTTGTCCCTACCCGTCCCCCGTTCGGTGCGATCGTATGTTTTCACGAATGTGAAGTGCTGCCCCAAAACTATGTATCACATCTGTGCGATCGCCGACCTGTAACAGGAACTCGCAGTTCAACATGTTTCCTATACACTCGTGGTATGTAAGCCTGGGCAAGTCCATTATCGAAGATCTATGGTGCAGTTCACTTAAAGGCCACCACTTTGTCCGGCGCCTAAAAGTCACGTGAGAATCACGTGATGCGGCGGCGGAGGCTTGCGCCCAGTTCTTCCTAACCACCAGCGGAAGATGGCGAGGTATTGTTCGCTGCGTTTGGTGCTCCCAGTGTAAATTACATAATGTGAAACATAGGCTTGCCCTCCAGAATTGAACAGTGTGAATTCAACGACAGAATATCGCTACCACTGAGTTATGGCCCGCAAGAAAGCATCCCACCTCGCCGCCGCTGCTCGTGCACGCGAAGGGCTAGCAGCACAACGCGCAAGAGCGGCAGCCTCCCGCGCTCTCCGCACACCCTCTCCTGCCCTTCCTGTGCCCGAACGATCACTCCCTGAGCCACCCGCCTCCGAGCCCGAACCACCCACCACCTCCGAGCCTGGACCACCCGTCACCTCCGAGCCCGAACCACACGTTTCAATTCTCAGCAATGCACCGGGGCCCGAGGATGTTATAGACGTTGATGGCGATGGATATGAAAGTACGGAGTCGGACGATTCAGTTTACGAGCTGGAGGGAGATGAGCTCGTGAGCAGCCTCGAAAGAGAGGTAAAAAATGCGTACTCGGTGTTGATGAAGGTGCGAGGCAAGGACGTGTGGAAGGAGGTGGAGAGAGAGAGAGGTGTGGCTGCGAGAACAATCCGCGAGCGCAGCCAGAAGGCCCGAGAGAGCGAGAAACAAGCAGTCATGGGGAGAGGATCGTGAGTTTTCGCCAGTGAAAGATGCAAACAAAAAACTCACCCCGGTTTGCAGCTCAGAGGCTGCTATGCTTCGTGCGTTCCTCAAGAAACCCACACCAGTGGGCCAGACGATGCAGGAGAAGGTCGCCGCTGCAGTCGCTGAGACACGCAGTCTGAGTGATGACATATTCCGACGCAAACAGCTGCTGCCCGACGCTCCAGATAGTCGAGCAGCTGCTGTGCCTTCCCTGCAGGTGGGCGATACGCATTCGCCGTCCGGGCTTGCAACTGGCATGTATGGGATCTCTATGGACAAGATCAAGAACTTGGTTAGCGAGGCGCAGCGACAAAGTGACGAGGCGTTTCTGAGACGACATACCTCGTCGACCATCCAGAACACACAAGTGCCTGAAAATGTCGCCGATACCCTGCACGACAGGAGACTGCTCGCATTGCTGCACGCAGATCATCTCCAGGAGTCGGCGGTTGCATCCACGCAGGTCCAAGACGTTTCCAAAGACCTCGTCAATTCGACGTCCGGGCGGTTGGGTGGCCAGACCCAAGCGACGCGTACGGAGCCGTCTGAGCGAGATGAGGAGGATCGCGACGGATCCTTGCCAGACGAGGCCCTCTTCGACATGGGCTACCTCTCTGACATGTCCGAGGATGTCGAGGACATTCTTCTGGATGGGGACATGGCAGAACAGGACGCATGGTGTGATATGGACGTGACGGACGCACCTTTTCCCCCAGACCCGCATTCTACCCCTCCCTCTACCCCTTTGCAACACGAAACCAGCGCGTATAGTGCCGAGCGTACCCAGAAACGGCGAGCGATGATGTGTGAGCTGGTAGTCAGTACACCATCAGCCAAACGAAGACGGCACGACGTACCTCTCAACCAGGTCCGACAAATGGCCAAGGAAGCTGCGTGTGTGGCGCGACAGAAGGCTCTCCAGGATATAAAGAAGTTGATGGCCTCAAAAAAGGAGTTGCTGACTGGTGGCTTGAACGCGTTGCAGTCGTACCGGGCGCGCGCAGTGCAGAGTTGTTTATACCAGATGGTGCAGAACAAGGTTGGGATGATGGAGGCTTCAAAGTACGCAGCCCGAGGGAATATGTTTTCAGACAGGTGGGGAGCACGCCTGGTGCGGCGGTGGACAAGAGAATGGGTGAAGTCTCGCACGCTGCCTCAATCCGAGCGTGGGCGCCACGCGAAGATCGCCTCCCTCCTCTCCGATCCCACGGTCCGTGCTGCTGTTCGCGCATACCTTCGCTCGGAGAAGTGGTCGCAGGATCCTCACAAATTAAAGTGTCTTCTTCACAATGAGCTCGCACCCTCAGAGGCCAGCAATTATACTCAAGTCATCATTTCCGACGAAATGCCCAAGGGACTCAAGCACTACATGGAAAACAGCGTCCTCCCTCGCCTCCAGCTGAAACCCGGTCGCCATGGGCTCTCCCTCTCGACAATGCGCCGTCTCATGCTCAGTGAGGGCTTCGTCTGGGCGGAACACCGGAAGGCAATCTATTACGATGGCCATGAACGACCGGACGTCGTCGCAGACCGACAGCAGCGTTTCATACCGGCAATGCAAGGGATCCGGGACCGCCTTGTACGCTATGAAGTCGGTGCGGTAACCAATCAGCTCCCCCTCCCAGACGATGGCCGTCCGCGCCTTGTTCTCGTCGCTCATGACGAGATGACAGCACAGGCACACGATGGCAAAAAATGGAGCTGGTTGCTCAACGGCGAGTCCCCAATCAAGAAGAAGGGTGCCGGACGCGGCCTCCATCAAAGCGACTTCATCTGCTCGACTTTCGGCTGGCTCAGCGATGCAAGCATCACGCTCGAGTACGGTAAGAACCACGATGGGTTCTGGAATGGGGAACTTTTCTGCAAACAGGTACGTGCTCCCGAAATTCTATTCGGACACTTAGCTTGTCGACGGCTCCACTGCACACAGCATCCAGCAGCTCGCAGTCTGCGCCGCCACCTTGCGAAACCGTCTCGTCCTCCACATCCTTGATCGTTGACTGGGGAAGTCCGGTACCTCTCTCGGCCTTTCCCAGGTAACGCCATCAAACTTACGCCTGGATAGTTGAACTTACTGATTCCGTTCATTATTCAGCTTGTCGATAAGTTTTTCCCCGCCTTCAAGAAAGCCCACGGTGACGGTTACGTTGCCGTGGTTCTTGTCGACAACTCTCAGGGGCACTCGTGCTATGCTGAGGACGCTCTTCGCGTCTCTCAGATGAACTTCCATCCGGGCGGGACTCAGGCGCGTATGCGCAACGGTTGGTATGTCAAGGATGGTCAGAAGGTTATTCAACCTATGGTGTACCCCGCTGACCATCCTGAATACCCGGACAAGCCCAAAGGCATGAAGACGGTCTTGATGGAGCGGGGACTGTGGCGCTCCAGCCTCAGAATGAAGTGCAAGGGTGGGTGCAAGGACGACACTGCAACCAGTTGTTGCGCGACTCGGATGCTCGAGCGACAACCCGACTTCCTCGAACAGAAGTCGCGTGTGGAGGAGATCATCGAAACGGCAGGTACGTTCATTGACTCCTGTCCGTTTCGGACTCCCACTGATATATATACAGGACATATTTGCATCTTCCTTCCCAAGTTCCACTGCGAAATCAACTTCATCGAGTACTTCTGGGGGGCCGTCAAGAAATGGCTCCGAGAACATTGCGACTACAGTTTCGAGACCCTGCGTCAGAACATGCCGAAGGCACTTCAGTCTGTCCCTGTCGAGCTCATCCGAAAATGGGAACACCGCTCATGGCGATTCATTGACGCATATGCCGAGGGTCTTGGAGCACGCGATGCACAGACGAAGGTCAAACAATTCAGCTCTCGTACATACAAGTCTCACCGTCGCATTCCAGAGCAGCTTGCGCGCGCGATGGATGCATGATGTCATTGTAGATTAGATAAGACCATACTATATCGGGCTACCAGACGCCCGGGGTCAGCGCTAAGATCTAAGTCACGTGTAGCGGCGGAGCTCCCCAGAACCAACTTCGCCAGTTTTCAAGATATCGACTATCTGGCTGGCCATTCTCTTCCCCTCATCATTCCCTGCGTTTTGGCAAAAGATTGAAGGAACCCGGTAAAATTTGAGGTACGAATTCCGGCTTGGACAAAGTGGTGGCGTCTAAGTGAACTGCACCATAGTTAGCAGCCGACC
The DNA here is from genome assembly GCF_003813185.1 of Lentinus tigrinus ALCF2SS1-7. Taxonomy (NCBI): domain Eukaryota; kingdom Fungi; phylum Basidiomycota; class Agaricomycetes; order Polyporales; family Polyporaceae; genus Lentinus; species Lentinus tigrinus. Next base: position 585,840 of record NW_027137920.1, read on the forward strand.
ACAGTTATGGGCGCTTGTCAGTACCGCGGTGTCTTACTACGCGGCTTCGCTCATCACTGCGACCTCCTCTTTGCTCTCCGGATCACCTCCACCTCCTGGACTGATAGATTGTCGTCCTTGTGAACAACGCCTTCGAAGCCGACGGTATCCGACACGCTTGGAGACGGGAACTTCACTGCTGAGGAACTATCTGTGATCTGAATGCAGAAGACGCTCCTCCGGGAGCTGAACGCCTACAAGTAGCTACAGTTCCGTCCGCGCGTCCTCGTACGAGTGGACGACTTTCACGACGCGTTGATTTGCTTGTGCGAGTGCAACGTCTCGGCAGCTTTCCTCCCTACCGCGTGAACTGTCTTCGGTGCGTGCTTGTAATCCTGGCTGAGAAGCATACTCCCGCTTACGACAGTGTCGACTCGTGATGCCATTGCCCTGCGCAGATCACGCTAGCCGTGTAACTCAGCGATCGCCCTCAAGGTCCTTGAGGCTCAGGATATTGTCAGGGGCTTGTCGTCAGCTCTAGCTGCCCTATCTGTGGATCACGTACAGATACGTCCATCCGAGTTTCCTACCCTCATAACGATCAAGGCAGGCCACCATGGCGCAACATCCTACACACCCCTCGCACCCTCCGCATCCGCAGTTTCTCGCCGTTGACTGGCCACAGAATCACGACACCATCCCACCGCAACCTCCCCAGCTCGAGAACGAGTACGACATTGACCCCTCGCGCTACGACATCCTCCAGAACGACATCCCACAGATGGATCGCCGCCGTCCGCAGCAGGGCTCCGGATATATGATGAACAACTTTGGCAGGCAGCAGTTTGGAGGTGCAGGTGACTATGCGTTCACGTTCCCCAATTCCCAGTCGCAGGCCCAGCCACAGCACTTCAATCCTCTCTACAATGGCAGCCAGTTCTACCACGACCAAGCATCCCAATTCCCCGGAATGCCCTTCGGGGACACGTCCCAGTCCATGCCAAGCTCCCCTTACTACGCCGAAGACACGCCCGCGTTCACCTACGGTCAAGGCCAGGGGATCATCGGGCAGCACGGACACGCACGCAGCAGCTCCAACCCTGGCAATCCGGGTCTAACTCCGACCGTCCGGACGTTCCAAGGCGAGCGGACGCCTGTATATTCCAATGTCCCATCGCCCATCACCCCCAACTTCGGATCGTCGCCGAACTATGGCCCTGGGATGGGCGTGCAGCCCGGGATGCCGTATCATGATCGGGGACACATTGACACTGCGGGAGCGCCGCATGCGTCTAAGCGGATGCGCGCGCTGGACGATGGGGAAGGCGAGGTGTCGTCTGTGGACGGAGACGTGCACGAGGACGGGGCCCAGACGAAGGAGGGCGCGAAGCCGTCGAAGCCGTGAGTGTTACGTCGCCTCCTGAACCACATTCGGCGGTGTCCTGACCGAGAGTGGGCGCGTTTAGTCCGGGGGCTTGTGCGCGTTGCAAAGGCTTGAAGGTGCGCATATGCCTAATTCTCCATGGTACTCTATATTCTTACCCCTGCTCTCCTGTATAGGTCAAGTGCGAGTTCAAGACGGACCCCGACATTTGCAAGCGTTGCCTCAATGGGGGGCACGAGTGCGTAATTCCCGGTCGGAAGAAGCGCCGGGCACCTCCGTACGCCTACTTCAGTTTCATCACGTCTGACTACGGGACGCTTATATGTTTTGTTGGTCTGTCATCAGGAGGCGCGACTTACTGCTGAGTCAGATCCGTGAACAAGCGGCCAAGATCGAGGAGCTCATGAAACAGCTCGAGGAAGCGAACAAGCGGGCCAGCCAGAAGCAGACTGCGGAGAGCGAGCGTGCAAATGCACCGTCACCCTCCCATTCCGCGTCCGCGTCTACTACAGACATATCGAACATATCGAATAGCGAGCTCACAGGGTCGGAGATCGGAACACCGGAGCCGGCGTCAGACCACCTCACAAAGCCGGACGTCCTGGACTGGATTGCGAAGGCACGAGAGTCTATCGAAGCCTTCGGTGGCTACATCAACATGGGTGGAACAGGCGTGACGAAGGACATGATTGGGGAGGACGTGCTGGGCTGGAAGGACAGCAGTAGCGAGGGCAGCGAACAGGGCGATCTCACGGGTCAGGACTATGTCGAAGAGACGAACAGCGACATCCACGTCGAGGTCCAGGACGTCGACGCCACAGCTGAGCCGCAGCGGGGCCGGCCCGGGCCGAAGGGCCTAGCAGCTGGAGAGGCGAGCACGTCGACGGCTGAAGACCGAGCGTCAGCGAGCAGCACCACGCAGAGCTCGCGCCGGAAGAAGAGCCGCACTGGCGCGAGAAGCGAAAAGCTTGCTATCCTTCCGAACGAAGTTGCACCTATCGGTATGCTTGCAAATCTGAGCTTGAAGAAGTCAAAGTCGAAGAGCCGCATGTCTAGCCGCAGCCGCAGCGTCAGCACTGTAGACGACAACGAGTATGGTGTGGCTAACGATGATTACTTCCGTGCGAATAGTATGTCGCTCATTCTCTGGGGAGGTATCTCAATTCATCACTCAATCATACTCCGTTACAGGTCCAGGACCGGATCGACCCATCATGTATTCGCAACACCAGACACCATATATCCTTCGCAGCGGCTTAGTGAGCCCTGCGGAAGTAGAGAAGCTGTTCAAAATGTGGGTTGAGTGCTTTTCTCCCGCGCCATGCGACTAATATGTCTGCAGATACTTCGACTACATAAATCCAAATGTATCACTCCTAGACCCTGTACTCTACACCGCTCAGAAGACCTATTGGAGAAGTCCATTCCTGTTTACTGCTAGTGAGTGTTTAACCATGTCTGACTGCTGTGTACTCACCCGCTCGAAGTTTGTGGCATATCGTCCAAGTTCTACTCCCAGCGTCCGGAGTTGTACCAACAAGCCATGAATTGTGCTCGTCTTGCCGGTGGGTCGACGCTCATTGGAGGGCAGAAGAGTGTCGAGACTGTGGCGGCATATATGCTGCTTGCACTTTATCCTGTTCCGGCCAGGAAGTGGGAAGAGGACCGCTGCTGGGTATATCTGGGCCTCGCCATTCGGTGCGTGCATCTCGTATAGACGTACATCCTGGGACTGACATTGTTGCCTACAGTATCGCAACAGACATCAACTTACACCATCCTCATACTGTCCAACCCGAGAACGAGCAGCACGCTCGCGAGATGCTCAACCGAACGCGGTTATGGCTCAACTGCTTCAACGTTGACCGGTCTATGGCGTCACAGTACGGCAAGGCGCCTATTATCAGCAACACCGACTACGTCGCCAATCACTCGGAGTTCTGGTATAAGAGTTCCCCGTACAACATCCCGGACATCGATATCCACCTGTGCGGGTACAATGCTGAGCTGAAGGTCCTTGCCGAGTACCGTTCCACCATCTTCAGCGATCCGGAACATCCTGTGGGTCTGAATAAGGTGAGTTGATCGACGGGGCCTGTCATTTTCTCACCATCACTCATCGCTTCGCTAGAACTTGGACGTCACCGGTGAGGCGAGTAAGACGGATGATCAGCTCGCACGCCTATGGGAAACCTGGGCTGCGCGGATGCGGGACGAGAACAACAAATCCCCAGTCTTCCAATTCCGCATGCACCTCCTGAGGGTAGCGATCAGCTATGCGCGGATGACGGCCCTTGCATTCGCCTTCCAGCACACGTTCGGCCGAGATCCTTCACAGGGGTTCAGCGATGCATTCTTCTGGAGGGTTAGTTGGATCTCGTCATCTCGAATGTGCTCCTACTGACTTTTGTCCCGCCAGTGCCTCCGCGCATCAAAGGATCTCATCAGAACCCTGGTAGATGATATTGGTGTGCCCCAACTACGTACGTCTCTCATGATTTCTCACAACCATTGTGTTTACAATTTTGGACCAATAGGTATCTATCTACGCCATGGTCCAGATTCAGAGTGTGTCTTCGTGACCTTCACTTGTGCGTTCCTTATTAAGGTACGCGTCCTGGCAGCGCATCCATCTGTCTTATGCTAATACTTGTGATCTCAGTTGCTACATCCTAAGTTTGCAACCTACATTCCCCGTGAAACGCGAGTGGAAATCCGATCTATGGTGGAAGAAGTTTCCGATTTCCTAGGTTCTCCCGAGGTCGCCATCGACGACCGCCATGGTCCGAAGATGTACTCGCGGTTCCTCAAGGGCCTTCTTGAGACCCCTCTTGCAACCATAGATCACTCGCCTGCGGCTTTGAAGCGCGCGATGAGGTCCCTTGCAGGATCTCCATCTGACCCTGATCGCCCTAGTGCATCGCCTGCTGCTCCTGTCTCCTCCTCCTCTCCTCCTGCACCTTCAGCTGGGACAAGCATGTCGAACCAGAAAGCTGCAACGTCCCCAACAGACTCGCAGATGTTCGATGGCCTAGGGCTGCAGTATCCAGATCCAGACCAAATGTCGCAACCCGTGGACGCTGCGGAGTTGTATGCGCCGCCATTGCCGTTTGACAGCGACTTGTTGCACTCCATGCAGGCTCTCACCGAGGCGAACTGGTCGAACATGGTGTTACCTGGTAAGCTATGCTCCTCTCTCTAATCAGCTGCAATACTTACATGACCGTCGCAGGATTCAATTGGATGGATGCCATACAACCGGATACGGACGTGCAGATGCGATTCAACGATCCCAATCCTGCTGTTACCCATTGAACCTTTTTTTCATAATATGCTTCTCTTGCTTTTCGTACCTGTATTGGATATGTTGTCGGGCTGTCATCACTCTATGCTCGTGCTTTCGTGCCAAATGTAACTCTACAATGTTCTAATGCCGTTCCAAACCCACTTATGTACTGGTACTCGTAATCTACGCGATCTTGGACCGAGAACGCTCGATCTCCTCTAGTGTAATGCCACTGCGTTCGCACATCCCGCGGAAGATCCCGTCCGGAAGGTTGAAGAGCTTTTGTGGGGTGTCGAATTCCTGTTGCGGAATGTCAGTGGGATATGGCACAACGCCTCAATTGAGAACTTACCGCAATCTTGCCAGCCTCGAGAACGAGGATTCGGTCATAAGAGATGATGGTGCGCAAACGATCTGCCAAACGAACAATTACAAAGAAAGTTCTATCTGGGAGACGTTCACTACTCACGGGCAATGCACAGGAGGGTCTTGTGACGGAACTGAGTCTGAATCGTGTGCTGGATCTTCGAGTCCGTCTCAAGATCAACGGATGCGGTGGCCTCGTCCAGCACTGTGGGACGTATGAGCGCGATACCTCACCTAGGTCCGAGGATGCACATACCGACGACCTGACTATCCTTGACCAGCGCACGAGCAAGACTCAGCAAGCTACGCTCGCCCACACTGAGATTGGAGCCTTCACTCTCGATAACGGTGTCGAGGTTGAAGCGGGAGGTAGGCGTGTGCGTGCCGTCGACGTCCACCTTCGGCGACTCGACGAGGAAGGATCGATGAAGAGCATCCCATAGTTGCGCGTCGGTCTGTCGTGGAGGTGAGCGACTAGACGAGGTTAATCTTAGCAGATCTACGTACGTAAAGGTTGAAGGGATCCAGGTTCGAGCGAATGGTACCGCTGAACAGGAGTGGCTATGTGCAATAAATGTATCAGCACAGGATCAATGCACCAGTGAGGATGGACGTACGTCTTGCGGGATGATCGAAATCTTGCTACGCAAATCCTTCAGCCCAATCTTCGCGATGTCGACGCTGCAAGAGGTGTTTCAGCATGACGTCGTTACTCATGTCGAAAACTTCCGTACCCATCAACGGTGATAGAGCCAGAAGCCAACTCGACGATGCGGAACAATGCCAACATCAACGTGGACTTCCCCGCACCGGTCCTACCTACGACCCCGATTTTCTCGCCGCCGTGGACTTGCATAGACAGGCCCTTGAGGACGAAGGGCAAGCCGGGCCGGTACCGCATGACGACGTCCTTGAACTCAATAGCTCCTTCAGCAGGCCAATCTGCAGGCGGTTTGCGCTCAGTGATCTCGTGCGGCGCCTCCTGGGGGATCTGGTCTTCTCGACTGTACTGCACGACTGGCAACGAGGTCAGTACATGATGATAGAGTTAGTGGCTGAGGAAACATACTGCGTTCGACGGAGCTCATGTAGTTCTGTCAGGATTGCGTGAGCAGACATTTCCGGCAAGTCATCTACCGTATTCACCTCCACTTCGGCAGATTGCCGAGTAAGCATACCACACAGCTGAGTCAGTGAGGCTATAAAGCAGTGATCAGCCGTTGACAGAAGCTCAATGCACCGTGACGCTTACTGGTGTATGTTAGGACCAGACCGATTTCCGCAGGATTGATGCCAGAAGCATTTGAGACGGCGAGCATTGCCACCTGTTGACGGACATCAGACATATTGCAAGGTTGAGAAAGGCTGTTGTACTCACGATGAAAGTCATGAGGCCGCCGAGCATATCCAGACGGATGGCGAGCCATCTGTGTTACTTTGTGTCAACAGAGTATACCGGCAGGTTAGACGAAAACGCACCTCTGGTTCGTCACAGTCAAGAAAGCAGCCCTGTCCTCTAGATCGACGTAGTACTCGTTGTCGCGGAGGAAGCGCTCGACCTCTCCATAGCTGCGAATGGTGGGCAGACCTGACAGAGACTCCGCGAAGTGAGCGTATAGGAGCGAACGGAGCATGTTGTCTATGGGCCGTCAGTACTCATACGAGAGATGAGTGGCATGAGAATGGCCTTACCTAGACGTTTCAGTTCACGCGCACTGGCCCGATAGAACGCGGCAAAGTAGTTATAGCCGACGGAGATTCCGACGGCAGCGATGACTGGGTTGGCGGTTACAAAGGCAGTCCGGTGCGAGAAACGATCCCACTTACTGAAGTAGTGCTCGATGACGGTGACAATCACGACACTTCCAAGGACATTGGCGATGGTGAGAATGACTGCAGAGTGACCAGGTCAGACTTGAATCACTCCTGACTCAACAAAACCCTACTGACATAGACGCATAGACACTATCAGAAGACTTAATCAGCAAACATGTTCGTACATAAAGTGCATGAACAGCTCACCGGGAAGCTGGTTATCGATGTCTTGAGGTGAAGGACGCATGAGTCCATGCAAACAAATGATCAGTGTGATACCACTTACTCTCTATGTCCTTTCCGAACACGCTCAAGATCCGGCCCATGGGCTACAGACGCGTCAGAGCGGAGCCACAGTAACTAGGACAACCCAAGTGCCTACCGTGGTGTCAAAGAACGACATCGGGGCGTAGAAGATGTTGCGAATGGAGTCGTGGTGCAGGTTCTGAGACACGAAGTAACCCATCTCATCCATGACCATACCCCTACAACAACGTGAGCATTTCATCACTCGCAGTGGCCGCAAAGCGAACTACTCACACAGCGAAGGTGAACAGAGCCTGGGCGATACCGAGCATGGCGTACAAGATCTGATAGAAGGAGTTCGGCCGATCCCACGTGCTAAGACACTGTGAGTTCACAGTACACAGTGACGTTGCACGAGCAGATAGAGGACGTACTTGGCCTGCCACCAGATCAGCGTGTAGTTATTCATGATTGAGCTGCCTTGCATCGCCAACATGCAGAGGATCAAGAGCGGGCCAGTGAAATACGCGCGCGCCGCTGCGATATAATCACCATAAACTGGGAGTCGTGAAATCAGCCGTTATACAACCATCGGCTGCGCAGAGAAGCCTCACCCTTCCAGCTGACAGAGCCGGTAGTGCGCTTCTCGCGGACGATGAGGCGACCCTCTAGCTTGCCTGTACCTGCACCTTTGCGCTGAACGGACTCAGACTTGTTCTTTGCGTCGTCGACAGCGGGGGCCAGGGGCTTGGCCGATTCGGCGATGTACTCTTCGGCTTCGGCCTCGTCTTCCTCCTCCTGCGTCTTACCACCGAACTCCTGCATGAGACGGGCGAACTCCTTGCCATTGGTCATGAGATCAGCGTAGGTACCCTGCTCTTCAATGCGACCGTTCTGACGAAGGGACATAAGATAATTACGCTCATGTTTTGGGGTTGATGGGCAGGGGCATACCTTGAGCGTGTAGACGTAGTCGCACTGAGACAAGAAGTGCAAGGCATGGGTCACGAGGATGACAGTCTTGCCACGGTTGCGCAGAGCACCGATAATCGCATCGGCGAAGAGAGCCTTTCCTACATGCGCGTCGACGGCTGACAAGGGGTCGTCGAAGATGACGACGTCCGCGTCGTAGTAGAGAGCCCGAGCGATGTTTACCTGTTAACAATCGTACGCTCGTGAACTGGGTCACGTGCAAATATATAGTCTTGCGGGACACGCACTCGTTGCTTCTGCCCACCACTCAGATTGATACCCTTCTCGCCGATCTATGGTGGAATATTGAGAGGCTGGGACATTGAACTGCACGGGGAGAAACAATCACCTCTGTCAAATCACCGTCGCCGAGGACCTGCAAATCCGGTAGGAGCGACGCCTGCTCGATGGCCTTCCAATACTACGTGAGGGGATCAACGAGCCATTCAGATCTAAAGCGGGGAGAGCTCACCTTGTCCTCGTCAAAAGGCTGCCCGAAAAGGACGTTCTCACGCTGGTGGAGAGGTCAGCGGGACTCGACTAAAATTGCTGAGCAAGGATCCTACCAGTGTCGCGTTCTGGATCCATGCCGTCTGCGAGCAGTACGCGACACGGCCGCCAAAGGACACATGACCCTTAACCTTGCGCATCTCGCCGATGAGGCCCTGGAGCAAACTTGACTAGGAGGCAGTTAGTAGTCGGAGCAAGAATCCCCATTACAGATAGCATACCTTGCCGCTGTTCCATGTAAGTCAGATTAAATTACTGATCATAGTGCAAAGGGAAGGCATATGGAACGTACCTGCCAACGGATCCGACAACGGCCACCAGTGTACCCTTGGGCACGAGCATTGTAACGTCCTTGATCTGGAACGGCGGACCCGCATTCGTCGTCGCCGCGTCGTTCCCGTCCGCCTTGTCCTTGTGCTTATCCTTCCCCTTCGGGCCACCCTTGCCCGGGGTACTCATCATGTCCCCAGCAGCCTTGCTCTCCTCCCACTCGAAGGTCGCGCCCTTGACCTCGACCGCGAGTTCCTGCTCGGGGTTGATCGCGATCGCATCCGCAGGATCCTTCGTCTCCGCGTTGAACACCTTCGTCAAGCGCACGAGCGCATTCTGCGCGTCCGTTGTGGCCGAGAGCGCTCGGGGAAGGAACATGAGCGGCTGCCGGAGCAGCTGGAAGAGCGAGAGCGAGGCGAAGATGATGGCGACGTCGAAGTCATGCGCGGTTGCAGTGTAGGTTACGAACGCGATCGTGGCGGCGCATATGGGAACGGAGTACGCTGCGGCGATGCTGTTGGGTGGATGGATTTGTGTGAGGAGTGTGGGACGTATGGGAGAGGTGGTTATGCCTTACTTGGCTGAGCGGGCGATCTGGATCTTGCGCGTCCCCTGGAGCTCCTTGCTCCGGATGTCGAAGATGCCTGTGATCAGTGTTTCAACTTCCAAGCGGTCTCTGCATTCATGGGGATACTCTGAACTCACGCTTCAAGAACGGTTGCTCATAGCAGAAGTACTTCACGACACGCATTGCACCTGAATGACGATATCAACGTCCCGTTCCGACACATATGCGAGATATACGCACCCAGAACCTCAAGAATGATCTTTGCCCGCCTGTCCGTCCAGCGCAACGACTTCTTGCCCGTGCGGAACTGGAAGGACATGACACGTTCCTGGATCGGGATAATCAACAGGAAAAGCGAGAATCCCGCCAATGCCGAGGGGCCCAGCTATCATGGCGTCGAGGCGCAGAGGTATGTAAGGTTAGAACACGCGCGACATGGTTATCTCGATGAGCACGCCAAGAACGCACCTGGACCAACAAGATTATCAAGCATATTGTCACTTGTATCGGTGCGGTCCACACTGCACAGCATTTCGTTGTCAGCAAGCCCGTCTGATAGGTTATCCCCGCAAGCGACGGCCGAGCGAAGGGAACAAGGCGTGGTGGCGTTTTGGGACTCACCGGCGTGCTACAAGATAATGACGTCGAAATTCCGGCCGTACGATTGGTACCAACTTGTCAGCCAGGCACGGACGGAAGCACAGCGTTGAAACAACGAGCGGAAGGGCGATTACTTACGAACCACTGCGCGCAGGCATCAATGCGGGAGACCTGGGGACGCCACAAGGAGTGTTATCTGGTGGCTGCACGCCGACTGATCAGGCGATTACTCACGTCCGTCGATATATGGGTCACGAGTGCCGCATTGGGGAGGGACGTGCGAGCCTTGCCGGTGAGACTCACGCCGCGCTTGTATATTGAGCTGATCAACGATGCGCGGGCGAGCAGTCCCGTGGTCATGGAGCGCCAGAAGAACTACAGCGAGTGCTCATTGCTCAGTGTCGTGTCGTGACTCGGGGACCAGCAGCAGGGCACGCACCTGGTGCTGGCACACAGAAGCCGTTACGGTCGTGCAGAGCAGCCCGATGGCCATGCCGACACCGCGCCCGATATTGGGCGGAGTGTGCCCGGCATTGACGGCAGCGACGTGTTCTTTGCCAAAGTTGATGATCGCCTTGACGAGGAGCGGGCCCATGAGCTGCGCCGTGTCGCCAAAGACCTTGAACAGTCCACCAAACCAGAAGTCCCGCCCGAGCACATCGTTCAGCGTCCACGCCAGACTGGCCTGCTTGCGCCCGTCGACCTCACGCCAGTGCGTCTCGAGGGCGGCACGCCGCTCACGATAGCTACCCTTGCCTCGGAGAGCCTGCATGGCCCACTTGGAGCGTTTGCAGATGCCGGGTTTGATCTCGCCGTTGGCGAGGCGCGTGTTCCAGTCGTTGGCTACCTTGACGCGGCGTGCCCATGCTTCGTCGAGCTGCGCACCGAGGTTCCCGGACTCGCGGCTGTGATCCATCTTCCAGAGGTCGGTTGCCTGGAGAGTGCGCTGGTATCCGAGGCTCTGGAGAACGTGCATAAAAAGTTGGTTCTGTATGTGCAGACGAAGGCGACGTACCATTAAGGGATTTATCCATCTGTAGGTTAGAATGGTGAAGATCGAGGCATACACTAAAGGTATGGTAGTGGCATCGTCGAGAGACTTGGGAGCCGGCGGTGGAGGATCCTTCGGGTACCTGACAGGCAGCGTAAGAACTCAAGGTACAGAGGTTAACCCCCCGATGGCAATCGCTGTATCACAGGTCCTACTCATACTCATGCCCAAGACGGGGAAAACTCAAACAGGATGCAGAGCGCTGGTAAACCCACAGCCGCAAGATCACTTCACCACGAACAGACAAGAGCACTCACCATATTTGCCACCAGTGTCTGCGAAACCGGACGTGTTCCTCGCCGGTGTCGAGGTCAATGTTGTGGGAGGGACGGATGTTGTCCTTTGCCTCGGTTACAGTGGCATCGTCGACCTGTCCCTTCTCGACGTCAGAATCGTTAGAGTCAACCGTTGTGAGCTTCTCTTCCGCCATCTGACTTGGCGGGAATGGCTGGCACGCTCAGACAATGTAGGCGACTCGAGGAGAATCTGCGGGAGGACGAGGAAACGCTCCCGTCTGGCCAGGCGTACATATAGTTTTTCGTGGAGGTATTCGCATGGCCGCATTGGGGTGCGAAGATAACAGAAAGCCGCGGCCGGGGTGCGGCAGCGAGTGGGTGCTAATGATAGCGCTCGAGGAACTAAGCAGGCACATAGACAGCAGACGCCCTCCCCGCACCGGTTATGTGGTTTACCCCCGAAAATCCGACGAGTTTGCGTCATCCCAATAGCATACGCTTGCCGCCCACACCGAGCGACCTTGCCAGGCAATAACCAGGATGCTGCTCAAACATTTTTCAAGCTTTGGCGTCGCCTGTGTGCCCCGAATTTTATGTCATCTGTATACGTGTGCTTGCCGCCAACACCGAGTCGCTGAGAGGAAACGTAAACAGTAGCCGGGCTCGGTGAGCGGATGGGTTCCAATCTGCCCCCGAGTTTACCGGTGGCTGCTTCCGAAGGACAATGTCTTCTTGTCTCCTCAAAACTCTCCGTCTGCCCCATGCAACACATCCGACGAATAACAGCACCCAAAGTACAGCAACTTGGCCATGCGGTGATCAGCAGCTGCACAGCGCAACGACGACAGCGAGCGGCTGTGCCTTGGTGCCGAGCACTATGTCCAAGCTCTGTGCTCGCTGTTTCCCAGCTGCCCAGATAAAACGCCACTCCATGACGACGTAGAAAGGATCAGCTACTACGAAACTTCCTCCACCACCCCTTCCCCATTCCACCCCTGCTGTCAACGGCAAGCCTCGCGTTCGGGGACAACTCAGGCAGCGATCGCGTGCCAGTAATTAGGACATTAACATCCCGCTGCGGAGTACCGTGAGTACTACTCATATCAGCGTCATTTTCCAGATTGCGGTCTGCTGACTGCACAATGGCAAACTTAGACGTGAGCATGAGCAAGGAAATCGGAACCCTTGTCGTCGTCGTCCTCAAAGCCCGCAATCTCCGTGACAAGCACACCATCCACAAGCAGGATGTGTACGCACAAGCGACCTTGAGCAAGGTCACGAAGAAGACGAAGACCGATGTCCGCGGAGGGCAGCACCCCGTCTGGGACGAGGAGCTCCGTTTCCCTATCTACAAGCCCGTGTCCGATGAGACGAGGAAGCTCGAGATTGCTTGCTACTCGAAGGAGCCCAGGTCGGACGAATTGGTCGGGCGCGGTGAGGTGGACATCTCAGAGACGTTGAAGACGGGCGAGTTCGATGGTGAGCACACACATTCCACTCTTCGCGAGCAGGATTGCTCAGCGCGACGCCCCTACTGTCAGACTGGGTCCCGCTGCAGATGGAGGACGGACAGCATCGCGGAGACGTTTTCCTTGAGATGACCTTCTACTCTGCCGCGCCCCCGCCACAGCGCCGTCCGTCCAAGTGGGAGCCCAAGGACCGCCTGAAGCGTCCAGAGTCTTCGTATGCGTACCCTGCCTCTCCCCCTCAGGCAACCCCTACGCCCCACGGTCACCCCGGCCACAGCCCTGCGCACAAGCACGACGTCCTTCCTCCCCTCCCGGAAGAAGCTGCACCCCCACCGTCGATACCCTCGATCCTCCGTCCTGGGGGAGGCGCGCCTGTCCGCACCAGCCCCAAAGCAGGCGGAGGTTTGCTACCTCCAGAGCACTCCGTGCGCACGCACGCGCCTCGTGACCCTTCCCCGCCTGCGCCCGTCCGTCACTCGCCACCCAACCCCCCACTAGAGTCCATCCCGCCCTACCTCCGTCCGGGCGGCGGCGCCTCTCGACCTCCAGCTCAAGCTCAGCCTGCTCCTCCTGCCCCAGGTCCAGCTCCTTATATACCCGAACCGCAGATACCCGCACCAGAAATACCAGCGTACAACGCGGCTCTCGAAATTCCAGCATACAACCCGGCCCCCGAAATTCCAGTATACAACGCGGCTCTCGAAATTCCAGCATACAACCCTCCGCCGCGTCCACAGACATACTACGGCGCAGGGGACTACATCACTCCACAAGCGCGGCCGTACCCCGAGTACACCGCCCCTGCCCCGCGACCGCACTCGTATGAGGGGTACAGCTCCCCGCCAGTCAGTTCGTGGTACGGTGCGCCGCCAGTGTCCCAGCCTCAACCCCCCGTGCAGCCTCCGCCTTACCCCCCATACGGAGTAGGGTACCCTGACGCGAACGCAGATGCGAACGGCTACAGACGCGAGCAAAACTTCGACTTGCCGGACCCGTACCTCCAGGCCCGCTACCAGACTCCCCTCCCGCTCCCGAAGGACGAGCGCACCTCTGCCACACCATCGTATTCGTACTCTCAACCTCCTCAGGCCCAGCCTAAGCCGCCGAAGCACCCGCAGGCGGCACCTGTCCAGCCCAAGCCAGCAGCCAGTGCTCCGAAGCCGAAGGAGCCGAGCAGGGAGGAGCGCGACCGGCAGATCGCCCTGAAGCTCAAGCAGGAAGAGGAGGAGCGGCAGCGGAAGCTGCGTGAGCAGGAAGAGCGCGACATGGAGCTCGCGCGGCAGCTCGACCTTGAGCTGAATCTCGACGGAGGAGGTGGAGGAGCGTCGGAGTCGCGCACTGCTGCTGGTGCGCCTGGTATGCCCGGCGGCTTGTGAGCTGAGTTGCACGACGATGAGGATGAGCCATTGACGTGCTACGGTAGAGAAAGAGAGAAGGAATGTAATATATTATTGTCACGTATCTACGACCAGCTAGCCTATGTGCTGTCTATCTATGTATCTGAGTTGTGGCCGTCGCATACATATCTATGTCTCCCTACATACCCTATGATCAAAGAGGCTTAAGCTTCGTGTTCATTGTTCCCGGACGGTACTAATACATTGAAACAGCTCGTCACAGCAGGATAGACCACGGAGACAGCAGATACGACATAAGTAGTACTTAGTAGAGTGGAGAAATGAGAGTCGACAGACACCGAGACGAAACTCATAGAGGGAAGGAGAGGAACAGTGTAGAGATGAAGCAAGAAAGCATGGATGGACGGACGGACGGACGGAGGTGTACGTCATGCGTGCGAACGGGAAGGAAGGAAAGCAGAGCCTACACGAGTCAGGCATAAGTGAAGGAATTAAACAAACTCGATTCGTAAGCCGGTAGGTAAATGGAGGAAGAGAGGTCATGACGGTCATAAATTGTATGCGTGAGCGTGAGCGGGACGTGCGTTGTGCGGGGGGTACTTGATGCCTATGAATGCGATGCTGCGTTGCGTTGCGTTGTGTGATGGAAAGCGGAAGGCATAAGTGCGATGCGAGAGCGGGATGCATAGGGCATGGAAGGGTATGGGGATGGATGCATAGGCTCCTCCTTCCTCTTCTCCTCATCTTCGTCTCTCCTATGCAGACTCCTCCGGATATGGCAGCGGCACCTCGCCCATTCGCTCGCCGTGCACACGCATGCGATAGAGGCACGTGAACTCGTCTTTGCCCCAATTGCTCTTCACCAGCAGCACGACGACGCCGAAGTCGATCCCGAGCTCCTTGATCTCCTCATGTACGGGGAACGTCTGAATGTTCGCAGACGCATGGATGTCGTACGTGAAGTTCGCGACGCGCACGTACTCCGGGTTCCGCGGCAATGTGCGCGGATATGGGACGTCCAGGGGGCTTGGGGGAAGAGACTGGCCAGCAGACTCCGCCGCCTCGCGCTTCTCGGCCTGTCGTTCGCGCCACTCGCGGAGCTTCGCGACATTGTCCCGACCCTCGACCATACCCCACAGCTCCATTTGGCGCGGGGCGGAGCGCATGTCCATCGCGACCTCCTTGGCGACGTGGTCGATGGTCACATCGGTGATGTAGACAGGAGCTGCGAGTGCAACACCAAGTTGACCCTGTTCGCCGCCAAACGGCCAGCAGTGTCCGGTGTGAATCTCGTGGTGCAGCGCAGTAACAGGAGGGCGGCCGATGGCGTAGCCATTCCCGCCGGTGAGGAGGCCCTTGAGCTGGCCGGTTAGGCTCCCTGGACGGACCTCGAGAGTTTCGCTGGTGAGGGAGGGAATGATGCGCGCACCACCAGAGTGGAGGGCGAAGTCTACACGAGCAAGCGTGTCCTTTGATGTACGCATGACGGCCCTGTTGACGAGCTGGTCGATGAGTGCAGTGACATCCTGGCCGTCCGAGGACTTGATGGTGACGCCCTTCGTCTTGCCAGAGGCGACATTCTCCCACCAGTGCGCAATCTTGCCAGTAACGACACCGGCCTTGATTGCGTTCTTGCCAAGCTCCATCGCCTCCTTGACACCACCCTCTACTGTACCGACACGCTCCTCCAAAGCCTTGAGCTTAGCACGTGCCTCATCGTCGCTGCCAATAGATGGCCTGCGTGCATCCGCATCTCGGAGTTGCTGCAGCTGAGAGGACAACTGGGTGATCTCCTTCTTGACGGCATTGATTCCGTCGCTCGTCGAGGCGCGGAACTTGCTCTCGGCGTCCTGTGCCCGGATGCTCTCCTTCTGTACCCGGGTCTCCAGCGAACCGATCCGACCAAAGACATCCTGACGGTGCTTGGCGTCACCCTCGATGTAGAGACGGGAGCGTTCCGAGTCGAGCGAAAGGCTCGCAAAAGCCTTCTCGAGGGTCTGGAGGCGCGCTGAGAGTGCGGCGAGGTCGGCAGCAGGGATCTCGGGAGCATGGTAAACAGGCGCGTGACCACGGGGGATGGGGATCTTGCTTAGGTCAAGCATTCCGCTGTTGAGCGCACGCCATGCCAACCAAATGGAGATACCAGCCAACGCATATTTGTGGAGCTTGAGCCGCACAAGCGCGAGCGGGATGGAGGTGATGATCGACACAAGAGTGCGGAAGAACCAGGTAATCGCGCGAGCGAGTTCATGCACTACGCGTCCAAGAGTGGCCCCTACAGAGAAGGAGTTCTTCGTTGGAGGGAACGCGCCATCAATCTGTGGTGGAATTTCTTCAAGCTCGGATAGTGCTCCTCCCTCGAGATCCGTCGAATGATTGAGACCACTAGAGTCATACTGTGTTGGAGGGACTGAAACCTGTCGAGCGAGGGGTGGGACAGACCCTCTAGCTATTGAAGGTGCTCTCTGGAACGGTGTGGTTCCGCGTTGTGATCGCTACTCAGAGTCTGAGAGGGCAGTTTGCCGGTTATGTACAGGCGTACGCACCTGTTCGCTAGCTTGCTCATCTTCCACAGAGCTTCCCTCCTCCTCATCTTCTGCCGCTCCGTTCTCTCCTCTTGCGCCCTTCTTCTTCTTCTTACGCTTGTCGTAGCCTGCGACGGGTAAGGTAGTAAGAGGACCCCCGGCGGGGCCAGTCTTCTTCTTCTTGCGTCGCGTCCGCTTGCCGTCCTCCTCGAAGTCCTCGTCGGATTCCTCGAGATCAGACATAGTTGGCCGGTAGGCCTTGTTGTCAGTCGACATGCGGTTCTTGCGATGTTGGGCTACATTACGTCGAGAAGTCGGTTTCTGAGATCCGTTTCCAGCTTGGAACTCGCGTTCCTCCGCGGAGTAATCGTAACTCGACTGATCGCGTGCGCTCTCGTTCCCATTTGCGAAAGAGTTCTCGGGCTCCTGCGACCGCTCACGCAAGAGGAAGGTAGCGGGAATGACACGTCGGACAAAGTCGTAGCCTTGTTCCAAAGGAGTCTTCGCGCGCCCGTTTGGCTGGACCTCTTCCTCTCCCTCCGAGTCAGGCACATGACGTACGGACGCGGTCTTCGATACTGGGCGGGCCACACGGGCCTGTTGTGATAGGCGGTTGGGAGGAGGGGCGAGTCGGCGGTTGATGGTGGACTGGGTCTCCTTTTCGTACTCGACTGAGGTACTACGAGGGACCATGGGCTGCTTCCGGATACCGGACGCCCAGGCTTCGTTGGGGTTCATGGCTGTATTGTTCGCGGTAGCGTAGCTCGTGTTGCTGCCGCTAGCGTTGCTAGAGTTTGCGGCGGAGATGTCAAAGGAGTTGGAGGTCGCGGCCTGGGTAATTGCGCTGACAATATTAACAGACGTGTCCCGGACACTCCACTTCTCTGGGTGAGGTGGAGAGGCAACGGTACGGGGACCCACAGAGCGAGATGGCTGCGCCTGAGAAGTCTGCTCGCGCTGCTTGAGACGGGCGAAGCGGACGAGAGCGGGTTCCTCTGGGTCGTCTTCCTGGGGGAGGGGGGCTTTGTCGGGCTTGGGGGGCGAGCGCGAACCGACGGTAGGTGCTCTAATCCACTATCAGCCGCGCATATAAATGAAAGGCGACGCGAGGCCACGCACCCGTACGAGTATGAGGTAGGTATCGCGCGGCGTTGGGCTGCGTTGGGGTTGTTCTTGTTGAGAAAGGTGTGGTGATCTAGACGTCTGCCTTGACCGAGAGGTGTGCTCGAGAAGGACATGTAACTCGCGTGTTCAAGAGCGGGAAATGCGCAGGAAGAAGCGGAAGATTTTGGAGATGAGATGCAGGAAGCGTGGCTGGCTTGTCGATGAGAACGGGGGCGGGGGCATGTAGGCCGTGCGTCTGTCGCGTGTCGTGGTTGTGGTCGACCTCCGCGAACACGCGCGACCGCCTGCCCCCTCCCGGCGCCTATCCCGCCCGCTGGTGGCCAAACAAAGACAACTATGCCTATTTGGGCTCGCTTGTGTTGTCAGGGTGCGCCAGACTCACCTCGGACAATGACAAGGCGTCGAGCGCATTGTACTCTCAACGTCTTGGAACCAAGCTGGACAGCATGTATATACGTACACCAAAGCCAGAATGAATGAACAAGCAGCATGCTGAGTCGGGGGTATGTGTTGAATAGGTGCTGATACAATACGAGTGTGTCGACGCAAGAGGCCCGAGTATTTTGTGTCTATTCTATCGTCATCGTCGTGAAAGAGCGTGTCGTGTGAATCAATGGAGGGAACGTGAGCACGATGTTGAAGTAAGAAAAGCGCCACGGCCACATCTACTGCGGCCGGCACTCCGGTTCGCCATCCTCGTCATCCTCGTCGTCCTCCCAGTCGGCCTCGTCGCCATCGCCGAACTGGAAACCAGATGGGTGATCAAAGAAGTTTGAACCAGCGGGGAAAGGCGTTTCACGCACGTCGACGATGTCGCTCGCTTCAAACGGCACCTCGTCCACCACTGCAGGCTTCGGATCCATCTCCGGCTTCTTCGGCGGTAGGATTGCTTCAAGAGCCTGAGACCACATCTGGTGAGATCCGGAGCTTGGGCTGCCGCATAAGACAACATACCTGAGGATCAATTGTCTTCAGCCAGCTCTCTTCTGGCATGTCGATCTCGAGCATGACATAGAGGTTGCCCTTGTGATCAGGCGTCTTGTAGTGGGGCATACCCTCACCACGAAGGACTATGCTATCGCCAGGCTTGATGATCTTGCCCTTCGGACTTGTTACATGTACGCCCCGTCCATCAAGGTGTGTGAGCAGAATCCGCGAGAATCCGAGCAGAGCCTCGGACAGTGTAATATGCACTGTGGTGAGCAGGTCAGAGCCTGATCGCTCGAAAGAATCGTGCGGCTTCGTCTTCAGCGTGAAGATCACATCTCCTGGAGGGATACCGGGCTGTTGTGGCATGAAGATATGAGTTGTACTGTTATATGGTGTGTTTGACGTACCTCTTCATCACCCGCGCCCGCAAGTACGATCCTTTGTCGATCCGCCATGCCGCGTTCAATGTAGATCTCTTGCCGCGTCTTCTCCTTGACAGTCTTGTTTCCCTTGCACTTCTTACACCTGTGATAGTGTAGGTAACAGCCGAGAAGGTGAATTTGACTGATATACGCACCGATCCTTTTCTCTGAGCTTCTCGCCGTGCCCTTCGCACTCTGTACACATGGCTCTATGCGTTCCAAGTCTTCCTCCTAACTACAAGGGAAATGGTCATGATGAGACCAGTTAGATACAACGGTTGGAACTTACTGATGTTGTGACCATCGTCCATCCCTTGCCCTCACACTTCACACACTGCTTCGGCTTCGCACTACCCTTCGCGCCAGAGCTACAAGTCGTATGAGAACCCTTGGACAGCAAGAGGATCGCAAACGGACGCACCCTTTGCACACCCCACACACAACCTCCTTCTCCATGTTCATTTTGACTGTCTTGCCGTTGTACAGGTCCTCCAGCGTGACCTCGTACGGGATGTTCGAGTCTTCTCCCTTCCTTCGTCTCGGTCCGCGCGATCCTGGGCCAAAGTCGAAGCCGAAGCCCATGCTCGCACCAAAGAGTTCTGCGAAAATATCTGCGGGGTCCATCCCGGGACCGAATCCTCCGCCCGCACCACCGCGCGACATGCCCTCCATGCCATACCGATCGTATGCTTCTCTTGTCTCTACAGAGCTAAGGATCTCGTATCTGTGGCACCAAATAAGTGATTTTGCGACATTGGATGGAATGAAAGTGGCATACGCGGCGGCCATCTCTTGGAACCGTTGTCCGGCTTCAGGGTCATCGGGGTTCTGCATGGTACAGTTGATGCAAATTCGGAAAACAAACAGACAGCCAAGAACATACCTTGTCCTATCAAAGAAGTGTCCCCAGTCAAAATCGACTATCTACCGTAGCCAGATCGACCACATACCGGATGGTGTTCTCTTGCCTGGAGGGTTGGTTAGCAATACGCCACTAGAAGAGATGTGCAACGACGTACCTTTTTCCTATACGCTTTCTTAATCTCATCTAAATCCAATAGGTGTGTCAATACACCTCCGCGTATGCAGTGGCTTGGAGGAACCTTCGGTGGCAGTCGTTGAGACTCCGAGAAGCTCGTACAGAGCCGTCTCGACAGGCACTGAGAACATCATCAGTACATCATTGTGTTTTGGTGAGTCTTACAACATACTTTTTGGCCTAAGAAGGCTTGTTCAGTGACGAAGACAGGTGGAGGTGGTGGAAGGATAAGTGACGAAGCAAAGTGCAGCAGGGTCGGGATTATGCTGAATGCGCGGAGAAGCGCCCACTCTTGCCGAGTGTGGCGTCTGATGCGTACGCGCTTGTCAATGTCCGAGTCGAGCTTGCGGGGCCGGCAAATTTCCACCTCTTGACTTCTTCCTTCACGGGCCTCACCTCGACGACACCCACGCAGCCTGGTACACAACGACCGCCTGTTGGAGATTAACCTAGGTACGTGTCTATTCTCTGGTGCTTTACGATATCCTTCATGATGTTTTCGTACAATACTTATCTACATTGTCGGAGTGGGTCTCCCCATGCTTGACGTACACAATTATGCTGATCTTTCATACTCGCGTCCTTTATGGAACTTGTTGCTGACCATCGTCCGCAGGTAGTACAGTGAACTTTACGCGTTGGATTTACGGGTTCTGGGGTCAGATCTGGCAGCAGTTGGGATGCAGTGAGAGTGGAGGGGCTGGACATTCGCAACTTGCACGTCCCACTACGTCTCTCTCGCGCGTCGAGGGCTCATCTCTCATACATTGTCGTAGCACCTCTAACATTATGAATTTCTACTTCGAGGCGGTCAATGTGCTTGATAAGTTGGACGCGAAGAAAGGCTCGATCAAGGGCGTCCTTGCGTCCGTGCCCGAGAAGAACAGGAAGAGGACCGCTGCGCTCGTCATTGAGACTCTCAAGTGTGAGTTGAGTTGTTCTATATATCCATCGATGCATTCCACATATACGGTGCATACTCGCATCAGACAAGCAGGTCCTGAGCGAGGTCATCGAGGCCGCGCAGCTGCTCAAGCAAGAGAAGAAGATCACATCCCGGAACCTTGCCCTCGTCCTCGTTCATGACCTGTTGCTGTCTAGAGGCATCCAGGCCGGGGATGGTCCAATCAAACAAGCTGTCCTTCGCCACAAGACACGACTCACTAGCGAGTTTACGAGGGCAAAGCTCAAACGAGGAGCCAAGTCCAACGAAGAACTGGCCCAGACAGACGACTCCAGAGCTGGTACATGTACCCTTGGTGTAGCACCAGTCTCTCCCACTAAAGCATTACGGCAGCTTCCATTCCACGGTATATACGGGTGAATCGAACATGCTGGACGATGAAGGACGCATTGAAGACCTTCCAGGCTCAAGGGTACGAACTCGGAGACCCGCTATCGTCCCCGTGAGTGTTGCGTTACGCATACATAAGAAGCTACTTATCAATTGCGATACTCATATAGCAAGTCCTTCAAGCAAGACGACCACATCCCCGATCTTCTTGCTTTCCACCCTAGTGCCCGCTTCGTCGACGATCCTCTGTACCTCTCCGGCAAGATCATCCTCCAAGACAAGGCATCGTGCTTCCCCGCCCATATCCTTGCCCCGCCTGCCCGCGACAACGCTGTGGTGATAGACGCGACTGCTGCCCCAGGGAACAAGACGTCGCACCTCTGCGCCATCATGCAGAACAAAGGAAAGGTGAGCGCGTTCTGCGTTTTGAGATCACGATCCATCGCCCAACAGTGACCACATAGTTGTATGCATTCGAACGCGACCGCAAGCGATTCTCGACGCTCAAGACCATGTTGTCGAAAGCACATTGCACGAACGTCGAAGCTGTCAACTCTGACTTTCTCACCATCTCCTCCTCCGACCCCAAGTTTGGTCGCGCGACACACATGTATGTCTCACATTCATATGCACGTCCTCTTCTCGACGTTTTTTGACGCGATGCCACCAGACTGTTGGACCCATCATGTAGCGGCTCGGGCATCGTGAACCGGATGGACCATTTGCTCGCAGCAGGTATGCTCCACATTGGACTGTGTTCTGGTGTATGTCATTGACGTCTTCACGTTCGGACAGAGCAAGAAGAGGACGACGACTCCGACCGACTGAACAAGCTTGCAGCCTTCCAGCTTAAGATGATCCGACACGCCATGACATGTAAGCCCCAGTCGTCTCCTCACACGCAGCAATTTGTGAACCAAAATATATTGCCAGTCCCTTCAGTGCAGAGGATAGTTTACTCAACGTGCAGCGTACATGCCATTGAGAACGAACATGTCGTCCGTCAGGCACTGAAGACAGAGGAAGCGACGACCGGAGGTTTCAGGCTGGCGCGGAGGAACCAGGTGCTGCCCAATTGGCACAGGCGAGGGTTCCCTGAGAAATTGGACGACCCAGGTGAGTGACGACTGTTCAGCTCTTGACTGTCCAGGGCTGATATGCATTGCATGCTCAGTGAATGCGGACGCTCTTGTACGTTGCTCACCAGGCGAGGACGCGACAAACGGCTTCTTTGTGAGTCTTTTCGTGCGCGGAGATGAGGATGACGCATCAGAGCGCGCAATGAAGAAGCGGAAGGAGCCTGCAGAAGCACACGATAGTCCCGAGCAACCCGCGACCAAGCGGAAGAAAAAGAAAAAGAAAACTGTGAAGGCTACCGAGACGTAGTCGAATGTTGCACCCGTCCCCGGTAATCAAGACCACCATTGCAGTCATCTCGAGTCTTTCGATACAACATAGACGATTAGAGCCTAGTGAGTTACAACGCGAAAAGTCCACAAGCTATACGGCTGGTTAGGAGGCAGAGACGATGAGTACAAACCCAATCCTACGAAAACCGGATTTAGCGCGACGCCGACAGTCCAGGTTCTGGATACGATGAGGTCAGGTCGGAAGACGCGGGAACCAATGCTGGACGTGCGAAGGCGACTGCTTGAGTCATGACGAGTCGAGTGTGTGAGGTGCGACGTGAGATTGTGGAAGGATCGTCAGGAAGATGTTAGTGTGTGGGAGTACTGATCTGCTGCTGGGAGTATTGATTCTGGTAGTACTGAGCGTAACCGGCTCCATAATCCTGCGATTGAGGATAGTAGCCGGCGCCGCCCTGCTGCTGCCCGTACCCAGCTTGACCGTAGCCAGGCGCACCTCCACCGTAGCCACCAGCAGGAGCGCCACCATAACCGTTGTACGGCCCTTGAGGAGGCCGGAAGCCGCCCTGTGGGTTAGCGTTCACCGGCGCGCTCTGCCAGACCTCGGGACGCCGCCACGGGGGAATGTTCGACCCGCCGCCAGTGATGTCGTGTCCTGCGCCTCCGCTCCATCTTCCGCCATCACCTCCCGTTCCCTTCGCTGTCTCTCCGAGCTCCGCCATCAGGCTAGCATACTCGGAGTCGAAGCCACCCTTCACCATGCTTGGCGGGCTAGGGCCACCGTGCACGGCGTTCGGGTCCCTGTTGACAGTACAGTCGCGAGCCATGTGTCCGGCGCTGCCGCAAACACGGCAGATAATGTTTGCTGTGAAGTTTCGCTGCTCGGGACAGTCGTACTTGCGGTGCCCGACACCACCGCAGTTCTGACAGATCTGGTTTTCGTCATCACGGAGAGTACCATTGAGTGCGGCAAGCTCGCGGAGCTGATTGCGCTTGTGATCGTTCTGCCCCTCTGGCGTCGAGGCAGCCTGAACCGAGGTGTCAGTCGCGACAGACAGTATGCAGAGCAGTTCACGCACCGTTTCGATGACCTTGTTGATCAACTTGACGCAAGCAGCGACCTTGTCGTCAGAGTCAGCAGTAACGAGACAATGAAGATCTTCTTCAGCGTCTTCGGCGTACTGTTCAGGTCGGGCCTTGCCTTCCTTCACGCTACCCTTGCCCCGGATGCTGATCTTCGCGCCACTGTCCCGCTCCATCTTCTTCAAACTGTTACCACGAGGACCGACCAACAATCCGAAGAAGTTGATCTCGGGGAACTCCTTGACGGGGATGTAGACCTTCTCAGAGGGGCGCTGTGACCGCTTCATTTGGTGATACTCGACCGGGGGACGGAAGTTGGGGTCGTTCTTCATGGCGCGGTCGACCAGTCGGATGCGTTCCTCCTCCAATTTCTTGCGATAACGAACCTCACGGGTGTTAGTACGACGACCGTGAGCATCATACGTAGGGGGAGGAGACGGGGAGCTACCAGGGACAGGGTGTCAACACCTACACAGAACATGGGGACAACGACGACGTACCGTTCACGTTCAGGAGGTATGAAGTCATTCAGACGAAGCTTGCGGTTGATCTCCTCCAATCGAAGGTGGATAGCATAGTTGTCAAGGTGGGCCTGGGAGACACCATTGGCGTTGATGGCAGTAGGAAGACCAGGGATTTCGGTCTTGGCATCACCCCAACGGCTTCGCCGCTTGCGAGGAGCATTAGGGTCAGTAGCTAATGAAGCAACGAAGTCAGGTGTTAGTATCAAGTACGTCAGTAGGCATGCTCAGGACGCAAGCCATGACAATTTCGCCGTGGCGGCCTGCGCGGATGTAGGAATGGGACGAGGATGAGTCCATTGCAGATGTCTTAAAACTTACCGGCACCGTTTGACGGAGTAGTATCACGATCTGATCGTGGGCTCTCCCTATCATTTTGAGATTGGAAGCGGGGGTATGCAGACGGGGATGGCTGGGCCAGCTGAGGAGGAGCCGACTCTTCCACAGGCGCAGGTCCGAATCTCCGGCGGTTGCCCAACGGTGCTGCTATCTGGTCAGTCAGGCCTCCGAAAGCAGGGAGAACAATACGCACTATCGTTGGTGCCAGTAACTTCACGAGTAGCCGGTCTCCACATGTCGTGAGGGATGGGGAATGAGCGGGCTGAGCGAGCGAGATGGAAGATTTGGAACACGTCTGGCCTGGGGCAGCTGAACAGCAAGGGCAACGTTTTCAAACTCCGCCTTAAAGCTGACTAATGTGGCAAGTCCAGTCCCGATTACCTCACTGCCAGTCCGCTGGTGGCTATTGTGCTACTAGATTTCCAACCACCACTACTGTCTTTTCGTTTGCAGCGGCCAAGGATCTTCAGAGCAGTAGACGATGAGCAAGCGGACGGCAGAAGGTGCGTAGATCCTTTTCTCTGAGACCTGGTGCCTGTGGCGAGCGTCATCCACTCCGATAATCTTGCAGGCTCAGCGGATACCTCGTATCCTGCGAAGAAGTCAAGGAAGGCTAGGGACGACGAAGACTATGTCGACGTTGACAACTTCCAAGCAGTCGAACTTGAGTCGCCGCCAGACTCTCCCGTTGTACCCCGTGGTGCCACCATCAACTTCAGTGCCCTCACCCGCAAGCTAGCAGATGCCCGGCGAGCGAGGGAGAGTGGAGACGGTCAGGACGAGTCTAGTTTGAGTACCCATCGGAGACAGCAAGATGCCCTCGTGTCCCATGTATTTCAAGACCATGATTTCTCTTGGCTCCATCTCAAAGCCGACCACGCTTCGCGTCCGCTTTGGATCAGTCCCGAAGATGGCCACATCATCCTCGAGGCGTTCTCCCCCATTGCGGAGCAAGCGCAAGATTTTCTTATCGCAATCGCTGAGCCTGTTAGCAGGTATGCATGTCGCCTTATTAGATGTAGTTACAGACGTTACAACTGGTCGCAGACCGGCGTTCATCCACGAATACAAGCTCACTTCCTACTCGCTCTACGCCGCGGTGTCTGTTGGATTGCAGACGGAGGACATCATAGAAGTCCGTGTGCCATGTTTCCCGTGGCTTGTAACGGTGCTGACAAATGTGCTTGAAGGTCTTGAATCGACTGTCAAAGGTCCCCGTCCCAGAAAGCATCGTTACTTTCATCCGCGAGCGGACGCTGTCCTATGGCAAGGTGAAACTCGTACTGAAACACAACAAGTACTACGTCGAGTCCAGCCATCCAGAGACACTACAGTTCCTGCTCAAGGACCGGGTCATTCGTGAAGCCCGCGTGCACTCCGAACGCGTCGACAATAGCATTCGCGCCGCTACGTTTACGACCTCCAAAGCTCCTGTCAAGGGCAACCTAGTGATTCCGGGGACGAAGGAGGCGGAGAAGAAGAAAGATGAGCAGACGAATGGCAAGGGTGCCAATGGGAAAACAGATGCTGAGTTGTTCACTTCGGTGGTTGGGGTCGAGCAAGGTGCGCAGCATTACCGCTGTATACCGTGTTTCTGTGTGAGTTTGAGTACTCACCTAACTGCAGACGAGGTTGAGGAGGACGATGAGAACGTCCATGCCTTCGAGATCGACGATGCTAAGATCGACGTAGGCTTAATTCCTCCGATTCGAATTCGTTGGACGTCTGATGGCTGACCTTGATGTCTAGGATGTCAAGAAGCGTTGCAACGAGCTCGAGTACCCCATGCTTGAGGAGTACGACTTCCGCAACGACACTATCAATGCTAACTTGGAGATTGACCTCAAGCCATCCACGGTCATCCGTCCATACCAGGAGACGAGTCTTAGTAAGATGTTCGGTAACGGGTGAGTGGCTCACCAAAAACTGCCCGTGATAAGCGTGGTTGACACTTCCGTAGACGTGCCCGGTCAGGAATCATCGTTTTGCCCTGCGGCGCTGGCAAGACGCTCGTTGGTATCACCGCAGCTTGTACAATCAAGAAGTCTTGTCTGGTCCTGTGCACGTCCTCGTAAGCTGCCTCCGCCTCTCTAGCCGCGTTGTATTGACTGCGGACGATGCAGGGTGTCTGTGATGCAGTGGCGGCAGCAATTCATGCAGTGGTCCAACGTGACGGACAAGCAGATAGCTGTTTTCACCGCCGATCAAAAGGAGAAGGTAAGGGCCCTGTCTCGATAGCGCTATCCGCTCGTCCCTGACCGTCCGCAGTTTGCCGGTGAGAGTGGCATCGTGGTGTCAACGTACTCCATGGTCGCCAATACGCACAACCGATCGCATGAAGCCAAGAAGATGATGGAGTTCCTGACGTCGCGTGAATGGGGTTTCATCCTGCTGGATGAGGTGCACGTCGTGCCGGCCGCTATGTTCCGTCGGGTGGTTACAACCATCAAAGCTCACTCGAAGCTTGGTCTGACAGGTCAGTCCCCTCCCGAGATCCCCTCTTGCGCGTGGGCGAGCTCACAGCGCTGCTGCAGCGACATTGGTCCGCGAGGACGACAAGATCGCCGATCTCAACTATATGATTGGTCCCAAGCTGTACGAGGCGAACTGGATGGAGCTCGCCGCCAAGGGCCACATCGCAAACGTCCAGGTATGTCGGGGCGCACGTTATTTTGCAAATTGACCGTTCTCATGTGCGGACGTGTGAAGTGTGCCGAGGTGTGGTGCCCGATGACGCCCGAATTTTACCGCGAGTATTTGCGGGAGCATTCGCGCAAGCGCATGCTTCTGTACTGCATGAACCCGCGCAAGTTTCAGGCGTGCCAATTTCTCATCAAGTATCACGAGGATCGCGGCGACAAAATCATCGTCTTTTCGGACAATGTCTATGCACTCGAGGTGG